>NC_091285.1:411487064-412687064 GCF_032444005.1 Ranitomeya imitator
CTCCTTTCTCTTCTCTTTCTCTCCTTTCTCTTCTCTTTCCCTCCTTTCTCTTCTCTTCTCTTTCCCTCCTTTCTCTTCTCTTTCTCTCCTTTCTCTTCTCTTTCCTCCTTTCTCTTCTCTTCTCTTTCCCTCCTTTCTCTTCTCTTTCCCTCCTTTCTCTTCTCTTCTCTTTCCCTCCTTTCTCTTCTCTTTCTCTCCTTTCTCTTCTCTTTCCCTCCTTTCTCTTCTCTTCTCTTTCCCTCCTTTCTCTTCTCTTTCCCTCCTTTCTCTTCTCTTTCTCTCCTTTCTCTTCTTTTTCTCTCCTTTCTCTTCTCTTCTCTTTCTCTCCTTTCTCTTCTCTTTCCCTCCTTTCTCTTCTCTTCTCTTTCTCTCCTTTCTCTTCTCTTTCCCTCCATTCTCTTCTCTTCTCTTTCTCTCCTTTCTCTTCTCTTTCCCTCCTTTCTCTTCTCTTCTCTTTCCCTCCTTTCTCTTCTCTTTCTCTCCTTTCTCTTCTCTTTCTCTCCTTTCTCTTCTCTTTCCCTCCTTTCTCTTCTCTTTCTCTCCTTTCTCTTCTCTTTCCCTCCTTTCTCTTCTCTTCCTCTCCTTTCTCTTCTCTTTCCCTCCTTTCTCTTCTCTTCTCTTTCCCTCCTTTCTCTTCTCTTTCTCTTCCTTTCTCTTCTCTTTCCCTCCTTTCTCTTCTCTTTCCCTCCTTTCTCTTCTCTTCTCTTTCCCTCCTTTCTCTTCTCTTTCTCTCCTTTCTCTCTCTTTCCCTCCTTTCTCTTCTCTTTCCCTCCTTTCTCTCCTTTTTCTCTCCTTTCTCTTCTCTTTCCCTCCTTTCTCTTCTCTTTCTCTCCTTTCTCTCCTTTTTCTCTCCTTTCTCTTCTCTTTCCCTCCTTTCTCTTCTCTCTATTAAAAAGTATTTTATATATTCTATATAAGAATGTGTTTTTTTTAACCCTTTCATAGAATTGGATTAATAATGAATAGGTGTCATAATTGACGCCTCTCCATTATTAATCTGGCTTAATGCCACCTTACAATAGCAAGGTGGCATTAACCCTTCATTACCCCATATCCCACCGCTACACGGGAATGGGAAGAGAGTGGCTAAGTGCCAGAATAGGTGCATCTTGTGGCCCGATTCTAACGCATCAGGTATTCTAGAATATGCTTGTCCCCGTAGTATATGGACAATGATGATTCCAGAATTCGCGGCAGACTGTGCCCGTCGCTGATTGGTTGAGGCAACCTTTATGACATCATCGTCGCCATGCTGTGCCCGTCGCTGATTGGTCGAGGCCTGGCGGCTCGACCAATCAGACGCGGAATTTCCAGGACAGACAGACAGAAAAACCCTTAGACAGTCTTTCTGTCCTGGAAATCCCGCGTCTCTGATTGGTCGAGGCCATCAGGCCTCGACCAATCAGCGACAGGCACAGTATCGACGTAGAAATCCCGCGTCTGATTGGTCTAGGCCGCCAGGCCTCGACCAATCATCGACGGGCACAGCGACGATGATGTCATAAAGGACGTAGATATCATAATGGTTGCCATGGCGACGATGATGTCATAAACGTTGCCTCGACCAATCAGCGACGTGCACAATCTGCCGCGAATTCTGGAATCATCATTGTCCATATACTACGGGGACATGCATATTCTAGAATACCTGATGCGTTAGAATCGGTCCACAATCTAGTATATATATAATCATCTTTTTAGCTAAGAGATAGATATATAGGAAAGAGGGACAGTAACACAAGAAAAGCAATGCTGGTTTCAGTAGATTTCTGAAATCTCAAGCACAGCTTTTTTGTCCTGTCTAAAGAATTGAAATGCTGTAAGTTTCAAATTCATTTTTGTAGTTTTTTCACCCATAAAAAGCAATGAGAAATTAAATGCTACATTGTACTGTAGACAAAGGACACATTTTTTTAATCTGTACCCAAGCAGCCACTAAAACTGAAAAATGGGAGGTTTTACTGCTAAGGGAGCACATGTTGGCTACCGGGAGGAGGGGAAAGGGGGGGGGGGGGGAGAGAAAACAGCAAAAATGCTGTGTGTGAACAAGCCTTTTGGTGCCATATCTGTGTAGTAGGATTGGTGCTCTTACTGCATTCTGTGTAGTTAATTTGGTTCTTGTACCATTTCTGTATAATGACTATCAGATCTGTGGTGAAGTTGTTTCTGTCTTGAGTCTTGATATATTAAGCCCACCTTAATGATAAATTTCATACTGCAAACACAACAAGGATGGGCCATTGCTGTGCGCTTGTCCCCAGGCGAAAATTTGCCAGCCAGCCACTGGCTGAGAGCACCTGTGGTGGACAAAACTGGGGCAGCCTGAGGGCAATACTCCATAACAACAGTCCCCTGAGGTGGTGTAGGATGTAGGGACCCAATACATTCAGCGGTGCCTTCATATCATTACGCAAGGCTTCCAACTGAATCCCTGAAATAGGGATTTTTGTGTACTCACCATATAATCCTTTTCTCCAAGCCACTCATTGGGGGACACAAGACTGTGGTTGTATGCTGCTGCCACTAGGAGGCTGACACTAAGTAAATACAAAAAGGGTTAGCTCCTCCTCTGCAGTATACACCGCCCACAGGCTCCGGAGAATACCAGTTCGTAGCAAAGCAGTAGGAGATTAACAAAGTTTAACCAATAGGAACAACATGCCTGAGACTAAAACACTCATCATAGGCAACAAGCCAAAACAGGGGTGGGTGCTGTGTCCCCCAATGAGTGGCTCGGAGAAAAGGATTTTACGGTGAGTACACAAAAATCCCTATTTCTCCATCGCCACATTGGAGGACACAGGACCGTGGAACGTCCAAAAGCAGTCCCTGGCGGGAAATAACCCAACAGTGTAAACTTATGGCACCTGCTGTCTACAGGTGCGCTACCGCTGCCTGCAGAATACGCCTACCCAGGCATGCATCTGAAGATGCCCGAGTATGGACATTGTAATGCTTTGAAAAGTTGTGCAGGCTAGACCAGGTCACAGCTTTGCAAACCTGCTCTGCAGACGCTTGATTCCGAATGGCTCAGGAAGCACCCACCGACCGAGTGGCGTGTGCCCTGAGACCCACAGGGATAGGCTTGCCTCTGACGCGGTAAGCCTCTTGAATAGTCGACCGAATCCATCTGTCGATTGTCGACTTAGAAGCGGCCAGTCCCTTCCGGTGTCCCGCCGGGAGCACGAACAGAGCATCCATCTGTCGAAAAGGTGCCATCCTAGACACATACTTCCTGAGAGCTCTGACAAGATCCAGGGAGTGAAGAGCCTTCTCCACACGGTGCGTTGGAGCTGGACAAAATGACGGAAGGACGATATCCTCGTTAAGGTGGAAGGAAGACACCACCATTGGGAGCAAAGTAGGGGACGGCTTGAGGACCACCTTGTCCCGGTGGAACGTAAGAAACGGCATCTGCTAGGAAAGAACAGCTAACTCCGAGACTCGTCTGATTGAGGTAATAGCGACGAGAAAGGCCACCTTCCATGAAAGGAGAGGTAGAGAGATGTCCTGCAATGGCTCGAAGGGAAATTCCTGCAGGACACCTAGGACCAGATTAAGGTCCTAAGCCTCTAGAGGTGCTTTGTAGGGAGGCACCACGTGATAGACTCCCTGAAAGAACGTTCTGACCTGAGGTTTGGAAGCAATTTTTCGTTGAAGAAGGACTGACAAGGCCGAGACCTGCCCTTTAACCCCTTAGTGACAGAGCCAATTTGGTACTTAATGACCGAGCCAATTTTTGCAATTCTGACCACTGTCACTTTATGAGGTTATAACTCTGGAACGCTTCAACGGATCCTGCTGATTCTGAGATTGTTTTTTCGTGACATATTGTACTTCATTTTAGTGGTAACATTTCTTCGATATTACTTGCGATTATTTATGAAAAAAACGGAAATATGGTGAAAATATTTAAAATTTTGCAATTTTCAAACTTTGTATTTTTATACCCTTAAATCAGAGAGATATGTCACGAAAAATAGTTAATAAATAACATTTCCCACATGTTTACTTTACATCAGCACAATTTTGGAAACAAAATTTTTTTTTGTTAGGGAGTTATAAGGGTTAAAAGTTGACCAGCAATTTCTTATTTTTACAACACTTTTTTTTAGGGACCACATCACATTTGAAGTCATTTTGAGGGGTCTATATAATAGAAAATAATGAAGTGTGACACCATTCTAAAAACTACACCCCTCAAGGTTCTCAAAACCACATTCAAGAAGTTTATTAACCCTTTACGTGCTTCACAGGAACTGAAACAATGTGGAAGGAAAAAATGAACATTTAACTTTTTTTGCAAACATCTTAATTCAGAACCATTTTTTTTATTTTCACAAGTGTAAAAACAGAAATGTAACCATAAATTTTGTTATGCAATTTCTCCTGAATACGCCAATACCCCATATGTGGGGGTAAACCACTTTTTGGGCGCACCGCAGAACTTAGAAGTGAAGGAGCGCCGTTTGACTTTTTCAATGCAGAATTGGCTGGAATGGAGATCGGACGCCATGTCACGTTTAGAGAGCCCCTGATGTGCCTAAACAGTGGAAACTCCCCACAAGTGACACCATTTTGGAAACTAGACCCCTTAAGGAACTTACCTAGATGTGTGGTGAGCACTTTGAACCCCCAAGTGCTTCACAGAAGTTTATAACGTAGAGCCGTGAAAATAAAAAATTGCTTTTGTTTACACAAAAATGATCTTTTCGCCCACAAATTCTTATTTTCACAAGGGTAACAGGAGAAATTAGACCACAAAAGTTGTTGTGCGATTTCTCCTGAATACGTCGATACCCCATATGTGAGGGTAAACCACTGTTTGGGCGCACCGCAGAGCTTGGAAGTGAAGGAGCGCCGTTTTACTTTTTCAATGTAGAATTGGCTGGAATTGAGATTGGACGCCATGTCGCGTTTGGAGAGCCCCTGATGTGCCTAAACAGTAGAAATCCCCCACAAGTGACCCCATTTTGAAAACTACACCCCCCATGGAACTTATCTAGATGTGTGGTAAGAACTTTGAATGCCCAAGTGCTTCACAGAAGTTTATAATGCAGAGTCGTGAAAATAAAAAATATTTTTTTTTTCCACAAAAAAGATATTGTAGCCCCCAAGTTTTTATTTTCACAAGGGTAACAGGAGAAATTGGACCACTAAAGTTGTTGTCCAATTTATCCTGAGTATGCTGATGCCCCATATGTGGGGGTAAACCACTGTTTGGGCGCACGGCAGAGCTCGGAAGGGAAGGAGCGCCGTTTTGGAATGCAGACTTAGATAGAATGGTCTGTGGGCGTTATGTAGCGTTTGCAGAGCCCCTGATGTACCTAAACAGTAGTAACCCCCCACAAGTGACCCCGTTTTGGAAACTAGACCCCCCAAGGAACTTATATAGATGTGTGGTGAGAACTTTGAATGCCCAAGTGCTTCACAGAAGTTTATAATGCAGAGTCATAAAAAAAATATATATTTTTCCACAAAAAGGATTTTGTAGCCCCCAAGTTTTTTATTTTCACAAGGGTAACAAGAGAAATTGGACCCCAGAAGTTGTTGTCCAATTTATCCCGAGTATGCTGATGCCCCATATGTGGGGGTAACCCACTGTTTGGGCGCACGGCAGAGCTCAGAAGGGAGGGAGCACCATTTGACTTTTTGAGCGCAAAATTGGCTGTCGTGTTTGGAGACTTCCTGATGTACCTAAACAGTGGAAACCCCCCAATTCTAGCTCCAACCCTAACCCCAACACACCCCTAACCCTAATCCCAACCTGATCCATAATCCTAATCACTATCCCTAACCATAATCACAACCCTTACCCCAAAACAACCCTAATGTCAACCCTAACCATAACCCTAATCAAAACCCTAAATCCAACACACCCCTAATCCTAATCTCAACCCTAACCTCAAACCTAATCCCAAACCTAACCCTAATCCCTATACACCCCTAATCACAACCCTAACCTTAACCCTAATCCCAAGCGTAACCCTAATGCCAACCCTAACCCTAATACCAACCCAAACCCTAACCCTAATCCCAACTCTAACTTTAGCCCCAACCCTAGCCTTAACTTTAGCCCCAACCCTAAGGCTACTTTCACACTTGTGTCGTTTGGCATCCGTCGCAATCCGTCGTTTTGGACAAGAAACGGATCCTGCAAATGTGCCCGCAGGATGCGTTTTTTGCCCATAGACTTGTATTGCCGACGGATCGTGACGGATGGCCACACGTCGCGTCCGTCGTGCACTGGATCAGTGTTTTGGCGGACCGTCAGCACAAACAAAACGTTCAATGTAACTTTTTTTGTATGTCGCATCCGCCATTTCTGACCGCGCATGCGTGGCCGTAACTCCGCCCCCTCCTCCCCAGGACATAGATTGGGCAGAGGATGCGTTGAAAAACTACATCCGCTGCCCACGTTGTGCACAATTTTCACAACGTGCGTCGGTATGTCGGGCCGATGCATTGCGACGGCCCCGTACCGACGTAAGTGTGAAAGAAGCCTAACCCTAAATTTAGCGCCAACCCTAACTCTAAATTTAGCCCCAACCCTAATTCTAACCCTAGCCCTAACCCTACCCCTAACCCTAATTTTAGCCCCAACTGCTCTTCTCCTGCCGGCCAGCAGATGGAGACAGATGGCGGGCGCACTGCACATGCGCCCGCCATTTTCTTTTCCCCAGAAGACGCCGGCGGCCAGGAGGAGCAGCAGGAGGACCCAGGGACACCGGTAAGTATGATAGGGTCCCCGAATCCCCCTATTTCTCTGTCCTCTGATGTGCGATCACATCAGAGGACAGAGAATTACACTTAGCTTCTTTTTTTTTTTTTTTGCGGTCGCCGGTAAACAGTTAATTACCGGCGATCGCAAAACAGGGGTCGGTAAAACCGACCCCGATCATGCTCTTTGGGGTCTCGGCTACCCCCGGTAGCCAAGACCCCAAAGATTCTCCCGGGGCCGGCCGGCGGGCGCACTGCGCATGCGCCCGCCATTTTGAAGATGGCGGCGCCCACCGGGAGCCACGAGGAGCATCGGGGGAGACAGGTGAGTATCGGGGGGCTATCTGGGACCCCTTTTCTCCGTCCTTCGATGTGCGATCACATCGGAGCACAGAGAAATTAAAAAGAAATCGCGTTTTTTTTCTTTGCGATCGCTGGTAAACGGTTAATTACCGGCGATCGCAAAAGCGGGGTGGGTAAATAACCCCCCGAATCATGTTCTCTGGGGTCTCGGCTACCCCTGGCAGCCGAGACCCCGGAGGAGAAAATCCGACTCTGGGGGGCGCTATTTACTTTTTCCACAGCGCCGTTAATCAACGGCACTGTGGTTTAAGTACCCTTAGCGGCCGCCGTTAAAAGGCGTATCGGCGGTCGCTAAGGGGTTAAGGGAATTCGGCGAAAGCCCCAAGTCCAGACCGGATTGGAGGAAATCCAGGATGGTGGAGATGTTGAAAACCATCAGAGGTCAACCTCTGCTTCTGCACCAAAGAAGATCCTCCAGGTCCGATGGTAGATGCGCGGTGACATCGGCTTTCGGGCATTTATGAAGGTGGAAACTACCTCGAGGGAGAAAGCTGCTTGAGTCAGAACTCGTGTTTTGACAGCTTGGCCGTTGAATCCTAAGGCCCCCGAGTTCTGGTGGTAGATCGGGCCCTGAGAAAGTAGAACTGGACGATCTGGTGGGCGCCAAGGAACGTCTGCCCGGCGAGGCCAATATGGGGCGATGAGAATTACCGGGACACCCTCTGCCCTGATCTTCCTGATGACTCTGGGAAGCAGGTAAGGAAGGTGAAACTGACTCCAAGGAAGGACTAGCGCGTCCATCCAGATTGCTCTTGGGTCCCGAGACCGGGCCACAAACTGAGGTACCTTGGCATTGAACCAGGAAGCCATCAAGTCTACGTCCGGAGTACCCCAATGAAGGCAGATTTGTTGGAATATGTCCTGATGGAGAGACCACTCTCCTGAGGCAAGACCTTGCCGGCTGAGGAAGTCCGCAGCCCAATTCTCCACTCCTGGAATGTGAACGGCCGATATGACCGAGTGGTTGTTTTCGGCCCAGAGCAGGATGTTCTCTAACCTCACGCATTGCAGCTCTTCTGCGGGTGCCCCCTTGATGATTTATTTAAGACACAGCCGTGGCATTGTCCGACTGGATACGGATGGGGCGGCCTGCTAGGAGATGATGGAACCGCTTTAGGGACAGCCGAATCGCACGTATCTCCAGGATATTGATTGGAAGGCGATACTTGTGATGAGTCCAGGTTCCCTGCGCAGTGTGATAGCGAAAGACTGCTCCCAAGCCAAGGAAGCTGGCATCGGTAGTGACTACCAGCCAATGAACTGGGAGGAAGGACCTCCCTTGGAGAAGAGAGGTTCGGAGCATCCACCATTGGAGTGTCTGCTTGACCCGAAGAGAGAGAGGACACAGTCGGTTGAAGGAAAACGGACTCCCATCCCATGCGTCCAGCAGAGCGTGCTGGAGGGGACGGAGGTGAAGTTGTGCAAATGGAATAGCTTCCATTGCGGCCACCATCTTCCCGAGAATCCTAATGCCGAAACGGATGGAACAGGAGGACAGCTGGAGAAGCTTCCAGGCCTCCTGTTGAAGAGCCAGGACCTTGTCCCGAGGAAGAAGCACCAACCCTAGGGAGGTGTCCAGGGTCATGCCCAGAAAGGAGATCTGTTGAGCCGGAACAGGAGATGACTTTTTTAAAATTGATCAAGCAGCCCAGCCGAGAAAGTATCTAAGGAAATGCGGACGCACTCTTGGCAGGCTTGGAAAGATGGACCTTTGACAAGTAAGTGGTCTAGGTAGGGAAGCACTACTAGACCCCGAGAATGCAGAATGGCCATGACCTTTGTGAAAACTCTGGGGGCGGTGGCGAGGCCGAAAGGCAAGGCCATGAACTGAAAATTTTCCTCTCCGACGGCGAAGCGAAGAAACCTTTGGTGTTGTGGGAAGATTGGGATGTGGAGGTACGCATCCCGGATGTCGATGGATGCTAAGAATTCGCCTTGTTCCATCCAGGCAATGCTGGAACGGAGGGATTCCATCCTGAAATGACGGACTTTGACAAATCTGTTTTACAGCTTTAGGTCCAGGATGGGCCTGACTGTTCCATCCCTTTTGGGGACCATAAACAGAATGGAATAAAAACCGCAGAACCTTTCATCCTCTGGGACAGGGACAATAACTCCATCTTGGCGGAGCAACTCGATGGCCTGAGAAAAAGCCAGAGCACGCGTTCCCGCTTTGGGAGGGCGGGAAGTGAAAATCCGGGTTGGAGGGGGAAAGGAGATATCGATTTTGTAACCAGAGGATACCAGATCCCTGACCCACTCGTCGTGAACGACTGCAAGCCAGGCATAACGAAACAAAAGAAGGCTTCCCCCTACCTTGCTGGTGTCCGGACGAGGTTTCGAGTCATTTAGAGGAAGATGGTTGGGGTCTGGATCTCCTGGACCTAGACTGCGTGGTGTGCCCCTCCAGGAATGGTTGGGCTTGTATAAAGCCTGAGGGCTTTTGACTCTGCCGGCGCGGCGCCCCGAACCAGGGGAACTGGCCGAGGAATGCCATGCACAAGTTCCACGAAAGGGCCGAAAATGAGCCTGCGGCTGTCGTCGGAACGGTTGTCTGAATCTCTGCTGGGGGAGGTAAGTACTTTTTCCCCTTGTAGCGTCTGAAATCAGCTTGTCCAGCTTTTCACCAAATAGTCGGCCACTGAGATATGGCAGGGACGTGAGAGACTTTTTATATGTGGAGTCCGCTCACCAGTTCCTCAAGCATAGCGCTCTCCTAATCTCCACAGCGTTTGAAGCTGTAAGTGCAGAGCAGTTCGCAGCGTCCAGGGAAGAGTTTATTAAGTAATCGCCAGCCAAGGACATTTGATTTGCTAGCTCCGCTATGTCAGAAGGAAGATCACTGTTCTGTAAGGCCTTATGCAGAGAGTCTGCCCAACAAGTCACGGCTTTGGCTACCCAGGTAGCCGCGAAGGAGGGAAAGAGTGCCGAGCCTGAAGCCTCAAAGGCTGAACAGGCGAGACTGTCAACTAGGCGATCTGTGGGATCCGTCCGGCACGGATAGAAGGGTTTTAGAGGACAAACGTGAAACAGGAAGATCCACAGGAGGGGATTCTGTCCATTGTTTGCGGAGATCAGGAGAAAAAGGATATTTGGACTCCTAAGATCTCTGGCCTGCAAAGCGTTTGTCCGGAAGCTCCCTATGTCGCTGGACTATGTCCTGGAACTGCGGGTGATTGGCAAACACCCTATGAGTACATTTGGTCCTTTTGAAGGACACTGAATTATCCGTACTGGAGGTCATCGGTTCCTCATCAACCTGAAGATCTAAAGGCCCATCAGACTCAGGTTCAGAGTCCTGGTCGGAAGAGGTGCCTGGAGAGCGGGAAGCGGAGCTAACGGACGCCGAGGCACCAGAGAGCCTGGGGGACGAGCTACGGACGCGCTTCCTAGATGACCGCCTGTGCTTAGAATGAGAGCGGCCCCTGCAGGCTGAGGATTCCGCAGCCGTAGGGGAAGTTTACTGAAAAGGCGGATTAGTGGTCCGGCTTCTGGTTGGATCCTGGAGGGACTCGATAGCTTTAATCAAAGAAGCCATAGATTGCAAAAGTGACAAAGCCCACTCAGGGGGATTGGTCACCACGGGCTCGTTTGCGGCGGGGGGCTCCTGAGCGCATTTAGGATCACAAGCATTACAGAGCGGAGCAGTATGCCCGCTTGGTAGCGCAGCCTGACAGGAGGTGCAAGAAGTGAAGAACACCGTATGTGTTTTTGCAGACTTTTTGGAGGTTTTAGGCAGAGACATGTTGTACTGTTAACCTCCGTGCAGGGCTGATGTGGGGCACTTGTGCAGCTATTAAAGTGGAGCACTGTGTGCAGGAGGAGTGCCTGTGTCAGTGTGCAGCGCACCTACCCAGGTACTGTGTTCAGTCACAGCACTGTGCCTGTCAGTACCCGGTGTCCAGAGGCTCCTTTGCTCCAAAGATGGCCGCCGAGAGTTTGTGGAGCGCTTCTCGCAGTGTGCAAGTAGTGCTAAACCGGTGGGTGGGGCCTAGCGCGCTGTGGGCATAGACGCTGCCTAGCTGGGGCCGAAGCCGGGGACTAAATTAGCGGTGCCCGGCCGCAAGATGTCCCCCCGACCCTTGCCAGACTCACTGTTTAGGCTCATCAGGCAAAGTATGAGGGGAGGTGCAGTCAACCTCGATCCGCTTTATGAGGAGGTGGAGAGGGACTGAGGAGCTCCATGTAGCACATGTTCTTCAGTGGTGGTGCAGAGGGAGGGCGGCCAGACTGTGCCCATGGAAGGTGGCCTCTGTGTATCCTAAGGGTTCGCTACCCTAAGATTTCACAGGGCTAGTTCTCGGCCGAACATCCCACGTTTCAGGAGAGGGTACGGGGAGTAAACTCGCCGTGCTCGCCTGTTGATGTTTTGGGGAGATTAGCCCCCTTGAAAGGGTCCGTCGCCCCATCATCGTCTTGCGCAAAGTTAAAAAAATAAAGAAATAGGAACGTCTGGAGAAAAACAGATGCAGTGTGCCCCCTACGGACACTAAGCAAGAACTGGTATTATCCGGAGCCAGTGGGCGGTGTACACTGCAGAGGAGAAGCTAACCCTTTTTGTATTTACTTAGTGTCAGCCTCCTAGTGGCAGCAGCATACACCCACGGTCCTGTGTCCCCCAATGTGGCGATGGAGAAATACAGGATTGTGCAATCTGAAATGAGACATATCCAAAAAATAGAGCAAAATGGAACCCAAAGATTTATACTTTGGTCTCAGTTTGCCTATGTTCAATTTAATGGCCATGTCAAATGCACATCTGAATCTCATTTTTCGGGGATTTAGACAAAAGCCCCAAATGGGGACATTAATGCTGTACGATACTTGTTTTTAACTTTAAAAAGTTAGATTTAATATATTTAATATAGACATTTGTTGCCCCAGATCACCCCCAAAGTGAAAATTGCCAAATTATACATTCGCCCTCCCCAGTGTCATGTGACTCCTTAGCGTTACACGGTCTCAGGTGTGAATGGGGAGCAGGTATGTAAAATTTGGTGTGATCGTGCCTCATTAAGAACTGATGATCTGAAAAAAATAATTTGTGCTCTCCATAAAGATGGACTAGGATGCAAGCTGGTTGCCAACACCCTGACACTGAGCTGCAGAACTGTGGGAAAGACCATACAGCAGATTAACAAGGCAGGTTCCACTCAGAACAAAGCCGAGGCCATGGTCGACCAAAGTTCCATGCATACTTTCAGCATCATATGCAGAGGTCGTCTTTTCAAAATCGAATGCCTGCAGAAGTTACAGCGGTGGGGGGGGTGGGGGTTGGTCAGCCTGTCAGTGCTCAGACTATATGCCACACACTGCATCAAATTGGTTTGCATGGCTGTCATCCCAGGAAGCCTCTTCTAAAGATGATGCACAAGAAAACCCACCTACACTTTGCTGAAGACAAGCAGATTAAGAACATGGTCTCATCAATCCACAGTACGTTGTTCCAGTAATCAAAGATAAATCATCCTGAAAATGAAAGGTGGAGGAGTTCAAGCTCCAACATCCAACAGCTCCTTGATGTCGTCACGGAAGAGGATTCCTGTGGCCACCGCTGAAGCTCTAGTGAGCTCCATGCCCAAGAGAGTTAAGGCAGTGCTGGAAATAATGGTGGCCACACAAAATATTGACATTTTGGGCACAATTTTGCCATTTTCACTTAAGGATGTACTCACTTTGGTTGCCAGCAGTTTTGACATCAATGACTGTGTCGAGTTATTTAGAAGCCGTACCCTGACTACTTTACATTGTGTCAAATTCTTAGTATTGTCTCATGAAAAGTTGTAATAAAATATTTACACAAATGTGAGGGGTGTGATAGTTACCATTTGCTGTTTTGTCCATTGTTTGCTTATTTATATTTAATCTATACTAACGTGTAAACTAATAATACTTTAACCCCTTCATGACCTAGCGTATTTTGACCTTAATGACCTGCCCGTTTTTTGCAATTCTGACCAGTGTCCCTTTATGAGGTAATAACTCAGGAACGCTTCAATGGATCCTAGCGGTTCTGAGATTGTTTTTTCGTGACATATTGGGCTTCATGTTAGTGGTAAATTTAGGTCAATAAATTCTGTGTTTGTGATAAAAACGGAAATTTGGCGAAAATTTTGAAAATTTTGCAATTTTCACATCTTGAATTTTTATTCTGTTAAACCAGAGAGTTCTGTGACACAAAATAGTTAATAAATAACATTTCCCACACGTCTACTTTACATCAGCACAATTTTGGAAACATTTTTTTTTTGCTAGGAAGTTAAAGGGACACTGTCACCTGAATTTGGAGGGAACAATCTTCAGCCATGGAGGCGTGGTTTTGGGGTTTTTGATTCTCCCTTTCCTTACCCGCTGGCTGCATGCTGGCTGCAATATTGGATTGAAGTTCATTCTCTGTCCTCTGTAGTACATGCCTGCACAAGGCAATCTTGCCTTGCCCAGGCGTGTACTATGAAGGACAGAGAATGAACACTTATAAACTTCTGTGAAGCACCTGGGGGTTTAAACGCAGAGCCATGAAAATAAAAAATAATTTTTCTTTCCTCAAAAATGATTTTTTAGCCTGCAATTTCCTATTTTGCCAAGGGTAATAGGAGAAATTGGACCACAAATGTTGTTGTCCAGTTTGTCCTGAGTACACGGATACCCAATATGTGGGGGTAAACCACTGTTTGGGCGCATGGCAGGGCTTGGAAGGGAAGGCACGCCATTTGGCTTTTTAAATGGAAAATTAGCTCCAATCATTAGCGGACACCATGTCGCGTTTGGAGAGCCCCTGTGTGCCTAAACATTGGAGATCCCCCACAAATGACCCCATTTTGGAAACTAGACCCCCAAAGGAACTAATATAGATGTGTGGTGAGCACTTTGAACCCTCAAGTGCTGCACAGAAGTTTATAACGCAGAGCCATGAAAATAAAAAAAAAATTTCTTTCCTCAAAAATAATTTTTTAGCCCTGAATTTTTTATTTTCCCAAGGGTTACAGGAGAAATTGGACCCCAAAAGTTGTTGTCCAGTTTCTCCTGAGTACGCTGATACCCCATGTGTGGGGGTAAACCACTGTTTGGGCACACGTCGGGGCTCAGAAGGGAAGTAGTGACTTTTGAAATGTTGACTTGGATGGAATGCTCTGCGGACGTCACGTTGCGTTTGCAGAGCCCCTGGTGTGCCTAAACAGTAGAAACGCCCCACAAGTGACCCCATTTTGGAAACTAGACCCCCCAAGGAACTTATCTAGATATGTGGTGAGCACTTTTAACCCCCAAGTGCTTCACAGACGTTTACAACGCAGAGCCGTGAAAATAAAAAATCATTTTTCTTTCCTCAAAAATGATGTTTTAGCAAGCAATTTTTTATTTTCTCAAGGGTAACAGGAAAAATTGGACCCCAGTAATTGTTGCGCAGTTTGTCCTGAGTATGCTGGTACCCCATATGTGGGGGTAAACCATTGTTTGGGCACACGTCGGGGCTCGGAAGTAAGGGAGCACCATTTGACTTTTTGAATACAAGATTGGCTGGAATCAATGGTGGCACCATGTTGCGTTTGGAGACCCCCTGATGTGCCTAAACAGTGGAAAGCCCTCAATTCGACCTCCAACACTAACCCCAACACACCCCTAACCCTTATCCCAACTGTAGCCATAACCCTAATCACAACCCTAACCCCAACACACCCCTAACCCCAACACACCCCTAACCACAACCTTAATTCCAACCCTAACCCTAAGGCTATGTGCCCACATTGCGGATTTGTGTGAGATTTTTCAGCACCATTTTTGAAAAATCCGCGGGTAAAAGCCACTGCGTTTTACCTGCGGATTTACCGCGAATTTCCAGTGTTTTTTGTGCGGATTTCACCTGCGGATTCCTATTGAGGAACAGGTGTAAAACGCTGCGGAATCCGCACAAAGAATTGACATGCTGCGGAAAATACAACGCAGCGTTTCCGCGCGGTATTTTCCGCACCATGGGCACAGCGGATTTGGTTTTCCATGTTTACATGGTACTGTAAACCTGGTGGAACACTGCTGCAATCCGCAGCAGCCAATCCGCTGCGGATCCGCAGCCAAATCCGCACCGTGTGCACATAGCCTAATTCTAAAGGTATGTGCACACGCTGCGGAAAACGCTGCGGATACGCAGCAGTTTCCCATGAGTTTACAGTTCAATGTAAACCTATGGGAAACAAAAATCGCTGTACACATGCTGCAGGAAAACTGCATGGAAACGCAGCGGTTTACATTCCGCAGCATGTCACTTCTTTCTGCGGATTCCGCAGCGGTTTTACAACTGCTGCAATAGAAAATCGCAGTTGTAAAACCGCAGTGAAATGCGCAGAAAAACTGCGATAAATCCACAGCGGTTTAGCATTGCGAATTTATCAAATCCGCTGCGGAAAAATCCGCAGAGGACCAGAATACGTGTGCACATACCGTACCCTAACCTTAACCCTAGTTCTAACTCCAACCTTAGTGAAAAAAAAAAAAAAAATTCTTTATTATTGTCCCTACCTATGGGGGTGACAAAGGGGGGGGTCATTTACTGTTTTTTTATTTTGATCACTGTGAGGTTTTATCACAGTGATCAAAATTCACTCTGGAACGAATCTTTTGGAAGATGGCGGCGCCCAGGAAAGAAGACGGACGGACCCCGGGAGGCTCGGTAAGTATGATGGCGTGGGGGGGGGGGGAGCACAGGGGGGTGGATCGGCGGAGCACGGGGGGGTGGACCGGAGCATGGGGGTGGATCGGAACACGGGGGGGTGGATCGGAACACGGGGGGGTGGATCGGAACACGGGGGGGTGGATCGGAACACGGGGGGTGGATCGGAGTGCGGGGGGGTGGATCGGAGTGCAGGGGGGTGGATCGGAGTGCAGGGGGGTTGGATTGGAGCACGGGGGTGGGATTGGAGCACGGGGGGAGCGGACAGGAGAATGGGGGAGCGGACGACAGGACGGAGGGAAGCGGACCACAGATCGGAGGGCTGGGGGGGGCGATCGGTGGGGTGGGGGCACATCAGTGTTTCCAGCCATGGCCGATGATATTGCAGCATCGGCCATGGCTGGATTGTAATATTTCACCAGATTTTTAGGTGAAATATTACAAATCGCACTGATTGGCAGTTTCACTTTCAACAGCCAATCAGAGCGATCGTAGCCACGGGGGGGCGGGGGGGGGGGGGGCGGTGAAGCCACCCCCCCTGGGCTAAGCTACCACTCCCCCTGTCCCTGCAGATCGGGTGAAATGGGAGTTAACCCTTTCACCCGATCTGCAGGGACGCGATCTTTCCATGACGCCACATAGGCGTCACAGGTCGGATTGGCACCGACTTTCATGACGCCTATATGGCGTCAAAGGTCGGGAAGGGGTTAAAGGGAACCGGTCACCCCCAAAATCGAAGGTGAGCTAAGCCCACCAGCATCAGGTGCTTATCTACAGCATTCTGTAATGCTGTAGATAAGCCCCGATGTATCCTGAAAGATGAGAAAAAGAGGTTAGATTATACTCACCTGGGTGGGGGGTCCGATCCGATGGGCGTTGCGGTCTGGTCTGGGGCCTCCCATCTTCATAGGATGACGTCCTCTTCTGGTCTTCACGCTGTGGCTCTGGCGCAGGCGTACTTTGTCTGCCCTATTGAGGGCAGAGCAAGGTACTGCAGTGCGAATGCGCCGGGCCTCTCTGATCTTCCCCGGCGCCTGCGCACTGCAGTACTTTGCTCTGCCCTCATCAGGGCAGACAAAGTACGCCAGCGCTGCAGCGTAAAGACAAGAAGAGGACGTCATTGTAAGAAGATGGGAGGGACCAGACCGCGACACCCATCGGACCGCAGCGGGACCGCCACTGGGTGAGTATAATCTAACGTCTTTTTCTCATCTTTCAGGATACATCGGGGGCTTATCTACAGCATTACAGAATGCTGTAGATAAGCCCCTGATGCCGGTGGGCTTAGCTCACCTTCGATTTTGGGGGTGACAGGTTCCCTTTAAACTACATTCACAAAATTTTATTATTTTATACTCTGTATTGCTGAGTTTTCTAGTTTTTATTGTTCCTTCCTTCCCTAATTTATCCCAGTTTCTCCTTTTTTCTGTTTTTCTTCCCCCCACTTAAAATATAAAACTTAATAAACATATGTGAACACCACGTGAGGGGTGTACTCACTTTTGTAATAGATACATAGAGATCTAATTTCTCACAATGAGCTTTTGATGTTGCTTATTTTCCGCTCCTATAAAGTAAAATAGGTTATTTTGCACTTTTTCAGCTTAATAAACTCCCCAAAAACTCATTGTGGGAACGTAGCTGCATAAATGTATACATATACAAACACATTATTAGTTTAGAGCACAGATACATATTGATTCAGATTCATGCATATGATGACAGAGTTAGAGGGTGAAATGTTTTTCAGAGGTGAAAAAATGAGCGCACATCAATTTTAGAAAAAAAATGCATTACTGTGAAGCTGGAATGTAGTAAAGGACTATTTGACCACATCATTGGGAAAGGTGACCATAAAGGCAGTGATGCTGCCGCTGAGCCAATGAAGAAGAGGCAACTGCGGTCACATGGCCTGATTTCAATTTCTAACACAATCTCTCCTAGTCACTGTGACATGGAGGCGATACGTGAATACGAGAACATAGAAAAAGTTATTTTTTAATCAATTCATCCACTTTAACGTTTTCTGTAACTTATTTTAGACTCCGTTTACAGTCCATTTTCTCCATTTTTGATGTCAATATTTAATTAGATCCCAAAGAGAAACCAAAAGTTCCTTCGCCATTCATTTTTGTCTCACTTAACAGATTCGCATTTCCTAGAGGGGTCTCGAAACACCTAGCGGTGGTCATGTGCAGTGTGAATCTGTTATACAAAAAGTAGAACGAATGAACAACTGTTATGATTAGTTTCTAATAAACTTATTGTTAAAACAAAAAAAGAACATACCTCTGCTCCATACGTCATCCGTTTTTAGACAGAAAAATAAAGTTGTGCAGACGATGGTTTTTTTTTAAACAGACAGAACAGATGGAAACTGAAGGTATTGTAGGAAAAGGGAAATTCTAATGAACGGCTCTCGTAACCCAACGTTTTATTAGTATTTCTGCTTCTGCAACAGATCAGAAAAACATGCGACCGTATCCTTGATATTTCTGCCTAGTAGTGCGTGGCACCTTGTAGGCCTACAAATGTCACATTGTTTGAGGCCAAATTCAATCCATATCAAAGCATCTGGAGAGAAGAAATATCAAATTTTGCAATGAAGTAATTGGTAGTGTGGTGTGTCGGGCAGAGAGGTGTTGGGTATCAACGATTAACAGTTTCCAGATTAATAATGAAAAGCTTTGTAAATAATTCAGGACAAAAACGAAAAGATTCACCTCCAGCTCCTTGGATAAAAATTTCCAAACTTCTTCATTCGAAAAACATTTTAAAATTCAATTGAAGATTCCGGGTCAAGAAACATAGGACAGATGAAAGAGCAACGCGTTTCGATCAACACAGTGATATTAGAGCTTTGACAAAGATTATTAACCACAATCGGTATATATACCTCATGCCACCAATCAAAATTTCAAAACAAAATCACATGATATATGCTAATTATGGCCAAACGGTCCTAAAACATTAACAAGAACATATATATATGAAAAACATTAAAAAAGCATGAAACATACAAATAATATAAAAAAAAGTTTTGAATAAATATCCCCAATAAACAAAAAACAGCCAACATACATTAATAGTGGAACATTATCGCATTGCGTTTGTTGAAACCATCAGGAAACCTGGTACCGAGGTAATAAATCCAAAAAGCTTCACGTTTGAAGCTGACGTTGCATGTCACCTCCCCGAAGCATAAAATGAACCCTTTTAATACCATATGCACGAAATGTAGCTGTATTCCTGGCATGGCTATCAACAAAATGTTTGGCTATGTATGAAATATTCCTATCAGCACTAGATAATTCAGAAATATCGCGTAAATGTTCAGAAATTGGACGTTTTAGCTTTCTGGTAGTGCACCCTATATAAGACTTACAACATGCTGTAAAATCAATTTTGTATACCACATAAGTGGAATTGCAATTGATAAAACTTTTTATATGAAATTGTTTAGTGTTGTCATGATTATTGGATATTTTAACACCAATAGTATGTCCACACGTAGTGCATCCCAATCTGCCACATTTATAAAAGCCGATGCAACTAAGCCATGTTCTATTGCTACTGGCCGAAGAAAAAAAAAGTCTACCATACCGAATTTTGTGAGTTATATTAATGCTAATGAGTTTAATCTAAAATTTACGCATGTTGCTGATTCAAGTTTGATTTCTTTTTTGGATTTGGAGCTATGTGGTATCCCTGGTGAAACAATTTCGACTAGAACCTTTGTCAAACCGTTTGCAGGAAACACAATTTTACATGCATCCAGCAGTCACCCCAGGCACACTATCAGATCAATTCCGGTGGGTGAGTTTATTCGTACAAAACGTAATTGTAGTGATGTTAACAAATTGGAGGAGGAATTTGCATGTTGCACACGCAAATTAAAAAAACTCAATTATCCTGATTGGAGTCTGAATAGGGCACACAATAGAGTGTCACAGAGAAATCGATCTGATTTAATAAGTTCTTCCAGCAGTAATGGTAGGAGGAGTAATGGAAGAGTTTTTCAACACAAACATTTTTTAAGTTTCCAATATAGTATTCATTTTTGTGAAATTAAAAGAATTATTAATAAATGGTAGTGAACCCTGACAAAGAGGGACGGAGTCCCTCGAAACGCGTTGGTTAGCTTTTTTGCCCTAGCAAGGCTCTGTAGTTTCGTGACGTCACACGCTGCAGAGCACCGTCGGCCATTTTTTCAGCCGCGCATCCAGAAACGCCACCGGCCGGCTCTGCGCGTTCTCCAACATACTCCTGTCGCCCAGGTAACCTGAACCCCCACCAACAATACCCGCAGGCCTCTATACCTATGGGCATACCTTCCGCGGTCCAGGCAATAAGTAAGTTTGTAGTGTTATTTCGCTATATCACGGCTATCACTATCATATTGTTAGTCCCAGCATCAGCCGTTTATAGGCATACTATAGGTTCTATGCAAGAACCCACATGTCTAGTTTGTTGTGGATGTTTTAGCGCGATACCTCACTTGTTAGAATTATTAATAAATATTTGCCTATATTGGGGGAGGATCCTGCCTTAACCCCTTTCTGTCATTAGACGTATTATTCCGTCCATTTGGGGTGGGCCCTACTTCCCAAGGACGGAATAGTACGTCATGCCCTTTAATGCGACACTGGGACTTAAGTCGCAGTGATCGCATTAAAATTCCGACGCCATCTTACCTGGAGGAAGATGGTGTTGGCATCCTAGGGCCTGTCGCCGCCCTAAATTCTGAGCAGCCAATCGCAGCCTTTCTCATTGTATCAGCCAATCAATTTGGCTGAATCAGTGAGGTCCCAGGCTAGGATCGAGTACCGATGTACTCTATCCTAGGCCAGTGCCTGGCAACACCAGGCATCGGCCAAGACCCCCTGGATTGGCGCGATCGACGATCACATCGATCGCGCCAATCGCAGGGCACAGCGGCGGTGTTACCGCGCTGTGCCCTGCCTGTAACTACGCGCCCCCTCTGCCCTGCCTCCTGTGCCATGGCTGCAGATCCTGCAGCTCTGATTGGCCCGATCAATGTGATCATCGATCGCGCCAATCACAGGGCACAGCAGCGGTGTGACCGCGCTGTGCCCTGATGGTGACCTGTCTATGATCGGATACATGTGGGGTATCAGCGTACTCAGGACAAATTGGACAACAACTTTTGGGGTCCAATTTCTCCTGTTACACTTGGAAAAATTAAAAATTGGGGACTAAATGATCATTTTTGTAGGAAAAAATAGGATATTTTATTTTCACGCCCGGTCGTTATAAATTTAAGTGAAACACTTGGGGGTTCAAAATTCTCACCACACACCTAGATAAGTTCCCAATTAGGTCTAGTTTCCAAAATGGGGTCACTTGTGGGGGATTTCTACTGTTCAGGCACATCAGGGGCTCTGCAAACGGAACATGATGCCCGCGTACCTTTCCATCAAAGTCTGCTTTTCAAAACGTCACTACTTCCCTTCCGAGCCCCGAAGTGTACCCAAACAGTAGTTTTCTCCCACATGTGGGGTATCAGCGTACTCAGGACAAATTGGACAACAACTTTTGGGGTCCAATTTTTCCTGTTACACTTGGGAAAATTCAAAATTGGGGACTAAATCATTTTTGTGGGAAAAAAAATAGGATTTTTTTTTCACGCCCGGGCGTTATAAACTTTCGTGAAGCACTTGGGGGATAAAAGTGCTCACAACACATCTAGATAAGTTCCTTAGGGGGTCTAGTTTCCAAAATGAGGTCACTTGTGGGGGTTTTCCACTGTTTAGGCACATCAGGGGCTCGCCAAATGCGACATGGCGTCCGATCTCAATTCCAGCCAATTTTAGATTGAAAATGTCAAACTGCGCTCCTTTCCTTCTGAGCCCTGCCATGCGTCCAAACAGTGGTTCCCCCCCACATATGGGGTATCAGCGTACTCAGGACAAATTGGACAACAACTTTTGGGGTCCAATTTCTCATTTTACCCTTGAGAAAATAAATTGGGGACTAAACGATCATGTTTGTGGAAAAAATAGGATTTTTTATTTTCACGCCCGGGCGTTATAAGCTTTCGTGAAGCACTTGGGGGATAAAAGTGCTCACAACACATCTAGATAAGTTCCTTAGGGGGTCTAGTTTCCAAAATGGGGGGTCCAATTTCTCCTTTTACCCTTGGGAAATTAAAAAAAATATTGCTGAAAACATTGTGAATAAAAAGTAATTTTTTCCTTCCATGTTGCTTCTGCTGCTGTGAAACACCTGAAGGGTTAATCAACTTCTTGAATGTGGTTTTGCACACCTTGAGGGGTGCAGTTTTTAGAATGGTGTCACTTTTGGGTATTTTCTGCCATATAGACCCATCAAAATGACTTCAAATGTAAGGTGGTCCCTAAAAAAAATGGTTTTCCAAATTTTGTTGTAAAAATGAGAAATTGCTGGTCAAATTTTAACCCTTATAACTTCGTAGAAAAAAAAAATTTGTTTCCAAAATTGTGCTGATGTAAAGTAGACATGTCTGAAATGTTATTTATTAACTATATTGTGTCACATAACTCTCTGGTTTAACAATAAAAATTCAAAGTTGGAAAATGGCAAAATTTTCTAAATTTTCGCCAAATTTCCGTTTTTTTCACAAATAAACGCAAGTTATATCGAAGAAATTTTACCACTATCATGAAGTACAATATGTTACAAGAAAATGTCAGAATCATCGGGATCCGTTGAAGCGTTCCAGAGTTATAACCTCATAAAGGGACAGTGGTCAGAATTGTAAAAATTCGCCCGGTCATTAACGTGCAAACCACCCTTGGGGGTAAAGGGGTTAAATAAGACTTTACAATCTGGATGTAATATATTAGCTAGAAGAGCGCCCACTATTGGAAATATCTCTCCTACTTTTTTTCTTTTCTTCGGCCAGTAGCAATAGAACATGGCTTAGTTGCATCGGCTTTTATAAATGTGGCAGATTGGGATGCACTACGTGTGGACATACTATTGGTGTTAAAATATCCAATAATCATGACAACACTAAACAATTTCATATAAAAAGTTTTATCAATTGCAATTCCACTTATGTGGTATACAAAATTGATTGTACAGCATGTTGTAAGTCTTATATAGGGTGCACTACCAGAAAGCTAAAACGTCCAATTTCTGAACATTTACGCGATATTTCTGAATTATCTAGTGCTGATATAGGGATTTTTGTGTACTCACCGTAAAATCCTTTTCTCCGAGCCATTCATTGGGGGACACAGACCGTGGGTGTATGCTGCTGCCAATAGAAGTCTGACACTAAGTGATACAAAAAAAGTTAGCTCCTCCCCTGCAGTATACACCCTCCTGCTGGCTCTCAGCTAACCAGTTCGGTGCAAAAGCAGTAGGAGATCAATAACAATATATGAGCGTATAGCATGTCATATTATATATGAGAGTATAGCATGTCAGATTATAAAAAACAATCATAAGCTAATAACAGGGTGGGAGCTGTGTCCCCCAATGAATGGCTCGGAGAAAAGGATTTTACGGTGAGTACACAAAAATCCCTATTTCTCCTTCGCCTCATTGGGGGACACAGACAATGGGACGTCCCAAAGCAGTCCCTGGGTGGGGACAACAACAGATCAGGCCCTGTGTAACCGCTACTTACAAGTGTCCAGAGTCCACCTGCCCAGACTCACATCTGTGGAAGTGTGGGAATTATAGTGCTTCAAGAATGCATGCGGACTGGACGAATCCGCAAGCTTGCAGGCGTGCCTTGCCGACGCCTCGTGTCTAGAACCCTTGATAGACAGGGAGATAGGCTGACATCTAGCACGGAAGGACTCCTGGATGGTGAAAAGAATTCACCATGTTATCATGGTCGATGAAACGGCTAAACCCTTCCTGAAAATGTCAGGAAGCCTTCCTCTACCGTCAGGAAGCCCAAATAAAACGTCCAACCTTCAGAAGGACGCCGCAGGCTTTCGGAAGCAGTGGAAGGGGAGTTATGGAAACTGGTATCATGGCAGAACCAGAGCATGGAGAGCGATGGCTCTTGGATCTCGAGGCCGAACCACGAACTCGAGTACATTGGCCTTCAGTCTGGATGTCATCCCACCTACAACTGGAGAGCTCCAGCAAGGACAGATCTGATGGAAGACTTCGGGGTGAAGTTCCCACTGACTTGAGGCGGAACCCTGACGGCTGAATTTGTTTGCCGTTCAGAGTTCTACTTCTGGGATATATACAGCCGAGATCACCGAATAATAGACTTCGGCCCATCAGAGAAAGTGAGGTACCTCGGTCATGGCACCTGTCCATGGGTACCTGCTATATGACTGACGTAAGGCACCGCCGTGGCATTATCCAATTGAATTCGGATAGGGAGACCCACCAGAAGGCAGTGGACCTGCTGTAAGACTACCGTTCGGATCTCCAGAACAATGATGGGGAGAAGAAGACTGGCATTGGAAGTTACTAATAACCATTGAACCGGGAGAAAGGCCCTGGATGAAGAAGGAGCTCATAGACTATTGTCTGAAAGTCTGTTTGACTTGCTGAAAACGAGCGGAGCGAAGGAAACCGCTTCCATTGTCATCACCATTTTTGCTCAGAACTCTCTTAGCAAATCGAATGAAATGAGGGGGTGAGTAATTTTAGGGACTCTATAGCGACAGGGTCTGTTCCGTAGGATTGGCGCATAGCAAATGTGGTGCCAATATTCAAAAAGGGCTCTAAAAGTGAACCTGGAAATTATAGGCCAGTAAGTCTAACCTCTATTGTTGGTAAAATATTTGAAGGGTTTCTGAGGGATGTTATTCTGGATTATCTCAATGAGAATAACTGTTTAACTCCATATCAGCATGGGTTTATGAGAAATCGCTCCTGTCAAACCAATCTAATCAGTTTTTATGAAGAGGTAAGCTATAGGCTGGACCACGGTGAGTCATTGGACGTGGTATATCTCGATTTTTCCAAAGCGTTTGATACCGTGCCGCACAAGAGGTTGGTACACAAAATGAGAATGCTTGGTCTGGGGGAAAATGTGTGTAAATGGGTTAGTAACTGGCTTAGTGATAGAAAGCAGAGGGTGGTTATAAATGGTATAGTCTCTAACTGGGTCGCTATGACCAGTGGGGTACCGCAGGGGTCAGTATTGGGACCTGTTCTCTTCAACATATTCATTAATGATCTGGTAGAAGGTTTACACAGTAAAATATCGATATTTGCAGATGATACAAAACTATGTAAAGCAGTTAATACAAGAGAAGATAGTATTCTGCTACAGATGGATCTGGATAAGTTGGAAACTTGGGCTGAAAGGTGGCAGATGAGGTTTAACAATGATAAATGTAAGGTTATACACATGGGAAGAGGGAATCAATATCACCATTACACACTGAACGGGAAACCACTGGGTAAATCTGACAGGGAGAAGGACTTGGGGATCCTAGTTAATGATAAACTTACCTGGAGCAGCCAGTGCCAGGCAGCAGCTGCCAAGGCAAACAGGATCATGGGGTGCATTAAAAGAGGTCTGGATACACATGATGAGAGCATTATACTGCCTCTGTACAAATCCCTAGTTAGACCGCACATGGAGTACTGTGTCCAGTTTTGGGCACCGGTGCTCAGGAAGGATATAATGGAACTAGAGAGAGTACAAAGGAGGGCAACAAAATTAATAAAGGGGATGGGAGAACTACAATACCCAGATAGATTAGCGAAATTAGGATTATTTAGTCTAGAAAAAAGACGACTGAGGGGCGATCTAATAACCATGTATAAGTATATAAGGGGACAATACAAATATCTCGCTGAGGATCTGTTTATACCAAGGAAGGTGACGGGCACAAGGGGGCATTCTTTGCGTCTGGAGGAGAGAAGGTTTTTCCACCAACATAGAAGAGGATTCTTTACTGTTAGGGCAGTGAGAATCTGGAATTGCTTGCCTGAGGAGGTGGTGATGGCGAACTCAGTCGAGGGGTTCAAGACAGGCCTGGATGTCTTCCTGGAGCAGAACAATATTGTATCATACAATTATTAGGTTCTGTAGAAGGACGTAGATCTGGGTATTTATTATGATGGAATATAGGCTGAACTGGATGGACAAATGTCTTTTTTCGGCCTTACTAACTATGTATGTTACTATGTTACTATGTATGTAATCAAGTCCTCAGAACTCTCTTTGCGCGAGCTCCCCGTTGAAGGGCCATGACCTTGTCTCGAGGAAGAATTACCATCCTTCTAGAAGTGTGCGGGATCATCCTCAAAAAGGATATCTGCTGGGCTGGAAATGAGGAGAACTTGTCTAAGTGTAGCTGCCAGCCCAGGAGAGAAGGTATCGCAAGAGATATAGACGACTCAGCGTAGTCCTGGAAG
Source organism: Ranitomeya imitator (assembly GCF_032444005.1). Lineage (NCBI taxonomy): Eukaryota > Metazoa > Chordata > Amphibia > Anura > Dendrobatidae > Ranitomeya > Ranitomeya imitator. The sequence goes on from NC_091285.1 coordinate 411,513,160, forward strand.
GGCGGCTAGACAGACCAAACAGGGCAGGACGAGCACGCCTCTAGAGTGCAAGAGAAACATGACACCCGCCATGACCCGAGCGAACACTCTGGGTGCGGAAGCAAGGCCGAAGGACAAGGTTGTGACTTGAAAATGCTGTTGACGAATGGAAAGGCGAAGGAATTTTTGCAGAGAGCAAGCAACCCGAATGTCGATGGATGCCGGAAACTGCACCTTTTTCTGTTGAAGTAATGGCTGAGCGGAGGGACTCCATCCAAAGAAGGAGGACCATGTCAAAGGTTGTTAGAAGTTTGAGGTCCAAGGTCGATCTTACTTTTCGTTCCCCTGTTTGGAACCAAGATCCCTTAGATCTAGACTGTGCTGGACAATCCTTATACAATCCTTTGTCAGTCTCCCGCTCAAAAGATTTGATTGGCCAGTTGTTGCTGGTGTGAATCAAGGTAGTTAAGGTCTCCAGCCAGGAGACCATTACTCTAGCAATCCATGTGGCCGCTAGGGAGGATAGAGCGCTGGACCCGAAGCCGCAAGACGGAACGGACCAGATTTGCTATCCGACAGTCCGTGGTATTTTTAATTGATGACCCATCAGGTAGGGAATGTGCGGCTGCATCCAGCAGGTCATAGTCTCTTGCCATCTCCTCTTTTCACGGTGCAGAGATAAAAATTAGGAACCCTCGATCCATCAACCTCTTAACAGGGAAGTGGAGAGGAATTGTCCGCCCTCTTGCATCATCCACTAAATAGTGGTGATGCAGAGGGGGGAGCTCGTACGCCAAAAAGGGTGCCTCTGTATGTCCACAGAGTTCAGGTCTCCAGGTGGACAGGACAGGTTATCTGGCGTTAGGCCTGGATGCAGAAGAGGAAACATGGAGACGACACTCCGTGTGCTCGTATGTTGATGGTGTGGGGAGATCGGTGCCCTTTAAAGGACCAGTCACCCTTAAAAAACAGGCCAGGCATGGCATCCCACGTAGAGGCTTCTGTCCAGTGAATCGCTTATCCGAATTGAATGGCAAATGCTCTCGAGGGAGTTTAGTCTCTGAAGCTCTGGCAAGCTCAGGCAATATCCAATCCATATTCAGAGCCTTGTTGTCATCAAATCATTGGTGAGGGAGCAGGAAACGAAAAACTTCCGTTTTCTAGATGCCTGTATGTTTCTAGACGCCTGCACGTTTCTAGAATACTTGCTGCCCCTGCTAGCCGACGGCTCCCATGTAGGATAGGGACCATGTATATTGGTCCTGCGAGCACTCCAAACAGAGGGTACACAGAGGGATTCAATCTCTTGGTCCGAGAACCATGGATTGGTCAGTGAAGAAGTCCACTGAGGGGAACTAGAGGATAAAGCTGGGGTCGGCGGTGGAGGGCTCCTCGGACTGATCAAGCGCCTTTAAGACCAGGAAATACTGGTCATGCGCCTTTAAGACCAGGGAATACTGGTCATGCGCCTTTAAGACCAGAGAATACTGGTCATGCGCCTTTAAGACCAGAGAATACTGGTCATGCACCTTCAAGACCAGGGAATACTGGTCATGCGCCTTTAAGACCAGAGAATACTGGTCATGCGCCTTTAAGACCAGAGAATACTGGTCATGCACCTTCAAGACCAGGGAATACTGGTCATGCACCTTTAAGACCAGGGAATACTGGTCATGCACCTTTAAGACCAGGGAATACTGGTCATGCGCCTTTAAGACCAGGGAATACTGGTCATGCGCCTTTAAGACCAGGGAATACTGGTCATGCGCCTTTAAGACCAGGAAATACTGGTCATGCGCCTTTAAGACCAGGAAATACTGGTCATGCGCCTTTAAGACCGGGGAATACTGGTCATGCGCCTTTAAGACCAGGAAATACTGGTCATGCGCCTTTAAGACCAGGAAATACTGGTCATGCGCCTTTAAGACCAGGAAATACTGGTCATGCGCCTTTAAGACCAGGAAATACTGGTCATGCGCCTTTAAGACCAGAGAATACTGGTCATGCACCTTTAAGACCAGGAAATACTGGTCATGCGCCTTTAAGACCAGAGAATACTGGTCATGCACCTTTAAGACCAGAGAATACTGGTCATGCACCTTTAAGACCAGAGAATACTGGTCATGCACCTTTAAGACCAGAGAATACTGGTCATGCACCTTTAAGACCAGGGAATACTGGTCATGCGCCTTTAAGACCAGGGAATACTGGTCATGCGCCTTTAAGACCAGGAAATACTGGCCATGCGCCTTTAAGACGGGGGAATACTGGCCATGCGCCTTTAAGACCAGAGAATACTGGTCATGCACCTTTAAGACCAGGGAATACTGGTCATGCACCTTTAAGACCAGGGAATACTGGTCATGCACCTTTAAGACCAGGGAATACTGGTCATGCACCTTTAAGACCAGGGAATACTGGTCATGCACCTTTAAGACCAGGGAATACTGGTCATGCGCCTTTAAGACCAGGGAATACTGGTCATGCACCTTTAAGACCAGGGAATACTGGTCATGCACCTTCAAGACCAGGGAATACTGGTCATGCACCTTTAAGACCAGGGAATACTGGTCATGCACCTTTAAGACCAGGGAATACTGGTCATGCGCCTTTAAGACCAGGGAATACTGGTCATGCGCCTTTAAGACCAGGGAATACTGGTCATGCGCCTTTAAGACCAGGAAATACTGGTCATGCGCCTTTAAGACCAGGAAATACTGGTCATGCGCCTTTAAGACCGGGGAATACTGGTCATGCGCCTTTAAGCCCAGGAAATACTGGTCATGCGCCTTTAAGACCAGGAAATACTGGTCATGCGCCTTTAAGACCAGGAAATACTGGTCATGCGCCTTTAAGACCAGGAAATACTGGTCATGCGCCTTTAAGACCAGAGAATACTGGTCATGCACCTTTAAGACCAGGAAATACTGGTCATGCGCCTTTAAGACCAGAGAATACTGGTCATGCACCTTTAAGACCAGAGAATACTGGTCATGCACCTTTAAGACCAGAGAATACTGGTCATGCACCTTTAAGACCAGAGAATACTGGTCATGCACCTTTAAGACCAGGGAATACTGGTCATGCGCCTTTAAGACCAGGGAATACTGGTCATGCGCCTTTAAGACCAGGGAATACTGGCCATGCGCCTTTAAGACGGGGGAATACTGGCCATGCGCCTTTAAGACCAGAGAATACTGGTCATGCACCTTTAAGACCAGGGAATACTGGTCATGCACCTTTAAGACCAGGGAATACTGGTCATGCACCTTTAAGACCAGGGAATACTGGTCATGCACCTTTAAGACCAGGGAATACTGGTCATGCACCTTTAAGACCAGGGAATACTGGTCATGCACCTTTAAGACCAGAGAATACTGGTCATGCACCTTTAAGACCAGGGAATACTGGTCATGCACCTTTAAGACCAGGGAATACTGGTCATGCACCTTTAAGACCAGGGAATACTGGTCATGCACCTTTAAGACCAGGGAATACTGGTCATGCACCTTTAAGACCAGAGAATACTGGTCATGCACCTTTAAGACCAGGGAATACTGGTCATGCACCTTTAAGACCAGAGAATACTGGTCATGCACCTTTAAAGGGGTTGTCTACTACTTTCAATTAACCCCCCAATGTATCCCCCCGGGGCCCCTAATGAATTGGGCAATTACCTTGCGTTGCCGTTTTCGCCTGTGAGCGGCGCTATTGAGGCTGCTGAGTCCGGGTCACGTGACCCCCAGACTGTAGCCGCCGCTCATTTCCGCCGACGTCACGTCAATTTCCAGACTCTAGAAATTGACGTGACGTCAGCAGCAGGCGTGACCAGCCCCCACAGTCAGCAGTCACTCAGCAAGAGTGACTGGACTGTGGGCGGTGCTGGGGGCTGCAGGGCTGTGCTGGGGGCGGGCGGGGCTGTGTGCTCACTGCTGCTGGGATCATGATGTGCGGGCGGGGCTGTGCTGCGGTCGCCGGGGATCTGCCCGCCGGTGTTTTTGTGGACCGGCGCCGGTGTCTGCCCGCCGGCGATGTGCGGGGCTCTGCCCGCCGGCGATGTGCGGGGCTCTGCTCTGTGTGTGTGTGTGCAGGCATCGTCCGATGGGACTACAAGTCCCATCGGGCTCTGCCTGCTACACTGACAGTGATTGACACATTAGCCAATGATGGGACAGTAGTAGTCCCATCATCCGGCTAATGTGTTGAATGTAAAAAAAAAAAAAAACATACACAGTACATACATACAACACACACCATGCGACGACATGCACCATGCGACGACATGCACCATGCTACATGCACCATGTGGCGACATGCACCATGCGACGACATGCACCATGCGACGACATACGACATGCACCATGCGGCGACATGCACCATGCGACGACATGCACCATGCGACGACATGCTACATGCACCATGCGACGACATGCACCATGCGACGACATGCAACATAGTAACAAAGTTAGTAAGGCCGAAAAAAGACATTTGTCCATCCAGTTCAGCCTATATTCCATCATAATAAATCCCCAGATCTACGTCCTTCTACAGAACCTAATTGTATGATACAATATTATTCTGCTCCAGGAAGACATCCAGGCCTCTCTTGAACCCCTCGACTGAGTTCGCCATCACCACCTCCTCAGGCAAGCAATTCCAGATTCTCACTGCCCTAACAGTAAAGAATCCTCTTCTATGTTGGTGGAAAAACCTTCTCTCCTCCAGACGCAAAGAATGCCCCCTTGTGCCCGTCACCGTCCTTGGTATAAACAGATCCTCAGCGAGATATTTGTATTGTTCCCTTATATACTTATACATGGTTATTAGATCGCCCCTCAGTCGTCTTTTTTCTAGACTAAATAATCCTAATTTTGCTAATCTATCTGGGTATTGTAGTTCTCCCATCCCCTTTATTAATTTTGTTGCCCTCCTTTGTACTCTCTCTAGTTCCATTATATCCTTCCTGAGCACCGGTGCCCAAAACTGGACACAGTACTCCATGTGCGGTCTAACTAGGAATTTGTACAGAGGCAGTATAATGCTCTCATCATGTGTATCCAGACCTCTTTTAATGCACCCCATGATCCTGTTTGCCTTGGCAGCTGCTGCCTGGCACTGGCTGCTCCAGGTAAGTTTATCATTAACTAGGATCCCCAAGTCCTTCTCCCTGTCAGATTTACCCAGTGGTTTCCCATTCAGTGTGTAATGGTGATATTGATTCCTTCTTCCCATGTGTATAACCTTACATTTATCATTGTTAAACCTCATCTGCCACCTTTCAGCCCAAGTTTCCAACTTATCCAGATCCATCTGTAGCAGAATACTATCTTCTCTTGTATTAACTGCTTTACATAGTTTTGTATCATCTGCAAATATCGATATTTTACTGTGTAAACCTTCTACCAGATCATTAATGAATATGTTGAAGAGAACAGGTCCCAATACTGACCCCTGTGGTACCCCACTGGTCACAGCGACCCAGTTAGAGACTATACCATTTATAACCACCCTCTGCTTTCTATCACTAAGCCAGTTACTAACCCATTTACACACATTTTCCCCCAGACCAAGCATTCTCATTTTGTGTACCAACCTCTTGTGCGGCACGGTATCAAACGCTTTGGAAAAATCGAGATATACCACGTCCAATGACTCACCGTGGTCCAGCCTATAGCTTACCTCTTCATAAAAACTGATTAGATTGGTTTAACAGGAGCGATTTCTCATAAACCCATGCTGATATGGAGTTAAACAGTTATTCTCATTGAGATAATCCAGAATAACATCCCTCAGAAACCCTTCAAATATTTTACCAACAATAGAGGTTAGACTTACTGGCCTATAATTTCCAGGTTCACTTTTAGAGCCCTTTTTAAATATTGGCACCACATTTGCTATGCGCCAATCCTGTGGAACAGACCCTGTCGCTATAGAGTCCCTAAAAATAAGAAATAATGGTTTATCTATTACATTACTTAGTTCTCTTAGTACTCGTGGGTGTATGCCATCCGGACCCGGAGATTTATCTATTTTAATCTTATTTAGCCGGTTTCGCACCTCTTCTTGGGTTAGATTGGTGACCCTTAATATAGGGTTTTCATTGTTTCTTGGGATTTCACCTAGCATTTCATTTTCCACCGTGAATACCGTGGAGAAGAAGGTGTTTAATATGTTAGCTTTTTCCTCGTCATTTACAACCATTCTTTCCTCACTATTTTTTAAGGGGCCTACATTTTCAGTTTTTATTCTTTTACTATTGATATAGTTGAAGAACAGTTTGGGATTAGTTTTACTCTCCTTAGCAATGTGCTTCTCTGTTTCCTTTTTGGCAGCTTTAATTAGTTTTTTAGATAAAGTATTTTTCTCCCTATAGTTTTTTAGAGCTTCAATGGTGCCATCCTGCTTTAGTAGTGCAAATGCTTTCTTTTTACTGTTAATTGCCTGTCTTACTTCTTTGTTTAGCCACATTGGGTTTTTCCTATTTCTAGTCCTTTTATTCCCACAAGGTATAAACCGCTTACACTGCCTATTTAGGATGTTCTTAAACATTTCCCAATTATTATCTGTAGTCTTATTTCTGAGGATATTGTCCCAGTCTACCAGATTAAGGGCATCTCTAAGCTGGTCAAACTTTGCCTTCCTAAAGTTCAGTGTTTTTGTGACTCCCTGACAAGTCCCCCTAGTGAAAGACAGGTGAAACTGTACAATATTGTGGTCGCTATTTCCTAGATGCCCGACCACCTGCAGATTTGTTATTCTGTCAGGTCTATTAGATAGTATTAGGTCTAAAAGTGCTGCTCCTCTGGTTGGATTCTGCACCAATTGTGAAAGATAATTTTTCTTGGTTATTAGCAGAAACCTGTTGCCTTTATGGGTTTCACAGGTTTCTGTTTCCCAGTTAATATCCGGGTAGTTAAAGTCCCCCATAACCAGGACCTCATTATGGGTTGCAGCTTCATCTATCTGCTTTAGAAGTAGACTTTCCATGGTTTCTGTTATATTTGGGGGTTTGTAACAGACCCCAATGAGAATTTTGTTACCATTTTTCCCTCCATGAATTTCGACCCATATGGACTCGACATCCTCATTTCCTTCGCTAATATCCTCCCTTAAAGTGGACTTTAGACAAGACTTTACATAGAGACAAACCCCTCCTCCTCTCCGATTTTTACGATCCTTTCTAAACAGACTGTAACCCTGTAAGTTAACTGCCCAGTCATAGCTTTCATCTAACCATGTCTCGGTTATTCCCACTATGTCAAAGTTACCTGTAGATATTTCTGCTTCTAGTTCTTCCATCTTGTTTGTCAGGCTTCTGGCGTTTGCGAGCATGCAGTTTAGAGGATTTTGTTTTGTTCCAATCTCCTCGCTGTGGATTGTTTTAGAAATGTTCTTACCTCCCTTCTGAGTATGTTTTCCTGGATCTTCTTTGTTAAAGTCATGCACCATGCGACGACATGCACCATGCGACGACATGCACCATGTGGCGACATGCTGCATGCACCATGTGGCGACATGCTGCATGCACCATGCGACAACATGCACATAATAATAATATAATAATAATTTTTATTATTATATTATTATGTCGCATGTTGTCGCATGGTGCATGCAGCATGTCGCCACATGGTGCATGTCACATGGTGCACCATGCGGCGACATGCACCATGCGACGACATGCACCATGCAACGACATGCACCATGCAACGACATGTGACATACAGTACATACATACATACTACATACAGTACATATAACATAGAGTACATACTCACCATCACTTGTCACTTTGTTCCCCGAAGCCAGTGTCACCAGTAAAAAATATTAAAATAATAAACAAACAATATACTCCCTGTCTGCAGAAATCCAATTAAAACGAGTGTCCCACGACGAGAGTGTCCCTGGAGAGCAGGAGCATCAGTTGATGCGACCACTCTCCAGGGGCTCCAGGAACACAATGATGGAAGGTATCCTTCCATCATGTATTCCTCACAAGGTATTCCTACGCCCCTGTGAGAAAATAGTCCCTAGTCTCACTATTGGCATTGCTGGGTGAGACATTTTCCCACGCAGCAATTGCCATAAAGTGAGACCAGTGAACTAGAGTAACCTCAGTGATGCACTGCAGGAGCCATTGTCTCCTGTCAGTGTGTCACTGAGGGTCCTATAGAGCAGTGACACCACCCGATGTCACTGTTCTATAGGGGAGATCGTCGTGGGACACTCGTTATTAATTGGACTACGGCGGAAAGGTAGTATACGGTTTATTATTTTACTTTTTTTTGCAGGCGCTGAAGTATGGTAAGTATGGTTAAATGAAGAATATTAAAATACTTTTTTCCGATTGTGTGTTTTATTAACCCTTTCTTACTATTGGATTAGTAATGGATAGGCGTCTTATTGACGCCTCTCCGTTATTAACCCGGCTTAATGTCACCTTACAATAGCAAGGTGACATTAACCCCTTATTACCCCATATCCCACCGCTACACGGGAGTTGGAAGAGAGGGGCTAAGTGCCGGAACTGGTGCATCTTACAGATGCGCCAATTCTGGGGCGGCTGCGGACTGGTTTTTGTAGCCGGGGGGGGTGGGGGGGGCAATATCCATGGCCCCTCTCTAGGCTATGAATATCAGCCTGCAGCTGTCTGCGTAGCCTTTCTGGCTATAAAATATAGGGGGACCCCACGTCATTTTTTTTTTGGGGGGGGGGGTCCCCCTCTTTTAATAGCCAGTAAAGGCTACGCAGACAGCTGCGGGCTGATATTCATAGCAGGCTACAGATATTGGCCCCGGTCATCGGCTTTCCCCCTCTGGCGCAGAAAATTGCGCGGAAGCCCACGCCATTTTTTTTCCGCTTTTTTTTCTTTTCTTTTTAAATTCATCGCTCATTAAGGCCTCTTTCACTCTTGCGTCAGTACGGGTCCATCGCTATGCGTCGGACCGACGTACCGACGCACGTTGTGAAATGTGTGCACGACGTGGGCAGCGGATGCAGTTTTTCAACGCATCCGCTGCCCATTCTGAAGTGCGGGGAGGAGGGGGCGGAGTTTCTGCCGCAAATGCGCGGTAGAAAATGGCGGGCGAGCCGGCCAAAAAATTTTTCAATTGGACGTATTTTTGTGCCGACGGTCCGCCAAAACACGACGGATCCGTAGCACGACGGAGGTGATGTCTGGCCATCCGTCACGATCCGTCGCTAATACAAGTCTATGGGTAAAACGCATCCTGTGAGCACATTTGCAGGATCCGTTTATTTGCACCGGATCATTTTTTTCCGCCAGATCCGTTTTTTTCAACCGGATCCGTTTTTTTCCGCCGGATCCATTTTATTCCACCGGATGTTTTTTTTTTCCGCCAGATCTGTTTTTTCTCATAGAGTTGTATTAGCGCCGGATTGCGCCTGGTGGCCACACGTTTAATCCATTTTTGCAGGATCCGTCAAAAAAGCTGTTTCCACCGGACGGAAAACACATACAGAGGAACGGTTTTTCGGTACGTTGAAAAAATGCACAGCGACGGATCTAGCAAAAAACGGATGAAACATGTGGCCATCAGACGCACTCCGGCGCTAATACAACTCTATGAGAAAAAAACGGATCTGGCAGAAAAAAACGATCAGGTGGTAAAAAACGGATACGGCGAAAAAAAAAAGATCCGGTAGAAAAAAAAAATCCGGCGAAAAAAAACGATCCTGCAAATGTGCTCGCAGGATGCGTTTTGTACCCATAGACTTGTATTAGCAACGTATCCGTCGTGTTTTGGCGGACACAACGCACAAAAAAAATTTAATGCAACTTTTTTTGTGCGACGTGTCTGCCATTTCCGACCGCGCATGCGTGGCTGGAACTCCACCCCCTCCTCCACGCTCATCACAATGGGCAGCGGATGCGTTGTAAAACTGCATCCGCTGCACACGTTGTGCTAAAGTTAGCATAACGTCCGTCGGTACGTCTGGCCGAAGGTTTGCGACGGCCCCGTACCGACGCAAGTGTGAAAGTAGCCTTACATCTGAATTTGCTGAGTATAATGCAGCCACCCCAGAGTATAATGTAGCCCCCATAGAATATAAGGCAGCCCTCCATAGTATATCAGACAGCCTCCCCCATAGAATATAATATACCCCCATAGTATATAAGACAGCCTCCCCCATAGAATAGAATATACCCTCGCAATAGTATATAACACAGCCACATAGTATATAACACGGCCTCCCCCATAGAATATAATATACCTCCCATAGTATATATCAAAGCCCGCATATAATATAGCACAACTTGCATAGTATATAGCACAGCCCGCGTAGTAGGATACAGCACAGCCCGCGTAGTAGTATACAGCACAGCCTGCGTAGTAGTATACAGCACAGCCCGCGTAGTAGTATACAGCACAGCCCGGGTCGTAGTATATACAGCACAACACGCGTAGTAGTATATACAGCACAGCCTGCGGAGTAGTATACACAGCACAGCCCACACAGTGGTATATACACAGCACAGCCCACACTGGTATATACACAGCACAGCCCACACAGTGGTATATACACAGCAAAGCCCACACAGTGGTACATACACAGCACAGCCCACACAGTGGTATATACACAGCACAGCCCACACAGTGGTACATACACAGCACAGCCCACACAGTGGTACATACACAGCACAGCCCACACAGTGGTATATACACAGCACAGCCCACACAGTGGTATATACACAGCACAGCCCACACAGTGGTACATACACAGCACAGCCCACACAGTGGTATATACACAGCACAGCCCACACAGTGGTATATACACAGCACCGCCCACACTGGTATATACACAGCACAGCCCACACAGTGGTATATACACAGCAAAGCCCACACAGTGGTACATACACAGCACAGCCCACACAGTGGTACATACAGTGGGGCAAAAAAGTATTTAGTCAGTCAGCAATAGTGCAAGTTCCACCACTTAAAAAGATGAGAGGCGTCTGTAATTTACATCATAGGTAGACCTCAACTATGGGAGACAAACTGAGAAAAAAAAATCCAGAAAATCACATTGTCTGTTTTTTTATCATTTTTTTGCATATTATGGTGGAAAATAAGTATTTGGTCAGAAACAAAATTTCATCTCAATACTTTGTAATATATCCTTTGTTGGCAATGACAGAGGTCAAACGTTTTCTGTAAGTCTTCACAAGGTTGCCACACACTGTTGTTGGTATGTTGGCCCATTCCTCCATGCAGATCTCCTCTAGAGCAGTGATGTTTTTGGCTTTTCGCTTGGCAACACGGACTTTCAACTCCCTCCAAAGGTTTTCTATAGGGTTGAGATCTGGAGACTTGCTAGGCCACTCCAGGACCTTGAAATGCTTCTTACGAAGCCACTCCTTCGTTGCCCTGGCGGTGTGCTTTGGATCATTGTCATGTTGAAAGACCCAGCCACGTTTCATCTTCAATGCCCTTGCTGATGGAAGGAGGTTTGCACTCAAAATCTCACGATACATGGCCCCATTCATTCTTTCATGTACCCGGATCAGTCGTCCTGGCCCCTTTGCAGAGAAACAGCCCCAAAACATGATGTTTCCACCACCATGCTTTACAGTAGGTATGGTGTTTGATGGATGCAACTCAGTATTCTTTTTCCTCCAAACACGACAAGTTGTGTTTCTACCAAACAGTTCCAGTTTGGTTTCATCAGACCATAGGACATTCTCCCAAAACTCCTCTGGATCATCCAAATGCTCTCTATCAAACTTCAGACGGGCCCGGACATGTACTGGCTTAAGCAGTGGGACACGTCTGGCACTGCAGGATCTGAGTCCATGGTGGCGTAGTGTGTTACTTGTGGTAGGCCTTGTTACATTGGTCCCAGCTCTCTGCAGTTCATTCACTAGGTCCCCCCTCGTGGTTCTGGGATTTTTGCTCACCGTTCTTGTGATCATTCTGACCCCACGGGGTGGGATTTTGTGTGGAGCCCCAGATCGAGGGAGATTATCAGTGGTCTTGTATGTCTTCCATTTTCTAATTATTGCTCCCACTGTTGATTTCTTCACTCCAAGCTGGTTGGCTATTGCAGATTCAGTCTTCCCAGCCTGGTGCAGGGCTACAATTTTGTTTCTGGTGTCCTTTGACAGCTCTTTGGTCTTCACCATAGTGGAGTTTGGAGTCAGACTGTTTGAGGGTGTGCACAGGTGTCTTTTTATACTGATAACAAGTTTAAACAGGTGCCATTAATACAGGTAATGAGTGGAGGAAAGAGGAGACTCTTAAAGAATAAGTTACAGGTCTGTGAGAGCCAGAAATCTTGATTGTTTGTTTCTGACCAAATACTTATTTTCCACCATAATATGCAAAAAAAATGATAAAAAAACAGACAATGTGATTTTCTGGATTTTTTTTTCTCAGTTTGTCTCCCATAGTTGAGGTCTACCTATGATGTAAATTACAGACGCCTCTCATCTTTTTAAGTGGTGGAACTTGCACTATTGCTGACTGACTAAATACTTTTTTGCCCCACTGTACACAGCACAGCCCACACAGTGGTATATACACAGCACAGCCCACACAGTGGTATATACACAGCACAGCCCACACAGTGGTATATACACAGCACAGCCCACACAGTGGTATATACAGCACAACCCACATCTCATCCCCCCCGATATTGGCTCCACACTCTCTTCACCTTTCCTTTTGCCTGCGCTGCTCCTGTCTCGGCGTCTGCAGTCTGCCCGGGACACAGCAGGTGTGCGATGATATGACGTCATCGCGCACCCGCAGTGTCAGAGGCAGAGCGGGGAATAATGGGAGAGGGAGCGTCAGCGGACGCTCTCTCCTCCATCATTGCATTGAACTATACCGGCGTCATAGACGCCGGTATAGTTGAATGCGGCGGCGGCACTGGCGGGAGTAGGGGGGAAAGAGTGCAGCGGCCCACTACTGGCACCGGCCCTTCTAGCATTTGCCAGAAGTGCCCGATGGCCAGTCCGGCCCTGGTCACTGCCCACACACTTCCCTCCTCCTGAACTGCAGCGTTTCTCGGACCCTCATCCGCAGCAAAACTGCAGATATTTGTTACATCTCAATGAAAGTGTAAGGCCGGAGTCACACTACAGCGAGATACGGCAGAGTCTCGCAGGTTAAAACCACGCTCCGGCACTCCGGAGCGGAGCGTGCGGCTCCATGTATTGCTATGCGGCCGCACGCTCCGCTCCAGAGTGCCGGTGCCAGAGCTTGGTTTTAACCCGCGAGACTCGGCCGTATCTCACTGTAGTGTGATCCCGGCGTAAGCGTGCAGAAACGCTGCAGTTTGGCACAAAAGAAGTGACATGCTGCGGAGAAAAAACACCAGGGTTACTTACTGGTAACAGGTTTTTCCGGAACCCATGACGGCACACCTGGGAGAGAGGGGATCCGCCCAGCCAGGACAGGAAACCCTACTGAAAATAAAAGGGCGGTACCTCTCCCTCGCTTCAGTTGGTTTTCAGAGCATGAGAGGCCCCCCTGGTTAGTACACATGGCAATCCAACACCACATCATATTAACTAAAAAAGCACCCAAAACAATAGTGCACACCGAAAAGGTGATAAAGGGGGGGAATATACAGGTGCCGTCATGGGTTCTGGAAAAACCTGTTACCAGTAAGTAACCCTGGTGTTTTCCCTTCCCCCATGATGGCACACCTGAGAGACTTTTGTAGAATGAAACCTTAGGGAGGGACCACCGCTTGGAGTACCCTTCTACCAAAGGTTAGGTCAGCAGAGGAGGAAAGGTCTAGCCGGTAGTGCTTGAAAAAAGTTGAGGGTGAGGACCAGGTAGCAGCCTTGCAAATTTGATCAATTGATACTTCAGCCTTTTCCGCCCAGGAGGTAGCCATGGCTCTGGTAGAGTGAGCCTTGATGCCTTCAGGAACCGGAGTGCCACCCGCAGAGTAGGATAAACTAATGGCCTCCCTAATCCATCTAGCAATAGTACTTTTAGCTACCCCACACCCTCTTTTGCTACCCTGAAAGGCTATGAATAGGGTTTGGTCTTTCCTCCACTGACTAGTCATAGATATGTACTGTAACATAGATCTTCTCACATCTAGCATGTGGAACTTTTGTTCCCCTGGATTTTTGGGATTACTACAGAAAGATGGTAAGGTAATCTCTTGAGTCCTATGGAACTTTTAAACCACCTTGGGGAGATAAGCCGGGTCTGGTCTTAGAACGATCCTGTCATCAAAAACCTGAGTATAAGGAGGGGATATTGACAGGGCTTGCAAATCACTTACCCTACGTGCCGATGTTAGGGCTACTAGAAGAACTGTTTTAAGGGTAAGTAACTTAGGTGATAACTCCTGTAAGGGCTCGAAAGGGTGTTTAGTTAGAGCTTCTAAGACCAAATTTAGATCCCAAGGAGGGATTTTTGGGATAACGACCGGCCGAGATCTACTGCAAGATTTTATGAATCGTGAAACCAATCTATTTGAGGCAAGATTACAGTTATACAGGGCCCCCAAGGCTGAAACCTGAACTTTAAGGGTGCTGGTTGCTAACCCAAGATGTAATCCTGCTTGCAGAAATTCTAGGATAGGACCCACTGGAGCCACCTCCCCCAATGGTTCACCCAGGAAGTCAAGAAATTTTTTCCATGTCCTACCATAGATTCTAGAAGTTATGGGTTTTCTGCTTTTCAACAGGGTGGAGATTAAACCTGGTGAGACTCCATGGCGACTTAGTAACGCCCTCTCAAATTCCAGGCTGCCAGATGGAAGCCCTTCACCTGAGAGTGGGTTACTGGGCCCTGGGTTATAGTAGGTCCGGAATTTCTGGCAAAATCCATGGATCTGTTACCGACATCTGTCTTAGAAGGGAGAACCATGGTCTCCTTGGCCAAAATGGAGCTATGAGGATAATCCTCGCCTGATCCTCTCTGATCTTCCGGATCACAGCTGGGATCATCACTATCGGGGGGAATGCGTAGGCCAGAGAAAACTTCCAAGGTATTAGTAGGGCATCTACTGCGAAGGGATGTTCTCTTGGATTCAAGGAGCAGAATTTTCTGACTTTTTTGTTGTGAGAATTGGCAAACAAGTCTATTTCTGGTGAGCCCCAGGCTTGGACTATTTGTTGAAATATCTAGGGGTTTAAGGACCATTCCCCCTGTCTTAAGCCTCTGCGACTCAGGAAGTCAGCTTGAGTGTTTTCTATGCCCCTGATGTGTAGTGCCGACAGAGATAACAGGTGTTGTTCCGCCAGTTGGAAGAGGAGTTTTGACGCATTCATGAGGCCTTTGGACCTCGTCCCCCCCTGATGATTGACATACGCCACCACTGCTCGATTGTCTGTTAGGATTCGAGTATGGCGACCCTGGAGTAAAGGGAGAAAATGTCTTAGGGCTTTCTCCACTGCCCATAGCTCTTTTTCGTTTGATCCATAGTTTTTTTCTCGTATGGACCAGGTACCTTGTACAGAGTGAGATCTCAGATGAGCTCCCCAACCTCTACCGCTTGCGTCGGTCGTGATGATGTCTATGACCGGATTTTTCCACCGGACCCCCTTTGTCAGGTGGTGTTCTACAGTCCACCAAGCTAGGGAATCCCTTACGCTCAGGGAGAGACATAGATTTCCTTCTAAATGCCCTCTTAACAGTCTTTGAGCTGAGAGAACTTCCCACTGTAGATGTCTTAGGTGGAATTGTGCCCATTCTACTGCCGGTATACACGATGTTAACGAGCCTAGAAGGGACATCGCTTTTCTGAGAGTCATTGCGGGTTGACGTATTGCTGTACTGGTCAGGTTTATTATCTTGTCCACTTTGTTTTGTGGAAGGAGGCAGAGCTGACGCTCGGAGTCCAGTATTAACCCCAGGAAGGACTGTATTTTTACTGGCAGTAGTCTGGATTTGGGGATGTTTATTATCCAACCCAGCTCCATTAGAGTTGATGTTACCACTGATATTTGGTGAGTGCAGTGGGACTCTGACCTCCCTATTACCAGGAAATCGTCCAGATATGGGACAATTGATACATCCCGGGACCAGAGGTATGACATCACTTCCACCATCACTTTGGTGAAAACTCTGGGGGCTGTAGACAGGCCAAATGGAAGAGCTGTATATTGAAAATGCTTTACCTGATTTTGAATATAGAGAGCTACTCTCAAGTATTTCCGATATTCCTGATGTATTGGTATATGGTAGTAAGCATCCTTTAAGTCTATTACTGCCATGAAGCAGTGTTGGAAGAGAAGTTTAATGGTCGTGTTTATAGACTCCATCTTGAAAGTGTAGTTCTCTATGGATTGGTTGAGCTTCCTTAGATTTATAATAGTTCTCCAAGAACCATCCGGTTTTTGGATCAAGAAGAGGGGGGAGTAAAACCCCTCTCCTTCCTCCTGAACCGGGACTTCCTGAAGAACCTTTTTGTGGACAAGTCACAAGATCTCGGTTTCTAGGGCAGATTGTTCCTGCTGAGACTTCCGTCGGGGAGTTATGAAGTTTCGTCTGGGAGGACAGACGAATTTTATTTTTAGGCCGTCTCTGATGATGTTCGTGACCCAGATACTGGGGGAGATATTTACCCAGGCCGGAAAGAAGAGGGAGAGTCTTCCTCCCACTCCTGGCGTAATGTCATTGGGGGGATTTTTTTGCCGATGTGGAGGGGCCTTTAAACATATAGCCCGATCCTCTTTTATCTCTAAAATCCCAATTTTTCCTCTCCCCTGGGGGCGACCTCTATTATATCTTCTCCTCCGAAAAAAAGGTTTTTTAGGATCTTTAGGGATGTTGGGAAAACCTTTCTTTTTATCTCCTGCATGTTCCAGGATGTCTTCAAGTTTTTTCCCGAAGAGAAGTTGGCCGTCACATGGAATAGAACACAGTTTGTGTTTAGATGGCAAATCCCCCGGGCAACCTTTGAGCCAGAGGGCTCTTCTTGCCGCGTTGGACAAACCCGCGGCTCTAGCTGTTAGTCTTGCGGAATCCGCAGAAGAGTCTGCCAAAAAAGCTGCTGCTCCTTGTAGCAAAGAAATATTTGCAAGGATGTCAGTTCTGGGTACTTTGTTTTTCAGCTGATCTTCTACCTGATGTAGCCAGACCATTAGGGCACGGGCCGTACATGTTCCCGCAATCGCCGGCTTAAGGCCCCCCGCTGAGGCTTCCCAGATGTGTCTCAGGAAACCATCTGCTTTCTTATCAAGCGGGTCTTTGAGAACACCAGAGTCCTCTAACGGAAGGGATGATCTTTTTAAACATTTGGCTACTGCCCCGTCAATCTTAGGGATTTTTTCCCAGGACTCAGTCTTTATCCTCAAAAGGATATCTCCTTTTGGATGAAAAGGGCAAGGAACCCATTTTTTCGGGCTTTTTCCACTCTTTGTCAATTAATGCTTTTATTTTTGCATTAACCGGAAACGTGCTTTTCCTTTTTTCTTCTAGGCCACCAAACATGACATCTTCTAGTGACCTAGGTGTCTTCTCCTCTTTAAGCCCCATTGCAGATCTAACTGCTTTGACCAGTTTATCTACGTCCTCAGTTGGGAAACATGGACGACCTCCTGAATCACTGTCCGAGGAGGAATCTGACCGGGATGTTTTATGACTCCCCTGTCTCTGAGAGGCATCTGAGTCTGTGGACGCCTTACGGCTTCTCCTTCTTGGTTCGCTAAGGGCCAATTTTGAGTCTTTTATTTCAGCCTGTATTATGGCTTTTAGGCTAGTGGCAAAATTAGGGGTCTCTTCTTGTATGGTTTTAGTAATGCAGTCAGCACAGAGATCCTTCTGCCACTGAACTGCAAGCGGGTTTCTACAAAGGGCACACTCTCGGTTCTTTGTTTTACCAACCGCTTTCCTGGACCCCTAGTGATCAAAACAGACAAAAATGGACCCTGTTACCATAAGGGTGACATTCACGTAGATCACTCACCACTACCGACAATCAAGGGTACCGATTTTGGAGGCTGGACAGATGCACGTGAAGCGTCCCTCCTGGACGCCGACGACTCCTGCCGGACAGAACGACTGCTGTTCCTACCACTTGAGCGGCTGCTCTTGGTATGCTGGTGGCTCGGCAAGGCATCTGGTGAGAGCTCCATTTGCTGCTGCTGCTGCTGTGAAGGCGGCTGCTGCTGCTGCTCCTGTTGTCCTACTTCCATGGTGAAGTTTATGGACTTGAGCGCGTCTTCTGTGGTCTAACCCCCTTTTATGGGGGGACCACTGCACTCCCCGCCTCCTTCGGTGCCCAAATTAACCCCCTCCCACTCTCTGCCGTGCCGCCGGAGTTCCCTTTCACCGGCCGGCGTTCTCATCATGGGCGCCGCCATCTTGGATCCGGCGCCCGCTCCCGACGTCACGCGGGCACGCCCATTCCCAGCGTGCCTTGCGCCTGACGTCAGACGAGTGACCCGGAAGCGGCCACCGCACCTGGACGCCGGCAGAGAGGGGAGGGCGGCGTGGCAGCCATGGAAGGGAACACAGCCCTCTAACCATGCTGCTCAACGCCCGCTCGGACGCAGAGACCCGGGGGACCTGCGGACGGCGCTTCCAGACTCCCGAACCCGACGCACAGGCGCTGCCTGATTCTTCCACGCCGGGACGGGACCTGGGTAAGTGAACCGCCGTGTTCAGTAAGAGGGTCCCTGTCAGGACAGGAAACCCAACTGAAGCGAGGGAGAGGTACCGCCCTTTTATTTTCAGTAGGGTTTCCTGTCCTGGCTGGGCGGATCCCCTCTCTCCCAGGTGTGCCGTCATGGGGGAAGGGAAAAAAAAGCTGCGTTTCGGTGCGGCCTTTTCCGCAGCATGTGCACAACAAGTCTGCGGCTCCCATAGACTTACATTGATTGTGCACTACACTGTGGATTTAATGCAATTCCGTACGGCAAAAAACGCTGCGGATCTGCAATCAAATCCGCAACGTGTGCAAACAGCCTTAGCATTTAGTGAACCTAGCAAAAAGGCAAGCAAAAAACAAGTGTGGGATTGCACTTTTTTTGCAATTTCATCACACTTTGAATTTTTTTTCACATTTTCTACTACACGATATGGTAAAACCAATGGTGTCGTTCAAAAGTAGAACTGGTCCCGCAAAAGATAAGCCCTCACATGGCCATATTGACGGAAACATTATGGCTCTGGAAAGAAGGGGAGCGATAAACGAAAAAAGCTCCAGGGGTGAAGGGGTTTAGAAACATGGAAATGGAAATAGATATATAGATATATCTGTATGTATCTATCTATCCCACATCTATCTAATTCTGTCTGTCTGTCTATCTATCTATATATCTGTATCTATCTATCTAATATCTATCTAATATCTATCTATTTATCTATCTAATATCTATTTATCTATCTAATATCTATCTATTTATATCTATCTATCTCTGTGTAATGGAGTGTGGGTTGGACAAATGTAAAAGAGGAGTTGGACAGAAATGACACCACACATCTTTTTGAAGAGAGAGGAGGGAGGGGTTTGGGTGTGTTTTTGGAGTGGGTGTGCTAGGTTCGGGCTTAGTGGCAGTGCAAAGCATCATGGAACTTGTAGTATTAGGGCACAATACGGAAGTTGTCGATTAACCTCATGAGAGCTGAATCCAGCAATGAAGAAGATGTGCTGCTACAGCATGATAACAGGTAATATTGCTAAAATAAACACAGTAGATGTTTTCAGTGGCACATAATAGCAAGATTTATGAAAAAAAAACAAAACTTTATAGTAGTGGACAACTTCTTTAAGACCAGAGAATACTGGTCATGCACCTTTAAGACCAGAGAATACTGGTCATGCACCTTTAAGACCAGAGAATACTGGTCATGCACCTTTAAGACCAGAGAATACTGGTCATGCACCTTTAAGACCAGGGAATACTGGTCATGCGCCTTTAAGACCAGGGAATACTGGTCATGCGCCTTTAAGACCAGGGAATACTGGTCATGCGCCTTTAAGACCAGGAAATACTGGTCATGTGCCTTTAAGACCAGGTACTTCCTTACCCGGGTACTGATGTAGAGTCGATGTGCCCCTTTAATGCAAAAATACTGTCACCCCAGTGTGAGCTGGCCGGGTGGACCAAGATGGCCACCGGGAGCTGCAGAGTTGATAAAATCTCGCAGAGAGCGAGAAGCGCCAATTTGGGGGGCGGAGCCACAGACACGATGTTAAATAGGCCTAAGTCGGGGCCTAAATTTCTGTAGCCGGCGGAAGTCACCAGTGGGTCGTTCCAGGCAAGACTTCCAGAATGCGGCCTACAAAGCCGGGGGCTAAATTTTTGCAGCCATCCAGAGCGTTACCTCAGAGAGGTGGGCCACAGGGAAGTGGCTGAGGCTGCCTGTCAGCATGTGGATATCCCACTGAAGATGGATCCACTCACCATTGATGCGCGTCCCGGCATGGAGCCGCTGCGGATGTGGGTTTCAGCGCTGTTCTGTGCAGCGTGGACGGTGCAGGGATAAGCCTCCATCCATCATCCGTTTGTTAGGGAGGTGGAGAGGACCCGTCCGTCTCCTTGTGCCATCCGCTTTCACAGTGGTGGGACAGTGGGGGCTGCTCGGACGCCATAGAGAGGGGCCTCTGTACATCCACGGAGTTCAGTCCGGGTGGACAGGGCCAGTTGTCCGGCATGAGGCCTGGCTCCAGGAGAGGATACATGGAGGCGACACTCCATGTGGTCACCTGCTGCTGGTGTGGGGAGATCGGGACCATGAAAGGAACCGTCGCCCCTGAAGTGAACTCAGGCATGGCTTCCCACGTCGCAGGAGAGGGTACGGGGAGGTATACTCGCCTGTTGATGGTTCGGGGGAGATCGGAACCTTGAAGGGAACCGTCGTCCCCTTCACTCCGTTAATTAAAAAATAAAAATTTACAGAAAAGTAAAAAACAAAATAAAAACGTTGGGGTCTGAAACAGACCCATGTGCCTCCTACAGACACTAAGCAAGAACTGGATAGGTAACGTTCACACTAGCGTTATGCTAGTGTGCGTCGGGTTAGCGTCGGGCGACGCAGCGGCGACGCACGCGTCATGCGCCCCTATGTTTAACATGGGGGACGCATGCGTTTGTTTGTTGCGTTGTGCGACGCATGCGTCTTTTTTGCCGCAAGCGTCGGACCAAGAAAACGCAACAAGTTGCATTTTTCTTGCGTCCA
The DNA here is from genome assembly GCF_032444005.1 of Ranitomeya imitator. NCBI lineage: Eukaryota > Metazoa > Chordata > Amphibia > Anura > Dendrobatidae > Ranitomeya > Ranitomeya imitator. The sequence goes on from NC_091285.1 coordinate 411,534,255, forward strand.
ATTTTCGGCAAAAAACTACGCATGCGTCGCAAAACGCAGCGTTTTTGCATGCGTTGTGTCGCCGACGCAGCGGCGCACAACGCTAGTGTGAACGTAGCCTTAGCTGAGAGCCAGCAGGAGGGTGTATACTGCAGGGGAGGAGCGAACTTTTTTTGTATCACTTAGTGTCAGCCTCCTATTGGCAGCAGCATACACCAACGGTCTGTGTCCCCCAATGAGGCGAAGGAGAAAGGAATATTTCATACATTGCCAAACATTTTGTTGATAGCTATGCCAGGAATACGGCTACATTTCGTGCGTATGGTATTGAAAGGGTTAATTTTATGCTTCGGGGAGGTGACATGCAACGTCGGCTTCTCACGTGAAGCTTTTTGGATTTATTACCTCGGTACCAGGTTTCCTGATGGTTTCAGCAAACGCAATGAGATAATGTTCCACTATTAATGTATGTTGGCTGTTTTTTGTTGTTTATTGGGGATATTTATTCAAAACTGTTTTTTTATATTATTTGTATGTTTCATGCTTTTTTGATGTTTATGTCATGTATATATGTTCTTGTTAATGTTTTAGGACCTTTTGGCCATAATTAGCATATATCATGTGATTTGTTTTGCGATTTTGATTGGTGGCATGAAGTATATATACCGATTGTGGTTAATAATATTAGCGCTTTGACAAAGATCCCTGTGTTGATCGAAATGCGTTGCTCTTTCATCTGTCCTATGTTTCTTGACCCAGAATCTTCAATTGAATTTTAACCCCTATCTGACCTCGGACGGGATAGTACGTCCGAGGTCAGATCCCCTGCTTTGATGCAGGGCTCCGCGGTGAGCCCGCATCAAAGCCGGGACATGTCAGCTGTTTTGAACAGCTGACATGTGCCCGCAATAGGTGCGGGCAGAATCGCGATCTGCCCGCACCTATTAACTAGTTAAATGCCGCTGTCAATCGCAGACAGCGGCATTTAACTACCGCATCCGGCCGGGCGGCCGGAAATGACGTCATCGCCGACCCCCGTCACATGATCGGGGGTCGGCGATGCGTCTCCATTGTAACCGTAGAGGTCCTTGAGACCTCTATGGTTACTGATGACCGGTGGCTGTGAGCGCCACCCTGTGGTCGGCGCTCACAGCACACCTCCATTTCTGCTACATAGCAGCGATCAACAGATCGCTGCTATGTAGCAGAGCCGATCGTGCTATGCCTGCTTCTAGCCTCCCATGGAGGCTATTGAAGCATGGCAAAAGTAAAAAAAAAAAAAGTTAAAAAAAATGTGAAAAAAAATAAAAAAAAATATAAAAGTTTAAATCACCCCCCTTTCGCCCCAATCAAAATAAATCAATAATAAAAAAATCAAATCTACACATTTGGTATCGCCGTGCTCAGAATCGCCCGATCTATCAATTAAAAAAAAGCATTAACCTGATCGCTAAACGGCGTAGCGAGAAAAAAATTTGAAACGCCAGAATTACGTTTTTTAGGTCGCCGCGACATTGCATTAAAATGTAATAACGGGCGATCAAGAGAACGTATCTGCACCAAAATGCTATCATTAAAAACGTCATCTCGGCACGCAAAAAATAAGCCCTCACCGACCCCAGATCACGAAAAATGGAGACGCTACGAGTATCGGAAAATGGCGCAATTTTTTTTTTTTTAACAAAGTTTGGAATTTTTTTCACCACTTAGATAAAAAATAACCTAGTCATGTTAGGGGTCTATGAACTCGTACTGACCTGGAGAATCATAATGGCTGGTCAGTTTTAGCATTTAGTGAACCTAGCAAAAAAGCCAAACAAAAAACAAGTGTGGGATTGCACTTTTTTTGCAATTTCACCGCACTTGGAATTTTTTTCCCGTTTTCTAGTACACGACATGCTAAAACCAATGATGTCGTTCAAAAGTACAACTCGTCCTGCAAAAAATAAGCCCTCACATGGCCAAATTCACGGAAAAATAAAAAAGTTATGGCTCTGGGAAGGAGGGGAGTGAAAAACGAACACGGAAAAACGAAAAATCCCAAGGTCATGAAGGGGTTAAAATGTTTTTCGAATGAAGTTTGGAAATTTTTATCCCAGGAGCTGGAGGTGAATCTTTTCGTTTTTACCCTGCATTCGCATCTGACCAGGACGGTCCTCCGTGCACCTTTGTTTCATTAGGTGAGCTGGCCTCTTTTCTTCCTTTTTTGTTCACTTCAAATAATTCAGGACCTTTCAGTTTTTTTTCTGATGCCTAGGTTTTGGATTAGAGACTTTACCTGTGCGAGATTTTACCATTTATTTTTACTTTGCTGTATTGGACGTTTGAAAACAAAGGGTGGCAATCTACAGATTTCTGTTCTGAGCAGTGAGGGGGTCCTGGCCTCGGAACCTAACCACGATTATTAGGAGAGAAAAAATATTTTGAGGAAAAAAAAAATCACCTGCACTAAAAGCTGTTCTAAATATACTTATCAGTTTATAGATGTAAAATCAATAGTACAGGTGCTACATCGTGTGGTTATGGTTAGACGGCCGTTTGTGCACATGCTGAAATTCCCTCTCCCAAAGGGTGATGGGAAAATCGCTCATATGCACAAGCACATAGTTAGAGGTTAAAAAAGATCTAGGTCCATCAAGTTCAACCTTTCTCCACCAATCATACATTTTTTTGTCACTAAATCATGTATAATCCACATGATTTGTATGTATTGACGAAATCATCCAGCCCTTTTATAAAAGCTGTTATAGTGTCTGCCATTACTACCTCTTGTGGAAGGGTATTCCACAGTCTGACTGCTCTAACTGTAAAGAACCCTACGGCCGGGGTCACACTTGCTAGTGCAATGAGAGAAACTCACGCGAGTCTCTCGCCTCAATACTCAGAACTGCCGCCGTCACGTGGGACCGATGCGTTCAGCTACATAGAAATACATGCACCTGCACGCTCTGGTCCCAAGTGCCGGGTATTGAGGCGAGAGACTCGTGTGAGTTTCTCTCATTGCACTAGCCTTAATCAACACTGGCCTTAGGCTACGGTTGGACTGCACACAGACTATGTGCTTTTGCATGCAAGCGATTTTCCACACAAATCTGAGATCCATGTGAAACAATAAGTTAATGGCAGCATGCTCTGTTTCCATTTCACACACCAAAACAGTGCATGTATAGTCAGGCAGCTCCTGCACCCATCAAAAATGAGCTTGACCGCATGGTTCAGGTCCTAGACGAGTGGCTTGATAATATTAGCGCCATCTGACGTCAGCCTATGTTTCACGCTCTGCTACAGTCTGTTGGTGAGTTTATCTGTCTGCATAGATGGAGGGAGGACGATGCACACATCAGATGGTCAGCTGGTCTTTATTAAATGCAGACGGTAGGATGCAAAGGTTGAAAGCTACATCCTGAATGTAATGGAGACAGAAAAGGCTTTAAGACGCAATTATTTTCCATTATTTTATTCATGTTTAAGATTACAGATTTCTTATTGCTGATCTAATACAATCACTCATACATTAAAATGTAAAAGACTGTAGTACAGGACAATGAGTGCAGACTGTCAGACCCCACTGCTGCTGAAGGGAGGGCCACAGAGGACTGTGCATTGCTCACCAGCAACATAGAGCTGTCATATATTCCAACAATGCCCAAAAATATTAAATGCATTTTGCTGGTATCCTGTATATCCTGCTCTTGTAGATTTCTCAGTTATTAGCTATAAGGTTTATCTTCAGACACCAAAACAAGACGTAGCGAATTAAAGAAAGCTTCAGGAGTGGTAGGATGCAGGAGAAAGGTCCGAGACCTCCAGGAGGAGCCATTCTATGGGAATTACAACTACAGTGCATCAGTCAGCGACACCCGGTATACACAGCGGGGAAGCCAAACTCATCTGAATGTATATCCACATTGTCAATTCATCTAATAAGGCAAAAGGCCTAGTGGTTTTCTTGCTTTGGATTTCTAGTTTCTAGTGATTTGATCCCCATGAATATTGATTCAGAAAATAAAACATCCGGCCTCACGTGTGTGTCTGGCAGACCAAGCGATCAAAAATACTAAAAAAAAAACCAAACCCTCAAAAAAAACCCACACCAAATTACCAATTTGATTTAGTGACAGTCTGTCAAATATATTTTTGAAGAAAAAAAAAAAGTTTGCAGAGTTTTGCTACCACTTTGTGGCAGTAAAATACAAGAAAAGAATCTTTATCTAAAGGGGCAGTTTCAAGTTCTTAAAATGGGTGCAATTGCAAAGTGCTGATAAAAACAGACAACTTTGAAATTTACCTTTAATTAAAAATCCTCTTTTTGGAAGAATTTTATATAGCTTACAGCTCGTTGCCAAGGCCTTGTGGTCTCACAGCGGCCATTACCCAGGCAAGGAGAGCACGCTGCTTGGAGATTCTATACTTTGGCCAGACTAAATGCTTCAGAGCAGGCGCTAGTCTTAGTCCCCCAGAACTTATCAGTTGCCTCCGCTAGCAGCCTGGGAGAGTGCCCAGTTCAAACCAGTGCTGCGACCACACTGCTGGTCTGATGTGTCAGTAATCAGAAGCACGCTGCTCCTGGCAACCAGGAAGCCGAAAGGCAGAGGAGCGGTGTGCTCCAGAAGAAAAGCTGTGGTGCCTGAAAAAGCTAATACTTGGCTTGAAAATAAATCCTATAGATGCAGAAGTAATTATGCGAATACAGGACAGTAGTATACAGCTCTGCTGTATATATACAATGCTTCAATACTCTCTATAGCGCAGTACATCACAATACAGTCTCAACTTTGCCGTTATGTAGCAGCAGAATACTGCAATGTGCAGTAAAAGGAACAATATCTCTAGATTTTCTTACATACTAAATTAAAAAGTGTCAAATACAGAATCATCAGACTTACTATGGAGGTAATTGATTAACATAATCATGAAAAAAAAGTCAGCAAATAATTTTTCTTTCAAGCCTTTGGAACATGACAAAACGAAAACTACATGAAGTGGCTTTTCCAAGTTACCTACTGGCAGCTTACATAGGTTCCCATAGGGGGAATTCACAGCTTCAGCAGGGAATGTGTAGTGCCCCCCTTTGATGAGGATGACTAAGGACTGCTGGCAAATTACGAAGGACCTCAGTTGGAAGAGGGACAAAAACAAAGGCTAATTGGAGCCATTTTGCTAAGCAAAGAGCAAATATATTAGAGCAAACCAGCCAAGAAAGCAGAGAATGTGCATTTTGTTAATTACCAGCACAAAGATGTACAATACACAGTGGTACCTTAGAGTAGAGGTTTCTATCATTTAGTCATCATCATGGTGCGCACAATGGAAGTGGACATCAATTCACTCATCACAAGTGAGTGGTTCATTTCTCAATGGTAAGAGACCAGAGAATTATTGTTAACCGATCTGGATCTGTGGAAAGTGTAATATGGGGCCACGGCAGGAGATCGATTTGAGACAATGTCATGTCTTGTATACTGCGTGACAGGCATTAATACAAAGACAACAAGAGAAACCTAGACACAGTACCACAGCAGATACCTCTTATTAATCCATGGGCCAAAGTAGCACATACACATTCTGTAAGGAGCCAGCAAACCATGGGGTTCATGGAATAATGCAAATGTACAGTACAAGGATGGACCATCAGGAAGGCTTGCATTCATTTACTCATGTAGCTACTAACATGCATCACAGTTTAGTGATTTATTATGTAGTGTTGTAACTATTTTGGAGCCATCACAGCAGCAGAAGTGGTGGAGGCCAATATTAATAATATTATCTCCATTACCCTGGGAGGAAAAAAAAAAAAAAAAAACCTTCACTATTAAAAACCACAATAAAATAGGATTTAAGTCACTTTACAGCTTTCATTAAGATATCCGCACTTTGCATCCTTCAAAATAATCAATGTTAAAAGAGAAAATAAAAATGAGAGTTGATGTAAAATGAGATTGATTTTAGGATTCTTGGTTGTTAACGCGTTCCCCTTCCCATGTGCTACCGGGAGATGAGTAGTGTTAACAGATAAGTACAGCAGAAATCTGGAGGGACTTGTCAAAGACCTAAAAACAAGCTGCCCAAAACCCCAGCAATCTGTGATTAGCACAGTATATTCTAGGCATCTTCACTTTAATAAATACCCTAATATATTGTTTGCTAATATGGCAGATAGTCCAGTTCTTGTACTAAGAGCCGGCTGTACAGTGGCTGTGAAAGGCGTCATATTTTTATTTGATTTTTCCAGAATCTCCATCTTCCAACAGCTCCTGGTTTGTGGTATTCAGATGCACTCAATACCTATAGGAGAGAACACACACGTAAGTCTTAAAATCTTTGAAAATCTCTAGCACGCTTGTTTTTCACTACACGAGGATGACGTTTTCAAACCCAATATATATCTATCGTACTGGAGCTTGTTGTGAATTTGCAGTGCAGAATGGGAACAGCAAAACCGCCACTTCTGAACATGTCCGAATCTAGAAATGTGGGGTTTACAAGTTATTATAGGAGACATCTCCTCCATTTCATTTAGAACATAAAAATGTGCCCACCCTTATAAACTTATGTAATCTGCATTGATAGCAATTCACTATGATCTTGTGTCAACATTTGCTTTTTTATGACATTGGAGTACGAGTATAACAGATGGAGTATCGTTCCACACTGCTCAGGACATAATGGGTTCAGGGAAAAGTCAAGTAACAAAGCTGCACTAACGCTATAGCTGGTAAACCTGAAATTGGAATTGCATTACTGCTCTAGAAAACCGGAAAAAACGTAGTAATGCAATTCCAATTTCAGGTTTGCATGCTACAGTTACTTTGTTAGTTATATATGGAGGTGGCTTCTCAGTGTCTGTTCTCTTTTTGGAAGTTACAGTCAGTCTTTGATATCAGGAATAAGTTAAGGTCACCATACACATTGGATGGCTGTCAGCCGAATTATGACTCGACCGACAGCCATCCAGCTCTCCGATACTCAGGACTGCTCATTCGGCACTGTTCTCCATGAGCAAGTCGTCGCCTGATATGTCTCATCTCCAGGAGACAAATTGTCCAAAATCAGACAAGTCGGCTTGATATTTCCCTTCAATACATAGACCATGGGCTGAAACCGTTGTTATGGGTGGGTTTTGACAACAGTAGTCTACCATGAATGGGGGCTTTAAGGAAACTCCTAAGAGATTAAATGGTTACTCTACTCTCCGTGTTTGGTAAATGCATTCACTCCATTGCAGCTCCTGGAGATTGACAGTGCGGGCTGGCAGAAAGGCTGTGCCGCTGGCCCCAACCGTGCGCTCTACCATGCTGCAAGCAGGAGCAGCTTTGCCCCTTCAGCTCCAGAAAAGTATAAGCGAACTGAAAAGCAGTGCATACAGGCGCACGCTCCGTGCAGACTGAGCTGTCTCCTCTGATGGACTGCAGTGGTGTGTGGTAACCGAAGCAAAGAGCAGTAGACGATAGAACTACAAATTGCTGTTCTTGACAACAGACAGAATGTTTAATGCGCTTCGTTTTACAACCAAGGTGTAAGTGTACCCATTCATGATGAGAAAATGCTTTTGAAATGGTAAACTGCTAAACAAAAATTAAAAATACATACCTGTAGTAGTTTGGTTTAAAAGGCCCATTTTTGTTGAGACCGAGATATTTGGCCTGCTCATCAGAAAGTTCAGTCAGGTGGGCATCAAATGTGGGAAGATGGAGGCTTGCTACATATTCATCTAAAAAGAAAAAGGCCATCCACTCATGAATCTAAACAGCCAAGTATAGAGAACGTGTACAGCTATTCAAAATAGTACAAGTTTCTCCTATTGGAACACTCACCCATTTTTTTAGGCAAAAGGTAGACATCCTGCTTGTAGCGCCCCTCGGGAGCATTGTAGAGTTCTATGAGTGCGAGTGCCTGTAAATGCAGACAAGATGGTGACTGGAGCAGAGCACAAAGCAGACATGATAGAATATAGAATTGTCTGGCAGGGAAATGCGAACTATAAGAATATGGAGGAAATATTTACTAATAGTTGACAAATACAAGAAAGTCAGTCACTGTTTGTGTGCATAATGTTACTATACACAGCTTTATGTGTGCACTATGTTACTATATACAATTATTAGGTTCTGTAGAAGGACGTAGATCTGGGGATTTATTATGATGGAATATAGGCTGAACTGGATGGACAAATGTCTTTTTTCGGCCTTACTAACTATGTTACTATGTTACTATGTTCACCATTGCGTGAAATATTTCCATTAGTTCCAGAAAATAGAGGCCCGGGAGATATTTACGGTGTGGTAACAGTGGCCATGCAATTAACGTTTTACCTACAGGCCTCCAAAATTGCTACATATCCACTGGATAGATAACGGTTATATCAGTGTGGGTCAAAAGATGTCCCCCGGCTGCAAGTGTGTGGATAGGAGATGGTAAATGGAGCCGGTTGTGCGCCATTTACTGTCTATGTGGATGACGATAGCCAAGCACAGCAGTTTGATATCCTCATCTTTCCCGTAGGTAATGAATTAAGAAAAACAGCAGGTAATTGACCGGCCTGCTTTATTCTACTCCTTATAGCTGTGGTCTTGCAGTCAGGGCAGACAAAACTCCCATATTCTGGTGATTGATGGGGGGTACAAGCACAGATTTAACAATATTTTGAATATGTGATAAATGGGCTTTTTTGTCTGCAAAAATTTAAGTATGGTAATGAAATAATCGTAAAAAACTATTGATATGGCATTTAGAGTAAAATATTGGGATCTTGATTTAGTCCTGGCAGATTGATAGATTTCAAAATTATTTTGGTATCAGGACTAACGTCAGCTTATTGGAACGTGCCAAAAGGCGGAAACATTTTATAATAAGCGTCATAATACATATATTGTTTTCTAGGTTTTGCTTTCTAAATGTGACTGACCTGTGTAGTAGCAGTAATCGATAACACAAAAGTGGGAACAGTAGAACAGCTCAGATTAAGCAGCCGGCCCTGGAAGGAAAAGCACAGAAGACATCAATGGAAAGTACCCGTATATGCTCGAGCATAAGCCGACCCCCCCTAATTTTGCCACAAAAAACTGGGGAAACCTAATGACTCGAGTATAAGCCTAGGGTGGAAAATGCAGCAGCTACCGGTAAATTTCAAAAGTAAAAATAGATACCAATAAAAGTAAAATTAATGGAGACATCAGTAGGTTAAGTGTTTTTGAATATCCATATTGAATCAGGAGCCCCATATAATGCTCCATACAGTTTGATGGGCCCCATTAGATGCTCCATATTAAAATATGCCCTATATAATCCTGCATAAAGGGTAATAAGGGCCCCATAAGATGCTCCAGAGATATTTGCCCTATATAGTGCTGCACAAACGTTATGGCCCCATAAGATGCTCCGTACAGTCACTTGCCCCATATAGTGCTGCACAAGCGTTATGGCCCCATAAGATGCTCCGTACAGTCACTTGCCCCATATAGTGCTGCACAAGCGTTATGGCCCCATAAGATGCTCCATAGAGTCACTTGCCCCATATAATGCTGCACAAGCGTTATGGCCCCATAAGATGCTCCGCACAGTCACTTGCCCCATATAGTGCTGCACAATCGTTATTGCCCCATAAGATGCTCCGTACAGTCACTTACCCCATATGCTTTTGCTGCGATAAAAAAAAAAAAATCACATACTCACCTCTCTTCGCTCAGGACCCCCGGCACTTTCAATATTTACCTGCTCATTGTGCGGTTCCGTCTTCAGCACTGACTACGTCACCGCGCCCTCTGACCTGAGCGTCACAGCCAGAGGACGAAGAAGGAGCTGCACCGGAACGAGGAGCGGTAAATATTGCGCTGCGCTCCCCCTCCCCGTATACTCACCTACTGCTGGCGCTGTGAAGTCCCTGCTTCTTCCATCGCTGCATCTTCCTGCATTGAGCAGTCACAGTTACCGCTCATTACAGTAATGAATATGTGGCTTTACCTCTATGGGAAGTGGAGCCGCATATTCATTACTGTAATGAGCGGTACCATGTGACCGCTCAGCACAGGAAGAATCTGCAGCGCTGGAAGAAGCAGGGATGTGCAGGGACCGCGCCAGCAGTAGGTAACTATAATTAGACAGACCCCAGCCCCCCCCCCCCCCACCTGCCGACCCTGGGTATGACTCGAGTATAAGCAGAGAGGGGGACTTTCTGCCCAAAAAAACGGGCTGAAAATCTTGGCTTATACTCGAGTATATACGGTAGTTAAATGTTACTTTAAAAAACACAATTATTAAATCTCCACCAGTCCAGTCTGTACTAGGCTTACAGATGAGAAGAGGCACCAGAGGTGCTGCAGGTAGGAGGGAATGTGCAGCGCTGTGGCCTGTGACTACAGAATGTGGCTGCTGGACTAGGGTCCTGCGAGGCTTTGACCTCTTGTGGGTTTTAACCATTGCCCTGAGGGTTGCCAACCTAAATTTTGCAAATTTTATTTTATTTATTTTTACACAACTTAATCAAAAGTCTTGGACATATTATAAGTAGCATTTGTCTATAATGCAATATACTGATATTAACACATTCCCAGCATTTGCTGTGAGCTGTCAAAGAACAATTACAATCTGAATGACCTGCTTAAGTACATTTGATTTCATGCACAATGGAGAAAGTGCCAGATTTTTACTGATGATCCAGCAATTTATGGATGGTTGGCAAGCTGGCCTGGCACGGTAGGGGCACCTTGTTATAGAGTTGTAATGGACTGGCCAGCTGTGGTGTGCAGTAGTGCTGCCATACCTAGGCAGAAGACGTTCTAGTTATAGGACTGCCAGCTTGTTGGAGGAGATTCAGAAAGAGGCCGACATAGGTGTGAAAAGCTGAGGAGCCAAACCAATGCACTGAAACATTAGTATTTAGGACAGTGTTTAGTGTGTAGGGGAACTAAGGTGCCTGCTGTGGTCTGTGAGAAAGAACTGGCATGAGCTTGTCCTCCAGGGGGCCATGAGTGGGCTGGCAGCTAAGAGAAATGACTGTGTGCCGAAAAGCAACTGTGCAGACGGTCGGCTGAAGCTCTGACATTGAACCAGAGTCGGAGAAGTGCCAGAGTGCTACGTTACTGCAAATAATGAGTATTGGCACAGAAAGACAGATGGGTCCAGTTGATGGAGTGCCTCCTGGCTAGAGTTAACTCAATGTAAGCGGTCAGCCTCGTCACTGAACGATGGGTGAAAGCCAGTAACCACTGCAAGAGGGAATAAAACCCTCATCAACAAGCGGAGTAGAAGTGTTCCTGGTCCTCATCGAAGAATAAGCCAGCCACAGGGCGAAGATCTATAAGGTTTATGTGCTGTGATTTTAAGTCTGTTCTACAACCATCAAGCTGACTGCTCTACAACCCACAAGCACGATCCAGCGCATGATTGCTAGAGATCAATTTGTATCCATGACACATACAAACAGTAGAGCACTGTACTCTCCTCCTCCGTCCGTCCCATAGAGTGGCAGAACCCATGCATCCTAACTGCAGTGAGGAGGAATCGGTATAGAGAGCCCCGTTCTCATGACCAGAACGTAGGTTTGTGATTTACTAAAACTCTTCATACTGTAAAGTATATAACTACAGTTTAGGAGGTTCTCAATACCTCAGCCAGAAGAACAATTCTCTTGCCATCAGGCCAGATGACATGGTCAACTTGAGACCGCACTCGCTCCCATGTCAGTTCAGGAGTACGCAGGCTCGCCTGATGGGGAGAAAGCAAAAAATATATATATATCGCAACAATTGTTAAATTTAACACTGTAAGAAAGGTAGAGAAAACATGAATTATTCTTAGACCCCATATGTGTAAAGATAAAATCTGCCAGCCTCATGTATTATTCCTCCCAACGGACCTCAGCGCTCTATAGAACCCCCATCATACTGCACCGCTACTTACCACATCTATCTCCGTGTTGGAGTGCCCCATGTTGCAGACAATACAGCCGTTCTTCATACGATCTAGTTGTTCTCTAGTCACCACGTTCTTGTTCCCTAACAGATTAACAAATTATGTTGCAGGCGACACTGTGATTACATCTCTCAACAAGTTAGAAAATACTTTTACAGTGGTTGTGAGTCATTGCAAGAGAACATCAAAGGGAAAAAGGTTTGCCTAAAAATATGTTAAGTGTTCACCGCACGATGAAAACGATGCTAGGATGAAGCCTCACCCTACGTCAAGTGTTCTTCTGGTATGGATCAAATGAGGCCGGTTCTGTAAGATGGCGGAGACTCATGGACAATAAGAATCTGTGTAGCGCTCTGTGTCACAGCACTTTACATACATGTACACAATACCAGAGTAACAGTACTACAAAGCACAAAAGAGCAATGAAGGGCCCGATCACAAGAGCTTACAATCTATGAGGAAATGGGGGACGTTGTATTGTATGGTATGGACCAGCATCTTTATAATAAATACATAGAGGTATTCATGCAAGGTTACATTAACCAGTCATAAGCCAAGATCTGTGTACGTACAGATACAAAGTGCCGAGTACATACAGTGAGTGGGAACCGTTGGTAAATAGGGTGGCGCAGTGGTTAGCATGGTGGCTCAGTGGTTAGCACTGCAGCCTTCTAATCCCACCCAGGACAACATCTGCAAAGAGTTTGTATGTTCTCCCCGTGTTTGCGTGGGTTTCCTCTGGTTACTCCGGTACCACATTCCAAAGACATACTGATAGGGAATTTAGATTGTGAGCCCCAATAGGGACAGTGATGATAATGTGTGCAAACTGTAAAGCGCTGCGGAATATGTTTGCGCTATATAAAAATAAAGATTATTATTATTAACCCCTTTACCCCCAAGGGTGGTTTGCACGTTAATGACCGGGCCAATTTTTACAATTCTGACCACTGTCCCTTTATGAGGTTATAACTCTGGAACGCTTCAATGGATCCTGGTGATTCTGACATTGTTTTCTCGTGACATATTGTACTTCATGACAATGGTAAAAATTATTTGATAGTACCTGCGTTTATTTGTGAAAAAAACGGAAATTTGGCGAAAATTATGAAAATTTCGCAATTTTCCAACTTTGAATTTTTATGCAATTAAATCACAGAGATATGTCACACAAAATACTTAATAAGTAACATTTCCCACATGTCTACTTTACATCAGCACAATTTTGGAACCAAAATTTTTTTTTGTTAGGGAGTTATAAGGGTTAAAAGTTGACCAGCAATTTCTCATTTCTACAACACCATTTTATTTTAGGGACCACATCTCATTTGAAGTCATTTTGAGGGGTCTATATGATAGAAAATACCCAAGTGTGACACCATTCTAAAAACTACACCCCTCAAGGTGCTCAAAACCATATTCAAGAAGTTTATTAACCCTTCTGGTGCTTCACAGGAATTTTTTGAATGTTTAAATAAAAATGAACATTTAACTTTTTTTCACAAAAAATGTAATTCAGCTCCAATTTGTTTTATTTTACCAAGGGTAACAGGAGAAAATGGACCCCAAACATTGTTGTACAATTTGTCCTGAGTATGCCAATACCCCACATGTGGGGGTAAACCACTGTTTGGGCGCATGGCAGAGCTCGGAAGCGAAGGAGCGCCATTTGACTTTTCAATGCAAAATTGACTGGAATTGAGATGGGACGCCATGTTTCGTTTGGAGAGCCCCTGATGTGGCTAAACATTGAAACCCCCCACAAGTGACACCATTTTGGAAAGTAGACCCCCTAAGGAACTTATCTAGAGGTGTGGTGAGCACTTTGACCCAACAAGTGCTTCACAGAAGTTTATAATGTAGAACCGTAAAAATAAAAAATCATATTTTTTCACAAAAATTATCTTTTCGCCCCCAATTTTTTATTTTCCCAAGGGTAAGAGAAGAAATTGGACCCCAAAAGTTGTTGTACAATTTGTCCTGAGTACGCTGATAGCCCATATGTGGGGGTAAACCACTGTTTGGGCGGATGGGAGAGCTCGGAAGGGAAGGAGCGCCGTTTGACTTTTCAATGCAAAATTGACAGGAATTGAGATGGGACGTCATGTTGCGTTTGAAGAGCCACTGATGTGCCTAAACATTGAAACCCCCCACAAGTGACACCATTTTGGAAAGTAGACCCCCTAAGGAACTTATCTAGAGGTGTGGTGAGCACTTTGACCCACCAAGTGCTTCACAGAAGTTTATAATGTAGAACCGTAAAAATAAAAAATCATATTTTTTCACAAAAATTATCTTTTTGCCCCCAATTTTTTATTTTCCCAAGGGTAAGAGAAGAAATTGGACCCCAAAAGTTGTTGTACAATTTGTCCTGAGTACGCGGATACCCCATATGTGGGGGTAAACCACTGTTTGGGTGGATGGGAGAGCTCGGAAGGGAAGGAGCGCCGTTTGACTTTTCAAAGCTAAATTGACAGGAATTGAGATGGGACGCCATGTTGCGTTTGAAGAGCCACTGATGTGCCTAAACATTGAAACCCCCCACAAATGACACCATTTTGGAAAGTAGACCCCCTAAGGAACTTATCTAGAGGTGTGGTGAGCACTTTGACCCACCAAGTGCTTCACAGAAGTTTATAATGCAGAGCCGTAAAAATAAAACAAAATTTTTTTCCCACAAAAATTATTTTTTTAGCCCCCAGTTTTGTATTTTCCTGAGGGTAACAGGAGAAATTGGACCCCAAAATTTGTTGCCCAATTTGTCCTGAGTGCGATGATACACCATATGTGGGGGGAACCACTGTTTGGGCACATGGGAGGGCTCAGAAGGGAAGGAGTGCCATTTGAATGCAGACTTAGATGGAATGGTCTGCAGGTGTCACATTGCGTTTGCAGAGCCCCTAATGTACCTAAACAGTAGAAACCCCCCACAAGTGACACCATTTTGGAAAGTAGACCCCCTTAGGAACTTATCTAGATGTGTGCTGAGCGCTTTGACCCACCAAGGGCTTCACAGAAGTTTATAATGGAGAGCCGTAAAAATAAAAAAAAAATTTTTTCCCACAAAAATTATTTTTTAGCCCCCAGTTTTGTATTTTCCCGAGGGTAAAAGGAGAAATTCGACCCCACAATTTGTTGTCCAATTTGTCCTGAGTGCGCTGATACCCCATATGTGGGGGGGAACCACTGTTTGGGCGCATGGGAGGGCTCGGAAGGGAAGGAGCTCCATTTGGAATGAGGACTTAGATGGAATGGTCTGCAGGTGTCACATTGCATTTGCAGAGCCCCTAATGTACCTAAACAGTAGAAACCTCCCACAAGTGACACCATTTTGGAAACTAGACCCCCTAAGGAACTCATCTAGATGTGTTGTGATATCTTTGAACCCCCAAGTGTTTCACTACAGTTTGTAACGCAGAGCCGTGAAAATTAAAAAAAAAAATCTTTCCCCCCAAAATTATTTTTTAGCCCCCAGTTTTGTATTTTCCCGAGGGTAAGAGGAGAAATTCGACCCCAAAAGTTGTTGTCCAATTTGTCCTGAGTACGCTGATACCCCGTATGTTGGGGGAAACCAACTTTTGAGCGCATGGCAGAGCTCGGAAGGGAAGGAGCGCCATTTGGAATGCAGACTTAGATGGAATGGTCTGCAGACGTCACATTGCGTTTGCAGAACCCCTAATGTACCTAAACAGTAGAAACCCCCCACAAGTGACCCCATATTGGAAACTAGACCCCCCAGGGAACTAATCTAGATGTGTTGTGAGAACTTTGAACCCCCAAGTGTTTCACTACAGTTTATAACGCAGAGCCGTGAAAATAAAAAATCTTTTTTTTCCCCACAAAAAATATGTTTTAGCCCCGAGTTTTGTATTTTCCCAAGGGTAGCAGGAGAAATTGGACCCCAAAAGTTGTTGTCCTATTTGTCCTGAGTACGCTGATACCCCATATGTTGGGGTAAACCCCTGTTTGGGCACACGGGAGAGCTCGGAAGGGAAGAAGCACTGTTTTACTTTTTCAACGCAGAATTGGCTGGAATTGAGATCGGACGCCATGTCGCGTTTGGAGAGCCCCTGATGTGCCTAAACAGTGGAAACCCCCCAATTATAACTGAAACCCTAATCCAAACACATCCCTAACCCTAATCCCAACAGTAACCCTAACAACACCTCTAACCCTGACACACCCCTAACCCTAATCCCAACCCTATTCCCAACCGTAAATGTAATCTAAACCCTAACTGTAACTTTAGCCCCAACCCAAACTGTAGCCCTAGCCCTAACCCTAGCCCTAACCCTAATCCTAACCCTAACCCTAACCCTAACCCTAGCCCTAACCCTAACCCTAGCCCTAACCCTAGCCCTAGCCCTAACCCTAACCCTAGCCCTAACCCTAGCCCTAACCCTAGCCCTAGCCCTAGCCCTAACCCTAGCCCTAACCCTAGCCCTAACCCTAGCCCTAACCCTAGCCCTAACCCTAACCCTAACCCTAACCCTAACCCTAGCCCTAACCCTAGCCCTAACCCTAGCCCTAACCCTAGCCCTAACCCTAGCCCTAACCCTAACCCTAGCCCTAGCCCTAACCCTAACCCTAGCCCTAGCCCTAGCCCTAACCCTAGCCCTAACTCTAACCCTAGCCCTAATGGGAAAATGGAAATAAATACATTTTTTTTAATTTTTCCCTAACTAAGGGGGTGATGAAGGGGGGTTTGATTTACTTTTATAGCGGGTTTTTTAGCGGATTTTTATGATTGGCAGCCGTCACACACTGAAAGACGCTTTTTATTGCAAAAAATATTTTTTGCGTTACCACATTTTGAGAGCTATAATTTTTCTATATTCTGGTCCACAGAGTCATGTGAGGTCTTGGTTTTTGCGGGACGAGTTGATGTTTTTATTGGTAACATTTTCGGGCACGTGACATTTTTTGATCGCTTTTTATTCCGATTTTTGTGAGGCAGAATGACCAAAAACCAGCTATTCATGAATTTCTTTTGGGGGAGGCGTTTATACCGTTCCGCGTTTGGTAAAATTGATGAAGCAGTTTTATTCTTCGGGTCAGTACGATTACAGCGACACCTCATTTATATCATTTTTTTATGTTTTGGCGCTTTTATACGATAAAAACTATTTTATAGAAAAAATAATTATTTTTGCATCGCTTTATTCTCAGGGCTATAACTTTTTTATTTTTTTGCTGATGATGCTGTATGGCGGCTCGTTTTTTGCGGGACAAGATGACGTTTTCAGCGGTACCATGGTTAGTTATATCTGTCTTTTTGATCGCGTGTTATTCCACTTTTTGTTCGGCGGTATGATAATAAAGCGTTGTTTTTTGCCTCGTTTTTTTTTTTTTTTTCTTACGGTGTTTACTGAAGGGGTTAACTAGTGGGCCAGTTTTATAGGTCGGGCCGTTACGGACGCGGCGATACTAAATATGTGTACTTTTATTGTTTTTTTTTTTTTATTTAGATAAAGAAATGTATTTATGGGAATAATATTTTTATTTTTTTTTCATTATTTTGGAATATTTTTTTTAATTTTTTTTTACACATTTGAAATTTTTTTTTTTTACTTTTTTACTTTGTCCCAGGGGGGGACATCACAGATCAGTGATCTGACAGTTTGCACAGCACTCTGTCAGATCACTGATCTGATAGGAGTGCAGGCTGCTTCACAGTGCCTGCTCTGAGCAGGCTCTGTGAAGCCACCTCCCTCCCTGCAGGACCCGGATCCGCGGCCATCTTGGATCCGGGGCTGGAGGGAGCAGGGAGGGAGGTGAGACCCTCGCAGCAACGCGATCACATCGCGTTGCTGCGGGGGGCTCAGGGAAGCCCGCAGGGAGCCCCCTCCCTGCGCGGTGCTTCCCTGTACCGCCGGCACATCGCGATCATCTTTGATCGCGGTGTGCCGGGGGTTAATGTGCCGGGGGCGGTCCGTGACCGCTCCTGGCACATAGTGCCGGATGTCAGCTGCGATAAACAGCTGACACCCGGCCGCGATCGGCGGCGCTCCCCCCGTGAGCGCTGCCGATCGCACATGACGTACTATTGCGTCCTTGGGAAGAAAAGCCCACCCCACATGGACGCAATAGTACGTCTAATGGCAGAAAGGGGTTAAATAGGAGCAGAATCCAAGGAAAGCGTAGGAATAGAGAACAGTAGAGTGGGGTGATGTTACAGGCCGCACTAGAGCAATGTATTTTTATGGCACGGAGTCCATGGATTTCCAAGACATCAGATGTTCCCCAAATGTTTCCTTTATTGCAAAACAAACAAACGCTGTAAATAAGGTGACATTTTGGCTACAAATGGCCCTTATGAAGCCAAAATTCACAAAAGTAAACCAAACACCTTCAACTTGAATTAGAGCTTGAAAAAGGCTCCTCATTTCCGAAATGCCACCATGCTAGCCTGGGTATTTTTTTTTTTTATTTTTTTTTAACAAGATGCAATAAAGAAAACATTTGTGGAATAACTGGTGCCTTGGAAATCCATTTCCTCTGTTGTATTAAGTGACTAGGGTGAATGTTGCTTCCAAAGAAAAGCACGGACCTGCAGAAGTGGTGCTGGGATATAGAACTGTTTGTAGGACACACACAAACTGTTGATATGCAAAATTAGCCAAATTGTCTGGGGTAGTGCATTTCTGAGAACTGGCACAGCACATAGAAAAAAATCTTGGGAGATTAAATTATTTTTTTAAATGATTATAGCTTGCTTTTAATGAGGTAAAATATGAAAAGTAATTTAACCCTCCGTCACATACAACTGATCTGACAGGCGCTTCTCTTTTACTTTCATTTCTCCTTCCTCACCAGATTGTGAGGAAACCCCCTCCCTCCAGGTAGTCTCCTGTCTCTTGAAGGTCTGTGAAACCTGATATCACAGTTGGGATTTCAGAGCTTCAGGGGAGAGGATATAGCTGCACAGATCTCTCAGGCTCATTGTATGTGAATACGTCACATTCAGTAAGGTTGGTATTTTATGTTTTTATTCATCACAATAGTTTATTTAGCTTGTTTTATGATTGTATAGCACAAAATGTGAGGATATTTCATAGACATAAGGGAGATTTTATAAAAGAAAGTGTGCTGCTCAGGCATATACAGTAGTTCCCTAACATATTCCTTCTCTTGCTTCAGATTATCTGCTGAAATGGAGAGGAAAATGTACAATTTATCCAAACAACTTGATGTTGAGGAAGTAACAAACATGCTGTTAGATGATAGAGACCTCACACTGAATGAGGATTTAGGAGAGGAAAGTGAGATTGATTCTCATGATTAGGTGGAAGAATGTGTCCTGGATTCTGAAACAGAGCAAGATGGTGACAGTGGTGAGGATGAAGAAGTTGGATCATATTATATTGGAAAAGATAAAAATACTAAATGGAACAAGAAGCCATTCCAGAAAAAACGTAGGGAACCTTTAAACATTATTACTCACCTTCCTGCAGTAATAGGAACTGCACGTAATGCAAAAACTGCAGTTGAATGCTGGAACAGTATATTTACAGATGACATTCTGGACTCTATTGTCACATATACCAACCAATATATAGACATTATAAAGGACAAGTACATCTGCAACAGAACCATCAAGCCCACAGATGAAATAGAACTGCGTGCTTTTTTTGGATTACTGTACCTTGCAGGAGCTTATAGGGCAAATAGACAAAGTTTGGAGGAACTTTGGGGTAAAGATGGGGATGGAGTTGAAAAATTTAGCCTTGTTATGTCCATAAACAGATTCAAGATTTTAATTCGTTGCCTTCGGTTTGACGACAGAACTACCCGAACCGAACGCAAAACACATGACCGACTTGCTCCAATTCGTGATATATTTCAAAGATTTGTTGTAAACTGTAAACAAAGTTATTACCCTGGAGAGAATCTCACTATTGACAAAATGCTCCCTGGTTTTCGTGGTAGATGTGCCTTTCGTCAATATATTCCATCAAAGCCAAACAAATATGGAATAAAAATGTATGCCCTTGTTGATGCCAGTAAGACCTACACTTACAACCTGGAAGTTTATGCAGGAAAACAACCAGAAGGTCCTTACTGTGTGAGCAACAAACAAATTGATGTTGTAAAAAGACTGGCTGAACCCTTATTTGGATCGGGTCGCAATATTACAGCTGACAATTGGTTTACAAGTTGTGATCTGATTGATTATCTGAAAATTCAGAAGCTGTCATATGTGGGAACTGTAAGAAAAAACAAAAGGGAATTGCCGCCACAGTTTGTTAGTGTGAAAGAGAGACAACAGTACAGCAGTATGTTTGCATTCCATAATGGAAAGGCTTTAGTTTCCTATGTACCACATGCCAAAAAAATCGTACTTCTTCTATCAACACTTCATGATGATGCTGCCATCGATCCTGGGACTGGGGCAGAAAAAAAACCGGAGATAATTACATTTTACAATGCCACCAAAGGGGGTGTGGATATAGCAGATCAGATGTGCTCCACTTCCAACGTCAGCAGAAACATCAAACGCTGGCCAATGGTCATATTTTTTGCTATGTTGAATTTGGGTGGTATAAATTCACAAGTAATTTATCTTGAAAACAAGCTTGAACCACTCCGTAGACGATTGTATCTGAAAAAATTGGCCCATGAACTAGTACTTGGAGAGCTACGCAGGAGAAGCGTGAAAACAATCGGTATCCCCTCTCGCCTTCAAGTTCAGCTCAAAAGGTTCCGCCCAGAAGATGATGGTGAAAAGTCACCATCTGCACCACCTCACAAAAGAAGGAGATGCACCACCTGCCAAACGGAAAGCAGAACCAGAAGGCTTTCAAATTATGAATGTCTCAAATGTCATAAAGCAATTTGGCTGACACATGCAAAAATGGTGTGTAATTCTTGCTATTTGCTCTGCAAGTGTGACTTTTCTGGGGAAACCTCAGCATCTACTTCTGATTGAATATGTTTTTAATAGTACTTAAGGTACCTTAAAATTAAAGGGAACCTGTCACCCCGTTTTTTGAATACTGTTAAATAGGGCCTGCGCTGTGTGTTCCTATAGTGTATGTAGTGTACCCCGATTCCCCACCTATGCTGAGAAATAACTTACCAAAGTCGCCGTTTTCGCCTGTCAATCAGGCTGGTCAGGTCGGGAGGGCGTGGTGACATCGCTGGTTCTTCCTCAGCTTTACGTTGGTGGCGTAGTGGTGAACAAGCAGCGCACGATCTGCGCTGTCATCCCTTTCGTCGGTGGGGGCGGCCATCTTCCTGGGGCCGCGCGTGCGCAGATCGAGTGCTCTGCTGCACGGGGCTTCAGGAAAATGGCCGCGGGATGCCGCGCGTGCGCATTAGAGATCGCGGCGGCCGTTGTCCCAAAGCAGAGTTTGCATCTCGGCTTTGGGAAAATGGCCGCCGCGATCTCTAATGCGCACGCACGGCATTCCGCGGCCATTTTCCTGAAGCCCCGTGCAGCAGAGCACTCGATCTGCGCACGCGCGGCCCCAGGAAGATGGCCGCCCCCACCGACGAAAGGGATGACAGCGCAGATCGTGCGCTGCTTGTTCACCACTACGCCACCAACGTAAAGCTGAGGAAGAACCAGCGATGTCACCACGCCCTCCCGACCTGACCAGCCTGATTGACAGGCGAAAACGGCGACTTTGGCAAGTTATTTCTCAGCATAGGTGGGGAATCTGGGTACACTACATACACTATAGGAACACACAGCGCAGGCCCTATTTAACAGTATTTATAGCTCAATCTCAAAAAACGGGGTGACCGGTTCCCTTTAAGTTTGTGTTCAAAAATTTTCTTTGTACATTTTTTTGAGAGAGTCGAACTGGGGACTATTTGGCGGGAGTTTTGAAAAGTTTGTATTTCATAGTTATTAGTTTTATGTTAAGTAAATGTTTTTTTTTTGCAACTGATTATGTGTAGTCTCTTTTATTACATCCCTATGAAGGTCACTGATCACTTTTAGAGCACTGAAATTGCAAACATTAGATATTATAGGTATTTTTCCAGCAGGCGCCTGACAGGCACATTGTATGTGAACTCGTTAGTCCGAATATTGTATGTGACGGAGGGTTAAAAAGGTTTGGTATTTCCACTTTTAAACACTAGGGGGAGCAGCTGCTGAAATCCTAGTCTATAACTAGCTCACATTACGACTGCAGTAAATGTGGGCGGAGTCTGCTCTCATGTGTGATGTCACCGCTCTCCTCCCCTTCTGGGTGTTTGATCCTAAACTTCATCCTCTTATCCCATAGCACAGTGACAAGTAGACAGCTAGTGACAAGTAGACTGTCACCAGGGACAGCTGTCAGCACAGATTCTGTTAGTTGGTGCTGCTCGCTGTATCAAACTGGGGTTAGAAACATGTAGGCCATCATGTGCATGATTAGATACACACTGGGATTCGATTCAGGGCCAAGTGTAGTGTATCACATGACGGGATTAGATATTGAGCTCAGCGGAGTGTATCACAGAGGATGGGATTAGATACGCAGTATCTAATGTAGGACACTGCTCTGTCCACTTCTATGGGAACAGTATTGTAATGTGTGACCACGCTGAATATTTTTTTTGGAGGTGGCGGAAATTAATGTGTGACCTCTGTCCACTTCTATTGGAGCAGTGGTGCAATGTGTGACCCCACTCCATCCACTACATTACTGCTCCCATAGACGTAGACAGAGCGGGGGGCACATATCACACCACTGCTTCCATAAAAGTGGAGGGAGCGGGGGTCACACATTTATTCACACCTCAAACCCCCAAAGAAAAATATTTTGCAGGGTCACAGAAGAGCATATCTCATAGCTTTGCAGCACTTACAAAGTAATTATTGTTTTATTGAACCCCCAGACTCCCAAATTTCCATATAGTACAATGGGCCCCACATAGTGCACCATACAGTATAATGCTCAATACAGAATAAAAACTAGAATTACAGTGCAGCGCCATTTTTTTGGGTGACTGCAGTGTGATCTACATGTGCTACTGGGCCAGAGGAACAGTGTGGACCATTGGTGAGTATCAGGGATGAGACGGTGTGAGAATCAGGGCCAGGCATGGTGCTTTTCTGCAGAGGCAAAAATATGAGGTAGAAAGAGACATGGAATATAAGAACAAGTCTTCCCCTGCTGCACTTTCCATCTTCATATTTTTGCCTCTGCACAAAAGCACCATGCCTGGCCCATCACTACTATAGCCCTGATACTTACCAATGGTCGCTGCTGCTCCTATTATCTATGATCTTTAATGCCGTCTGCTCTTCCTGTCTCCACAACTCCTCTGGTCTCCTCGCAACACACGTCCTGTTACACAGAGGTGAACAGTATAGCTTACTGTTACAGGTCCTGGTGATGGAGGGTAAGCGGAGTTGGGCTACAATAAAATGGCACCCGACCACACCTACAGCTATGGATTGTGCCGCCCACAGAGGCTGAACCGTAAGACATCAAGTCCACGTCAGACCCCTGTCTCCTATGCCCAAGAGCGGTCGTAATTGAAGACTAAGTGTTGTGCAATGACGCTTTCAAACCGGCAAAGTAAAGCCTCATTGGCTGCATCAAACATTTATTAAAAAAAAAATACAATTTAATAAAGTACAGGTTAAAACAAAAGGTTATGTAAAAAAAAAAAAAAAGCAGCACCTCCCCTTTAAGACAGAGCATGGGTAAGTTGGTAGACAGAGAAGATGAGAGGTGGGGGAGCACCATGTCTCGCTTTGTCAGTGGGCGTCATCAGCTTATACTGTATTCTACAGTGCATGAGCAACTAGTGCAATGACTGACACAGGGTGGAGGCATCGGTGTAATGGCTGAACATAAATGTAAACCGCCGCTGCATTCAGGACAGTTTGGAAAAGGGTAGAGTTTAGAGAGGAAGACAAATCAGTAGTGAGTTGCAGTAGCCCAGTTATGAATGATTAAGAGTGATAGTAAAAATATTTTGCAGTTGAAGATTAAAAAAGAGAAAGGTGGATTCCGGAGAGGTTTCTGAGGTGCATGTGACATGAACGAGCAAGTTATTGGATATAAGTTAGCAAACATATGAGACAATTGTAACTCCACGAGAGTGGGTGTAGTACCACACAAATGGAAAGATCAGCTTTGGGTTTCATAAAAATTGAGGACAATGTTAAAGGCAGAGGACAGGCAATCATTGGTATTTTGTAGTAATGCAGGGGTGATGTCAGGAGACTGTAATGGGGTTTCATCAGCACAGAGATGGTACACAGAGCCAAATCTGCTCACAGGTTCTCCATAACGCATATACGGTATATTTCTACACCAGGGTCCTGTGAATTCATTCATTAACCCCTTCATGACCCAGCCTATTTTGACCTTAATGACCTGGCCGTTTTTTGCAATTCTGACCAGTGTCCCTTTGAGGTAATAACTCAGAAACGCTTCAACGAATCCTAGCGGTTCTGAGATTGTTTTTTCGTGACATATTGGGCTTCATGTTAGTGGTAAATTTAGGTCGATAATTTTTGTGTTTATTTGTGAAAAAAATTGAAATTTGGCTAAAATTTTGAAAATTTCACAATTTTCAAATTTTGAATTTTTATTCTGTTAAAAGAGAGAGTTATGTGACACAAAATAGTTAATAAACAACATTACCCACATGTCTACTTTACATCAGCGCAATTGTGGAAACAAAATTTTTTTTTGCTAGGAAGTTAAGGGTTAAAAGTTGACCAGCGATTTCTCATTTTTACAGCAAAATTTACAAAAACATTTTTTTAGGGACCACCTCACATTTGAAGTCAGTTTGAGGGGTCTATATGGCTGAAAATACCCAAAAGTAACACCATTCTAAAAACTGCAACCCTCAAGGTGCTCAAAACCACATTCAAGAAGTTTATTAACCCTTCAGGTGCTTCACAGCAGCAGAAGCAACATGGAAGGAAAAAATGAACATTTAACTTTTTAGTCACAAAAATGATCTTTTAGTAACAATTTTTTTATTTTCCCCAAGGGTAAAAAGAGAAACTGGACACCAAAAGTTATTGTACAATTTGTCCTGAGTACGCTGATACCCCATATGTGGGGAGAACTACTGTTTGGGCGCACGACAGGGCTCGGAAGGGAAGGAGCGCCATTTGACTTTTTCAATGAAAAATTGGCTCCAATCTTTAACGGACACCATGTCGCGTTTGGAGAGCCCCTGTGTGCCTAAACATTGGAGCTCCCCCACAAGTGACCCCATTTTGGAAACTAGACCCCCCCCAAGGAACTTATCTAGATGCATAGTGAGCACTTTGAACCCCCAGGTGCTTCACAAATTGATCCGTAAAAATGAAAAAGTACTTTTTTTTTTTCACAAAAAATTTCTTTTAGCCTCAATTTGTTCATTTCCACATGGGCAACAGGATAAAATGGATCCTAAAATTTATTGGGCAATTTCTCCTGAGTGCACCGATACCTCACATGTGGGGGTACACCACTGTTTGGGCACACGGCAGGGCTCGGAAGGGAAGGAGCGCAATTTGACTTTTTGAATGAAAAATTAGCTCCAATCGTTAGCTGACACCATGTCGCGTTTGGAGCTCCCCCACATGTGATCCCATTTTGGAAACTAGACCTCCCATGGAACTAACCTAGATGTGCGGTGACCACTTTAAACCCCCAAGTGCTTCACAGAAGTTTATAACGCAGAGCCGTGAAAATAAAAAAATCATTTTTCTTTCCTCAAAAATTATTTTTTAGCCCGCAATTTTTTATTTTCACAAGAGTAACAGGAGAAATTGGACCCCAAAAGTTGTTGTCCAGTTTGTCCCGAGTACGTTGATACCCCATATGTGGGGGGGAACCACTGTTTGGGCACACGTCGGGGCTAAGAAGGGAAGTAGTGACGTTTTGTAATGCAGACTGATGGAATGGTCTGCGGGCATCATGTTACATTTGCAGAGCCACTGATGTGCCTAAACAGTAGAAACCTCCCACAAGTGACCCCATTTTGAAAACTAGACCCTGCAAGGAACTTATCTAGATATGTGGTGAGCACTTTGAACCCCCAAGTACTTCACAGAAGTTTACAACGCAGAGCCGTGAAAATAAAAAAAAAATTTCTTTCCTCAAAATGATGTTTTAGCAAGCAATTTTTTATTTTCACAAGGGTAACAGGAGAAATTGGACCCCAATAGTTGTTGCCCAGTTTGCACTGAGTATGCTGGTACCCCATATGTGGGGGTAAACCACTGTTTTGGCGCACGTCGGGGCTCGGAAGGGATGGAGCACCATTTGACTTTTTGAACGCAAGATTGGCTGGAATCAATGGTGACGCCATGTTGCGTTTGGAGACCCCTGATGAGCCTAAACAGTGGAAACCCCTCAATTCTAACTCTAACACTAACCCCAACACACCCCTAACCCTAATCACAACCCTAACCCCAACACACCCCTAACCACACCCCTAACCCCAGCAAACCCGTAACCCAAATCCCAACCCTAACCCCAACACACCCCTAACCATAACCCTAACCACAAGCCTAATCTTAACCCTATTTCCAACCCTAGCCCTAATTCCAACCCTAACCCTAAGGCTATGTGCCCACGTTGCGGATTCGTGTGACATTTTTCCGCACCATTTTTGAAAAATCCACGGGTAAAAGGCACTGCGTTTTACCTGCGGATTTACCATGGATTTCCAGTGTTTTTTGTGCAGATTTCACCTGCTTATTCCTATTGAGGAACAGGTGCAAAACGCTGCGGAATCCGCACAAAGAATTGACATGCTGCGGAAAATACAACACAGCGTTCCCGCGCGGTATTTTCTGCACCATGGGCACAGCGGATTTGGTTTTCCATAGGTTTACATGGAACTGTAAAGCTGATGGAAAACTGCTACGAATCCGCAGCGGCCACTCCGCTACGAATCCGCAGCCAAATCCGCACCGTGTGCACATAGCCTAATCCTAAAGGTATGTGCACACGATGCGGAAAACGCTGGGGGTCCACAGCATCTCCGCCGCTGCAGGTCCGCAGCAGTTTCCCATGAGTTTACAAAAAACGCTGCGCACATGCTGCGAAAAAAACTGCGCGGAAACGCAGCGGTTTACATTCCGCACATTTCACTTCTTTCTGCGGATTCCGCAGCGGTTTTACAACTGCTCCTATAGAAAACCACAGTGAAATCACCAGAAAAACAGCAGTAAATCCGCAGCGGTTTTGCACTGCGGATTTATAAAAACCACTGCGGAAAAATCCGCAGAGGACCAGAATATGTGTGCACATTCCCTAACCCTAACCCGAGTTCTAACTGTAGTGGGGAAAAAAAAATATTTTTTTATTGTTCCTACCTATGGGGGTGATAAAGGGGGGTTCATTACCTTTTTTTTATATTTTGATCACTGTGATAAAACCTATCACAGTGATCAAAACATACATGCAACGAATCTGCCGGCTGGCAGATTCGGTGGGCGCACTACGCATGCGCCCGCCATTTTTGAAGATGGCGGCGCCCATGAAAAAGACGGACGGACACCGGGAGCCTCGGTGAGTATGAGGGGGGGGAGATCAGGGCACGGGGGGGGGGGGGTGGCATAGGAGCACGGGGGGAGCGGACAGGAGGACAGGGGAGCGGAGCACAGAACGGAGGGGAGCAGAGCACAGATCGGAGGACTGGGGGGGCGATCAGTGGGGTGGGGGCACATCAGTGTTTCCAGCCATGGCCGATGATATTTGAAGCCACCCCCCTGGGCTGAACTACCACTCCCCCCGTCCCTGCAGATCGGGTGAAATTGGAGTTAACCCTTTCACCCGATCTGCAGGGACGCGATCTTTCCATGATGCCACAAAGGCGTCACAGGTCGGATTGGCACAGACTTTCATGACGCCTACGTGGCGTCATGGGTCGGGAAGGGGTTAATTTCTATATGTTGAATTTTATCTAATGATTCCAATTTAAAATATATGTTTTGCACGGAAAATGTAATTTATAACCAATGAACAAAAAACAAACTTGAGGGGTCTGATGTTTGTTTACGAGTGCTATCCATGTTCTCTACATATAGCACAGCTACATATAAACGTCTGTGGTCATTAGGTGCATAACTGGCCAGTGTAAATCAGTGTCCTAAGGTTCTCGCTCTCAGGGCCCATTCAGACGTCAGATTTCTCTCGTACGAGAAAGTCAGTCCAAGTTTCGGTGTTTTTAATCAGTGTCATCAGTGTTCACAGGTAAGAAAAAAAAAGAAAAACTTCTCCACCCATCTATCAGTCAGTGAAAAATAGAACACACGGATGACGTCAAAATTTTGTCAGATTTTTTTTTTTTTATAGACCCAAAGATTTTAATTAACCACTTTGATCTCGGATCATGTCTCCATGATTTTGCACGGACTGCTTAGACCACGAGTGGTCGCAAACATGTGAACAGCCCCATTCATTTTTATAGGTATTCTATCATTAAAAAATGGTTAACACTCGTACACAAAACACAGAAATGTGAATGCACGCTAACTGCACTGCCCAGTACAGAAGTTTCTGCTACGTCCCATTTGTCTGCGTCCTCATTCACATGTCAATTTTTGTGACAAAAGATAAACAAACCAGGTTTCATCAGTGTCTGGTCAGTTTCATCAGTTTTTTTTTTTATCACGGATGAGAAGAAAAAAAAAAAGTGTCTCCTCTTCTTATGCATCACTGGCTTCGTTCAGTCAATGACAAACAGACAGCACACATGATATCTCCATGCTGTCCGATTGTATTGTTTATTTTGATCCTACAGTTAGCTCGATATCGGACATGTCTCCGCAGTTTCCCAGATTACTTATCAGTGACCGAGTGTACCGCCCAATAGCACTCATACCTATGATAGCCTGTGAAAGAAACGCATAATACTCGCAGGAGGAAAAACTACTGTGCAAATGAGCCCTAAATTTGGATTGCATAAACAAACTATTTAGATGTATGGAATGGATTTTTTTTAACAATTATTAAAATGAATGAAATCTGCTGCATGGTAAAAAAAAAATCTGTTTGTATGCAATCACTTGAAGTCAAGCGGGGGTTCTGATTTGCCTCTCTAGCAATCCTATGAGCAGCGCTCACTGAAATTTTGCTTGGTCTTCCAGACCTTATCTTGACCTCCACTGTTCCTGTTAACTGCCATTTCTTAATTACATTTCAAACTGAGGAAAGGGCAATTTGAAAACGCTTTGCCATCTTCTTATAAACTTTTTCTGCTTTGTGGACTGCCACCATTTTCAGAGTGATAGGCAGATGCTTAGAAGAACCCATGGCGGCTGTTTTTTGGCACAGGATTAGAGGAGGCTGAGTTTTTATAAAGCTGGGAATTCTGCATCACCTGGCCCTTCCTAACAATGATAATGAACAAGACATAACCCTAAGGGTATGTTTCCACGTGCAGGAAACGTTGAAATTTTTAAAAAGTAGTAAATGACAATACAATTTTTTTTTGCCTAAAATACAAAGAAATGTGTCATCTTTAACTTAGGCCTTTTAGAGATCATTTCATCTTCAACTTGCTAAACTGTTCACAATAACAGTAATTTTGACATGCTACTACACGTCAGTGAAATGGTCCAAGATTTATATGATATAATACCTGTGCATGTGATGACAATATCCACCTGTCTGATCACCTCGTTAAGTTTGACCAGCCTGAAGCCATCCATACTGTAAGATGAAATATTTGGTTAGACCCACTGAAGAGCAAGCATGAAATCACCCAAATGCAGAGAGATGAATTATCTTCTGGACATTTTTATGCCATACTTACCAGGCCTGCAGAGCACAGATTGGATCAATTTCTGTCACATACACAATGGATCCCATGGCCTTAAGAGCGGCACAACATCCCTTACCAACCTAAAGGAAGCAACTTTATTAGCTTTCAGCACTACACTAAACATGGCTCATGAGTACTATTAACAGACCGGCCACCACACATACCAGACTAATTATAATAAATGAGGAGTTTCAATCATAACTTCAAAGAAGACCCCACAGCAGAGGCGACCCTGATACTCACCTCGCCATAGCCGCACACCACCACCTGCTTGCCACCAAACATCATGTCTGTTGTTCGTTTCAGGCTGGAAAATAAATGATCCCTTTTATTCACAAGTGCAATTTTAGAAGAGTAACAAACGCTCAACACCCCCATACCAATCCACTAAGGAATCAGGTAGTGACCCAAGACCCATTCATGGATGGTAGAGTGGGAGCACAGTATGTTCAAGATATTGCATGTCATGGAGTTCTTCTTTATAGGAATCCTTGTAGAGTTTCACAATTGTTCCTCAAACTGCATAAACATAAAAATACTAAAGATTTCTCAGTACAAGCTATAAAAATCTATTACTGGGATATGGCATGCATTGGTAGTGGTCCTGAATTCCTGGGACTCCACCAATCCTCAGGACAGCAGTAATCGTTAAACCCTCCTGCTTGTTCATGGTTTTCTCCCCGGACACACACAGACTGAAGTCAGCAGAAGATATCGGAGTGCTTGGCTGACCGTCTAACGTGTATTGGGTGCCTCCTGACTCCTAAAGGATATTGTCAGGAAAGAGAAGGATCCACTATGTCCACAATTGGACTGCCGATTATTTTATTCTTGGCGAGAAGTCTCTACCAGAAAAGGTAAATGATTTGTACACTTTGGGCCCAAGTCATCAAAGCTTTCTTGTCAGTGTTCTGGCATAAACGCTTTGAAATGTTACAGAATTTTGGCACAATTTGAGGCTGTGATAAAATATTGTGACTTTTGGCCATTTTCACCCAACTCCCACAAAGT
Organism: Ranitomeya imitator; assembly: GCF_032444005.1. Taxonomy (NCBI): domain Eukaryota; kingdom Metazoa; phylum Chordata; class Amphibia; order Anura; family Dendrobatidae; genus Ranitomeya; species Ranitomeya imitator. The sequence goes on from NC_091285.1 coordinate 411,564,888, forward strand.
GGGTGGACCTGTAGTGGGATGGTGGCATGACGAGCGGCAGCGTTTGCTACACCTCAAATCTTATTCTATCCCGGAGGAATTGGAATTAAATTTGTGATGAGGTGCCCACCAATCGTCTGATGCTCCCGGTTCATGAAGAAGTGTGTGTAGCCATATGCAGTGTGCCAACATCAGCTGAACCCACAGCAATTATGACTGGTTTGAATGCCAGTTTATGGTGTATGGGGGCACTGGTCAATTCATTGACAGGGAAGTTGAGTAACCAGCATGTCTGGACTGTCGATCCTTTGGTTCTCCCTGAATCTGGCAGCATCTTGCTCGTAAAACCCAGGTGCAATGGCTGGACCATCTTTTGGCCAACATCCATATAGTGTGTAAGGGGGATTTATTTTGTATGAGGGCATTAAACATCCTTGGTCTTTCCTCACAACTAATATTACTAAACAATGCCAGTAATCGGTTTATCTACCTGGAGCAAACATTTAGGCAAGAACAATGGACTAGTAAAAGAGAAGCCAATCCCAAGGTTACCATGCAGTCTTTTCAAGTTACTCATTAATCTAGAAACCTTGATAAAGGCTTTACAACAGGGATACGGAGCAAACAAAATACAACTTATCTACTCGCCAACTTCCATTTCTGTGTAAATGAAGAGCAATTAAGAGGAAATCTTATAGGACTCCCCGATAATGCACAATGTGTTGTATACAATGAATGTGGTAATGTACCATAGAGGTCATTTAGATAAGCGTGCTATGCATGGGTTCAGTTACGATCTGCAGACAGACGAGAGGCCCATGACCTATGTTTGCGATGTTCTTTAGAAAGGACTATACGTCATTGCTTATAATTGTATATATAGTAGCAGTGTGGTGCTTTACTGTACACAATAACGAGGTGGGTGGGTTTTCACACATGTCAGATAGAAGTCAGGGGAACCCGCATGGCAGGTGGTCTGACAGCTAGATCTTGTGTAAGGCCTGCAATACAAAATATTAAAATGTCCCTTAGGCTACTTTCACACATCAGGTTTTTTGTTTCAGGCACAATCCGGCAAGTTTTGAAAGAAACAAATCCTTTTTTTTTTTTTTTACGCCGGATCTGTTTTTTTTCTCAGAGTTGTATTAGCGTCGGATTGCACCTGATGGCCAGACGTTTCATCCGTTTTTTTTTCCGGATCCGTCCAAATAGTCATTTCCAGCGGACGGAGAAACGTCCATGAGGAACTTTTTTTTGTGTGGCGAAAAAAGCGCACAGTGATGGAACCGGCCAAAAACGTGTGAAACAGGGATGTGAAACAATAAATCCGGCGTCAGGATCCGGTTTTCAAAGCATTTTCCATTGAAATCATGCAGATTTTCCCTTCTGGGGACTCTCTCTCTCTCCTTTTCCAGGAAGGAACTCACTGTAAACTCCATGTTAAAAATAAAAAAACATCGCATCAGTTTTTTCACTATTTGCAACGGATCCGTTTTTTTCCAAAAATAGCCGGATTCTGCCTGAAACAGAAAACCAGATGTGTGAAAGTAGCCTAAAGGTACCTTCACACATAACGATATCGTTAACGATATCGTTGCTTTTTGTGACGTAGCAACGATATCGTTAAGGAAATCGTTATGTGTGACAGCGACCAACGATCAGGCCCCTGCTGGGAGATCGTTGGTCGCTGAACAAAGTCCAGAACTTTATTTCGTCGCTGGATCTCCCGTGGACATCGCTGGATCGGCGTGTGTGACACCGATCCAGCGATGTCTTCACTGGTAACCAGGGTAAACATCGGGTAACTAAGCGCAGGGCCGCGCTTAGTAACCCGATGTTTACCCTGGTTACCAGCGTAAAAGTAAAAAAAACAAACACTACATACTTACCTACCGCTGTCTGTCCCGGGCGCTGTGCTCTGCACTCCTCCTGTACTGGCTGTGAGCGTCGGTCAGCCGGAAAGCAGAGCGGTGACGTCACCGTTCTGCTTTCCGGCCGCTGTGCTCACAGCCAGTACAGGAGGAGTGCAGAGAAGCAGAGCGCCGGGGACAGACAGTGGTAGGCAAGTATGTAGTGTTTGTTTTTTTTACTTTTACGCTGGTAACCAGGGTAAACATTGGGTTACTAAGCGCGGCCCTGCGCTTAGTAACCCGATGTTTACCCTGGTTACCCGGGGACTTCGGGATCGTTGGTCGCTGGAGAGCTGTCTGTGTGACAGCTCTCCAGCGACCATACAGCGACGCTGCAGCGATCCGGATCGTTGTCGGTATCGCTGCAGCGTCGCTTAATGTGAAGGGGCCTTAAGACATAAAATAATCAGATTTATCATTACCCATCCAGGATGGACTCGCGACAGCAGTACAAATTGTCAAACTTCTGCTTGGTGACAGAATCATTGACATTCATGGCAGGAACACAGAGCTTTCCGGCTTTAGACAACTGGTACAGGCTGTAACCAAAAAGACATTTGTAAAGGTCACTGCTTATGATGAGCAAGGTGGACAACATCGGTATAATACTGAGATGAGCAAGGTGGACAACATCGGTATAATACTGAGCTAGAATATGAAAGAATGTCACCATAATATATGCTATATAATACGGTCGGTGCTACTCACCGGTGCACACCCGTTACGCTCTCCTCCACAATGCCCTTGATTTTTTTGAACATGTTTGGATACTTCTTATATATCCAGTGTGTGAGGTCTCCACCATCATCAAGGATCTGCAAAGGTAACGGATATGAAGTCATTACATAAAGAGGATTAAAGGGGTTATCCAATGATACGTTTTTATGAATATTCTTAGGTGCTACTAGCACAACTTCCCCTAATTTGGCAATGCCTCTCCAACATCGCTTCCATCTTTGGTGACAAGCTGCAGTGGTGACATCATGACTACAGTGCACATGACTGCTGCAGCCAATCCCTAGTCTCAGCAGTGATACAGAGGTACAAGGCATTAGACTGCTGATATGATTGGCTGCAGTGGTCAAGTTTAGCTGTAGTCATCATGTCAAGTCAGGAGCAGCAGAGACCAAACAGGAGTGCCAAGTCTACAGAAAATGGCTCTCAGAAATCCCTAGGGCATGGCCAGCTAAAGACTTTCTGGCGATTTTGTGGTTGTTCAAAGATATCGGTCACCATGTAAATGCTGCTCTTTGAGATTTCAGGTCCAGTGGGCGGTCCTATCAGTGACTGACCGTTTCCTTTGTATAACAACGATAGCTGTCAGTCACAGTTAGGACTGCCCACTGGACTGAAAAGCCCACAAACAGCTAAGGGTTAAAAGACAAAAACACAGGTGATACTGACTATTCTCAGACAACTGTATACAATGTGCTCTGCCTAGGAAAAGCTCCAGTCCATTCAGTGTTAAAGGCAGAGCTTCAGTTCACGTGTCTCTTATCGCAGCCCATTTAGGTTTATGGTCACTAATGAGCAGATCGATAACTGCGCCTCAAGCACGTGTATAATAACGTTTTGTCTAGTGCAGGCGAGGAGCCAGCAGACAACACCCACCATGTTATTACATGTTCCGTTAGCTCAGAGATCAGAGGTAATACGAAGGGGAGTTCTATTTGGCAGCTGTACTCACTCCTGATTCTATGGGCACAGAAGCAACGTCATCCGTCATGAAGGATGGCTTCATATTTTGCCGACACTTTTTTTTGGCTTTGTCTTCTGCCATTGCAGTAGCAGTATAACTAGACCTTTTTGTTATATCCAGGTAGACAAAAAGAACACATGCTACTGACCCCTGTGCACGGTTGTATGTCTGTTTTTGCCAGGCCTCAAACGTAGCGACAGTGGCATCCCAGTAGGATGTACAGTTCCCACCATCTACGCGCTCATTGAGATGCTGGGGCACATCCCCCATATTGTGCACTTCCCCTCTGCCCAATGTGTATCTAAGCAACTTCTACTTGGCAGATCTCTGCCTCCGTCCACTGCAGAGTCTGGGCAACAACTATTGTGGAGGCATCAGAATGATCAATGGTCTGTGTGAGAGGACATTTGTGTTCAGATACAAGCTGCTCCTTCCCAAAGCGGCGTTAAACGTTGCAGCTTCCTCACAGTCCATTCCGGTTTCCTGGGACACGTTAACAAAACAGACTAACACGGACTATGACTATAATGGCCTGAGCAGTGTGACTGTGACCGGCCATAAGCAGTCACCAGGCGGCAGCACATACAGCGACTCCCATAGCACCCCCGCTGCACACAGGCAGGGTAAGATGAGGCAGCAGACTGGTCTAGGGCTTCCTCAGCTAAATTCCATACACCGCTGCTTTATTCTCATTTACTGCATCCAGACATATAGAGCTAGAGCAACATTATACAGCTCTGGCAAAAATTAAGAGACCATTGCAAAATTTTCAGTTTGTCTGATTTTTCTCTTTATAGGTACCGTATATTTTGGAGTAAAATGTAAATTGTTCTTTTATTCTATAAACTACTGACAACATGTCTGCAAAGTTCCAAGTATTTTGTATTCATTTTCTGAAAATGAGAAATGGTTAAAATAACAAAAAATTCATTGCTTGCAGACCTCAAATAATGCAAAAAAACAAGCTCAATCATTTAGAAAAAACAATACTAATGGTTTAACTCAAGAAGAGGTCGGAAATCAATATTTTGTGGAATAACCATGATTTTTAATCACAGCTTTCATGAGTTTTGGCATGCTTTCCACCAGTCTTTCACACTGCTTTTCGGTGACTTTATGCCAGTCCTGGTACAAAAATGTAAGCAGTTCTTATTTGTTTGATGGCTTCTATCCATCTTCCTTTTGATTACATCCAGAGGTTTTCAATGGGGTTTAGGTCTGAAGATTGGGCTGGTCATGACAGGGATTTGATGTGGTGGTTCTTCATCCACACCTTGATTGACCTAGCGGTGTGGCATGGCGCATTGTCCTGCTGGAAAAAACCAGTCCTCACAGTTGGGGAACATTACCTGAGCAGAAGGAATCAACCGTTTTTCCAGGATAACCTTGTATGTGGCTTGATTCATACTTCCTTCGCAAAGATTAACCTGCCTAATTCCAGCCTTGCTGAAGCATCTCCAGATCAACACCTGGTCATCGAATGGTTAGACGGAGACCGGGGGAGGCGTACAAGCCACATGGTCTTGCACCCACTGTGAAATTTGGTGGAGGATCAGTGATGATCTGGGGATGCTTCAGCAAGGCTGGAATTGGGCAGGTTAATCTTTGCGAAGGACGTATGAATCAAGCTGCATACAAGGCTATCATAGAAAAACAGTTGATTCCTTCTGCTCAGGCAATGTTCCCCAACTCTGGAGACTGGTTTTTCCAGCAGGACAATGCGCCATCCATGCCACACCGCTAGGTCAATCAAGGTGTGGATGAAGGACCACCACATCAAATCCCTGTCATGGGCAGCCCAATCTCCAGACCTGAACCACATTGAAAACCTCTGGAATGTAATCAAGAGGAAGATGGATAGTCACAAGCCATCAAACAAAGAACTGCTTACACTGTTGTACCAGGAGTGGCATAAGGTCACCCAAAAGCAGTGTGAAAGACTGGTGGAAAGCATGCCAAGACGCATGAAAGCTGTGATTAGAAATCATGGTTATTCCACAAAATATTGATTTCTGAACTCTTCCTGAGTTAAAACATTAGTATTGTTGTCTCTAAATGATTATGAACTTTTTTTTTTTTTGCATTATTTGAGGTTTGCAAGCAATGCATGTTTTTGTTATTTTGACCATTTCTTATTTTCAGAATACACATACAAAATGTATTGTTTGGAACTTCGGAGACATGTTAAAAATATACCTATAAAGAGAAAAATCAGACAAACTGAAAATTTTGCAGTGGTCTCTTAATTTTTGCCAGAGCTGTATATCATATTCTAATACAATATATTATTACTACTACTATATTTACATCATATCTCATGCTACAAAAACACCCAATTTTCATACTGCATAGAACAGAAAACCTGACCAGCACCTCCATATAGTGCATAAATTGGCCAATTCATGTGCGCCCATCAACCAAAACAAGGTGACACTTCTGATGGGTCCCATCATCTAAAACATGCTTCGCGAGCTAAAAGTCTACAGTGTGAATGGGCAACATGCCTCTTCTGGGTTACAAACCTGTACACGTAAGTATGCTGGTAGGAACCAGAGCTGATTATAAACACCCTTAGGCCATGTTCACACAGTGCGTTTTTTACCGCGGAACCGCGGCGGTTTTGCCGCTGCGGTTCCGCAGCTGTTTTCCATGCAGGGTACAGTACACTGTACCCTATGGAAAACAGGACACACTGTGCACATGGTCCGGAAATTGTTAAAAAAAAGACGCGCTGAATAGCTCCCGGAAAAAAGAAGGAGCATGTCAATTCTTTTTCCGGAGCCGCAGCGGTTCTGCACCCATAGACCTCCATTGTGAGGTCCAAACCGCAGTAAAACCCGCAGATCAAAAATATATCTGCGGGTTTTACTGCGATTTGATGTGCAGAACCGCTGCAGCAGGAAGTGCGGGGAGCGGGCGGAAGTGCGTGGGCGGAGTGTGGCTGCCCCCCCCCCCCCGTGTTCCGATCCCGCCCCCCCGTGCTCCGATGCCCCCCCCCCAGTGCTCCGATGCCCCCCCCCAGTGCTCTGATGCCCCCCCCGTGCCCTAATCTCCCCCCCTTATACTCACCCGGCGTCCCGGTGTCCGTCCGGCCGTCTTCTCCCTGGGCGCCGCCATCTTGCAAAATGGCGGGCGCATGCGCAGTGCGCCCGCCGAATCTGCCGGCCGGCAGGTTCGTGCCAAAGTGCATTTTGATCACTGAGATATAACCTATCTCAGTGATCAAAATAAAAAAATAGTAAATGACACCCCCCCCCTTTGTCACCCCCATAGGTAGGGACAATAAAAAAAATAAAGAATTTTTTTTTTTTTTTTTTCACTAAGGTTAGAATAGGGGTAGGGGTAGGGTTAGGGGTAGGGTTAGGGGTAGGGTTAGGGTTAGGGGTAGGGTTAGGGGTAGGGTTAGGGTTAGGGGTAGGGTTAGGGGTAGGGTTAGGGGTAGGGTTAGGGTTAGGGTTAGGGGTAGGGTTAGGGGTAGGGTTAGGGGTAGGGTTAGGGTATTTTCAGCCATTTTAACCCTAAAAAAATTCCTAGAAAACACACAGACTCTGGCTAGAAAACTGCATCAAAAAAACGCATCAAAAAACGCATCAAAAAACGCATCAAAAACGGACCAAAAAAGGACCAAAAAAAGGACCTGCGTTTTCTGCCAAGAGCTGCAGTTTTTTAAAAAACAGTCAGGAAAAAAAAAGGATGGAAATCCTGAACGTGTGAACATACCCTTAGGCTGCAGAGTGGGAGGCAGAGTCAGAAAGGAGGCAGTAGCAACTGCCAATGGATAACTGCATAGAATAAAAACCTGACCAGCACCTCCATATAGTGTGAACAGATGCCTAGTGCAATGAATACATAACTTGCAAAAAGGAGGAACGCAGCAGCATTTTGTAGAGACCAATATATATGCAAACACAAAATCTATCATAATTGAGTTAACTGTAATAAAAAATAAAAAAAAAAATTACAAAAGTGAAATTACATAAAGAGAACCTGTCATCAGAATCATCCATGTTAAACTAAAGGTACAGACACAATGGGTGATATTATCCCCCCAGTAGGTTGGCACAGTGCCTACAGCTGCTTAGTAAGGTGCCATGGGTGATTGTCAAAGTATATAATAGAGCAATGCTATGTATTCCTGCACAGAGCTTCTGACATCTTTTCAAAAAGGGCACACTGCCTATTCGATTAGCATTTCAATGATCAGTATACATGAAGCAGCAGAGAAGGCTCCTCAGCTTGCCCTATAGCCCTCTCAGCCACGGAAGACTGACCAAAAGCTTATTGCACTTGAAGACACCGTTTATTAGGCATGCTCTATGAATTCTAGGTTTTAATGACAATCATTTACCGACAATATCACAGTTTGAGCAGTTTCCATTTTTAACAACTAAACAGCCAAAAGCCTCACCATGTTGGGTTGCCAACCTTCCACATTTACACATCGGTCAATGCACCACCAGAAGTCATCTTCTGATTCCCCTTTCCAAGAGAACACTGGAACACCTGGACGTGGAGAAGGTTCACACATTACCTACACGTTTTCTCATGAGGACAATTCACAACTGCACATTAATAACTTACAGCATAGAGAATATAGCAGGTGTCTGTGCACGAAGGTGATAACCACTTACCAATTTCAGCCAAGGCGGCAGCCACTTCATTTAGGGTGGAGTAGATGTTGCAGGCTGCCCACCTACACTGAGCTCCTAATGCGCCCAAGGTCTCAATCAGGACCTGGAAAATTAAAGCAGTTCAAGCAATTGGTCTCCTGCCAACATTGTATTGTCATGATTACGTGGAGATTAACGATCACCGGAATACAGTAAATGGTTATTCCCACAATTGTATTTTTTACAAAGCACAATATCTACATGACTATTAATATGATGATCCTAATATACAGCCCAACAAATACCGTAGTTTCTTTCTTGACCCGTAGTCTTTTTTTTCACCACCGTCTGCCTTTATGTGGATCCAGCCTCACAGAGCTGAATGTGTGGTCCCATGCTTATCTGCTAAAATCACATTTCCTAGCTGCACCCTGCTTCTCCCCAGTGATGCAGACCCCTCCCTCTGCTCTACTGCAGGCTGATGGAAAGATCAAGAAACATGGACAACTTTTATTTCTATGGATGAGGCAACCATTGATGGGTTTTTAATATAGTGACTGACCCAATGTTTGACCAATATTCATTACTATTTACAAGCTCCACATTCCATTTGCGGTTCATGGGGTTCTCCAGAGCATAATCATGTGCTCCCCTGCATGTACAGAAGTGAGTGTCTTCGTTTTATTAGAAATGGTCATAGGAGCATCAGTTTATCACAAATAAATGGGGTCATTAGGTGCAAATTCAGCTAACATTAATGGTCTCTTCTGCATAGCATAGCTGAGCCGTGTGTCAGATGCTTTATTAGAAAGGGTCAATAGGTGCATCTGAGCATGTTCAACCAACAGCATAAAACTAGTGGAGGACGGATCCAGTGGTAATGGAGTGGAAAAAGGTAGCAGTGTGTCAGAACTATAGTGGAGAATACAAGAGACTGCTATTTGTAACAGTAATGGCAGCATTTGACGACTAGAGTATTAAAATGTGAAATACAGGTTTCCTCAGCCATTGAAAAAGGATAGAACTCAGGTTTCTCATGTCCTGTAGGGTAAAACAATGCAAATTTCCCTCTATAAATCAAAGAAAATCTTGACTAAATAATAATAGTTTTTCCATTTTGATTAAAAGAATAAATATAAAAACACGCAGGCCTCCGCTCACCGCAGTTTGTGCCGTTATGTGAGTACAGCCAACAATCTTGGCTCCAGCTAATGGCTTTTCTCCTTGTGCTCTTTTGCGCAAAGCCATCAATGCAGGCATCTCTGCAGGACACAAAATATATGAGAAAATCTGTTACATCCAACGCCTGGGGCTACAGATTTCACACAACGTTATAAGACCATCAACCACTGACCACAGTGAGACTTAGGAGAGACACAATGAAACTGATATGTAGTCTTCTATAGGGGTTGGTCTACTGAAAGGAGATGGCCAACATGCATAATGTATTGTGGAGCGTAAAAGCAGTGTCAGGAAATCTGGCCTGGATACGAGTGTGGTCTTCTCAGAGAAGTGGTCTTTTGGAGAGCCAACGTGTATCAAGTGCATAATCGCATTATACTCACTCCTTATATGCAATGAAAGTAATATCCATGGTGTGTGCCCTATAGTGGTGCATAGTGTTCAATATTTTACATTTCACAACTGTGACTGCAATTGAGAGCGGAAAAGGCTACGTTCACATTAGCGTTTTGCGTGTTTGCGTCGGGCGACGCAGCGGCGACGCATGCGTCATGCGCCCCTATATTTAACATGGGGGACGCATGGACATGCGTTGTGCTGCGTTGTGCGACGCATGCGTTTTTTTTGCCGCACGCGTCGGGCGCAGAAAACGCAACAAGTTGCATTTTTCTTGCGTCCAAATTTCGTCAAAAAAGGACGCATGCGTCGCAAAACGCAGCGTTTTTGCGTGCGTTTTGGTGCGTTTTTATTTGCGTTGTGCGTTGCGTCGCCGACGCAGCGGCGCACAACGCAAGTGTGAACGTAGCCTAAGAGAATAATAAAAGAGAATTAAAGGGAATCTGTCACCAGGTTTATGGAGCGCTGAACAGCAGGGAAAAGCAGGAGAAACCCAAATTCCAGACTGCGTCAATGTTGTTCTGCTGTAGTTTTCATAAAATCCCTATCAGCTGCAGAATGAGCAGTGGTGTTGTCCTAGGAGCAGAGTCATCAAGACTTGCAATCACGCTTTGCCATACTTGCAGTAGTAGCAGGCGCTGAATTCATTAAGATATGCCTGCCAACTTACTGAATTTGGCGCCTCCGGTCAAGGATTGGAGTAGCATTGCTGGCATACAAAAGCCAGCACCTTGCCACGGTCACATCCACATCCCGGCTTCACTGACACAAACTGGCGTGAAAACACTACGTTTTTTGTGCAACTCGGCATTATGAAAATAATTGTGACTTTTCAAAAGTGACGTAAAAGTTATGAAGAATCGCCCTCCAAGGGTTTACGAGCAGTCACTTCATTTGCCTTCTTGTTGCTGATTGATTGCCAAACTCTCTAACTAAACAGCATAGGGAGAAAGCGGTCAGGAGACGGTGGGGGAGGCTGCAGCCCGTGAATATTAAACACTATGGACACCTTCCACATGTAAAGAAAGGTTATTACACAAGTTAGTAATTACCTTTAGTTAATAATATTGCACTAAGTTCAGTCTGAAGCTTTCATCCTCAGATCCCTAATATGCAATTTGGAGTCTGGTCCAATGTCAGACTTTTCCCTTGGAGTGTCCCTCCCTGTAATATATGCTGGATGTGAGCTCTCTGGGTATCTATGGTGCGAGGTCTTCTTGTTTTCATGTGTCGGTATAACTAATTTGAAACTTATTTCCTCTCTACCTCCATATCTATGGCCTATTTTCTCTGCCCTGCCAAAGACTGTAGATAGATCTTTTGCAAATATTAACATAGAAAACGATCTGTTTTTTTGCACCTATTGAAACGTGTAGGCGAGTCTATCCAAATAACTGATGAGACTAGTGCATGCTGTGATATTTTTCCCAAAAACTGCTGGCCTGTGTAGAAAAACATTCATGAGAACTAACATTGATCCGCGTGAAATCTGGTTTCCACAGAGCTATAGTCTCGGTCTGAATACTCTTTGGGTGAATGTTTCCTGACACTTGCAGAAGTGAGATGAGAGCAAAGAGCAATCACAAGAACCAGGAGCTCTGACAGATTTACTTCCAGACATATTACAAAATGGTAGAACACTTTTTTAATGAAAACTATTTAGAAAGTTGCTTAACTTTACACTCCTAAAACGTGAATATAAAAAAGTGAGTAGATGTATATGACCTTTAAGGACTATACAGGAGTCTGCTCAATTGTAGTTTTTAAACTGTGATTTTCTGAAAACTACTGCTAGTGGCAGCACCCAAATTCAGGCCTCCGTCACTACTTTATATTACCCTTGGGTGGGGGGTGGGCATAAACCTTGTGACAAATTTACTTAAAGGGAATCTGTCAGAATTTCACCCCAAAACCATTTATATCTGCAATGTAGTTCTGTCAAAGACACGTCCAGCAATACCTTTACATGGCCAGTCTGTTCCTCCATTACTGAGAAAATAGCGTTTGAATTAATATGCAAATGAGGCTGAAGATCTGAAGCCTATGTCACTCCAGCTCTATTCCCTCCCCAGCATCACCTCCTCCTGCTGCCTGACAAAGCACATTTGCCTAAAATCACACAGCATAGGAGCTATCAGTCAAGCAAAAGAGGTGGTGCGGAGCAGGGAATAGAGCTGGTGTGGCGATGCTTCAGATCTACAATAGTACTTCAGCCTCATTTGCATATCATTTCTAAACACTGATTTCTCAGTAGCTCAGCAATGGACTGGCCATGTAAAGGTATTGCTGGGCTTTTCTTTGAAAGGGTTACATGCACATATAAATAATGCAGTTTGAAATCTCGCTGACAGATTCCTTTTAAAAGAGGATTTGTCACCGGTTGACAAAATGGACAATTTTTGCCCTTGCTGCTCCCGAGTATTCTGCTTTCTTTGCTTTTTGTATCCGCCATACATTTCAGACAATACAAGCCTATTCATTGTGTGCCAATTTCTACTATAGCCTTTACAAGGAGGTGCTGTTCACAGGGTAATAATGCAGAGCAGTCTAAAGACCCCCCCCCCCCCCCCCCCACATAATCCTGTAAGACAACCCCTTGGTAAAGACCATAAGATAATAACACCAAATAAAAAGACCACATCTCTGAAACAGAATTGGGGATTTAAAAAATAAGAAACTGAAAACTCAGTGGAGCAGCGGGAATAAAATAAGAGCAAGAACTGGCCATTTTCATCTCGTGATGGATCTCTTTACAGAGGATTCTACACTTTGTGCTAATTCAAGATGAAGTACCTTCCCAACACCGGACCACCCTTACCTTGCTCAGCAATTTCAATCTCCCGACGACCAAATTCCGCCTGCTTGATGTTCTTCACGCAGAAGTCACTGCTGCCCTTGGAGTTCTTCTGCTGTTTGTCCCGCGGAGAGGTCTCATCATCTGAGCTGTCTGTGTAGGAAGCAGCTAGTGAAAGAGGATATAATCAGCAAAGGCAAAAAAATATAGATTTTTTTGCCTCTTATGATAGCTGTTCAGTAACATCTGAACAAGATCGTTCACCTTCATCTACTGATAAGTGTGCTAGCAGATCAATCAAGTACCAAAATGATAGAATGAATGTCCGCTCCCAAACCATTACTGGAAATGAGCGTGTTCCAAGCCGTAGTGACAGGCACACAAGGTGAGGAAGACTTCTGGAATATCATCCACAACTTCTATGAACAGGATACAGGAGATGTGATGATCTGGGCTGTAATGAGCGGTAACGCATGCAATATTTTGTAGTGTGACGCTACTCTGCTTCTATCTGGATTCTCTGCTGGTTTTCTTGCATCCGGCTCTTAGGTTCCAGGGTTTGTGCACAACCCTTACCCGAGTCACACTCATGTTATATAGCACAATTAACTGCTTATATCAGGCTGGTGACTGGTGGAGGGGCCGGGTGTCAGACCCCCAATCTCATATTGCTGAACTATCCAATGCAGTCATCAAGATCATACTAGTGGAGAAGAATCATCTAAATAGTGGTTCCATGCTAAGCGCTTTTTTTTATTTATTTAGATTTAACATGGCCATAGGCCTAAGACCTCCGTGAGACCATGGGATATTAAGTTATTTCTCCAACCCAGTGTTTCCCAAAGCCCGTCCTCATGTGTTCAGGATTTCCGTACTGCTGTACAGGTGAGAATTCCCGATGCCTTGATGATACGTCCATCACCTGTGTGATACTAAGGAAATCTGGAGAACATGAAGTGTTGGGGCCGTGAGGACTGGAGTTTGGGAAACGCTGCTCCAAACCATTACTCTTGCACGCTCGGCCAAACACACACGTTCTTCCTTTGGGAGAGAGCAGTAAGGCGCTGTCAGACACAACCTATCTCCCTTAACCAGCTAAGGATTGGGGCATTAAACCACATGTACAAAAGAAAAAATGAAAATGTGCCTGGGAGTAAAGAGCTGTAAAGAATTCGCTCATTCTAATAGTTTTTGCATCTTTTTATAATGAACACAGGGCTTCATTTTTAGGATACTTCCCCATTCGCTCGCTTGCACTCTTTTTTTAGTATATTGGGTGATAAAAACATTTCCCTTATTTTCTCTGTTTTTTTTTTTTGCTTAGTTTTTTTTTTTTTTTTTTTTAAGTACACAGGATTAGGTAAAATACATAAAATTTGTTCCCTTTCTGTAACAATTATTCTTAGAAATATTGGACACTTATGGGGTGGAGATAGTAACAACTATTTGTTATGACAATGGATTTACATAGCTAGCAAGGCCGAAAAAAACACATTTGTCCATCCAGTTCAGCCTATATTCCATCAGATTTATTTATTTTTAAAATGCGAATTATGCTTCATTAATGTTAAATATTGTGCCTCCATAAGGTAATGAGAGTTCTTTGTCAGTGCATTTCATTATTTTCATATAATTTCCATTACACTATCTCTGGTTACAGGGGAAATGCGGCCTCCTTGCTACATAGCAGAGCTGACCGAGTCTCGGATGACCCGCAGCTCCCTCCCCATTCCCAAATATCTCCTCGTCTATGTGAGCTTTAAGACCTAATACAGTCATATTATGGTTCCATGTTGTACACAGGTCTATGGAGTTGGAGCCAATTTTGGTGCAGTCTGTATAATACGGACAGACTCCTAACATATAGGTAATACATTGGGTACAGTAGCTGGAAAAGTTTTCTTGATTTGGGAAAGTTATGAAATGTCTGTTCTGTTCCTGATCTAAGGATCTCGGCTTTTAGATGAGATGAATCTGTGCTGCACTTTATGTACATGCTCAGTAGTGACCAGTGCTGGAGGTCGGAGTCGTAGTCAGAGTTGGAGTCAGAAGTCATGGAAATTGAGGAGTTGGGAGTCAGTATGTGGTTTGGCTTACCGACTCCACCACCCTGGTTGTACAGCTCTATAACATCTATACAGGTGTATTCGGCCTTATTGCAGCTCTGATTACATACAGAGCCTGAGGATTTTTTTTTGTGAGATTTAACCCCTTATCGGCCGCTAATAAAGGCTTTCAACGGTGGCAGTTAAGTGTACTTATTCCTCAGCACCGCTGAGAAATCTTCCTGGGAAAAAATGGCAGTCGCATGCACCCACCGAGAACTTCCGTCCGATACCAGGCAACAATAGGGCGGTTTTCGTATTTGTTCCTTTTGATCACTGTGATAGGGTCTATCAGTGCTCAAATTAAAAAAAAAAAAGTGTAAATCAAATCCCCCTTTGTCACCCCCTTAGTTATATGAAAATTATACGATAGTTTTTTTTCCCATTCTTTGCAGTTAGGGTTAGAGTTAGAATTGGGGGGAGGAGTTTCAAAAGTCTAAAAAGAACCAAACAAACAAAAAACGATATGACGGCTAGTGCCGAGTAGAGATGAGCGAACATCGTTGGCTCCTTATCCAAATAGCTTTAGCGCTTCCCGAATAGCTGCAGCGGGAACCTGACTACCTGGATCACTCCCGATAATCAGCTGTCCGGCGCCGCAGCTGCATGTGACAATGTTCGCTCATCTCTAGTGTTGAGCGCAAGTGCTCGCTACTCGAGTTTTCATCTGGAGCTCGAGAATGAATGAAGTATCGCAGATCCCCGCAAATATTTGCGTCATACCCGAGCACCTGATGCAAACTGCAGCTGCCATGCCACTCATGGGTATTCCTTCAGTTGAATTGCGACTAAACGCTGATGAATGAATGCCAAAGGGGGGGGGGGGGGGGAATACAAAATGCAAGATGAGCATTTTCCTCCTTTTAAAATTAATTTTCTCACGATGTATCAGGGAAGCACTGCTCACGGTCAGCTCACTCCTGAAAATTGACAGTACCGACCAATGGCATTGGCTGCATTGCTGGTACAAACTGTGCTCTCCCCCGGGCTGCTAGCACAGGTAATTTTGCCTCTGCAGCATGGGAGAAGCGAAGGGGGACTAATGCTGGCAGGATACAGGAATCCAGTAAATCATAGAGAGAGAACTTCTTGCCTAGGTAGTCGGCCACTCTGGGACTGTAGGGTGAGCTGGTAACCTAGGGAACAAGCTGCACACTATAGAACGTTCCTGACAACGGAGGGCTAAATTGCAAAGTTGCTTGTTTTTACATATGAATGGTTGGAATAATAAACAATTATCTCAGTTTTCTCTAAGTAGCCGTAAATAGCATAAATCGTATTTTTTACATCATCATTTGGAAACTTTTTTTTTTTTTAAAGTAAGTTTTGCAGTGGGAGTTTGCAAGACCCGATGCATGTTGTGAATCACTTATTGGATGATTATCTCTTATCCCTCCAAGATGCTTGTAAAAAAAATTGACACCTTGCAGACAGCTACTGCCCTTATCGGGTTCAATGACCTTATTAGTATGTGGGTTTAACTCTCTCCTTCCCAGAGCACACAGATTAGAGATAACAGTGCCATCACAGCCATAAAAATATATTTAAGCCCATGTGAGCAACTCAGAACTGCGACCTGGTATGGGTCAGTAACAGCTATTTGGTCAATTCAACGACTATATTCAGAAATAAAGAGCCTATAAAATTAATTCCAATAAAATAAAGCCAAGCCGCTGAGTTACAGACTTTCGCTGAAGTTAATTGAGTGCCCGGGGATTAGACCATGCAGAAATATTCCCCTGAAGGCCCGTCGTCAGCAAGGGCTCTGTCCAGGAGCTCAGCCTGACCTGCAAATCCCTGTGAGACAGGAGCCTGGCATTTCCCGGGCTAGATTCCCACGTTGACCTAAAGCCCTAGAAATCTGTGCTTAATAAAGGAGCGACATTGACAGAATATCTGCATGAGAATGAAGAGAACAAGACCAGGGTTGGGAAAGATCAGCCAGCTAGAACTGGATTTCCATCAGATGAAAAAAAGAAAGCCAGATCTTGTGACCAGCATCTTATTAGAAAGCTTCTTGCTTCTATCTTACATTTCTGGCAATGCAAAGGATAAGCGTGGATTATAACAGCGTTATTACACTCAGTGTCTGTTACTATGGGCTGCTTTTATCTACGACACCGTATAACGTACAGACAACATACGTGGCCTAACGGGACCATCATGTTTAAGGGTTCATGTCATGAACTTGCTCCTTTCAACATTCATTAAAGGGATCTTGTGAGATTCATGCTGTGTGAACTACAGTCAGCATGAATCAGACAGCGGCTGCGTTATTATAGTATGAATGGTTTGCTCTGAAATGCTGCCGCGCGAGGGGCCAACCAGTCCAAGACCGATCCCTGCTGCCGTCGTCCCGCTCCCATGCTGGAGACTGATCGGTCTCTCCCTACACACAGAGGAAAGGACTCATAAGTCTATAGGAGCGAGGTGGGGAGAAGCCACCGGGGATCGGCCAGATTCTAGTTAGCCAAGAGGCATAGTCTCCGGCGCCAGACTTGGCTACACCGCACACGGGGAGACTTGGCTACACCGCACACGGGGAGACTTGGCTACACCGCACACGGGGAGACTTGGCTACACCGCACACGGGGAGACTTGGCTACACCGCACACGGGGAGACTTGGCTACACCGCACACGGGGAGACTTGGCTACACCGCACACGGGGAGACTTGGCTACACCGCACACGGGGAGACTTGGCTACACCGCACACGGGGAGACTTGGCTACACCGCACACGGGGAGACTTGGCTACACCGCACACGGGGAGACTTGGCTACACCGCACACGGGGAGACTTGGCTACACCGCACACGGGGAGACTTGGCTACACCGCACACGGGGAGACTTGGCTACACCGCACACGGGGAGACTTGGCTACACCGCACACGGGGAGACTTGGCTACACCGCACACGGGGAGACTTGGCTACACCGCACACGGGGAGACTTGGCTACACCGCACACGGGGAGACTTGGCTACACCGCACACGGGGAGACTTGGCTACACCGCACACGGGGAGACTTGGCTACACCGCACACGGGGAGACTTGGCTACACCGCACACGGGGAGACTTGGCTACACCGCACACGGGGAGACTTGGCTACACCGCACACGGGGAGACTTGGCTACACCGCACACGGGGAGACTTGGCTACACCGCACACGGGGAGACTTGGCTACACCGCACACGGGGAGACTTGGCTACACCGCACACGGGGAGACTTGGCTACACCGCACACGGGGAGACTTGGCTACACCGCACACGGGGAGACTTGGCTACACCGCACACGGGGAGACTTGGCTACACCGCACACGGGGAGACTTGGCTACACCGCACACGGGGAGACTTGGCTACACCGCACACGGGGAGACTTGGCTACACCGCACACGGGGAGACTTGGCTACACCGCACACGGGGAGACTTGGCTACACCGCACACGGGGAGACTTGGCTACACCGCACACGGGGAGACTTGGCTACACCGCACACGGGGAGACTTGGCTACACCGCACACGGGGAGACTTGGCTACACCGCACACGGGGAGACTTGGCTACACCGCACACGGGGAGACTTGGCTACACCGCACACGGGGAGACTTGGCTACACCGCACACGGGGAGACTTGGCTACACCGCACACGGGGAGACTTGGCTACACCGCACACGGGGAGACTTGGCTACACCGCACACGGGGAGACTTGGCTACACCGCACACGGGGAGACTTGGCTACACCGCACACGGGGAGACTTGGCTACACCGCACACGGGGAGACTTGGCTACACCGCACACGGGGAGACTTGGCTACACCGCACACGGGGAGACTTGGCTACACCGCACACGGGGAGACTTGGCTACACCGCACACGGGGAGACTTGGCTACACCGCACACGGGGAGACTTGGCTACACCGCACACGGGGAGACTTGGCTACACCGCACACGGGGAGACTTGGCTACACCGCACACGGGGAGACTTGGCTACACCGCACACGGGGAGACTTGGCTACACCGCACACGGGGAGACTTGGCTACACCGCACACGGGGAGACTTGGCTACACCGCACACGGGGAGACTTGGCTACACCGCACACGGGGAGACTTGGCTACACCGCACACGGGGAGACTTGGCTACACCGCACACGGGGAGACTTGGCTACACCGCACACGGGGAGACTTGGCTACACCGCACACGGGGAGACTTGGCTACACCGCACACGGGGAGACTTGGCTACACCGCACACGGGGAGACTTGGCTACACCGCACACGGGGAGACTTGGCTACACCGCACACGGGGAGACTTGGCTACACCGCACACGGGGAGACTTGGCTACACCGCACACGGGGAGACTTGGCTACACCGCACACGGGGAGACTTGGCTACACCGCACACGGGGAGACTTGGCTACACCGCACACGGGGAGACTTGGCTACACCGCACACGGGGAGACTTGGCTACACCGCACACGGGGAGACTTGGCTACACCGCACACGGGGAGACTTGGCTACACCGCACACGGGGAGACTTGGCTACACCGCACACGGGGAGACTTGGCTACACCGCACACGGGGAGACTTGGCTACACCGCACACGGGGAGACTTGGCTACACCGCACACGGGGAGACTTGGCTACACCGCACACGGGGAGACTTGGCTACACCGCACACGGGGAGACTTGGCTACACCGCACACGGGGAGACTTGGCTACACCGCACACGGGGAGACTTGGCTACACCGCACACGGGGAGACTTGGCTACACCGCACACGGGGAGACTTGGCTACACCGCACACGGGGAGACTTGGCTACACCGCACACGGGGAGACTTGGCTACACCGCACACGGGGAGACTTGGCTACACCGCACACGGGGAGACTTGGCTACACCGCACACGGGGAGACTTGGCTACACCGCACACGGGGAGACTTGGCTACACCGCACACGGGGAGACTTGGCTACACCGCACACGGGGAGACTTGGCTACACCGCACACGGGGAGACTTGGCTACACCGCACACGGGGAGACTTGGCTACACCGCACACGGGGAGACTTGGCTACACCGCACACGGGGAGACTTGGCTACACCGCACACGGGGAGACTTGGCTACACCGCACACGGGGAGACTTGGCTACACCGCACACGGGGAGACTTGGCTACACCGCACACGGGGAGACTTGGCTACACCGCACACGGGGAGACTTGGCTACACCGCACACGGGGAGACTTGGCTACACCGCACACGGGGAGACTTGGCTACACCGCACACGGGGAGACTTGGCTACACCGCACACGGGGAGACTTGGCTACACCGCACACGGGGAGACTTGGCTACACCGCACACGGGGAGACTTGGCTACACCGCACACGGGGAGACTTGGCTACACCGCACACGGGGAGACTTGGCTACACCGCACACGGGGAGACTTGGCTACACCGCACACGGGGAGACTTGGCTACACCGCACACGGGGAGACTTGGCTACACCGCACACGGGGAGACTTGGCTACACCGCACACGGGGAGACTTGGCTACACCGCACACGGGGAGACTTGGCTACACCGCACACGGGGAGACTTGGCTACACCGCACACGGGGAGACTTGGCTACACCGCACACGGGGAGACTTGGCTACACCGCACACGGGGAGACTTGGCTACACCGCACACGGGGAGACTTGGCTACACCGCACACGGGGAGACTTGGCTACACCGCACAAAGGGAGACTTGGCTGTGGTCATCGTGCCGGCTATAATGAGTCTCTGTCTCTCCTACCACTTCCTCCGAGTGTGTTTTGGGTTATTGTTATCATTTGTTCTAGCTTTTAATATTAATTAAGTATATTATTTAATTGGGGGATTCATTTTCTATGTGAGACATTTCTTGAAATCCTCCAGAGCAGGAGATATACCCAGCACAGCACCGCCCAGACTCTTACCGTGCTTCCCAAGCAGAAAGGCTCTATTGTCGAGATGTCAGAGTGATGGAACCTTCAGAGTAAGGTTCAATAGGGACTACAACGTTCTCTTTTTTATCTTTTATACTTACCAGAGCTGTAACTGTCAGTTGAGGATTGGGATATAGAGCGGGATAGGGAGCGGCGTCCAATCTTTGTTGGTCGTTTATTAAATTCTCTCTTCTGGTCCGCAAACTGGATCTGCTGAGATAAATACAAAGACAAGCTGAATCTATGGAAAAGTACATATCAATACTGCAGGTATAATAAAACCAATGCAATCATCATCACAACGTAGTTATAGCATAAGACCGATATATACCAATTTTGACAATATATACTTCACTAGGCCAGAAAAGCAAAATTAATGAATTATCCTAACCAATATTGGTGGAAACGTTTTCATACCCAAACATCAATGTTGTATTCACCACCAGGAATGGAGGGAGTTGTAGGGAGGCAGTGAATCCAGCACTTCTACAATTAGGGTATGTGCACACTTTGCGGATTTTTCCACGTGGATTCTGTCCTGCGGATTTTGTGCGGATTCCACCTGCGTTTTTACAACTGCGGATTCCTATAATGGAATAGGTGTAAAATGCTGCGGAATCCCCACAAAGAATTGACATGCTGCGGAAAACAAATCGCAGCGTTTCCGCGTGGAATTTTCCACAGCATGTGCACTGCGAATTTAGTTCTCCATGATACTGTACACCGCATGGAAAACTGCAATGTGTGCACATACCCTTAGGCCTCTTTCACACTTCCGTCTAAATCCGTCGATTTTGAAAACACAGGATCCAGCAAATTTTTCTGCAGGATCCTGTTTTTTCCCCATAGACTTGTATTAGCGACAGATTGAGGGATGGCCATCCGTTTCATCCGTCGTGCACTGGATCTGTCGGAAAATTGCTGTCTGTCGGGCAGAGAACACGTTCAGAGAAACGATTTTTTCTGCATGTCGGAAAATCGCTCAGCGACGGGTCCTGCGCTGCCCGTTGTCGGCTATAATGGAAGCCTATGGGCACAGGATCCGTCGCTGACTGTCAAAAGCAAGAATCCAGCGACGTATCCAGTTTTTGTATTCTGAGCATGCCCAGATTTTCTAGTCAGGGGAATCTCTCTCCCCAGAATTTTATACATTAAAATTCAGGCAGCGCCTAATTTGACGCATCCATCAGGAAACTGGATGCGTTACATCAGTTTTTCACTATTTTTAAGACATCTGTCGATACGTCGCAGCGACGCATTTGGACGGCCGCCTGCTGATGGAAATGTGAGAGAAGCCTAGGCAGGCAATCTTATCTGTACTTCATGAATTTGGCAGCAGTGGATCTGCATGTTACAGAGTTTGATGGGAAGTTGCACTGCAATGTGTAAAATACAAAAGTAGTAATACATCTGCTAAACTACAGTGAAAAACAGACAGCAGTCAGATGACACACAGACGACAAGAGTATTATCTGCTTTTTTTAAATTTTTTTATGAATCCATTCACCTAAATGGGCGACACTGGTCAAAGCCAAACACAAGTAGTATCAAAAAGCAGCTTTATCCAAAATTTGAAAAAGAGAAAGTCTGCAGTGCCAAAAACACATGTAACCTAATAGGTGCACAAACTGTGCTACATCAAAAACCCACCACATTCTCATCAAACACATGTCCATGTAGCCATTATATCCTATGGTGCCATGCACAAGTCCGTGTTTTACATAGACCATGTGTCTGTACAAAACACACAGACATTTCCCTTTTTTCTGGCCAATACAAGTCAGTATGCGCCCTGTGAAGTATAGGAGAAGCTTTGTCATCGCTTTCTTTATCCATATCAGAAAAACACTGATCGCAAAAAAAGAATATAAATACGAACCATACACTGAGGACACCAGTACAGTTTTTCAGAACCACCCTGAACAATTTCTATTCCAGTAACACTACATAAATAGCCATGTCCACTGCTGCAACCCACATCTATCTCGGGAAAGCGGTGGTCTCGCACACAACGTCCAATGAAAGGTGGTCACACATGCAAAGCTCTTCATTCATATTCAAATTAATAAAGCAAGATGCGGCCACCTCGCCCCTTGGGGTGAAGTATGACAGGATGCTGTTATTTATGGAATACCCTGTGGACAGGCCACACGTCTGATTAGACAACGGATTTAACAAACCAACCAGTTTCTCGATGAAGCAACCTGTAATTAGGAAACATCAAGCTCAATGGTATTATATTCTAACCTGTAAGCAAGTTATTATGGAATAGTAATAAAAGGCCTGCCACTTCTGTAACATGAGAAGAACTGGATGACACCCCCAATTCTGGCCAATCCTTCTCTTTAGATCATGTATCTGTACTTGGCCACTTGCATTTTACTACTTCCCAATTATATAAGCCTTATACAGTACAATCTGACAAAACTGATAAGAGGTCACGGTCAGTGATGTAACAAATCTAACAATGCAAGTTCATAAACCTATGTACATATTTAAACACTTCAATAAAAAATCTTTTTTTTTTTACAACACTGGCACTGTAAAAGATTAAGCCTTTTCAAGAAAAAAAAGATTGTAGGTAATTATAGAATTTATACAGTGTATATGGTATCAGGTAAGCCCTGCAGTATATGACTACATGCAGTTTGTAAAGGCTGTGTTTACGTCTACATTTTAGGCTCTGTCTCGTTCTGCATCGTGCAGTGTGCAATGCTACTTCATTTTTCCAACAATTTGGTCTCCTCTGCAGAACGCCGTAAACCCCATAAGATAATAGGGTCTGTGGGGCACCACTGGTGTGTGACAGAAAACATCCTACTACCCATTTGTTTCTAAACCCATGTTATCTACTAAGCGTTCATAATAAAGATCGGGAGATAAACAGGCCTTCATCACTGCCCTCACCTGAGATTTCTCGTCCACCTCACCATTGACGTTGTATTTCTTTCTGTTATTCAGCATTCCGAGAGACCACCAAGAATCGGACATCCTTGTGAATGACCTGGGCACAGGGAAGTCATGTTTTATACCCAAGAACCCGCTGGCTCTGGTTTCACCCAGCTTTAACTTTTGGGCACAATTGGACCTCCCTTCTCAAGTTAATGAGACATTCCAGAATTCACTAGGACACAGTTTGGTTTAATGGCCAATTACCTCAAGACACATTAACCTCAACTCTTAACAGCAGTTCCTTACAAGGCCCTAACACCAATCCCTTATCTTTATGTAAGCAGTGCTCGCTGTAATTAGCTGGTACATTAGGTTAATTTTAATGTATGAAGCCCGCAGGTGGTCATAGCTTTACAAATAGACCCTGTTCTACAACACTAATTAACCAAATGGCACTATTATGTTCTCATAATATATATATATATATATTAGATGGTGGCCCGATTCTAACGCATCGGGTATTCTAGAATATGTATGCATGTATATAGCTGCCACATAGTGGCCTGTGGTATATACAATAAGGCTGCTATATACATACATACATAATGTAGAATACCCGATGCGTTAATATAGGCCACGCAGTAAATAACAGCCCACGTAGTATGTAACACAGCCCACGTATGTAACACAGCCCACGTAGTATGTAACACAGCCCACGTAGTATGTAACACAGCCCACGTAGTATGTAACACAGCCCACGTAGTATGTAACACAGCCCACGTAGTATGTAACACAGCCCACGTAGTATGTAACACAGCCCACGTAGTATGTAACACAGCCCACGTAGTATGTAACACAGCCCACGTAGTATGTAACACAGCCCACGTAGTATGTAACACAGCCCACGTAGTATGTAACACAGCCCACGTAGTATGTAACACAGCCCACGTAGTATATAGCACAGCCCACATAGTATCTAACAGTGGCCACGTAGTATATAGCACGCAGTATAGAACACAGCCACGTAGTATATAACACTGCCCACGTAGTATATAGCAGCCATGTAGTATACAACGCAGCCCACACGGTATATAACACTGGCCACGTAATATATAGCACAGCCCACGCAGTATAGAACACAGACCACATAGTATCTAACACTGGCCATGTAGTATATAGCAGCCACGCGGTATCTAACACAGCCCACGTAGTATCTAACAGCCCACGTAGTACAGGCATAGGCAGCATCAATAGTAAAAACTTGGTCACACAGGGTTAATAGCGGCGGTAACGGAGTGAGTTACCCGCGGCATAACGTGGTCCGTTACCGCTGGCATTAACCCTGTGTGAGCGGTGACCGGAGGGGAGTATGGAGAGGGGCGGTGACTGCGGGGAGTATGGAGCGGGCACTGACTGGGGAGTATGGAGCGGGCACCGGGCACTGACTGCAGGGGAGTAAGGAGGGACTAATCGGACTGTGGCCGTCGCTGATTGGTCGCGGGAGCCATGACAGGCAGCTGGCGAGACCAATCAGCGACTTGGATTTCCATCACAGACAGAGGCCGCGACCAATGAATATCCTGGACAGACAGACGGAAGTGACCCATAGACAATTATATAGTATACATTGCAAAAGAAACATGTGCCAAAAGTTCTCAATGCAAAACCCAATACATCTGAAAGAGCTGGTCACTTGATCTCCTCACATCTCTGGATTACTGAAGGGGAATCATTACATGCTCACTCACACAGCCATATTTATGGCCACCATTTCAATTCACATTAGGACTAGTGATCATAAACCTAGCTGTGTAATTCAGCACTTTGACCATGATGGCTTTTAAATGGCAGACACTGCCCATGTCCTGAGCTGCCCTTCTTGCAATTCACATCCACATCGCTATACAGCACTGGAAAGTGTGCTTGGTAGGGGGAACGGGCTTATTTTTTTAAAAATTGATTGTGTGGTCCTGATGTTTGCCATGGCGATTCATGGCCAAACAACAGCATTAGTCTGTCAGCTACAGTGGCCTGTTCAGAAGTTAGCGACATTTATGTGGTAAATTACATTTCTTTATTCCATTTTGAATAGGTTGAAAAGTGCAATTTTTAAAATGGTATCACTTTTGGGGGTTTCCAATATATAGGACCCCCAAAGTCAGTTCAAAACTTAATAGGTCCTTAAAAAAAATAACTTTTGTAAACTTCCTTGAAAAAAAATGCTAAAATAAAATAACATTTTACAAATGGTGCTGATGTATAGCAGACAGGAGGGCAATGTTATTTATTAATGTTTTGCTGTGGTATGACTATCTGGATTAAAAGGGATAACCATTCAAAGTTCAAAAAAAAAAAATGCTAGTTTTCTTACATTTTAGTAAAATTTCTGAAATTTTTCTAAATAAATGCAGAAAACAACGTAAACTTACCAATATCATAAAGTACAATGTGTCACGAAAAAAAACAATCTCAAAATCAATGTGATATGTTGAAGCATTCTAGAGTTATTACCAGATAAAGTGATACTGGTCAGATTTCAAAAATATGGCCCGGTCACTAAGGAGTTAATCTACTCTTTCATACAGTTATTTGCCCATATTAAACCTATGAGCACCTGCTCTACTCTTTACCTTATGATTATACCCACTCCCCATTTCACGTGAAGTGCTAGAGCTTAAGTGCATCGTCCAGGCTTCCAGGGCATAATACATGGATTTGTCAGTCATAGATACTGTATGACCATCATCCCAATTGTTATAACACCATGCTCCCCTCCCTCTATATAGCACTGTCTGCGGATAGTCCAACTTGCTCAGACTTCATTCATGGACCTCCAAAAACTGCTGCCACAATAACGCCATACATCTCAGGAAGATCCTACAGCTCATACTTCATGAGGAAACCTAATGAAAAGTGGAGGCGGCCATAGAGGTAGCTATAATGACTCAAAGTCTAAGGCTACTTTCACACTAGCGTTTTCTGCAATCCGTCACAATGCGTCGTTTTGCAAAAAAAAACCGCATCCTGCAAAAGTGCTTGCAGGATGCGTTTTTTCCCCATAGACTTGCATTGACAACGCAATTGCGACGGATTGCCACACGTTGCATCCGTCGAGCGACGGATGAGTCGTGCTTTTGCGGACCGTCGGGAGCAAAAAACGCTACATGTAACGTTTTTTGCTCCTGACGGACCGCTTTTTCCGACAGCGCATGCGCGGCCGGAACTCCGCCCCCACCTCCCCGCACCTTACAATGGGGCAGCGGATGCGCCGGAGAAATGCATCCGCTGCCTCCATTGTGCAGTACGTTAAACGCTAGTGTCGGAATCTCTCCCCGACGCATTGCGACGGGGAGATTCCGACGCTAGTGTGAAAGTAGCCTAAGTGTAAGGGCCAATAGCCAAGAAGGAATAAGTAACACTAAAAGAGAATTAGCATGGAAGGCAATGGGCATGAATATTGTAACACCAGCCACATAACCATGAAAAACCTTTGCTACAACCGAGAACCTCATTTAGCCTGACTAATAAATATTGGACCATCTGGTACATTTTTAGGTTTAAGATGAGCTTTATTCAAGTATATGCCCCATCTTTCCTTTTTCAGTATGTCCTCCAATACAGTAATCTGAATATACATTGATATCGGAAGCTACTTATCCTACTGAAACAGAGAAGTCTCCAGTCTGACTGTCCTACTACCTTCAGGCTTTTCATTTATAAAAAAGCAATTATGGTCCCCAAATCCATGCATGGTTTGTAATCTTTGCAAGAATGTCTTGGATGGAGTTTCAGGACAGAACCAATAAGCACATCCCCGTACAGCACACAAACTCCACAAGTCACCGCATATATCTTGGCACAGACAGACTGGCCATGAAATACAGACACACGTAACCAGAGCCACACACCAGAATGATGGAAAAGGCTAGCAGCGATATCGGACAAGCCTTACTGTCCCGGTGTCACGGCCTCTGTGGTCCTGATCTTCTAGCCTGGCTTTCCACAAGTGAATGAAGGAGCAAGTGTGTGTCTGACGATAAACCCGAATGCATTCACCAGAGAAGGGACAGTGTTCCCCTCCCCAGAACACCTGCGTTATCTGCGGTTCTCCACATTCCTGCAGATCGCTTCATCATGGAGCTCACCTTACCTCTGTAGAACTAGGTCGCAGCTCTCACATAAGGAACTTTACAGGGAAGAAACTGCCGCAGATGCACCAGATGTGAAGAAAGCAGAATATCAAGAAGATAATCAAGAGGGTTTATGATCTTTGGGCAACAGGTTACCAGGAGACTAATCCATGTGAAAAGCTAAATTAAATCATTCCTTGCTCTGCAATCCCACATACGAGTAATTAGAAAAGATATTTAATATTGATCTCTAGAACAAGGTAAGCATTTTAATAATCTAGAAAGAATGCCTCTATACCTCTAATCCGACCCCCTTGAACCATAACTCCATCTGCAGACAAGCGTACTCCATCCTCTAATGGCCAAAGGCCAGGGGATTGTTGGCACGTTACCAAACATGTATAATGGCAACATGTACCCTGGTACCATGGGTGGTAAGAGGGGGTTGTTCCCTTTAAAGAGTATGTCTACTATCCACAGGACAGGTGATGAAAGTACAATGGCTGAGAATGTTATTTACGTGACAACCCCTATTAGAAGGGATAATCTAAATGCAAATGTAAATTAGTTCAATGATT
Source organism: Ranitomeya imitator (assembly GCF_032444005.1). Taxonomy (NCBI): domain Eukaryota; kingdom Metazoa; phylum Chordata; class Amphibia; order Anura; family Dendrobatidae; genus Ranitomeya; species Ranitomeya imitator. The sequence goes on from NC_091285.1 coordinate 411,593,106, forward strand.
GTGGATAACGGGCAGTAGCAACCCATCATCAATTGGGCCAGAGTAGATTCAGACCCAAGCACCACTTTCAGGACGAAGATGAAACTGAAAACTGAGGCAGTGCTCAGGAGTGCATAATAAAGCTGGGAGCATCCATAAAGCATTCTGTAGTGGGAGCATGGTAACAAATATATCAGCAATACTGCTACAATATCACCCCTCAGCCCACTACTGCCCCCCCCTAATCTCTGCCGAAGACTTTGCCGTACACTTCAACAAGATCGACCAAATCAGGCAAGTCTTTACTGCTCAATCATCACAACCCCTATATATACACTAGACCTCTGCCCTCCCCCACTAACCTTCCATCCCTCTATCACTGAAGGAGAGCTTACTCCTCTCCTCTTCAAATCACACCTCAGCATCTATACACTTGACCTCATCCTACCTCCTCCCACTAAACTCGCCACCAAGCTTATCCCAACTCTAACCCATCTTTTCAAATTAACTACTGGTACCTTGGCTTGTTTTCAAAACGTGCCCTAATTACATCTATCCTGAAGAAGACATCCCTCAACCTGAACTCCACATCCAGCTATTGGCCCATATAAAGCTTCTGTTCGCCTCCAAACTCCTCAAAAAGCACGTCCACACCGCACTTCCCTCCCACCTCTCATCTTTGACAACCTTCAGTCTGGCTTCTGCCACCACCATTCCAAACAAAACTGCCTAAATGAAAATCACCACCTACTTACTGCCAAAGCTAACAGATCATTCTAGATCGGTCCTCTGCCTTCAACACAGTCGACCACTCTACTACTACAGATCTTTTCTTACCTTGGTATCATAGACCTTGCCTTCTTCTGGATCTCCTCATACATTTCCAACCACACTTTTAGCATCTCGCACCGACACTACCTTTCCATCCCATCCGCTCTCGGTTGGAGTCCCTCAAGGCTCTGTATTGGGAACCCAACTCTTCTACATCTGTACCTTTGGCCTGGAACAACTCAAAGTCCCACGGCTTCAAGTACAATCTATACACTGATAAAACTCAGATCTACCTCTCTGGCCCAGACAACACCTCTCTGCTGTCTAGGATCCCAGAGTGTCTATCAGCCATATCCTCCTCCCCTTGCTTCCTAAAGCTCAACGTAGACAAAACTGAATTCAAATACTTATTTTCGCCACGTACTCCAGTCTCCAACTGGAAAATATATCCAGAATCCGTCCTTTCATCAACCCTCAATCTACTAAAATAATAGTGCATGCTCTCATCATCTCTCATCTTGACTACTGCAATATATTCCTCCGTGGCCTTCCTGCCAACACTCTCGCACCTTTCCAGTCTGTCCTTAACTCCGCTGTCAGACTAATTCGCCCCTCTCCTCCGCTTCTCACCCCTGCAAATCCCTCCCAATTCCGCAACGTATCCACTTCATGCTAATACTGTCCTACAAAGCCATCTATATTCTGTCTCCCCCCATATGTCTCACTTGAACTTATCTCTCACCATGAAATCTCCAGTCCTCCCAAGACCTTGTCTCCTCCACACACGTACATTCCTCATCTAATTGCCTGCAACACTTCTCCCGAATATCCCCAATCCTGTAGAATCCAGAGGCCCAACACATTAGATTATCCCCTACATTCAGAACTTTCAAGATGAACTTGAAAACACATCTCTTCAGAAGAGCTTACAGCCTGCAATGACCCTGCTGCCGCCTCACCACTACCAGAACTGCCGCCTCACCAACACTGGAGCTGCAGCAACCCCCCAACCTATTGTCTCCTTCCCCATTATCCTGTAGTATGTAAGGCTGCAAGGACAGGGTCCTCTCCCCTATGTACCCATCTGTCACTATTGGTTTGTTCATTGTAATTTATATTTGTGCTTTGCATGTAACCCCTCATGTACAGCACCATGGAATTAATGGTGATCTAAAAATAAAATAATTAGATCCACCAAATCAAATCAATAATACCACCAGTTCCCTTCTCTGCATTTTACTAAAAATAACTCTGTGGATGATAACTAGCTTCAATGGTTTCCCTACAACTTAGATGCAAGAAAATGCCAGCCTATGATAGATTGATTACCCGTAGTTCTGGTATTGATCAAGGTTTATTATTTCATGGGAAATACAATGCTTTTTATTAGGGTGTTCATTGCAGCAGCTATTAAAAGCTAATGCATAAAAATATATACTGGTATATATATACACATAGTAAACACAGAAGATAAGCCCTGGTCAGAGGGGTCTGGCAGCAGCCTGATCACCACCTCTCTTTAAAAATAAACAAGCACACTTGCCTTGGGTGGGAAAAGCATGCATGTGTATGGTAGAGTCTAAAGAAACCATTTGTCAACAAAGTCACATAACGTGTCATTTGTTGTGGGATACAGTTAAGTCCATATATATTTGGACAGAGACAACATTTTTCAAATTTTGGTTATAGACATTACCACAATTAATTTTAAACAAAACAATTCAGATGCAGTTGAAGTTCAGACTTTCAGCTTTCATTTGAGGGTATCCACATTAAAATTGGATGAAGGGTTTAGGAGTTTCAGCTCCTTAACATGTGCCACCCTGTTTTTAAAGGGACCAAAAGTATTTGGACAGATTCAATAATTTTAAATAAAATGTTCATTTTTAGTACTTGGTTGAAAACCCTTTGTTGGCAAAGACTGCCTGAAGTCTTGAACTCATGGACATCATCAGACGCTGTGTTTCCTCCTTTTTGATGCTCTGCCAGGCCTTCACTGCGGTGGTTTTCAGTTGCTTTTTGTTTGTGGGCCTTTCTGTCTGAAGTTTAGTCTTTGACAAGTGAAATGCATGCTCAATTGGGTTGAGATCAGGTGACTGACTTGGCCATTCAAGAATATTCCACTTCTTTGCTTTAATAAACTCCTGTGTTGCTTTGGCTTTATGTTTTGGGTCATTGTCCATCTGTAGTATGAAACGACGACCAATCAGTTTGGCTGCATTTGGCTGGATCTGAGCACACAGTATGGCTCTGAATACCTCAGAATTCATTCGGCTGCTTCTGTCCTGTGTCACATCACCAATAAACACTAGTGACCCAGTGCCACTGGCAGCCATGCATGCCCAAGCCATCACACTGCCTCCGCCGGGTTTTACAGATGATGTGGTATGCTTTGGATCATGAGCTGTACCATGCCTTCGCCATACTTTTCTCTTTCCATCATTCTGGTAGAGGTTGATCTTGGTTTCATCTGTCCAAAGAATGTTCTTCCAGAACTGTGCTGGCTTTTTTAGATGTTTTTTTTTAGCAAAGTCCAGTCTAGCCTTTTTATTCTTGATGCTTATGAGTGGCTTGCACCGTGCAGCGAACCCTCTGTATTTACTTTTATGCAGTCTTCTCTTTATGGTAGATTTGGATATTGATATGCCGACCTCCTGGAGGGTATTGTTCACTTGGTTGGCTGTTGTGAAGGGGTTTTCCTTCACCATGGAGCTTATTCTGCGATCATCCACCATTGTTGTCTTCCGTGGGCGCCCAGGTCTTTTTGCATTGATGAGTTCACCAGTGCTTGCTTTCTTTCTCAGGATGTACCAAACTGTAGATTTTGCCACTTCTAATATTGTAGCAATTTCTCGGATGGGTTTTTTCTGTTTTCGCAGTTTAAGGATGGCTTGTTTCACCTGCATGGAGAGCTCCTTTGACGGCATGTTTACACAGCAAAAACACAGCAAAACCTGCAAGCACCACACCTCAAATCAACTCCAGGCCTTTTATCTGCTTAATTGAGAATGACATAACTAAGGGATTGCCCACACCTGTCCATGAAATAGCCTTGGAGTCAATTGTCCAATTACTTTTGGTCCCTTTAAAAACAGGGTGGCACATATTAAGGAGCTGAAACTCCTTAACCCTTCATCCAATTTTAATGTGGATACCCTCAAATGAAAGCTGAAAGTCTAACTTCAACTGCATCTGAATTGTTTTGTTTAAAATTCATTGTGGTAATGTCTATAACCAAAATTAGAAAAATGTCTCTGTCCAAATATATATGGACTTAGCTGTATGTAGGACATCTTGGGAGGACCTGTGCTAATGTGGTTTCTGTTAATTTACATTTCTGCACATTTACCTGAAATTGTGTTTTTTGTTGGCCCCCAATAATCACTAATGGGAATGCAGCGACAGATACAAGACAAAGGTGTTGGATGGATTTACAATTCAATCTGTTGCTGCATTTCCAAGTAATTAGCATTTTGATTCATGTGCAAATAAAGCGATAAGTGCGTTCACATTCAGAACAACTAATGAGCGTATGCCTCCAAAAGGTAATTTCACCAACTGGCAGCAGCCTCTTTAGCTGAAATGATAGCTCATTGGGCACCCAATGTGACACAGGCAATCAAAGAAATTAAACAGTTAGCCACTAGTGATGAGCGACCATGCTTGGATAAGGTGTTATCTGAGCATGCTTAGGTGCCAACTGTCTTCCGCATGCTCGAAAAATATGGTTGAGTCCCTGTGGATGCATGTCTCGCGGCTGCTCGACAACTGCAACATTTGCAGGGATTGCCTGTTTGTTGGGCAATCAGTGCATAGTGAGCGGCTGCGACCACGCCCCGCCGCTGACTGACAGCCGCCTCAGTACTGATGCCCTGTGGAGCTGGCTGTCAGTGCCGGGGTATGTAGTTACAGTCGCCGCATACCATGTACTGAGAGGTGACTGAAGCATGTATGACTGAAAGCACCAGGCAGCTTCAGAACGTTATTAACATACATATTAACCCCATATCTGCAGGCCGATAGTGTTTTTTCACATGACGGGTTCCCTTTAAGCATGTGGCAGTGGCCTTATTCCCCTCTCTATATTGAGCTAAATAGCGGTTTACAAGCAATTATAAAGGTGCTAACGTATTTTAGGTGTATGGCCGCCATAAGATTGGGTATATACCTGTAACTGCTGGCAGAATGACTCCTTATAGAAGGGAGGGTTTTATTGATGTCTATTCCACTAACCGTATAAAACAATGGCAACGACCTCTGCTTGACTTTGTTACAGGCATGAAAAAAAAAAAAAAAAAAAACTATTTTCAATAAAAACCATAGCAAGTTTTAAAGAGACTGGTGGCTCGTCTACCACAGGGAAGCAGAATGAAATGCAGCATTAAATGGTTCATTAAATCAACATAGCAAAAACAGATTTGGACTAAAACGTATGCATAACCTACTAACTGTGCATTTACACAGATCATGAACGAACGTTCCTAGAAACACACGTATAATGATATTCCGGCAGCGTGATCAGGCTGCTGATCACCGGATGAACGAGCAAAACGCTTGATCGTTGGGTGAAATGATTTCGAAGCTAGCTTAAAAATCAAATCTCGGCAGCACATCATCACGGACGGTGCATATCTGCCTGTGTACACCACAGATTGGTAAGTATTTGCTGGTCAGCAGTCGGTCAGTTCTTGTAACAGACCCTTCGTTCTGCCAAGCTGTTTACAAGGGACGCTGCTGCGCTCCCAAGCTTCCTGACAACGTCGGCAAAAAATGTTCTGCTGAGCCCTAAATAAGTAGAACAGGCTATGAAAAACTTTCATCAGTTTAAAAAGGAAAGAAAATAAAGTTCCAGCTGTGGCCCAACCACTGGGGAAGTCACCAACTCAAGGTTAGGCAGACTCCTTTTCCTTTCAAAGTACAAGGTAATAACATTATCAGAATTAAGATTAAGCGAGGGTACAATTCCTGCATGACAGAAGGACATTTCCAGGCAGATACAAAGGTGTTAATCAGCCGTCTGGCCAAGGGACAGCTATTCTCTCTGCACCCCCAGGCATAAGTACTCTCCATCCTAGAGAGCAGCAGATTGTCATCAGGGAGGAAACCTCGGCCACACTCCATTGGTGTTGGTTTATTCCCCCAGAGAACAAAAGAATCAGATATGAAAATTCAACATATCCAATCCCACTTTAACTCTATCGGAAAGTCGGGAGACCACCCTGCCACCCACCATACAAAAGTCACCATCCTGCCAGAAGTTGCTTCAATGTGTGGGCATCTTGAGACTATAGGAGAAGCCACAATGATGTGCCGCAAGGTCCTGCAAAGCTTAGAAGAAAAGCAACATGCAGCATTGGGCACCAGGACCTTCCGAGAAACATTTCTAGAGATTCCACAATGTGAACTTTAGTAAAAGAAACTCAAAGTTAAATTCTTACATTAAACAGTTCACTTTTCCCTTTTTTTTTTTACTAGACCCTCCTTGGGACAGACAGATGTTCTTTGTACTAATGATCAGTCATTGTGTAAGTTTTGGCACGGCTTTATACTTACCATCCAGTCGGGCATATTAAAGGCGGTGGTGTCGGCGGTGCTCTCCGTCCTCTCCATGGCTTCACCTGCTCAGTAATAGTACTTGGCTCCAGGAGCTTATGTAGGAGCAGCCTCCTGCTATTCTCCGGGATCTGGCTCCTCGCTCAGGCAGCACTGTTATAGGACGCTGTGTGACATGGGGAATCAGGCAGCCCCTCCTCACATCGCACACTATCTGACATTACACCATTGGTAGGATCTGCCCTCTGTAATGTCAATACTCGAAAACAATGACTCATTCAATTCCCCGACTACTAATGTCAAGAAATTCAATCAAAGTCAAGGAGGAATTTACACCGCTGTACTCCATGGGTAATTGCTACAGATATACACTGGAGAAGAATGGAAGAAGGAAAACAATGCAGCGTTACGGAAAGGGGTCAGAAATGTTGAAATATTTAACAAAAAAGTCTTAAAATCACTAACAGATGAATAAAATGTATAGTGACACCTATCAAAGTGTGACCTATATTAGGCGGTGCGCCACAGTCCTTGGATGGATGGAAAACTAGTTCAGAGAATCTCCAAAGTAGCAAGTCTGGTGGGGGTTCCCAGTATGCAATGGTCACAAGTGGTCCAGGGAAGGACAAGCAGGTAACCAGCAGACAGGATAATGGGCTCCGAAATCACAAACTGGGAGACAGCCAGCCTGTCTGTAGAGATAGCACATGGAGTTGCTTAGAGGGCTATCCAGTGCCTTCTTTTTTTCTTTATTACCTAAACCTAAAACACAGGTAGTAGCCAACTACCAGCCTCCTGTGCCATCACAGTCCGCTCCTGCCAGCGATTCAGCGACTTCTGCTGACATCACACTGACAGCAGGGGCTTCTCTTCCACTGTTTCACAGCCAGCTCCCTGGCATGACGTCAGCAGTCACGTCCCGTCAACAGAGCGGCCTAGAAGAGGAAGAGCTGAATTGCTGGTAGCCGTGGTCAGTGACCGCGCTGAGCCGACAAAAGGTAGAGTAGGTAGGTAGTTAGCAACTACCTGCCTGTTTTTAGGTCTACAGTAAAAATAAAATAAAAAAAAATAGTTCTGGATAAACCCTTTAATGCTGGCTATAACATTCTAGAGGATCCAGATCAGATGGATCATTTACCATCTTGAGAACACCGGGAGTGATGGCGTGTAACCTGGGAAATGGCACCAGGATGCACTATAGGGTAAGGCACACAAGCAGAGTGATGCTCCGGGTAATCTGGTACCCATGCCTCCTAGCATTAATGTGTTACTTAGAGGGAACCGGTCATCAGGTTTTCCCTATATAAGAATTATATTCATCCTTGTACTGATTTTTTAATCACATTCCTGTTAGAATTGTCCTGGGCCCTATACTAACCGCCATGAGCAGTCCGATGGGCGTCTCAGGACTCTACTTGGCGCCTCCTATGTCTCCACAATCACCATCTCTTCTGCTTTTGGATATGGAAGACGTCATTTCAACGCAAGAATTCTGCAGAAATTTTTAGATTTTTAGGGTTCAAGGCCAGTCTCTCCAGACCTGCCAAATTGGGTGAATGCCACAGCTTGTCTAAAGGTACCTTCACACTGACCAACTTCACAACGATAGCGATCCGTGACGTTGCAGCGTCCTGGATAGCGATATCGTTGTGTTTGACACTCAGCAGCGATCAGGATCCTGCTGTGACATCGTTGGTTGGAGCAGAAAGTCCAGAACTTTAGTCACTGGACTCCCGCAGACATCGCTGAATCGGCGTGTGTGACGCAGATTCAGCGATGTCTTCACTGGTAACCAGGGTAAACATCGGGTTACTAAGCGCAGGGCCGTGCTTAGTAACCCGATGTTTACCCTGGCTACCAGTGTAAATGTAAAAAAAAAAAAAAACACTTCATACTTACATTCCGGTGTCTGTCGCGTCCCTCAGCGTTCTGCTTCCCTGCACAGTCAGCGCCGGCCAGCCGTAAAGCAGATTACAGCGGTGACGTCACCGCTGTGCTTTACGGCCGGCGCTCACAGTCACTGCAGGAAAGCACAGCGACGGGGGACAGACACCGGAATGCAAGTATGTAGTGTTTGTTTTTTTTTACATTAGCACTGGTAACCAGGGTAAACATCGGGTTACTAAGCGCGGCCCTGCGCTTAGTAACCCGATGTTTACCCTGGTTACCAGGGGACTTCGCATAGTTGGTCGCTGGAGAGCTGTCTGTGTGACAGCTCTACAGCGACCACACAGCGACTCTGCAGCGATCGGGATCGTTGTCTAGATCACTGCAGCATCGCTAAATGTGACGGTACCTTAATTCATGACTCTGGTGTTCCTTATACCAGACCCTTACTGGAGTAATATTTATGGTGAGGAGCAGGACACTTGTGCCTGTTTATGAATCGGGAGTATGACTCCAACATGCCCCCTCAACAAGTGAAAAATCGCAGGTCTTGATGAATAAGTGCCATAATCTTATTTATTCCATCACGTTAAGAGATAACAATGTAGTAATATCTCAGTCATATGAGACAAGACACATCGCAACGCTGTTTGTTCTACCTTTGGACAATGCTTCTTCAGCTCAGTGGAAGGTCAAGTCTGCACAGCGCTCTACTTTTGGTGCATGGGAGGACTTCCTATACAAAGACCTAAACATTGTACAGACCAAATATGCTCCTTCATGGCCACCATATTGCTTACTGGCTTAGGCCTCTTTCAGCAGGATAATGCCCATTCCATGCTGCAAAAAAATGAAGCGAATTATGTCCCTGAAGACATCCAGTGTATCGCGCTACAGGATAAATCCAGACACATTGGCTCTCAATCAAAGTACAGCACTTGTAATGCAGAAGGATATTCTCATTCGCAGGAGGTTGCACATATATTATAAGGAACACTGCTAGTAAGGGTGTAGTGGACTTACATTTAAAAAATCATCATGAACAAGGGTTCCTAGGAATGCTCAGTCACAATCTTTCAATGTAAACAGGCTGCCAACATGATTGTTCGTCAGGTTACATTATGTTTAGTGCTGCACAAAAGATAATCGTTCTCGGCAGCACATTGTTCTGTGTAAACAGGACTCGCATTAATGTGAACAATGCTGCATATGTGCCCGTGAATACCCAGTTGATGATCAGTAAATAAGTTGCTGATAGGCAGCAGTTTAGTGCAAAAGACCCCTTAGGCTACTTCCACACATCAGCTTTTTGCCATCAGGTGGAATCCGGCGAATTTTGAAAAAACGAATCCGTGGCAAATAGTGAAAAACTGATATGACGGATCCATTTTATTGCCAGATCCGACTAGGTGATCCAGAGAGAGAGCAAGTGAGAGTGAGAGTTTTTTGCCGGATCCGTTGCTGTCTGTTTTTACGACGGACAGAAAAAAAAAAGTTCCTATGTACGTTTTCTCCGGCCCCCGAAAAACTAATTTTCAACGGATCCAGCAAAAAAAAAAAAAAAAAAGATGAAATGTGAGGCCATCAGTCGCAATCCGGCGCAAATACAAGTGTATGAGAAAAAACGGATCCGGCAGCAACTTTTGCCGGATCAGTTTTTTTTTTTGTTTGTTTTTTTTTCAAAATTCGCCGGATTGTGCCTGACGGCAAAAAACTGATGTGTGAAAGCAGCCTTAGGCCAAGTTTACATGTCCAGTAATCATCCTTCAGAAACAGATCCAGCAGGAATCCTTTGACAAAAAAGTTGAGCAGACAACTTTTGTCCGCCCGTTAAAAAAAAAAAAAAAAAATAGATTTCAACGGGCATCCACTTTTTTTCTTTTTACACTGAAGTCTATGGGAAACGGATCTGTTAATTAGCCATCTGTTTTTCTCCCATTTTAAAAGGATCTGTTTTTTTTTTTGCTTACTGGTGGTGGAGACAAACATTTAACGTATACTACTGGACATGCGAATTTTCTAGTAATGATTATTGGAAACTGATCCAGTAAGCACAAAAAGGGATCCTTTTCAAATAGGAGAAAAACTGGACGGCTATTTAACGGATCCATTTTCCATAGATTTCACAGTTTAAAAAAAAAAAAAAAAAAAAACAGCTGAAATCAGTTTTTTTCTTCAGGCGGACAAATTAGTTGTCTGCACAAGTTTGTCAAAGGACTGCGGCTGGATCTGTTCTAACTGAAGATTACTGGACATGTGAACAGACGCTAAAGGTACCGTCACATTAAGCAACGCTGCAGCGATATAGACAACGAGCCGATCGTTGCAGCGTCACTGTTGAGGTCGCTAGGAGACGTCAAACACCGGCAACAGCAGAACGATGCAGGAGAGATCCAGTGACGTACTTATCGTTCTCGCTGGTTGTTGTTCCATGGAAAAACATTGCTGGCATCGTTGCTTTTGCTGTCAAACATGACGAATCACGCCGACCTGACGACCAAATAAAGTTCCGGACTTTCAGCGACGACCAGCGATGTCACAGCGGGATCCTGATCGCTGCTGCGTGTCAAACACAACAAGATCGCTATCCAGGACGCTGCAACGTCACAGATCGCGGTCGTTCTCGTTGGAAAGTTGCTTAATTTGACGGTACCTTAAGGGCACACGTCAGGATTTCTTGCAGAAATTTCCTGAAGAAAACCGGAAATTTTCTGCAAGAAATCTGCATTTATTTTTTTTTGCGTTTTTTTCCCTGTTTTTTCGCGGGTTTTTTTTTTTTTTTTTAGCATTTTGCAAGCGTAATTAGCTTGTAGAATGCTAAAGTTTTCCAAGCGATCTGTAGCATCGCTTGGAAAACTGACTGACAGGTTGGTCACACTTGTCAAACATAGTGTGACCAACTTTTTACTATAGATGCTGCCTATGCAGCATCAATACTAAAAGATAGAATGTTTAAAAATAATAAAAATTAAAAAAAATGGTTATACTTACCTGCAGACAGCCGATCTCCTCAGCGGCGTCCGTTCCTATAGATGGTGTGTGTGTGCAGGACCTTCAATGACGTCGCGGTCACGTGACCAATCACAAGACGGCGACGTCATACACACAGAGAATCTATAGGAATGGAGGACTCCGGGGCCATCAGAGGGTGAGTATATCACTATTTTTTATTTTAATTCTTTTTTTTTTTTTTTTTTTTTACCAATTATATGGTGCCCAGTCCGTGGAGGAGAGTCTCCTCTCCTCCACCCTGGGTACCAACCGCACATAATCTGCTTACTTCCCGCATGGTGGGCATAGCCCCATGCGGAAAGTAAGCAGATCAATGCATTCCTAGGTGTGCGGAATCCCCGCAATTCTGCAAATTTAATGAACATGTTGCTTTTTTTTCCGCAATGCGATTTTTTCACGGAAAAAAAAAAAGCAACATCTGCACAAGAAATGCGGAATACACTTTAAATAATAGGAGGCATATGTAAGCGTTTTTTTCGCATTTTTATAGCGAAAAAAACGCGAAAAATCCTGAACGTGTGCACATGGCCTTAGTCAATGCAAGACAAGAAAATAGACAATGTGCAAATAGAATACTAGAAAGACAGGAACATTTTGGCTGCCGACTCCTTTCTAGGACTCTGATTTAGCCTTCAAATTCTCCAGATCGTAATCTGAACTGGTGTGCTGGAAAAATAAATGTAATCAATGTAACCACAGGACTGATGACAAATACCACAGGACACCCATTAGGCGTCACGTGGAGTCCAGGCATTTAACAAGTCAGCTGCCTTAGAAGCACAAGGGGGACGGGAAGCAGATCAGGGTGTAATGTTATGGCTATTCCCAAAACCCTCTAATCTAGCCCACATCACAATGCTTATATTTACTCCCATGCAAAATTAGACTGTTAGAAAAGTGCAGCTTCATGATTGGAGGAATCACTATTGGCAAACAGTAGGTGAGAACTACAAATCCCATGGTACCTTGTCCTTACATCACAACCCATTTCATATCGGGCAGGATGCCACCGCCGCAGATTTAAAGCACGTCACAGGCCAAGAACACACCAGCTGACTGCTGGGAGCAGCAAGACGATAGTCCTACATCATGTATAGCAGAAGCCTTCAGGAGATCCAACGTAACGAGGGGTTTGGTGCTTCTGAGGGTAGAATAGTGCAGAGGCAGAAACCCTGATTTTCCAGCGATGTGTCACTTTCAAAACGACTTGTTGTAGTTCTGATAAAATACTGCATCATCAGCAGCAAATCACTAGAGGACGTGAAAACCTGCAGCAACATAGTTCTCCATAGTGATGGGTGTTTCCTGGAATCTCCCCCACCTGAGCGGCAGAAAGTGGTCAATCACTGTTGCAGGCAGTGTTATACAGAGCTGCACAGCATAAAGCAGGGAATTCATAGAAACTATAGCAAGCAAAATTTATTAATAAAAATTACCTTTTTTCCTCTGAAAAAAAGCTATGGTATATCTATCTACGGTATATATAACGACTGCTGTCTGATAAATATGTCTGCCAATTCCAATATCTGTCATTCATTGATCCCTGTTTTTCATCAATCTGTCTGTCTGTCTGGAATTCACACCTGTGTATCATACTTTGCCTTTATGTTTTCCTAGTTGTAATTTCCTGTAATCCTTTGATACCTAAAGGCCCCGTCACACTTAGTGACGCTAAAGCGATCCCGACAACGATACGACCTGTCAGGGATCGTTGCTGCGTCGCTATGTGGTCGCTGGTGAGATGTCAAACAGTGAGATCTCCCCAACGACGCAGCAGCGATGCGGCGACCTGTAGCGACCTGTACAACGATGTCACATGGCAGCTATTTCATGACGATTCAGACCTCAATGAGGGACGTCCTGTCATGAGGTCGTTGGTAAGGTGTCAAACACAGCGATGTGTGCTACCCAGCGGGACCTCAACTATCAAAAAAAGGTCCAGGCCATTCCGACACGACCAGCAATCTCACAGCAGGGGCCTGGTCGCTGCTACGTGTCAAACATAGCGAGATCGCTACTGAGGTCGCTGTTGCGTCACAAAACTTGTGACTCAGCAGCGATCTCGCTATGTGTGACGGGGCTTAATTCACACCAGTATATCTGTCTGTTCTGGCCGGTCTGTCTTCCCTGCTGTCTAGCAAGTAATACTGCCCACATTAGCTCGTGTGTCCTATTTACCCCCTGCTGTGATCCCCTGATCTGTGGCTTTCCCCTCCTGGCCGCCCACACCTGGTTTAATCATAGATGTATAAATGTGTAGACATAGGTCTGGTGACCGAGGTCTGTGTGTGGCTTCTAAAGGTACCTTCACACTCAGCAACTTTACAACGAGAACGACAGCGATCCGTGACGTTGCAGCGTCCAGGATAGCGATCTTGTTGTGTTTGACACGCAGCAGCGATCAGGATCCCGCTGTGACATCGCTGGTCAGAGCTAGAAGTCCAGAACTTTATTTCGTCATCAGGTCGGCGTGTATCGTCATGTTGCTTTTTGACAGCAAAAGCAACGATGCCAGCAATGTTTTACATGGAGCAAACAACCAGCGAGAACGATAAGTGAGTCGCCGTTACGTCACTGGATCGCTCCTGTATCGTTCTGGAGCTGCTGTGTTTGACGTCTCTACAGCGACCTAAACAGCGACGCTGCAGCGATCGGCTCGTTGTCTATATCGCTGCAGCGTCCCTAAGTGTGACGGTACCTTAAGTGTGATTCTATAAGTGTAACATACCAGGAACAAACCATAAGGTAACAGTAAAGGCCCCGTCACACATAGCGAGATCGCTAGCGAGATCGCTGCTGAGTCACAAGTTTTGTGACGCAACAGTGATCTCAGTAGCGATCTCGCTATGTGTGACACGTACCAGCGATCAGGCCCCTGCTGTGAGATCGCTGGTCGTGTCGGAATGGCCTGGGCCATTTTTTGATCGTTGAGGTCCTGCTGACATTGCTGAATCGGCGTGTGTGACGCCGATTCAGCGATGTCTTCACTGGTAACCAGGGTAAACATCGGGTTACTAAGCGCAGAGCCGCGCTTAGTAACCCGATGTTTACCCTGGTTACCATCCTAAAAGTTAAAAAACAAACAGTACATACTTACCTACCGCTGTCTGTCCCCGGCGCTGTGCTCTGCTCTCCTCCTGTACTGGCTGTGAGCGTCGGTCAGCCGGAAAGCAGAGCGGTGACGTCACCGCTCTGCTTTCCGGCCGCTGTGCTCACACAGACAGTACAGGAGGAGTGCAGAGCAGAGCGCCGGGGACAGACAGCGGTAGGTAAGTATGTACTGTTTGTTTTTTTTACTTTTAGGATGGTAACCAGGGTAAACATCGGGTTACTAAGCGCGGCCCTGCGCTTAGTTACCCGATGTTTACCCTGGTTACCGGCATCGTTGGTCGCTGGAGAGCGGTCTGTGTGACAGCTCTCCAGCGACCATACAGCGACGCTGCAGCGATCCGGATCGTTGTCGGTATCGCTGCAGCGTCGCTATGTGTGACGGGGCCTTAAGCACTTATTATTACTTGGACCTAGCTTTTCTATTTACCCATCTTACTCCTTCACCATGTTTACATATGCCCTTACAGTGTTTGCTCCACTAATCCTCTCTCTCCTTTGCTATCCCCAAACCCCAGCACCAGCTAACCAAATAATCATCTCCCCTTCCCTCCCCACCTGACCTCTGCTGAGCTGCTCCTCAACGTCAGATCTCTGCTAACAAAACATAAAACAAGCAGGCCACTTTCCTTCTCCCACCTGCTTTCCCTCTCTCTGCTTCTCCTCACTGATGGCAACATATCTACCAACCCTGGACCCCCACAGCTCATACCTCCCATTACTACCCCCTCCTACCGCTCCCTATCTAATATGAACTACTGCAATCTCTCCAACATAAAACCCGTGCCCCTCACACTCATCCCCCTGCTTCCTCTCTCTGGAGAACTCGGAAATGCCAGCTCAATCTGCAATAAGCTTCATGTGATTCATGACCTCTCGCTCTCTCAGCAATCTTAAAAGCAAAAGAAATAAAGTGGTTAGCACTCACCAAACCCGATGCTATAAAAAGTATTTATTTGGACATGGACATGGACAGGGAGAACATGATGTCTGAAGGATGACAGCTGTTTCGCGCTACATGCGCTTCCACAGATCCCGATTCGATTGGGATCTGTGGAAGCGCATGTAGTGCAAAACAGCTGTCATCCTTCAGACATCATGTTCTCCCTGTCCATGTCCAAATAAAGACTTTTTACAGCATCGGGTTTGGTGAGTGCTAACCACTTTTTTTCTTTTGCTTTTGAATTACCGTATATACTCGAGTATAAGCCGAGATTTTCAGCCCAAATTTTAGGGCTGAAAGTGCCCCCCTCGGCTTATACTCGAGTCACGGTAGCGGTGGGGTCGGCAGGTGAGGGGCTGAGGGCGCTGGGGTATACTTACCTAGTCCCAGCGATCCTCGCGCTGTCCCTGCCGTCCCACGGGCTTCGGCGCTGCAGCTTCTTCCTCTCTTCAGCGGTCACGTGGGACCGCTCATTACAGAAATGAATAAGCGGCTCCACCTCCCATAGGGGCGGAGCCGCTTATTCATTTCTCTAATCAGCGGTGCCGGTGACCGCTGATAGAGAAAGAAGCTGCAGCGCCGAAGACAGGAGGGGACAGTGCGAGGATCGCCAGGACTAGGTGAGTATGTTATATTCACCTGTCCTCGTTCCAGCCGCCGGGCGCCGATCCATCTTCCCGGCCGGCGCCTCCATCTTCCCGGCGTCTGCGCTCTCTGACTGATCAGGCAGAGGGCGCGATGACGCATATAGTGTGCGCGGCGCCCTCTGCCTGATCAGTCAAAGCAGAGACGCCGGGAAGATGGAGGCGCCGGAACGAGACGCCGGGAGCTGCAATCAAGGGAGGTGAGTATGTGTTTTTTTTTTTTTATTGCAGCAGTAGCAGCGGCAGCACAGATTAATGTGGAGCATCTATGGGGCACAGTGAACGGTGCAGAGCACCGTATAAGGCACAGCTAGGGGGCACAATGAACGGTGCAGAGCACCGTATAAGGCACAGCTAGGGGGCACAATGAACGGTGCAGAGCACCGTATAAGGCACAGCTAGGGGGCACAATGAACGGTGCAGAGCACCGTATAAGGCACAGCTAGGGGGCACAATGAA
Source organism: Ranitomeya imitator (assembly GCF_032444005.1). Taxonomy (NCBI): domain Eukaryota; kingdom Metazoa; phylum Chordata; class Amphibia; order Anura; family Dendrobatidae; genus Ranitomeya; species Ranitomeya imitator. Next base: position 411,609,462 of record NC_091285.1, read on the forward strand.
CGGTGCAGAGCACCGTATAAGGCACAGCTACGGGGCACAATGAACGGTGCAGAGCACCGTATAAGGCACAGCTACGGGGCACAATGAACGGTGCAGAGCACCGTATAAGGCACAGCTACGGGGCACAATGAACGGTGCAGAGCACCGTATAAGGCACAGCTACGGGGCACAATGAACGGTGCAGAGCACCGTATAAGGCACAGCTACGGGGCACAATGAACGGTGCAGAGCACCGTATAAGGCACAGCTACGGGGCACAATGAACGGTGCAGAGCACCGTATAAGGCACAGCTAGGGGGCACAATGAACGGTGCAGAGCACCGTATAAGGCACAGCTAGGGGGCACAGTGAACGGTGCAGAGCACCGTATATGGCACAGCTAGGGGGCACAATGAACGGTGCAGAGCACCGTATATGGCACAATGAACGGTGCAGAGCACCGTATATGGCACAGCTATGGGGCACAGTGAACGGTGCAGAGCACTATATGGGGCACAGCTATGGGGAAATATGAATGGTGTAGAGCACTATATGGCACAGCTATGGGGAAATAATGATCTATTTTTATTTTTGAAATTCACCGGTAGTTGCTGCATTTCCACCCTAGGCTTATACTCGAGTCAATAAGTTTTCCCAGTTTTTTGTGGCAAAATTAGGGGGGTCGGCTTATACTCGGGTCGGCTTATACTCGAGTATATACGGTATATATCTTTTTGGTTGAGCACCCCTTATGCCCATGCATTGAGTAGGAGGTGTAGGGGCTTGTACAGCACATTGTAGCACGCCGATAAGTGATCGCGAATGACAGCAGTGCGGGTATACTTTGTTTCTTTTTTTGGACTCTCTCAGCAATCTTGCTTTCCTCGACCTCACAAAAACATGGGCCGACACCCTCTGACACCGCCTCCCCTACTGCACTGTGTTATGGCGGCCTCCACTTCACCCACACTCCTCCTGGCAACAGGCATGGTGGAGGAGTGGGTCTTCTCCTTTCTACTAACTGCACCTTTAACCCAATCCCACCTCTACCCTCCCCTCTTTTGAAGTCCACTCTGTCCGCATCTACTCTCCCTCCAACCTCCAAGTGGCTGTCATACCGAACTTCGGGCCCGACCACTGCCTTTATTGACCAATTCTCTACCTGGCTTCTTCACTTTCTTTCCACGGACATTCCCACTATCATCATGGGTGACTTCAACATCCCCACTGATACCCTTCAGTCGACAGCCTCCAAACTCCTGTCTCTTACTTCACTACTTTTGGACTTTCTCAGTGGTCCTCCTCAGCCACCCACACAGACAGACACACATTAGACTTGGTTTTCACCCGTCTCTGCTTTCTAGCTTCAAAACTTCCCTTCTCCCTCTGACCACCATCTGCTTGCTTTCTCATCCCTGTCCTTCTCACCAGTCACCCATGTCCAGCAACATGCGCACCCCTGCAGAAAACTCGCACACCTTGACACCCACACACACACACACACACACACACACTCTGACTATCCTACCACTGGCATCCATATCCTTACTCCACAACACAGACACTGCTACTGCTTTCTACAATGCCACTCTCACATCAGCTATTGACACGGTTGTCCCTCTCATTCATAGCAGAGTGCGGCGTATCAACAGAGAACCCTGGCACAATAACACCACTCAAAAGCTCCAGCAAGTGTCCAGGGTTGCAGAGAGGCACAGATGATTGGCGTCGGGGAGACCAAAACATCCAACACCGCGGAGACACCATCATGTGTTTCTCAACGCAGTGATTCCAGAACACTGCCCCCATCCCTTATGGGAAATATGCAGATGCATGTAAAGAAGCTGCGGAGACACCATCACGTGTTTCTCGATGCAAGCAGTGAATAGCCAGGCTGTTCCCCGGTAAGGAACAACCACGGGAAGCCAATCATCTGTGCCTTTATAGCCTTTTTACTAGGCACTGCTCCTAATAGCCAGATTCCTACTCCACACTGATGAGGGGCAAAAACCCCGAAACAGCTGTCTGTGGATGGATACCATGCTTGGCATAGGTGGCTTTCCTTCATAGGATGCTGCCCTTCCCGTGGTTGTCCCTTCCCGGGGAAAGGCCTGGCTATTCACTGTTTGCGTTGAGAAACACCTGATGGTGTCTCCGCAGCTTCTTTACAGGGTTGCAGAGAGGCGTTGGAAGAAAAATTTGCAAGATGATTTCACTGCACTAAAACAAGCAACACTCACTTTCAAATCTGCCCTCACCTCTGCTAAACAGGCATACTTCACAACCCTCGTATCTTCCCTATCCTACAACCCCAAACAATTATTTAAAACTTAACTCCCTCCTTCGCCCCCACTGTCCCCTCCGACCTCCCTCATCTCTGCTGAGGACTTTGCCACACACTTGAAAACTAAGATCGACCAAACAAGGCAAATCTTTACTGTTCAACCACCACAGCCCCTTTGTATAACAGACAAATGCCCTTCCCCCATAGCCTCCCTATCCAACATCACTGAAGGGGGGCTTAAATGTCTCCTCTCCAAATCACAACTCACCACTTGTGCACTAGATCCCATCCAATCTCCTCCCCAACCTCACCAACACACTTATCCCATCCCTAACTCATCTCTTCAACCTATCACTAACTTCTGGTACCTTCCCTTCTGCTTTCAAACATGCCACAATCATGCCTATCCTTAAAAAGCCAACCCTCGACCCAACCGCTATATCCAGCTATTGCCCAATATCGCTGCTCCCATTCGCTTCCAAACTCCTGGAGCATGTACGTCCACGCTGAACTTTCCTCCCACCTCCTCCCACTTTCCTCCCCATCTTGCCACTGAGACTGCCCTGACCAAAATTACTAACGACCTACTTACAGGCAAAGCTAAAAGACCATACTCTATACTCCTCCTTCTAGACCTGTCCTCTGCTTTCGATACAGTGGACCACTGCCTCCTACTACAAATCCTCTCCTTCCTTGGCATCAAAGACCTCGCCCTATCCTGGATCTCCTCATACCTTTCCAACCGCACATTCAGTGTCTCCCACACTACCTCCTCATCCCACCCTCTCTCTGTTGGAGTCCCCTAAGGCTCTGTTCTAGGACCCCTACTCTTCTCAATCTATACACTTAGCCTGGGATAACTCAAGGTCCCATGGAATCCAGTACCACCTTTATGCTGATGACACTCAGATCTACCTTTCTGGCCCAGACGTCACCTCTGTGCTGTCCAGAATCCCGGAGTGTCTATCAGCCATATCCTCCTCCTCTCGCTTCCTCAAACTCAATGTGGACAAATCTGAACTCATCTTTCCTCCATCTCATAGATCTTCCTTACCTGATCTATCACAATTAATGACATCACGATTCCCCTGTACCAGAAGTCCACTGCCTCGGAGTAGCCCTCGACTCTGCCCTGTCCTTCAAACTGCACATCCAAGCTCTTTCCACCTCCTGTCGCCTCCAGGTCAAAAATATCAAACAGAATCCGTCCTTTCCCCAACCCTTAATCTACTAAAATGCTTGTGCATGCTCTCATCATCTCTTGCCTCAACTACTGCAACATCCTTTTCTGTGGCCTCCTTGCTAACATTCTCACACCTCTCCAGTCCATCCTTAACTCTGCTGCCCGACTAATTCAACCCTCTCCTCGCTACTCCTCCACTTCCCCCTCTCTTCAAATCTCTTCACTGGCTCCCAGTCCCTCAAGTATCCAGTTCAAATTACTAATACTGACCTACAAAGCCATCCACAACCTGTCTCCTCCATATATCTCTGAACTAATCTCCCGTTATCTTCCCTCGTGTGATCTCCAGTCCTCCCAAGACCTCCTTCTCTCCTCACCTAATCGCTTCCAAGACTTCTCCCGAATATCCCCCATCCTCTGGAATTCCGTGTCCCAACATGTCTGACTATCAACCACATTTGGATCCTTCAGATGGAATCTGAAAACCCACCTCATCAAGAAAGCTTACAGCCTGCAATGACCCTAATGTCTCCTCACCACTACCGGAGATACTGCCTCACCAACACCGGAGCTGCAGCAGCCCCCAACCTATTGTCTCCTTCCCCACCATTCCATCGAATGCTAGCCCGCAAGGGCAGGGTCCTCTCTCCTCTATCAGTCTGTCATTGTTACTAGTGATGAGCGAGTGCACTCCTTGCTTGGGTGACCTCCGAGTATTTATGACTGCTCGGAGAATTTAGTTTTCATCTCGGCAGCTGAATGATTTCCAGCTACTAGCCAGCTTGATTATATGTGAGGATTCCCTAGCCACCATGCAACCCCCACATGTACTCAGCCTGGCTAGTAGCTGTAAATCATTCAGCTGCCGTGATGAAAATGACATCTCCGAGCAAATACTTGGAGACCACCTGACTCGGGAAAACCCGAGCAACGAGTACACTCGCTCATCACTGTTACTTTTGCTTACTGTAAGTGATATCTAATTTGTATGTAAACCCTTCTCATGTAAACCACCGTGGAATCAATGGTGCTATATAATAATAAATCGCACATTGCCCAGAGAGGCTTTAGCCTACCTAACTTTACATGACGACATATAATGTATATATGCAGAGTGATTTTATTAGCAGTGAGGAGGCAAGAAGAAAAGGAAGATATTAAGAGCTAATAGTACCAGGACTCAAATGCATGCCTTTATTTTCATCACTGTGCAGTACTCGCAATCCACCACTAGATGGTGAGCAAACCATTTGCTTACTCCTAACTGAAGAGGATTGGAGAGTGGGAATCACATAACCTCAGATGGTACTGAGAAAAATGGGGTCAGCAGTAGCCACAGAAGTCAAGGTTTCACATTTTATTCCCACTGTACATTCACAGTGATTCTGAGGCATAATATAACGGGGAGCAAACAGGGGGGCAGAACGACAATTAATCTTTATTCAGATAGGAGAAAGACAAGTGCGAAGGCTGCAAATAAAGCCATGACATTAGTATGCTGCTCACCTGCAGAGCATTATCCGAGCTTTCCTTCTACACCCCCCATATGTTGGTTGTGCTGCACTTGTGGGGAGCGGGGTGTTAGAGACCTCTCCTTTTACATTAATAAGCCCTTCTTGTGCTGCCCCCTGGGGCTCGCTCCCCATGGGAGTAATGGGGCTCCAGCCTGTGTGACCTCAGCTTCAGGACACGATCGCACACTGGAAATGTGGTGGGATTCTCCCAAATCCCCTCGACAACTCAGATTTTGCAGATTTAAGTCATTTTATCAGATTTAGCCTTGAAATCTGCATCTTTTAGGGTGGGAAAAGAGGGCTACGTCTGCAGGAGGACCACCGCATACCACCAAAAGCAATCCGGGACATGCATCACAAGAAGAGCTGCAAACAATGGCCAGAAAGGAATGCAGAAGACTCCGCATTAGAAGGTGCGGCTCGGATTTGTGTTTTGCTGCTCAGTTTAATCTCAATGGAGGAAGAAAGTGGATAAAACACTGATGCGCTATAAATAAAATAATCCCTAGCAAAGTTACAAAATGCAATAAAGTAAAAAGCATCGTTTAGAAACCGGATTCATTCTGCAACTACAAAATGAGCTTTTATTTCAGACCTAAAGGAAAAAATGCAAAAGAAAAACGCCGTGCATTAACAAACGCTTGGAGAATTCATTCATTTTTTTCATGCAGTTTTCAGTACATATAGGAAAGCTACCCAAAAACGCCATCCACTGATCACAATGGGAATCCACTGACCGTACCGCTGCAGATTGTTCTACCAGTTTGAAGCGCTGACTCAATAGGCGACACGTCACTTTTCACACATTTATATATGTATTTGCCATTAGGCTTTGCAGGCACATTTTCCAAAGGCTATGTTCACACACTGCGTTAATGCGGCATTTTTTTCTGCAGGCAAAACCTGCCCCCTTGGCATAAAGAAGCCACTTAATAAAAGCAGGCTTGGCGGTGTTTTTGATGCTCACACAGTTTAGTGCCTGTTCCTGAGTTTTCTGCACCAAAAAACGCAGCAAAACCTGATACTTGGATTTACGCACTTACTGGGAAAAGAAAAAAAAAAAAACACGCTGAAGTAAGCGACATGCTGCAGTTTTCCAATTCAGTCAGGAAAAAAATAAGTGTGTGCAGATTTGTTAGCTCAACCTGAAGCAGGCAAACATGGTGCAGAAATGGTGCAGAACGGTCACATCCATACACGACATGTGAACACGGCCTAACTAGACTGAACGTCACAAGTGCTGCATATAAAGTAGCAAAATATGGAGAAATACTAGTGGAAGGCAATAGAGACCAGCAGCAGGAAAGTAGCAATGGACACAACACTTATCATGCACACTCTTAAGTGGAAAACATCCCAGGAGGAGGGAGAGGGCCCGGAAGAGGCCACTGTAGAAAGCAATAATGGATGGCGGGCTCACGGAGGCAGTGCCCAGAACACTAATTCAGTGGTCTAAAGCTGAGGAAAGCATGGTGACGGCAGGAGAATATTAAGGAGTTGCCTTACAGTCCAGCTTGCAATACACTTGGTTCCTTTTCGCTAGCTGTATTCTTTCTAGGTCACATGCCGATCATTAGGGCAGCTGAAGATGCCCATGTATTCGCTCAGAGAAAATCAAGCTGATTATGCAAATGACACTCCGATCAAATGCTGATCCGATCCTTCTCCATTCCGTCAGTCTGTGGAAATCGGACTGCACTCGAATGCCATCCGAGTGCAGTCCAATGGTGTCCGCAGACTCATTAACTTGCATGACTGATTGTGATCCAAATATCGGATCAAACTTGGGCCGGCAATGATTCTCTTTTGACAAACTGAGTGGAAAAAAGATAAATCAGACACGTGCACAGCCCATAGACCAACACTAGTCAAAGTGCAAGCCAATGCTGCTCGCAATCAGACCGAAAATACAGCTGCGTGCTGAGTCCTTAGGATTCGGCAAGCTGCAGCGCTAGCTGAAAATGTCACCTGTGAAGAATAAGGCAGATTCTTATGAGGGACAGATTTCATTTCTCCGCCATATCCTTTCCTTCTTCCCGTGTGATAGCCACAGTCTCACCTCACTGCATTATTCTCCCTATTGGCACATTTAGGACACAGTCTAATAAACACTATTATTTTTGTCCACAGCAACTTGGACTTCTGATGAGCAGACTCGGAAAGGTCTGAGCTCTGACTGGTTGCTATCAGAGGATTTCAGAAATGTCTCCAGAAATCTTTAGTTGCATGTGGGAAGGAATAAGCTGGGTAAGGAGGGCATGTACTGGGCATCACGTGGCAGTGAAGGTGGGGACTGTATGGAAGGTACCAGGGGCGTCTGGGCCCACAGAGGTAGGGTGCCATTTGCACCTGGATGTCCATGCTGGTAGTATGCAGTCAGTGCGTGGTGGTATTACTGGCACCAATGGTCTTTGTAAGGTTATTTTCCCCAGGATGGTGGTAATAGTCAGAGCTCATGAGGTGATACATGGCATCATTTTGGCACTGGGATTCTTAGCAGTGTCCCCGCAGCTTCTGAGCTCACATGCACAGGCCACCTTCCGTCCTGCGCACAGTCCAGCTGCCATAGCACACAGAGGATAGGTATTGCATTCACCGTCCTGTCTCTCACATAGAATGCTGCCATGTTCCCTTACGGCCCTGGGGAATGAGCCCTCTGAGCTAATTGGAGGTCTCCAAATCTACTATATAATTGTCTAAGGGTCACTTCCGTCTGTCTGTCCTTCTGTCACGGATATTCATTCGCTGATTGGTCTCGGCAGCTGCCTGTCGTGGCTGCCGCGACCAATCAGCAACGGGCACAGTCCGATTAGTCCCTCCCCTACTCCCCTTAACTCACTGCCCGGCACCCACTCCATAATCCCCACCACTCACCGCTCACACAGGGTTAATGGCAGCGGTAACGGCCCACAGTGTAACGCACTCCGTTACCACTGCTATTAACCCTGTGTGTCCCCAACAATTTACTATTGATGCTGCCTATGCGGCATCAATAGTAAAAATATGTCATGTTAAAATTAAAAAAAAACTGCTATACTCACCATCCGCAGCCTTTCCAGCTCCTCGCGACGCTCCCGGGACCGCTCTATTGCAAGCGGCAGCTTCCAGTCCCAGGGCTGGTGTGTGACAAGGACATGCCGTGACGTCACGGTCATGTGACCACAACGTCATCACAGGTCCTGCTCACACCAGCCCTGGGACCGGAAGCTGACGCTTGCAATAGAGCGGTCCCGGGAGCGTCCCGAGGAGCGGAAAAGGCAGCTGATGGTAAGTATAGCAGGACTTCAACGGGCCTTAGGAAGGTGAGTATATGTTTATTTTTTTAAGTCTCTATACTACGTGGCTCTGTGCTGTATACTACGTGGCTGGGCAATGTACTACGTGGCTGGGCAATGTACTACGTGGCTGGGCAATGTACTACGTGGCTGGGCAATGTACTACGTGGCTGGGCAATGTACTACGTGGCTGGGCAATGTACTACGTGGCTGGGCAATGTACTACGTGGCTGGGCAATGTACTACGTGGCTGGGCAATGTACTACGTGGCTGGGCAATGTACTACGTGGCTGGGCAATGTACTACGTGGCTGGGCAATGTACTACGTGGCTGGGCAATGTACTACGTGGCTGGGCAATGTACTACGTGGCTGGGCAATGTACTACGTGGCTGGGCAATGTACTACGTGGCTGGGCAATGTACTACGTGGCTGGGCAATGTACTACGTGGCTGGGCAATGTACTACGTGGCTGGGCAATGTACTACGTGGCTGGGCAATGTACTACGTGGCTGGGCAATGTACTACGTGGCTGGGCAATGTACTACGTGGCTGGGCAATGTACTACGTGGCTGGGCAATGTACTACGTGGCTGGGCAATGTACTACGTGGCTGGGCAATGTACTACGTGGCTGGGCAATGTACTACGTGGCTGGGCAATGTACTACGTGGCTGGGCAATGTACTACGTGGCTGGGCAATGTACTACGTGGCTGGGCAATGTACTACGTGGCTGGGCAATGTACTACGTGGCTGGGCAATGTACTACGTGGCTGGGCAATGTACTACGTGGCTGGGCAATGTACTACGTGGCTGGGCAATGTACTACGTGGCTGGGCAATGTACTACGTGGCTGGGCAATGTACTACGTGGCTGGGCAATGTACTACGTGGCTGGGCAATGTACTACGTGGCTGGGCAATGTACTACGTGGCTGGGCAATGTACTACGTGGCTGGGCAATGTACTACGTGGCTGGGCAATGTACTACGTGGCTGGGCAATGTACTACGTGGCTGGGCAATGTACTACGTGGCTGGGCAATGTACTACGTGGCTGGGCAATGTACTACGTGGCTGGGCAATGTACTACGTGGCTGGGCAATGTACTACGTGGCTGGGCAATGTACTACGTGGCTGGGCAATGTACTACGTGGCTGGGCAATGTACTACGTGGCTGGGCAATGTACTACGTGGCTGGGCAATGTACTACGTGGCTGGGCAATGTACTACGTGGCTGGGCAATGTACTACGTGGCTGGGCAATGTACTACGTGGCTGGGCAATGTACTACGTGGCTGGGCAATGTACTACGTGGCTGGGCAATGTACTACGTGGCTGGGCAATATACTACGTGGCTGGGCAATGTACTACGTGGCTGGGCAATGTACTACGTGGCTGGGCAATGTACTACGTGGCTGGGCAATGTACTACGTGGCTGGGCAATGTACTACGTGGCTGGGCAATGTACTACGTGGCTGGGCAATGTACTACGTGGCTGGGCAATGTACTACGTGGCTGGGCAATGTACTACGTGGCTGGGCAATGTACTACGTGGCTGGGCAATGTACTACGTGGCTGGGCAATGTACTACGTGGCTGGGCAATGTACTACGTGGCTGGGCAATGTACTACGTGGCTGGGCAATGTACTACGTGGCTGGGCAATGTACTACGTGGCTGGGCAATGTACTACGTGGCTGGGCAATATACTACGTGGCTGGGCAATATACTACGTGGCTGGGCAATATACTACGTGGCTGGGCAATATACTACGTGGCTGGGCAATATACTACGTGGCTGGGCAATATACTACGTGGACATGCATATTCTAGAATACCCGATGCGTTAGAATCGGGTCACCATCTAGTACTTAATATTTATTCTACTTTTAAAACTGCCAATTCCAGGAAATAGAACTAAAGACCCCTGAAGTGGAAGGGAAAAACATGATGGTAGGCAGAGGCTGCACTGCTATTTATGGGAGGATGTTGCTCTTTAGAATAAATATGGGTGTATACACGACCTCTCTAATCTCTTTACGAATACACTTTTATTAAGAATTCCCTACCATTTCCTCCTGTTGCTAACCCAGGAGAGACCAGAATCCTGCCCCAAACAGATGTCACTTTTGGGGACGGGGCTGGTTTCTGTTTAGTGATGAGTGGGTGTACTCGTTGCTCGGGTGGCCTCCGAGTATTTGTTAGAGTTCGGAGAATAAAGTTTTCATCGCCTCAGCTGCATAATTTACAGCTACTTCCCAGGCTGAGTACATGTGGGGGTTGCCTGGTTGCTAGGAATCCCCACATGTAATCAAGCTGTCTATCAGCTGTAAATCATGCTGCTGAGGTAATGAAAACGTAATCTCCGAGCAATCAAATACTCGTAGGACACCCGAGCAACGAGTACACTCGCTCATCACTATTTCTGTTCGCTCTGTTTGCAGTGTTCTCTCCTTACAATTTGCAGGTGACTTGTCATTTCTGATCAGATCCAGCAAGGGAGCGCACTGTCACTGAGCAGAGAAGAGAATATTCCAGGGTGAGAAGATCCTACTGAGCATACATATATAGAGCAGAGACTAGCCAAGCCCCAACGTCACAGATGACGCTTCATTTCATTGTAACCCTTCTCATGTACAGCACCATGGAATCAATGGAGCTATATAAATAACAATAATCATTTCAGGGTGGGGACAAAGGCTGCAGCAGTGACTGCAGCACCTGCCCCTTGACAGCTTGTTCGGGGTATCCCAGCATGCACTGGGAATTCTTAAAGGGAACCTGTCAGCCTACAGACTGCATCAGGTCGGCGCCATGATACCTTGGTTGATGAAATCCGTCTTGTGATTGTTGTTTAACCCCTTGCCGACATGTGACGAACTAGTACTGCTCTGCGGGAACTGCGTCCTGCAAACCGTAGACAGGTACGGCGGCATGATCGCGCAGTCTCACGGTGAGCACCGCGGCAATCGCATGCGTGTGTCAGCTGTATGTGACAGCTGACACCCCGCAGCAATGCCCACGATCGGCGCTAGCGCCGATCGTGGGCATTTAACCCCTTTAATGCCGCTGTCAGTAGTGACAGCGACAGAGGGGCATCGAGCAGGGACGGGGGCTCCTTGCGCTCTCCCACCGGAACGCCATCGCGTTGTTCCGATGCTCTCCATGGAGTCCCCGGATCCAAAATGGCCACGGGGCTCCTTCTGGGTCCTGGAGGTGGCTTCCGGCGCCTGCTAAGAACAGGTGCCGGAAAGCCTCCTGCACTGCCTGTCAGATCACTATGCAAAGTGTCAGATCAGCGATTTGATGTAATATAGTGATGTCCCAACCTGGGCCAAAGTTATAAAGTTTAAAAAAAAAAAAAATAGAATGCATAATAAATAAATATTTTCCAATAAATCCATTTATGTAATAATGTATTATTATTATTATTATTATTATTATTATTATTATTATTATTAATAATAATAATAATAAAAGTACACATTTGGTATCACTGCATCCATAACGACCCCCTCTATAAAACTATCCCACTAGTGAACCCCTTCAGTGAACAGCGCAAAAAAATAAAAATAAAAAACGAGGCAAAAAACAAACGCTTTATCATCAAAAGACGGATATAAATAAACATGGTATCGCTGAAAACATCATCTTGTCACGCAAAAAAAAGCCGCCATGCAGCATCATCAGCTCTCAGAATACAGCGATGCAAAAACAATTCATTTTTATATAAAAGAGTTTATATTGTGTAAATACGCCAAAACATAAAAAAAGATATAAATGAGATATTGCTGTAATCGTACTGACCTGAGGAATAAAACTGCTTTATCCATTTTACCAAACGCGGAACGGTATAAACGCCACCCCTTAAAGAAATTCAGGAATTGCTGGTTTTTGTTCATTCTGTCTCCCAAAAATCAGAATAAAAAAGCAATCAAAAAATGTCATGTGCCCGAAAGTGGTACCAATAAAAACATCACCTCGTCCCGCAAAAAACAAGACCTCACATGACTCTGGGGGCAAAAATATGGATAAATTATAGCTCTCAAAATGTGCAATAACTATTTTTTGCAATAAAAAGCGTCTCTTAGCTTAAAAACAGCTATAAATAGTAAATGAAACCCCACTTAGTTAGGGAAAAATAATAAAATTAAAAAAATGTATTTATTCCCATTAAGGTTAGGGTTTGGATTATGTTTATGGTTGGGGCTAAAGTTTGGATTAGGGTTAGGGGTGTAGTTAGGGTTATGGTTGGGATTAGGCTTAGGGGTGTGTTGGGGTTAGGGTTGGAGTTAGAATTGGGGGGTTTCCACTGTTTAGGCACATCAGGGGCTCTCCAAACGCAACATGGCGTCCGATCTCAATTCCAGCCAATTCTGCGTTGAAAAAGTAAAACTGTGCTCGCTCCCTTCCGAGCTCTGCCATATGCCCAAACAGTGGTTCCCCCCACATATGGAGCATCAGTATACTTTTTGGGTCCAGTTTCTCCTGTTACCCTTGGGGAAATAAAAAACTGCAGGCTAAAAGATCATTTTGTGGAAAAAAATGATTTTTTTAATTCTCACAGCTCTACATTATAAACTTTAGTGAAACAATTGGAGGCTCAAAGTGCTCACCACACATCTAGATAAGTTTCTTAGGGGGTCTACTTTCCAAAATGGTGTCACTTGTAGGGGATTTCAATGTTTAGGCACATCAGTGGCTCTCCAAACGCGACATGGTGTCCGATCTCAATTCCAGCCAATTTTGCATTGAAAAGTCAAATCGCGCTCCTTCCCTTCCGAGCTCTGCCATGCGCCCAAACAGTGGTTTACCCCCACATATGGGGTATCAAAGTACTCAGGACAAATTACACAACAACTTTTGGGGTCCAATTTCTCCTGTTACTCTTGGGAAAATAAAAAAATTTCCGGCGAAAAGACCATTTTGTGAAAAAAAAAGTGATTTTTTTTGGCTCTACATTATAAACTTCTGTGAAGCATTTGGGGGTTCAAAGTGCTCACCACACACCTAGATTAGTTCCTTAGGGGGTCTACTTTCCAAAATGGTGTCACTTGTGGGGTGTTTCCACTGTTTAGGCACATCAGGGGCTCACCAAACACGACTTTGCTTTTAAGTCCATTCTTCCCATAACGTCACTATTAAAAGTATACAATATACAAAACAAATACAATAATTATTTGTAATATATTTTTTAACCCCTTTCTGACGGTATAGTACGTCCGATGGCAGTACCACCGCTTTGATGTGGGCTCCGGCGGTGAGCCCGCATCAAAGCCAGGACATGTCAGCTGTTTTGAACAGCTAACATGTGCCCGCAATAGGCACGGGTGGAATCCGCCCGCCCATGACTATTAACTAGTTAAATTCCGCTGTTAAACTGACAGCAGCATTTAACAAGCGCTTCCGGCCATTTGGACGAAAATGTGAGAACCAGTGACCCCCGTCACATGATCGGGGTCATCGGTGCGTCACCATTACAACCAGAGGTCTCCTTGAGACCTCTATGGTTGTTGATGCCGGAATGCTATGAGCGCCAACCTGTGGTTGGCCCTCATAGCAGTGCTGTAATTCTACTACATAGAGGCGATCTGAACATCACTTGCTAGGGCAGCACGGTGGCGCAGTTGTTAGCACAGCAGCCTTGCAGCACTGGGGTCCTGGGTTCTAATCCCACCAAGGACAACATCTACAAAGAGTTTGTATGTTCTCTGTGTTTGCGTGGATTTCCTCTGGGTACTCCGGCTTCCCCCCACATTCCAAAGACATAATGATAGGGAATTTAGATTGTGCGCCCCATCGGGGACAGTGATTATAGTGTGTGCAAACTGTAAAGCGCTGCGGAATATGTTAGTGCTATATAAAAATGAAGATTATTATTATCATCACCTCTATGTAGCCGAGCCGATCAAGTTGTGGCAGCTTCTAGCCTCCCATGGGATGCTATTGAAGCATGCCAAAAGTAACAAAAAAAAATGTTTTTAAAAATATGAAAAATCGCCATGTTCAGAATCGCCCGATCAATAAAAAAAAAAAAAAAGATTAACCTGATGGCTAAACAGCGTAGCGATAAAGTCAAAACGCCAGAATTAAATTTTTTTGGTCGCCGCGACATTGCATTAAAACGCGAAAACGGGCGATCAAAAGAGCGTATCTGCACCAAGATGGTATCATTAAACAGGTCAGCTCGGCACACAAAAAATAAGCCCCCACCCGACCCAGATCATGAAAAATGGAGACTCTACCGGTATCAGAAAATGGCGCAATTTTTTTTTTACTTTTTAGCAAAGTTTGTAATTTTCACCCCTTAGATAAAAACGATCCTTCACATGTTTGGTGTCTATGAACTCGTAATGACCTGGAGAATCACAATGGCAGCTCAGTATAAGCATTTAGTGAACCCAGCAAAAAAGCTAAACAAATTTTTGCAATTTCACCGCACTTTGAATTTTTTTCCCCGTTTCTAGTACAAGACATGGTAAAACCAATGGTGTCGTTCAAAAGTACAACTCGTCCCGCAAAAAATAAGCCCTCACATGGCCATATTGACGGAAAAATAAAAAGTTACAGCTCTGGGAAGGAAGGGAGCGAAAAACGAAAACGCTAAACCGAAAAAAGCTCTGGGCGTTAAGGGCTTAAAATACTGTCACAAAAAAAAAATCCAACATAAATCCATAGACAGAGCCATCCAATAGCCAGGCTAGAATACATATGAAAAGACATTGTGCTTCTACATTGTAATTGCAGCCTCTGCTTTACCATTTGTTAATCTGCACTGGCGTCTATGTAGCTCAGTTACTTTCCGATAAGCACATCTGTTGCCAGGAGAACAGTTAAATTGCTCGAAACAAAAAGAGGCTTTGTATGAGCAACACAAAGGGCACATAGAAGACACGGTATGTTCACCTGCTCCGGAGGAAGCACAGCCTTGCTGGCCTGGACCCCCTCGATCTTCACCATGCTGCATCCTCTGAAAACCACAGGGTAGAAAGGGAAATGCAAAAATACAAATATAGTATGCCCATCACCACACCGAAAAAATCTGTGTACAGATGCACACTACAATGCTGCATGTACAACTTTATTATTCTTTGACTAATGCCTTAAAAAATCCTGACAAATGGTGGGAACAAGTTCTGCTGGTTACATGGAAAAGAATAAGACAATCAAGAGGAGAAATCCACCACATTATGAAGTATGGCCCATTAACACGTCAAAGGGGCTGTCCAGTGACTGCAGACTACCGAATCGTGACCGATATTTACGGTGAAAGTGGTTGGCCTCTAGATGGAAAGTATATGATTTGAATACTTGTGTTCACGTGTCAACAACACATTTGGCTTCTCTGAATAGAAGGGAATTGTGAGAAACTGATCCCATCTAGTCCACCCATGACTACAAGTACTCAAAACCCACACTTAATAATTTTACGGTCTCTTTTTCCCATCACTCATAATTATACTAACGAAAAAATAACAGTATCATTTTAAATAAACCAAAAAATAGTAAGATTAGTAATATTTTTTAATGCATGAAAAGACAACACAAATGTTTGGCCAAAAAAGTGTAATTATTTTTCTTAGTCTTCGGTTCAGTTTTCTTCCCTCCTCTGCTGGTCCGGCTGCACGTCACCGGCACAGGAGTATTGCCAGTGCACGGCACCTTCTGGACTCAAAGTAGTCAGTGAAGGCTTCTCTCACACACACCGGCACTGGATGGAATTCCCAGACCCACGTTGGTCACTGGATTAAATACTGGCTGCTGGTGCTCCACATCTATGTCAGTGCTGTAGTCACGAGCATAGTTGTGGAGCACACAGCAAGCTTTAATTACAGCGTCAACGGTGTCAGTATCCAGCTGGACGGGTGTGTGAAAGATCCTCCACTGACTGCTCATGATCCCAAAGGTGCATTCCACATATCTTTGTGCACGGCTCAGCCGATAATTAAAAATCCTTTGTCAGGCATCCAGTCCCCTTCGTGGGTATGGGCGCAGCAGGTTGATCGTTAAAGCAAAGGCCTCATCCGATACCATCACAAAGGGCACTGGATGTGTGGAACCCGGCAAAGGTCTTGGGGCTGGGAGCATTCCGCCATCTTGAAGAATTTGCATCCCAATCTGTGACGTTCCCCACACCCGAGAATCCCCGGTACTACCATAGGCACCAACGTCAATGGCAACAAATTTGTAATGGGCATCAGCCACTGCCATCAGGACCACTGAAAAATACTTCTTATAATTAAAGAAGAGTGATCCTGATCGTGGTGGCTTCAGCACTCTCACATGTTTGCCATCGACAGCACCTATGCAGTTGGGGAAACTGGCCACAGACTGAAAGCCTGCTGCGACCTGCACCCAAGTCTCCTCGGTTGGGGAAGGCATCACGATGGGCTGCAACTTCTGCCAGGTGACGGTACATGTGCACCTCACAATTTTAGAGATGGTGGATTTACCAACCCTAAATTGGAGGTGCAGGGAGGTATAGCTCTCTCCTGCGGCCAGAAATCTGCAAGGAAAAGAAAAGATGATTAGTAATGTCACCCTCAAGTTAAAGGAAACCTGTCAGCAGTTAGGGCCGCTATGCCACCGCCTTTCTGTTTTTCAACAACATCTTCGAATGCTGCCAATAACTCCCCAGTTAAACATCATAACACAAAAAATGTAGAGCTGACATGCGCATGCGCAAATCAGTACTTTGCTCTATCCTCAGCGTGGCAGAAAAGTACGCATGCACATTACAACAATGAAGCAAGCAGGAGGGTTGCATCACAAAAACATAGGAGGCGCGTGAGCCACACCTGCGTCACCCATCTGAGCATACGGCCCCACAGGTAAATATGACAAAAATAATTAATCTATGCTTTGTAGTTTGAGCTGGGTGGCTACACAATCAATTTAACAATGCAGTAGATACGTCCATTTTCAACATGTTCATTAGTGGCCAAAAAGGCTGACAGGTTTGTTTCACATGTCACAATACTAACGGTAAGGACAAATTGACCAGTGATATCGGTGTACAGGTGTGTAACTGTGTGAGGCATTTGTAACACATGGATGGCCACCATGGAAGAAGAAAAGCGCTGGTCACCAGCAGCAGGTGATAAAGAGTTCATGTGCTGAGCCGGGGAGAATACCGAGATCCTCTTCATAACCTTCCGCTGGGGAACAGCGCTTTGCTTTTTTCATGGTGGCCATCCATGCGTGTACGTGTGTGTAACAGTTTCTGCACCATGCGCCCAGAAAATGTTTAAAAAAAAAAAAACCCTAATTTCCATAAAACCAAGCTGACATGTGCATACACCCAATCATTTAAAGGGAATCTGTCACCCCCAAAATCGAAGGTGAGCTAAGCCCTGCGGCATCAGGGGCTTATCTACAGCATTCTGTACCCCGATGTAACCTGAAAGATGAGAAAAAGAGGTTAGATTATACTCACTCAGGGGCGGTCCCGTTTCTGTTCTGGTCCGTTGGGCGTCGCGGTCCCGTCCGGAGCCTCCCATCTTCTTACGATGACGTCCTCTTCTTGTCTTCACGCTGCGGCTCCGGCGCAGGCGTTCTTGGTCTGCCCTGTTGAGGGCAGAGAAAAAAAGTACTTCAGTGCGCAGGTGCCGGGCCTCTCTGACCTGTCCCGGCGCCTGCGCACTGCAGTACTTTGCTCTGCCCTCAACAGGGCAGACAAAGTACGCCTGCGCCGGAGCCACAGCGTGAATACAAGAAGAGGACGTCATCTGATGAAGATAGGAGGCACCGGACCGGGCCGTGACACCCATCGGACCGGGACCGCCCCCAGGTGAGTATAATCTAACCTCTTTTTCTCATCTTTTAGGATACATCGGGGGCTTATCTACAGCATTACAGAATGCTGTAGATAAGCCCCTGATGCCAGTGGACTTAGCTCACCGTCAATTTTGGGGGTGACAGGTTCCCTTTAAATGGTTCTGTGTCAGTGTCTCCAGGACATGGGAAAACTTTCACCACACGTACCTGAGACATTGACGTGTCAAAGAGGACTTATGACACACAAAACAAAAAATCCCAAAATACTTACCGCAAGGTGATGAGAAGCCTTTCCTCGGCAGAGATGGACTTCCTCGTGACTGTGTCCGTGTATGTCAGTTCAGCTCGCAGTAAAGACAGAAGTCGATCAAACGCTGGGATGCTGAGCCGACAAAACGACACAAATTTATCTGGGTATCTGAAAAAAAGGAGTAAGGTTCGGTCAGACATGGATAAGTTTACAGGAAGTCATTTCACATAAGAAAAACTTGCCGTATTTTTCGGACTATAAGACGCACCGGACCATAAGATGCACCCCAAATTTGGGGTGAAAATTGCAGAAAAAAAGATTTTTTTATAAGATGGGAGTCCGTCTTATTGTCCAAATTTAAGGTACAGTATCTTACCTGAGGGCTGGCGGTGGCAGAGCAGGGTCACAGGAGGTGGTGTAGGACCCGTTGAAGTGCTGAGGCACGAAACGGCCGTTGTCCGCTTTGTTCACATCCCTCCCTGCATATTTTGAAAAATGTCCGAATAAAAATTGTGACCACCGAACACGGGTAAGTGCACTTTTTTGGGGGCCTTTTCTCTTGGACTTTCATGTTTTACTGCAAAAGTTGCACCCCGTCTTAAATATAAAGGAATTTCATCGGTTCTCTCCTGAACAAAGGGTTGTTTTGACAATAGGGTCTAACCATAACAGCAGTGCGGGGTATTATTTTCCTGTTTTTGTTCACAGGAGGCATGGTGTCGGCAGAGGTGCGGTGATGCTGAGGCGTGGTGGGCGATATGGCGTGCACCTGAGCAGGGTCCCTTCCTGCTTAGGTGGGCGACGCCATGACCTGGTGTCCATTGGGGGGTTAAGGCAATGCTGTGGCGGCGGCAGACGTGCGGGTCACCTCAGGTGAGGTGACGCCGTGGCCCGGTATCCAAGGTGAGCAGCAGAGCTGTGTTAATCATCGGTTTCTCGGTGGCGGCGGCCATCTTCTGAGACCGCGCATGCGCACATCGAGTGCTCTGCCTTTTGGGGCTTCAGGAAAATGGCTGCGGGAGGCCATGCGTGCGCAAATGGGGATCGCGGCGGCCATTTTCCTGAAGCAGAGATCTCAATCTGCGAACTCTGCTTCAGGAAAATGGCCGCCGCGATCTCAATCTGGGCACGCGAGGCCTCTCGCAGCCATTTTCCTGAAGCCCCAGGAAGCAGACTCAATCTGCGCACGCTCGGCCTCATGAAAATGGCCGCCTCCACCGAGAAAGCCGTCATTCACCTGGCTTTGCTGCTCTCCTTGGATGCCGGGCAGCGGCGTCACCTCACTTGTGGAAGGGACCCTGCTCACGCCATACCACTCCTCATCATCCATGCACCTCTGTCGCCGCCACACCACTGCCGGTAAGCATGCATTCTAACTATAAGACCCCCCCCACCACCACCACCACCATTTTCCTCACAATTTTGTGGGGGGGGGGGGGGGAAGTGCGTCTTATAGTCTGAAAAATACGGTACCTCCTCAAATCTTGGTATAGAACACGAAAATGTCCCTTTACAGTCCGTTGTGCAACTATTGGGTGGACCCACATTTTTCGGGTTCTTCTGGTCCACGACTGTAGAAAAAAAAATATGGGTTACTGTACAACACAGTCAAAAAAAAGAGACATGTAATACCATTTTACACATAGTGAAGCTTACCTGCAATCTTTGATTCAGATACTCCAGCAAAACCCCTAGCATCTGGAGGCGTTGTGGCCTGCGCATCCGTAGATTACTTTCCACACGCTCTTCGGCATGAGGTGAGCTACGTTCTTCGCTGTGTTGTTCATTAGTACGGTTAGCACTCATGGTGATGGCTTTCAGAAAGTGTGCTATGGCTTTCCAAAATGGAGATTGAGAAGAAGTTGGACTAGGAAATGACATCACGTATTTACTTATTTTTTTTTTAAGTTTGTCTCTTTATTTAGCTTGTCAAAAACGCTTACAAATCCGCATGGAAAAACGCATTAAAAACCACACAAAAAAACCACACTGAAAATTCTGTACCAAAACTGCATAAAAACCGCATTAAATCCGCCGCACTAGTTAGTAAAACCGCAGTTGCGTTTTCTGACAGGAGATGCAGATTTTGTGCAGAAAATTCTGCAACGTGTGCGCACAGCCTCACTGACCATATTAACAAAACCGTCAATAGATGATAAGTCTACAAACAAGGGGACATTTTGATACTTTTATTTCTAAGTTATGTGAAGGGTCCAGTGCCAGTTGACCCTGGGGAGGGCTACTCAATCCCGCCACATCAAGTAATAAATCAAGGGGGTGTCAAGATCAGCACATAAACTTTTATGTTTTGGTGCAAAAAAAAAAAAAACATTGCCATTTCAGCTTTCTAGCAAACAGATGTAATCTTTGATCCAATCAAAATGACAAACTGCTAGTTGGCACAAATGATAATCCTTTACTGAACACAAATTGTTATTTGTTAGGGTAAGTTCACACTGCATTTTTTCTGCAGCAAAAATTGATTTCTTGGCAGGAAAGAAGCTGCGGCAAAAACGCATGTTTTGGTGCATTTTTCTGGGACCAACTTGTGTCTCTTTGTGCATGCTAATTAAACTGAGTGTCCCCAGGAAAAAAAAAAAAAAAAAAAAAAACTTCCTGTAGAAGCATACCTCTAGATCCTATGAAAAGTCGGCAATTCATCTGCCGCTACAGTAAAAACACACTGACAGGTTAGAATAGAACAGATATATACACATAGAAAACATAGGTATATAGATATCAGTGGCAGGTATATGTAAGATGCTCTGCAGGGCAGGAGAATAATATAGAATTATAGGTGAGATGCTCTGCAGTCCAGAAGAAGAATATAACATTATAGGTGAGATGCTCTGCAGGACAGAGAATAGCAAAGATCTATAGGTTAAATGCTCTGCAGGACAGGGGATAGTATGAAGGCATACGTGAGATGCTCTGCAGGGCAGAATAATAATATAGAATTATAGGTGAGAAGCTCTGCAGGACAGAGAATAGCAAATACCTATAGGTTAAATGCTCTGCAAGACAGGGGGATAGTATGCAGGTATACGCAAGATGCTCTGCAGGGCAGGAGAATAATATAGAATTATAGGCGAGATGCTCTGCAGGACAGAGAATAGCAAAGAGACGTAGGTTAAATGCTCTGCGGGACAGGGGGATAGCATGCGTGAGATGCTCTGCAGGGCAGAATAATATATAATTATAGGTGAGATGCTCTGCAGGACAGAATAGCAAAGAGATATAGGTTAAATGCTCTGCAGGACAGAGAATAGCAAAGAGATATAGGTTAAATGCTCTGCGGGACAGGGGGATAGCATGTGTGAGATGCTCTGCAGGGCAGAATAATATATAATTATAGGTGAGATGCTCTGCAGCACAGAAGAATGCCGGCGAAAATTGCCCACACAGAAAACTACCCACAAGTTTATTAAGAACAGTTTAATAAGGAGGTCTAATAACAATAACAAGTTTATTAAACAATCATTACACACCTGCGAATAATTAGCTGCCGGGTGATTGTCCTTGACTTCCATGGGCTCCATTGAAATACAATACAGGACAACACAGGCAGCAAAGAAAATGCAAAATGGATTTCAACAAAGGTCTCTGGGCCCAGTTTACTTCTCCAGGTTCTGCAGGTTCGGTTCACTCATCCCTAGTCCCAGAGTACAGATTCTGTTCTTAGGAGTTGTCATTCCACTGTGCTAACAAGAATTCCACTCTCAGGGTGGTGTGTCTGGGCCTAGAGACCCTTATTCCACTCTCAGTGTGGTGTGTCTGGGCCTAGAGACCCTTATTCCACTCTCAGTGTGGTGTGTCTGGGCCTAGAGACCCTTATTCCACTCTCAGTGTGGTGTGTCTGGGCCTAGAGACCCTTATTCCACTCTCAGTGTGGTGTGTCTGGGCCTAGAGACCCTTATTCCACTCAGTGTGGTGTGTCTGGGCCTAGAGACCCTTATTCCACTCTCCGTGTGGTGTGTCTGGGCCTAGAGACCCTTATTCCACTCTCAGTGTGGTGTGTCTGGGCCTAGAGACCCTTTTTCACATCCACTCTGCATTTCCTTCCATCCTATGCCTGCCTGCACCTGCAGTATATGTGGTCCGTTCACTCTTACTCTTGGTAGTCATAAGTGGACGGGGGAAGGAAGTGCAGGCCCCAGATTCACTGCCACTGAAGTCAATGGGAGAGCGGAGCTGCTATGGCACTTCCGCTCCTCTGACAGATTCTGACAGACTCACCTTTCTGTGGTGCCTTCTGGGCTTCCAGGACCATCTATCTCTGCCAGCAGCACCCTGCTTTTGGTGGGCACACACTGAGATGATGTATTAGGTCTGACCTGCAGTCCCATGTAACTCCACAGATAATACAGTGATTCTTTTGTGGGTACTGATTGCAGTGATGGCTCCTCTGGATCATACTGCTGCTGGTTCTGCATGTGCTGCTGTTCTGGGCTGGTGGGAGGAGTGAGGCAGAATCAGTGAGAGATGAGAGCAGACTAGATCTATCTATTGCTGAGAATGACAGACTGCTACAAACCACAGATCTTCAGCATGTTTGCAGTTTTGCACTAGGTCAGCTGCAAATCATAAGTTGATCACTAGTGTTGAGCGATACCGTCCGATATTTGAAAGTATCGGTATCGGATGGTATCGGCCGATATCCGAAAAATATCAGATATCGCCGATACCGATATCCGATAGCAATACAAGTCAATGGGACACAAATATCGGAAGGTATCCTCTATGGTTCCCAGGGTCTGAAGGAGAGGAAACTCTCCTTCAGGCCCTGGGATCCATATTGATGTGTAAAATAAAGAATAAAAATAAAATATATTGATATACTTACCCTCGGACGCGCCCTGGTTGTCACCGCTGCAACCGCCATGATTCCCTTTTTAAGAATGAGCGCGTTAAGGACCTTCGATGACGTCGCGGCTTGTGATTGGTCGCGTGAGCGGTCAGATGACGCTCACGCGACCAATCACAAGCCACGACGTCATCGAAGGTCGTTAACGCGCTCATTCTTAGTAATGGAAGCATGGCGGTTGCAGAAGAGACAACGAGGGCGCGTTTGAGGGTAAGTATATCAATATTTGTATTTTTATTCTTTATTTTACACATGAGTCTTAATCCCGATACAGATTCCCGATATCACAAAAATATCGGAACTCGGTATCGGAATTCCGATACTTGCGGTATCGGAATGCTCAACACTATTGATCACACATCATATGAACATCCTCACCTTTCTCCTCAAATATCATAGATCTGAAACTTTGTGATGCTGCAATTAGCAATCTTCCATGTGGGCAATTTTCCGGGAACCCAGTGGTACGGGTACGTGTGCGTGTGTATGTATACAAAGGACTCATATCAAAGCTTAATATTTTTGGAAGCTGGAGTGGGGTTTTCTTAGATTTGGCTATCTAAGGGTATGTTCACACGTTCCTGATTTCCATCCTTTTTTTTTTTCAGGACTGAAACCGCAGCTCTTTGCAGAAAACGCAGGTCCTTTTTTTTGGTGCTTTTTTGATGCATTTTTGGAGCAGTTTTCTATGCAGAGTCTGTGTGTTTTCTAGGAAGTTTTTTAGGGTTAAAATGGCTGAAAATACCCTAACCCTACCCCTACCCCTATTCTAACCTTAGTGGGGAAAAAAAAAAATTCTTAATTTTTTTATTGTCCCTACCTATGGGGGTGACAAAGGGGGGAGTGTCATTTACTATTTTTTTTATTTTGATCACTGCAAGATGGCGGCGCCCAGGGAGAAGACGGCCGGACGGACAATGGGAGGCCGGGTAAGTATAAGGGGGGGGAGATTAGGGCACGGGGGGGCATCGGAGCACGGGGGGGGGCATCGGAGCACGGGGGAAAAAATCGGGGCAGCCACACTCCGCCCACGCACTTCCGCCCGCTTCCCCGCACTTCCTGCTGCAGCGGTTCGGCACCACAAACCGCAATAAATCCCGCAGATATATTTTTGATCTGCGGGTTTGACCTCACAATGGAGGTCTATGGGTGCAGAACCGCTGCGGCTCCGAAAAAAGAAGTGACATGGTACTTCTTTTTTACCGCGGCTATTCAGCGCGGCTTTTTTTCCCGATTCCCGCATCATGTGCACAGTGGTTCCGGTTTTCCATAGGGTACATTGTACTGTACCCTGCATGGAAAACAGCTGCGGAACCGCAGCGGCAAAAACGCTGCGGTTCCGCAGAAAAAAACGCACTGTGTGAACATGGCCTTAGGCTTCTTTCACACTTCCATTTTTACAATCTGCACAGGATCCATCAAAATGTTGAAATGACGGATCCTGTGCAGATTGTAA
Organism: Ranitomeya imitator; assembly: GCF_032444005.1. Classification (NCBI taxonomy): domain Eukaryota; kingdom Metazoa; phylum Chordata; class Amphibia; order Anura; family Dendrobatidae; genus Ranitomeya; species Ranitomeya imitator. Next base: position 411,634,036 of record NC_091285.1, read on the forward strand.
AAAACGGGTGCACTGGGCCCGTTTTTCAGACGGCTATGTGCACCTGTTGTGTATGCGTCTTCGCGATGCTCCCGGCAGCTGGCGTTAACAGTAATGCCTTGCGTGCAATAATGACCTCTGATGACGCATCGGGTCATTTTGCAATGCATTACTGGGAACGCTAGCTGGGAACGCTAGCTGCCAGGAGCATCGATAACGCTGCGCGGGACGCCGGAAGGTAAGAATATTGCATTTTTTTCTTTCTTTTTAACATTATATCTTGCTACTATTACTATTATATCTTGTTACTATTGATGCTGCATAGGCAGCCTCAATAGTAAAAAGATAGCGTGAGCAAGAGAAAATTTCATTGATTGGAAATTCTTCCACACATGCTCAGTTTCAAAAGACTGAACCCGTCGCTGGATACCTTCTTTTGACGGTCAGCGACGGATCCTGCGTCCATAAACTTCCATCATAGCCAACGACGGGCAGCGAAAGATCCATCACAGAGCGATTTTCCGACGTGCAGAAAAAAAAAAAAATGTTCCTCTGTGCGTTGTCCCCGCCCGACGGACAGCAATTTTCCGACAGATTCAGGGCACGACGGATGAAACTGAAAGCCATCCGTCGCTAATACAAGTCTATGGGGATAAAACAGGATCCAGCAGAAAAGTTTGCTGGATCCTGCTTTTTACAAAAATCGACGGATTTCGACGGGAGCTCAAAGACGGAAGTGTGAAAGAGGCCTTAGGATGATATCTGTTTTGTGCAGGTAACTTACTGTGCAGAATTATTAGGCAACTTAATAAAAACCAAATATATTTCCATCTCACTTGTTTATTTTCACCAGGTAAACCAATATAACTGCACAAAATTTAGAAATAAACATTTCTGACATGCAAAATCAAAACCCCCCAAAATTAGTGACCAATATAGCCACCTTCCTTTATGATGAAACTAACAGCCTTCCATCCATAGATTCTATCAGTTGCTTGATCTGTTTACGATCAACATTGCGTGCAGCAGCCACCACAGCCTCCCAGACACTGTTCCGAGAGGTGGACTGTTTTCCCTCCCTGTAGATCTCACATTTTATGAGGGACCACAGGTTCTCTATGGGGTTCAGATCAGGTGAACAAGGGGGCCATGTCATTTTTTCTTCTTTGAGACCTTTACTGGCCAGCCACACTGTGGAGTAGTTGAAGGCATGTGATGGAGCATAGTCCTGCATGAAAATCATGTTTTTCTTGAATGATACTGACTTCTTCCTGTACCACTGCTTGAAGAAGTAGTCTTCCAGAAACTGGCAGTAGGTCTGGGAGTTGAGCTTCACTCCATCCTCAACCTGAAAAGGTCCCACAAGTTGATCTTTGATAATACCAGCCCATACCGGTACCCCACCTCCACCTTGCTGGCAGCATCTGAGTCGGAGAGGAGCTCTCTGCCCTTTACTGATCCAGCCTCTGGCCCATCCAGAGTCACTCATTTCATTAGTCCATAAAACCTTTGAAAAGTCAGTCTTAAGATATTTCTTGGCCCAGTCTTGACGTTTTATCTTATGTTTCCTGTTCAAAGGTGGTCATTTTTCAGCCTTCCTTACCTTGGCCATGTCCCCGAGTATCGCACACCTTGTGCTTTTTGTTACTTCAGTAAATTTGCAGATATGAAATATGGCAAAACTGGTGGCAAATGGCATCTTGGCAGCTTCACGCTTGATTTTCCTCAATTCATGGGAAGTTATTTTGCACCTTTTTTGTCCAACACGCTTCTTGCGACCCTGTTGGCTATTTCCCATTAAACGCTTGATTGTTCAGTGATCACGCTTCAAAAGTTTGGCAGTTTCAAGACTGCTGCATCCCTCTGCAAGACATCTCACAATTTTGGACTTTTCAGAGCCCGTCAAATCTCTCTTCTGACCCATTTTGCCAAGGGAAAGGAAGTTGCCTAATAATTAAGCACACCTCATATAGGGTTTTGATGTCATTAGACAACACCCCTCCTCATTAGAGATGCACATCACCTGATTTACTTAATTGGTAGTTGGCTCTCAAGCCTGAACAGCTTGAAGTAGGACAACATGTATAAAAAGTATCATGTGATCAAAATTCAACCTGCCTAATAATTCTGCAGTGTGCGTGCGTGCGTGTGCGCTCTTCACCGATCCTCCACCAAATTTCACAGTGGGTGCAAGACACTGTGGATTGTATGCCTCTCCAGGTCTCCAATAGACGACCAGGTGTTGATCTGGGGATGCTTCAGCAAGACTGGAATTGGGCAGGTTAATCTTTGCGAAGAAAGTATGAATCAAGCTGCAAACAATGTTATCCTGGACAAACAGTTGATTCCTTCTGCTCAGGCAATGTTCCCCAACTCTGAGGACTGGTTTTTCCAGCAGGACAATGCACCATGCCACACCGCTAGGTCAATCAAGGTGTGGGATGAAGAACCACCACATCAAATCCCTGTCATGGCCAACTCAATCTCCAGACTTGAAGCCCATTGAAAACCTCTGGAATGTAATCACAATGAAGATGGATAGTCACAAGCCATCAAAGAAGAATGGCGTAAATGTTTGTACCAGGAGTGGCATAAGGTCGCTAAAAAGCAGTGTGAAAGACTGGTGGAAAGCATGCCAAGACGCATGAAAGCGGTGATTAAAAATCATGGTTATTCCACAAAATATTGATTTCTGAACTCTTCCCGAGTTAAACATTAGTATTGTTGTTTCTAAATGATTATGAACTTGTTTTTTTTTGCATTATTTGAGGTCTGCAAGCAATGAATGGTTTTGTTATTTTAACCATTTCTCATTTTCAGAAAATACAAAATGTATTGCTTGGAACCTTGCAGTTGTCAGTAGTTTATAGAATAAAAGAACAATTTACATTTTACTCAAAAATATACCTATAAAGAGAAAAATCAGGCAAACTGAACATTTTGCAGTGGTCTCTTAATTTTTGCCAAAGCTGTGTGTGTGTTTGTGTGTGTGTGTGTGTGTGTGTGTGTGTGTGTGTGTGTGTGTGTGTGTGTGTGTGTGTGTGTGTGTGTGTGTGTGTGTGTGTGTGTATATTTGGTGGTTCGACATATGGTGGTTCGACAGTATAGAAGAGATTAATTACATACGGTAAATAAAAACATAGAATACCGTACGTATTTTTCCGACTATAAGACGCACTTTTTCCCCAAAAAAATTGTGAGGAAAATGGGGGGTGCGTCTTATAGTCGGAATGCAGGCTTACCGGCATTGTGGCGGCGACAGAGGTGCCGGGATGATGTGGCGCGGTGAGCGGTATTGCGTGAGCAGGGTCCCTTCCACATCTGAGGTGACGCCGCGGCCCGGTATTTAAGGAGAGCAGCAGAGCTGGGTGAGTTACGGATTTCCCGGTGTCGGCGGCCATCTTCCTGAGGCTGCGCGTGCGCAGATTGAGTTTTCTGCTTCCTGGGGCTTCAGAAAAATGGCCGTGGGAGGCCGCGCGTGCGCAGATTGAGATCACAGCGGACATTTTCCTGAAGCAGAGTTCGCAGATTGAGATCTCAGCTTCAGGAAAATGGCCCCCGCGATCTCCATCTGCGCACGCGCGGCCTCCCGCTGCCATTTTCCTATAGCCCTGGGAAGCAGAGTACTGAATCTGCGCACGAGCGGCCTCAGGAAGATGGCCGCCGCCACCGGGAAAACCGTGACTCACCCAGCTCTGCTGCTCTCCTTCAATACCGCCGTGGCGTCACCTCAAATGTGGAAGGGACCCTGGCCACCGCCACCTGAGGAAGTGACCGCACATCTGCTGCCGCCACAGCACTGCCACAACCTCCCCATGGACACAAGGCCATGGCGTCACCCACCTAAGCAAGATGGGACCCTGCTCAGGTGCACGCCGTTCTGCCCACCGCAGCTCAGCATCACCTCACCTCTGCCACCACCATGCCTCCTGTGACCCTGCTCTGCCACTGCCTGCCCTCGGGTAAGAGATCTTAAATTCGGACAATTAGACAGACCCCCGTCTTATAAAAAAAAAAAATCTTTTTTTCTGCAATTTTCACCCCAAATTTGGGGTGAGTCTTATGGTACGGTGCATCTTATAGTCTGAAAAATACGGTAGATATAAAGAGGTCAGTGACAAATACAATTAGTACAGTGTGTGCAGCTTACTGTATATGTATTTAATAAAAGATTGTTTTTCTGAAGAAAAAAAAAATGGCGTGGGCACCTGCGTAATTTTCGTGTGTTTTCTGTGTATATTATAGTGTGTAGGATGTTCAGGGTGTATTAGGGTCCCTAGGGCTACCGATGTTCAGCAGGGGTGCCATCATGTCTACAACTAGGATGCCAACCTCATCACTACCGGAGCCACCGCCTCACCACCACCGGAGCTCCTGCAACCCTCAACCCTACTGTCTCCTTCCCCATAATCCTGTAGAATGTAAGCCCGCAAGGGCAGGGTCCTCCCCCCTCTGTATCAGTCTGTCATTGTTAGTTTGTTTACTGTAAGTGATGTCTGTAACTTGTATGTAACCCCTTCTCATGTACAGCACCATGGAATCAATGGTGCTATATAAATAAATAATAATAATAATAAAATAATAATAACCAGCATAGGGAAAGCCGACGGCTGGGAGCCGATGCTTATAGCCTGGGGAGGGAGTAATACCCATGGAGCTTCTCAGGCTATTAATATCAGCTCACAGCTGTATACTTGGTTTATACTGGCTATTAAAATGGAGGACCTTTAAAAAAAAAAAAAAGAAGAAGAAGGACATAGGGTCCCCCTATAATTAATAACAAGCAAAGGCTAAGCAGACAGCTGCGGGCTGATATTAATAGCCTCTGAAGGGGCCATGGATACATCCCCATCCCCTCCCCCCCCCCCCCCCCCCCACGGCTAAAAACATTAGCTCTCAGCTGCCCCAGAAAAGGCGCATTTCAAAGATGTGCCAGTTCTGGCACTTCGCCTCGCTCTTCCCACTTGACATCAAGCCCCGAGGTTAGTAATGGGGAGGTGTCAATAAAACGCCCCCATTACTAACCCCCATAGTCACATGGCGTAAAAACACACACACCAAGAAAAAAGTCCTTTAATTGAAAGAATGACAGCGACTCCTTTAATAATCTTAATTACACCATACTTGCTACATCGCTCATTCCACCGAAGCCCTCGTTCTCATGTAATAAAACCAAAAATAAAAACAACCATATCCCTCACCTCGCCGTCGTTCTGTTCCACACCATAATCCATGTCTGGGGGAGAAATGGAATTCAACCTGGACAGGGCCAAGATGCGACCATCCAAGCTGAAAACCAGAGGTGAATGAGCTGCTGTAAGCGCAGCCTCAGTGACCGGGCTAGCAGTACATTTTTGCATCTCTAATTTCTCTTCTATTCATACATCATAAAAGACAAGCTATTCGTACACCCAGATTACGGTGCGTGCCCTAGCTTGACTTGTCAAAGCCTATAACACCGGGTGATGGGGAGATTAGAAGTAAAGCACAAGCGGTATATTCTGTGTCTACTGATGGCCCGGTTTATGATGACACTATAGTAGATAAGCCATTACTTTAAGTGTAGCTAAGTGTAGATACTTTATACATTATTATTACAGTAATCTATACAGACTCCTCAACAAAATATCACGAACTTCATTTATAAGGAACGGTGCAAATATTGTAAATGAAGGATCCTCACATAGCTGACATTAATAGGAGCATGACAAATGTTTAAGATAGTCACAGGATCCATGTTTAGGGCAGAGGTCTCCGTTGGTATGCAACTGCTCAAGGTAAAAGTTTAGAAGAATTTACATTAACTATGCCAATAACCAAGTAGAGGAAGATTTATTACTGCAGAGAAGACTAACTCATTGTTGGCCCCAACTCACGGCTCCTACTTCTCAGCTAACAGGTAAAATAGTGAGCATGCCGACCTTGCGTTACACAACTGGTTAAGGTCAACCAAATCCCACCATTTCAGAGACACTGGACAATCTTCTGAGGGTGCATTTATTAAGAGGGTCAATTTCATCTGGTTAAAAAAAATATATACATCTCTAAATAAACATATACAAGTTGATCAGAGCCAATATGTCTGCTTATACAGGCTGATAAATCTTTCTGGGAAGAGAACGATGAGTGATCCAGTCGTCCTGTCCCTATACAGCGTAATGTTAGGGGCAGCAGTAGCATCCGATCAGGTGATCATTGGCATGTTTAACGAGCCTGTATTCGGGATCAAGTCGTAATACATTCAATTGTTCCTAGCAGAAGGCTTGTTCAGCTGGCAGCTATTCTTACAGCCCTGCCTAAACACATACAGGTAAATGTTCTGAAAATGAGAGAAGCCATACAGCCCCAGTTGCAGTGCGGAGAAGTTGATGGCTTATAACCTTCCATTTGCCATGGTCTGTGCCAAGCATTTCCGAGAATACTTGCCCATAGTATTCGATGAGTCTTCTTCAGAACAGCGAGAATGAAAGGGTAAAAATGAATAGAGGGAAAGATCAAGCAGATGTCCATCAGTGGTGAAGGTCTTGAAAAACTCTGGCTCTCATATATTGAAAGAACAAGGGTCTTGAGCGCAGTGATCCTTGCTTTCATTACTTTTCAGACTGCAATGGAGCAAGCCATGATGAGGTGTAGAAGTTGGGAGCTAGACTAATCAAGCCTACATCCTGTGGATTTCCCATACATGTTTGTGACGGGATTTCAGGAAGCCCTACTGTAATCATCATACATATATATATTATACGTATATACATATTATAAAGCTCTCCACAGTGCGGCACCCCCTTACATCTCCTCCCTCATTTCGGTCTTCCGGCCTAACCAACCACTGCGCTTCTGCAAACTATTTTCAACTAACCTCTGCACTAATCCGCACCTCCCACTCCTGACCTCAAAACTTCTCCCGTGCTGCGCCAATCCTCTGGAATGCTCTACCCCAAGATATTAGGACCATCCACAATTTGCATAGTTTTAGGTGCACCCTCAAAACACATTTGCTCAGAGCGGTCTATCACGTTCCCTAATCAAAGTCAGAGTGTGAGTGTGTGAGTGCGAGAGTGTGAGTGTGTGGCCCATTCACTATCTCCATCTATCCCCCACTCCCTGAAGTTGGCTGGGCCATCATTGTAAATACACACCTGTACTTTGTATCTCCCCCTCCTCGTTGCAGATTGTAAGCTCTCAGAGCAGGGTCATCTTATTGTGCTTTAACCAGTTTCTGACCTCGGACGGGATAGTACGTCCGAGGTCAGATACCGCGCTTTGATGCAGGGCTCCGGTGGTGAGCCGCATTAAAGCCGGGACATGTCAGCTGTTTTGAATAGCAATAGCAGCGGGTGAATCGCTAACTAGTTAAATGCCGCTGTCAAACGCTGACCGCGGCATTTAACCGGCACTTCCGGACGGAAAAGAGCGCATCGCCGACCCCCGTCACATGATCGGGGGTCAGCGATGCTTCTGCATAGTTACCATAGAAGTCCTTGAGACCTCTATGGTTACTGATGCCGGCCTGCTGTGAGCGCCACCCTGTGGTCGGCACTCATAGCACACCTGTAATTCAGCTACATAGCAGCGATCTGTAGCAGAGGCGATCAAGTTGTGCCAGCTTCAAGCCTCCTATGAAGGCTATTGAAGCATGGCAAAAGTAAAAAAAAAAAAAAAAAGTGAAAAAAAAGTGAAAAATAAATAAAAGTTTAAATCACCCCCCTTTCGCCCCATTCAAAATAAATCAATTAAAAAAAAAAAAAATCAAACCTACACATTTGGTATCGCCGCATTCAGAATCGCCCGATCTATCAATAAAAAAAGGATTAACCCGATTGCTAAACGGCGTAGAGAGAAAAAAAAAAGTGAAACGCCAGAATTAGGTTTTTTTTTTTGTCACCGCGACATTGCATTAAAATGCAATAAATGGCGATCAAAAGAACGTATCTGCTCCGAAATGGTATCATTAACCTTCGTCCGGCTGAGTAGGTACAATTGTAACTATTCCGTTTTAACCCCTTTACCCCCAAGGGTGGTTTGCACGTTATGGACCGGGCCAATTTTTACAATTCTGACCACTGTCCCTTTATGAGGTTTTAACTCTGGAACGCTTCAACGGATCCCGGTGATTCTGACATTGTTTTCTCGTGACATATTGTACTTCATGATAGTGGTAAAATTTCTTTGATATTACTTGCGATTATTTGTGAAAAAAACGGAAATATGGCGAAAATTTTGAACATTTTGCAATTTTCCAACTTTGAATTTTTATGCAATTAAATCACAGAGATATGTCACACAAAATACTTAATAAGTAACATTTCCCACATGTCTACTTTACATCAGCACAATTTTGGAACCAACATTTTTTTTTGTTAGGGAGTTATAAGGGTTAAAAGTTGACCAGCAATTTCTCATTTTTACAACACCATTTTATTTTAGGGGCCACATCTCATTTGAAGTCATTTTGAGGGGTCTATATGATAGAAAATACCCAAGTGTGACACCATTCTAAAAACTGCACCCCTCAAGGTTCTCAAAACCACATTCAAGAAGTTTATTAACCCTTCAGGTGTTTCACAGGAATTTTTGGAATGTTTAAATAAAAATTAACATTTTACTTTTTTTCACAAAAAATTTACTTCAGCTCCAATTTGTTTTATTTTGCCAAGAGTTACAGGAGAAAATGGACCCCAAACCTTGTTGTACAATTTGTCCTGAGTACGCTGATACCACATAAGTGGAGGTAAACCACTGTTTGGGCGCATGACAGAGCTTGGAAGCGAAGGAGCGCCATTTGACTTTTTAATGCAAAATTGACTGGAATTGAGATGGGACGCCATGTTGCGTTTGGAGAGCCACTGATGTGCCTAAACATTGAAACCCCCCACAAGTGACACCATTTTGGAAAGTAGACCCCCTAAGGAACTTATCTAGAGGTGTGGTGAGCACTTTGACCCACCAAGTGCTTCACAGAAGTTTATAATGCAGAACCGTAAAAATAAAAAATATTTTTTGTAAAAAAAAATGATCTTTTTGCCCCCAATTTTTTATTTTCCCAATGGAAAGAGAAGAATTTGGAACCATAAAGTTGTTGCACAATTTGTCCTGAGTACTCTGATACCCCATATGTGGGGGTAAACCACTGTTTGGGCGCATGGGAGACCTCGGAAGGGAAGGAGTGCCGTTTGACCTTTCAATGCAAAATTGACAGGAATTGAGATGGGACGCCATGTTGCGTTTGAAGAGCCACTGATGTGCCTAAACATTGAAACCCCCCACAAGTGACACCATTTTGGAAAGTAGACCCCCTAAGGAACTTATCTAGAGGTATGGTGAGCACTTTGACCCACCAAGTGCTTCACAGAAGTTTATAATGCAGAGCCGTAAAAATAAAACAAATTTTTTTTCCCACAAATATTTTTTAGCCCCCAGTTTTGTATTTTCCCGAGGGGAACAGGAGAAATTGGACCCCAAAATTTGTTGTGCAATTTGTCCTGAGTGCGCTGATACCCCATATGTGGGGGGGAACCACCGTTTGGGCGCATGGGAAGGCTCAGAAGGGAAGGAGCGCCATTTGAAATACAGACTTAGATGGAATGGTCTGCAGGCGTCACATTGCGTTTGCAGGGCCCCTAATGTACCTAAACAATAGAAACCCCCCACAAGTGACCCCATATTGGAAACTAGACCCCCCAAGGAACTTATCTAGATGTGTTGTGAGAACTTTGAGCCCACACGTATTTCACTACAGTTTATAACGCAGAGCCGTGAAAATTAAAAAAATCTTTTTTTTCCCACAAAACTTTTAGCCCCCAGTTTTGTATTTTCCCAAGGGTAACAGGAGAACTTGGACCCTAAAAGTTGTTGTCCTATTTGTCCTGAGTACGCTGATACCCCATATATTGGGGTAAACTCCTGTTTGGGCACACGGGAGAGCTCGGAAGGGAAGGAGCACTGTTTTACTTTTTCAACGCAGAATTGGCTGGAATTGAGATCGGACGCCATGTTGCATTTGGAGAGCCCCTGATGTGTCTAAACAGTGGAAACCCCCCAATTATAACTGAAACCCTAATCCAAACACACCCCTAACTCTAATTCCAACGGTAACCCTAACCAAACCTCTAACCCTGACACACCCCTAACCCTAATCCCAACCCTATTCCCAACCGCAAATGTAATCCAAACCCTAACCCTAACTGTAGCCTTAACCCTAACTGTAGCCTTAACCCTAACTGTAGCCTTAACCCTAACTGTAGCCTTAACCCTAACTGTAGCCTTAACCCTAGCCCTAACCATAACCCTAGCCCTAACCCTAGCCCTAGCCCTAGCCCTAACCCTAACCTCAGCCCTAACCCTAGCCCTAGCCCTAACCCTAACCCTAGCCCTAACCCTAATGGGAAAATGGAAATAAATACATTTTTTAAATTTTTTTTACTTTTCCCCAACTAAGGGGGTAATGAAGGGGGGTTTGATTTACTTTTATAGCAGGTTTTTTAGCGGATTTTTATGATTGGCAGCCGTCACTCACTGAAAGACGCTTTCTATTGCAAAAAATATTTTTTGCGTTACCACATTTTGAGAGCTATAATTTTTCCATATTTGAGTCCACAGAATCATGTGAGGTCTTGTTTTTTGCGGGACGAGTTGACGTTTTTATTGGTAACACTTTCGGGCACGTGACATTTTTTGATCGCCTTTTATTCCGATTTTTGTGAGGCAGAATTACCAAAAAACAGCTATTCATGAATTTCTTTTGGGGGAGGCGTTTATACCGTTCCGCGTTTGGTAAAATTGATAAAGCCGTTTTATTCTTCGGGTCAGTACGATTACAGCGACACCTCATTTATATCATTTTTTTATGTTTTGGCGCTTTTATACGATAAAAACTATTTTATAGAAAAAATAATTATTTTTGCATCGCTTTATTCTGAGGACTATAACTTTTTTATTTTTTGCTGATGTTGCTGTATGGCGGCTCATTTTTTGCGGGACAAGATGACGCTTTCAGCGGTACCCTGGTTATTTATATCTGTCTTTTTGATCGCGTGTTATTCCACTTTTTGTTCGGCGGTATGATAATAAAGCGTTGTTTTTTGCCTCTTTTTTTTTTTTTTTCTTACGGTGTTTACTGAAGGGGTTAACTAGTGGTTTTATAGGTCGGGTCGTTACGGACGCGGCGATACTAAATATGTGTACTTTTATTGTTTTTTTTTTTTTTATTTAGATAAAGAAATGTATTTATGGGAATAATATTTTTTTTTTTTTTTTTTTTTACACACACTTGTAAAAAAAATTTTTTTTACTTTTTTACTTTGTCCCAGGGGGGGACAATACAGATCGGTGATCTGCCAGTTTGCACAGCACTCTGACAGATCACCGATCTGTCTGAGAGCAGCGCAGCGTTACCAAGTGCCTGCTCTGAGCAGGCACTTGGTAAGCCACCTCCCTCCCTGCAGGACCCGGATCCGCGGCCATATTGGATCCGGGACTTGATGCAGGGAGGGAGGTGGGAGACCCCCGGAGCAACGCGATCACATCGCGTTGCTGCGGGGGGCTCAGGGAAGCCCGCAGGGAGCCCCCTCCCTGCGCGATGCTTCCCTGCACCGCCGGCACATCATCATGTTTGATCGCGGTGTGCCGGGGGTTAATGTGTCGGGGGCGGTCCGTGACCGCTCCTGGCACATAGTGCCGGATGTCAGCTGCGATAAGCAGCTGACACCCGGCCGCGATCCCCCTGTGAGCGCGGCCGATCGGCTATGACGTACTATTCCGTCCTTGGGAAGTAAAGCCCACCCCACATGGACGGAATAGTACGTCTAATGGCAGAAAGGGGTTAAAATTGCCATAACTTTTTTTTTTTTTTTTTTTTCGAAAAGCCGTAGAGGGCTGAAATTTCGTGACATCTCTGCAGTTTTGGTCCAGAATATATTGGCCAAATTTCAATAAAATATATATATATGAAGGTACAATTGTACCTCTGCAGCCTGTTAACGTTGTAAAATTATGCAGCCTGACGATGGTTAAAAACGCCAGCTCGGCACGCAAAAGATAAACCCTCAACCGACTCCAGAACATGAAAAATGGAGACGCTACGGGTATTGGAAAATGGCGCGATTTTTTTTTAATTATTTTTTTAAAGCAAAGTTTGGAAAAAATTTTCACCACTTAGATAAAAAATAACCTAGACATGTTAGGTGTCTATGAACTCGTACTGACCTGGAGAATCATAACGGCAGGTCAGTTTTAGCATTTAGTGAACCTAGCAAAAAAACCAAGCAAAAAACAAGTGTGGGATTGCACTTTTTTTGCAATTTCACCGCACTTGGATTTTTTTTTTCCAGTTTTCTAGTACACGACATGCTAAAACCAATGATGTCGTTCAAAAGTGCAACTCGTCCCGAAAAAAATAAGCCCTCACATGGCTATATTGACGGAAAAATAAAAAAGTTATGGCTCTGGGAAGGAGGGGAGCGAAAAACGAACACAGAAAAAATGGAAAATCCCAAGGTCATGAAGGGATTAATTATTGTATTGCTAACGTTGTTACTTATGACTGTTGTGTTTGAAACTGTTAAGCGCTGCGGAATATGTTGGCGCTATATAAAGATTATTATTACTAGACTGCGATGAAAACCTTGTGCTGAACAAGGTGTCACCGGTTCAAAATGTTTGAAGCAAGTTTTGTATCTTCTATAAGCAAAATAACACAGCTTTCTGCTCCTAGTGAGCACCCAGAACCGATCCTGCTCCTCCTCGTAGTGGAAGACGTCTGCTGCGTGGGCTACAGGATATAGAGGCAGGCTTCCTTACATTCTGCCACACACGCTGACTTCTCACAAGGCTTCAGAAAACAGAATTCACATTTGGAGATCAGCTGGCTTCCTGATCACACACAGCGCTGTGCTGCAACAGGTTCCTGGGTGAGAAAGACTAAAAAAGAGCTTTCAGCACTAGGAATACTGACCACATCTCTCCCTCCCATACAACAAAAGAGAAACCTTACAAAAACCCAATTCTACTCAAGATACCCAATCCCAAGCAGAGAGACAGGAAGAGGATAGCAGTGCGGAGACCTCCCACCAGCATCCTTGTCACACTGATTCTGGAGCAACGTCTGCTCCAGAAGGCCACCCCATGTGGATTTCCCATGAAATGTGTTGGATTTATCTGACGGCTTCCATAGATATATCAAAACTGAAAATTAAATTTAAAAATAACATTTTAAGTTTTATGCCATTTTTCTGAGTTTTTAACAAGAGACAACACAAATATTGCAATATTTCCCGAGAATACGTTGATAGTGGTGGTTGCATGCTCTTACATGTGAGCTTATGTGCAAACATGTCTCCATGTAAGGCCAACGACAGAGCCGTCCCCGCAATCCCTCTAGAACTCGCGCACAAGAACACCATTGTATAACCATCAATACAACCTTGCTGCCAATTTATCATTTGTGCCAAAGTGTAATGTGAGCGTCGCAACCGAAGATCAAATCATTATTTTCTCATTAATAAACTCAAGGCTTTAGCCAATGTAAGTGTTACGATAAGAACGGATTACAAGCTAGAAAGGGCAAAGGGAGCAGATAATAGATCACATTGCCATTAACCCTATCCGCTCCATAAGCTGCACCTTTTTGCAGTCATTTTAACCAACATCAAATCCTCCCAGATCCACTGTCCTGGAAATTGCTATTCACTGTTATACCAAAGTAACAAGTCTTGGGAGTATAATGAGGTATTGGAAGTCGATTTTTGGCTTAAGACATCCTTCACTGCCGTTCTTCAGTCATAGTTCTCCACATTTAACTCCCTGGTCCAAGAGATTACATTCCCTCAAAACGCAATGTGAGCACATATCAGGGATCAGTCGCTTTGCCAAAATCTTTGCCCAATCTTTTCTCTGGTAGAGGGGTGCCCACAACTTGGATATGGATGGCCTGTCCTCTTGTAAAGGTCAAACACTTGGTGCCCCCACAATCAGATGTAAACGGTTGATGGAGAAGGAAAAGCTCCAGACACCAGAGTGGCTGTTCTTGAGTACTGCAGCTCAGCTGCTATTCATCTCAATAGGAGCTGGGTAGAAGTACCCGATAATGGCCACCATACAGTGTACGGAGCTTTGTTTAATCCAGGTGCTCCATTCAGCAGATTGGTGCAGCAGGCAGGAATGCCCTAACACTTATTTTGTTGTGCTATGTCACTGATCAGGTGCTGAGTTATTACCTGTATCTGCATACAAGAAATCTGTGATGAATATGCCAGCCAAAATGTGATCCGGATGGAAGATCTTATGACTACTATTCATGACAAATTCTACAAAAACAGAAGATCGCTGGAAGCCGTTTCACAGGATGCTATAAATGTGGGTTCCACCATCTCCAGAACAAGGGTCCTAAAAGCCCATCCTGCCTACTGTAACATCCACTGTGAATGCCAATGTGACCAAAATTGCCCAAAACACTGAAGTCACAGTGCTATGTGCTTTTTGTAACCCCCATTAACTTTTATAGCTTCATAATCTGCAGAGAACTTCCAATTGAAACACTATTCCTTGTAAAGCAAAGCTTTTCAGCTCAACATAGTAGGAATTAGTCCTACTGGTAATTGGTGTTCCAGGAGTCCATGACGGCACCATCAGGAGGTTGTTCTTCATATCCTTGATAGGGACAGAAATACAAGAGGTTAAAAGGTCCCTTCTTCCACCACCCTCCTGTGGTTTTCCAAGTACCACACCAGGATGGATGAAGCTCTATTTTCCAGAGTTTCCTTCTACATACATTACCTTCACATAGCAGACAGGAAATTTAAGAGTGGGAACGTAATGGGTACTGTCATGATAGACTCCTAGAAAACCAATTATCAGTAGGACCAATTCTTACTTCCCAGGATATCCCTCCTGACAGCAACGTCAGAATACCAAAGGACACATTCAGAGCGGGACTACCTGCTTGGATGACACTTCTACTGAAGCCAGTATTTTGGCATGATAAAATATCTCTGCAGATTTGGTCTACTGAGGGCCCCTGCTTGTTCTGCCCATGATGTAGCTACTGCTCTAGTAGAATGGGCTTTGATGTTGTCCTCTGGAGATTTCCCTTAGATGTCTTCAAATTATTCCTTCCTGCAAACTGAACAAATAAATTGGAGCCCATCAGCCAACTTTTTGTGATCTCCAGATATTGGAGGACTTTTCTTCTGACATTTAGAAAATGAAATGCGAGCTCTCGAAAGCAGTCCTTAAGGAGAGTGATTGTGTCCGAATCTTCTAGAGGCTTATATGGTCATGGTTTACATAAGCCATTCAATACTAGACTGAGGTCCCATGGAGGAACAGCGACCTTAACTGTGGGTCTACAGTAGGATTAGACCCGAAATTAAGGTCCCTGTTCCTCCAAAACAAATCTCTCAATCCAGGGATGTCTTACTGATGGGACAATCCATGAAGGCACTCAAAGCTGAAATCTGTACCTTCAATGTGCAAGGTCTCAGGCCTTTATTAAATCCCGTTGGGAAAAATCTAATATTTTTGAATATTAGGGCTAGAGATATAAACCATTGTTTCCTGGTATTGTGCACAAAACTTAATTTACAGTAATAATAATTTTTATTTATATAGCACCAATATATTCCGCAGCATTTTACAATTAAGTGGGGACATGTACAGACCATAAATTCAATGCAACTTAAGACCATTTAAACAGTGACATTAGGGGTGAGATCCCTGCTCGCAAGCTTACAATCGACAAACTTCAAGATCTTCATGCATAAGGCCGATGTCAGTGGCTTCATACTCCTCTGGATAGTGGATATGACTGCATCCTAAAGCCCTCTTGATCTCAAATATCTGCCTTTCAGGACCCAGCCCAAAAATTGCAGGAACTTCACACATTGGGATGGAATAACAGCCCTTTAAAAATAATATTGTGCCTTAATAGAAATATTGGGTCTTCTAAAGTCACCTTTAGCAGGGGAAACAGCTTCTCTCCAAAACGGCAGCATCACTATTACCTTGGCCCGATCGTCCTGGATTTTCTTCAGTACTGCTGGAATTAGGGGCAAGGGAGGAAAAACATGCCAGGTTCATGTCGTCCCATATCTGAAACAAGGCATCTGTTCCTGACAAGTTGGGGGGGGGAGAAAAAAAAACAAAACAATTTCTCCTTGTGGCAAACAAGTTTAGCTGAGGAGTACCCCTACAATGTTTTAAGTGATGGCATTTCCCCCAGTTCAGTTCCCATGCCGATTGCTGTATTTTTTTCTGGCTGAGAAAAGTCTGCCACCAAATTTTGAGATCCCTTTAGGTGTATCGCCGTCACTGAAAGGACTCTTCTACCCAATGAAAAATCTTTTCAGGTAAAGCCTGAAAATGGTGGATGTCTCAGATGACCGAGGAAGGCTACTATCGTGACATTGACAGAATTCTGATGTGTTGATCCTATATATTTAACAGACAACTTCTCAACGTCTCTCAGAGCTTGGCTCTATCTGAGGTTTGACCCCTTACCGACCTCCGCCGTACTATTACTGCGGAGGTCGGATCCACTGCTTTGATGTGGGCTCTGGTGCTGAGCCCACATCAAAGCCAGGACATGTCAGCTGTTTTGAACAGCTGACATGTGCCTGCAATAGCAGTGGGTGAAATCGCGATTCACCAGCCGCTATTAACTAGTTAAATGCCGCTGTCAAATGCTGACAGTGTCATTTAACCGGCGCTTCCGGCCATCGGGCCAGAAATGAGCACATCGCCGACCCCCGTCACATGATCGGGGGTCAGCGATGTGTCGGCATAGTAACCAGAGGTCTCCTCGAAACCTCTATGGTCACTGATGTCGGCTTGCTATGAGCGCCACCCTGTGCTCGGCGCTCATAGCAAGCCTGCAATTCAGACACATAGGAGTGATCTGATGATTGCTGCTATGTAGCAGAACTGATCAGGCTATGCCAGCTTCTAGCCTCCCATGGAGGCTACTGAAGCGTGGCAAAAGTTTAAAAAAAAAAAAAAAGTTTAAAAAAATATGAAAAAAAAAAAAAAAGTTTAAATCCCCCCCCCCCTTTCGCCCATTCAAAATAAAAAAAAAAATAAAATAAAAAAAAAATCAAACCTACACGTATTTGGTATTGCCGCGTTCAGAATTGCCTGATCTATCAATAAAAAAGCATTAACCTGATCGCTAAGCAGCATAGTGAGAAAAAAAAATTTGAAACGCCAGAATTACGTTTTTTTTGGTTGCCGCGACATTGCATTAAAATGCATTAACGGGCGATCAAAAGAACGTATCTGCACCAAAAGGGTATCATTAAATACGTCAGATTGGCACACAAAAAATAAGCCCTCACACGACCCCACATCACGAAAAATGGAGACGCTACAGGTATTGGAAAATGGCGCATTTTTTGTTGTTTTTTTGTTTTAGCAAAGTTTGGAATTTTTTTTACCACTTAGATAAAACGTAACCTAGACATGTTTGGTGTCTATGAACTTGTAATGACCTGGAGAATCATAATATCAGGTCAGTTTTAGCATTTAGTGAACCTAGCAAAAAAGCCAAACAAAAAACAAGTGTGGGATTGCACTTTTTTTTGCAATTTCACCCCACTTGGAATTTTTTTCCCCGTTTTCTAGTACACGACATGCTAAAACCAATAATGTCGTTCAAAAGTGCAACTTGTCCGGCAAAAAATAAGCCCTCACATGGCCAAATTGACGGGGGAAAAAAAAAAAAAGTTATGGCTCTGGGAAGGAGGGGAGTGAAAAATGAGAACGCAAAAACGGAAAAGGGCAAGGTCTTGAAGGGGTTAAGGATGTGAGATAACCTGGCGGTGGCCAGGTGCCCTGTAAGTACTGACCTTGTACATGGCCCCCCCATTCGCTGTTGCTTGTGTCTGTGGTGACTGTTACAAACGGGGATAGACTCCACATATTCCCTTTCTGACTTTTTTGTTGTTCTGGACAATGGTATTTTCTTGGCCAATCCTTCCTCTTGTCTCCAGGATGCCAGGATCTGCTTACTCCTACTACAGTAAACCAACGTTTTCTTCAAGCCTCTTGTTCTGCACTAGATCGTGTTCCTTCTCTTATTACCCATCATCTCCATCATTTTAGGCCCTGTGTTAGACCTTTACCCTGTTAAAGTCTGGGGAAATTCTGCATTCAAGCACATTAGCCAAGTATACGGTTTATCAGAGCGGTACTTTAAAGAGCAGACACAAACAGAGAACACAAGCTTCCTGCCTCCCGAATCCATTATTTCTTATTCTGACGCAGGGGTTTTGACATTGATTATTCAACCCACACAGTAATTGTTGAGCTCTTGTTCAGGCGCAGCTCACGCAGGAAACAGACTGTACAGAACAAACAGGCGTTTTATTTCTAGGGCCCTGTACTCCTGCAATACTGCCAACGTCTCCAAGCAAAGGCCAGATCATTCAGACTCCATTCCTCGTGCGTGGATTGCATTGAAATACACGGTTCTACCCCCTGTGCGGAGCTGAAATCAACAACTTATGTGTAGTCACTGATCGACGTGTCACAGATGAAAAACACATGCTTGGTTTCGCACACACCTAATATAGGCTGCGGATTACCAGTCGGTACAAAAAAAAAATATGGCGTACAGACAACTTTATCAAACACGCAACATTGGCGCTGACCATTTGTTCTAGTGAAAGGAATGCTGGGAAGACTGGTGTCCTGGTCAAAGTTGCCATCTAGATCTGGCCCCATAAACACTGGGCACATGCTCCTACTGCCATGGGGAGGACACCTACTAGCCTTCTAAATCAGTCAGAATACAAGAAGGTGCCCATCAACTCAGCTGGAGGCTGCTCAGGGCATACATCTGCCTCAATGGACCCAACTCATTTTTGCCAGAGTTCTGCAGTAAAACGGTTTGTGTTACCTGTACAAATTATGGAGTCTGACTTCAACCTAGGTCAGGTAGAGTGTTCCCCTGGTGGGTACGCTGGCACAGAATGACTGTTCAATGAAGCACAACATGGAGGGGCCAATCATTTATATACACCTAACAATCTCCACAGCTGTCAAAGAAGAGAGGAGGGTGGAGATTGAGAGAAACCAAGCAGGTGGAAAGGTGAATATAAATGACTAGCTACTGAACCCGTTCTACGCCCGGGTGGCGAGCATTTATATTGGTATATGGTCCCCATCCTGTCATGAGCTGCTCCATCCTGCGTCCCCATCCTGTCATGTGCTGCACCCATCCTGCGCCCTCATCCTGCCATGTGCTGCACCCATCCTGCCATGTGTTGCACCCATCTTGCGCTCCCATTGTCATGTGCTGCTCCCATCCTGCGCCGCCATTCTGTCATGTGCTGCACCCATCCTGCGCCTCCATTCTGCGCCTCCATCCTGTCATGTGCTGCTCCCATCCTGCGCCCCCATTCTGTCATGTGCTGCACCCATCCTGCGCCTCCATTCTGCGCCTCCATCCTGTCATGTGCTGCACCCATCCTGCGCCCTCATCCTGCCATGTGCTGCACCCATCCTGCGTCCCCATCCTGCCATGTGTTGCACCCATCTTGCGCCCCCATTGTCATGTGCTGCTCCCATCCTGCGCCCCCATTCTGTCATGTGCTGCACCCATCCTGCGCCTCCATTCTGCGCCTCCATCCTGTCATCTGCTGCTCCCATCCTGTGCCCCCCTTCTGTCATGTGCTGCCCTACTCTGTCATGTGCTGCTCCCATCCTGCGCCACCATTCTTTAATTTGCTTCTCCCATCCATATGCCCCATACGCTGCTCCATTATGGTTGATGGCCCCCATAAGATGCTCTATAGTATATGCCCCCATACACTGCTCCATTATGGTTTATGGTCCCCATAAGATGCTCCATAGTGTATGCCCCCCGTACACTGCTCCATAAAGGTTTATGGCCCCCATAAGACGCTCCAGTGTGTATGCCCCCCCCCGTACACTGCGCCATAAAGGTTTATGGCCCCCATAAGACGCTCCAGTGTGTATGCCCCCCCGTACACTGCTCCATAAAGGTTTATGGCCCCAATAAGACGCTCCAGTGTGTATGCCCCCATACACTGCTCCATTATGGTTTATGGCCCCCATAAGATGCTCCATTGTATATGGCCCGTATTCTGCTGCGATATATAAAAAAAAACAAAAAACACCATACTCACCTATCGTCGCTGGGCGCCGAGTGCTGGGGGGCCTGAGCAGGCGGGGACACCGGCGCGCTGTGGGGGTCAGGTGCCGGTATCGCCGCTAGCTCAGGCCCCCCAGCACTTGCTATATTCACCTGTCCCCCGTTCCGTCATCGCGCCCTCTGAACTGTGAACGTCACAGCAGAGGACCCGGGAGACGGAGCCGCACGCAGCGCTGGAACGGGGGACAGGTGAATATACTCACCCTCCTGGCGCGTCCCTGCCTCTCCGGTGGAGATCGCGGTGTGCGTTCAGTGTTTACGCATACCGCGATCTCCTGGGAACGTCACTCTGTGGGGGCCAGACTGCGCCAGCGCTTGCGCAGTCTATAAAGGCTTCGGACAGAGTGACGCTCCCAGCGTTATATTATAGAATGGCCCCGCTGTGAAGCACCGAGCGACAGGACTTAGTTTGAACAGTCATTCTGTGCAGACAGTCCCTTTAAGAGACGTTGAGTGAACATACCCTTAATGGTGCATGCAGCCTACTGCATCTTTACAAAACTTTACTCTGATGCAAAACTGCATAAATGCGACCAGGAGTATAAAGTGCTTAGTGGCACCAAAGTGTCAGGACTCTGGAAAACAGATTCCACAATTAGCTTTTTGTACAAAAACAGTCCTGAAATCCCTCACAGTGAAACATTACCGGACGTTTTGCCTTACAACCTGCTGCAAATAAAACCAACTTTATTGAACATGTAATTTCTGCACTGGTGGAGTTACGTTTCCTATATGCGGCAAAGTGTTTTGTTTTTTTATGTTCTATAAGTCAAGTTCAACTGTGTATTTTATCTTTTCTTACCAGTACTTTGCAGAACTCTAACCTTAAAGTGGCCCTCAGGAGCGCCATCGACAGCTTCTAAGTGGATCGTGTAGTGCCTACATTTTCACATATCAGCTTATAGTCATTGCTTTATCCTAGGACGCTAGCTAGAAGCTCACTGCCACCTTCAGAGCTGGGGAACGATAAAAGGCAGCAGAGATATTTACATGGCAGCCAACCACCCTGCCTGCGGAGCTGTGGGAAAGCCATCGCAGTGACAGTGCATCCGTTCCAGGTAGGTTCCTGAGCCAGGACTCGTCAGTACACCATGTTCCCTGAGGATAATGAAGTGCTTTGTAGGCAAGGGAAGGTTACCAATAGAGGAAATGTGGGGTAGGCACGTGAAAATGCATGCCCTCTCCTAAAATTAAAGGGGTATTCTCAGATTAAACATTGGACAAATGCATACAATCCACAGATCAATTCAGGTCACACGTCTAGAAAGCACAGGTCCCAGCTGGCAAGGAGGATATGGGTGCAGTTTTTCATTGCAAATCAAAACCTTAAGAAGCATGGGGAAAAAAGGCTGCGTACATACAGGCCGTAAATGTAGTGATGGCGCATATAGGAGTAGCTCCAGGCGCCAACAACATTAAGGTCATTTTCTTATCAGCTTCTCTTATAACTAAGCCTAATAAAGTAGTGTCATAACAAGATAAGCATTTTTACCTTTAGATAATATTTGATATATAAGCTGTGCTTTATGGATTACTGCACTAGCAAGAGGTTAAAGTCACACCAATAGCAAATGGGGTAAAGCCTAATTAGAGCACAATTACTAGGTGGTTGGATATCATTAAAGGGCAATTTCTATCCCGGATTTGTCATAATTCTCTACATATAGGGAACATAAAAGGTGGGAAGGTGGTCACACGTGTGCAGATTTCACCACTGCAGTAAAAAAGGCCAGGTTCACACGGTCGTACTAAAACTCAGGCCAGTCACATCAGTAAATGCAGACACTATTGACTCAGTGTGCCCATCCGTACAGAAGACGGGCGCCAGAGGCTGCTTGTCACTGGCATGCACTAGTCTGGTCCGTAAACGACACCAGGATAGTGCACTGACTTTTTTATTTTTTTTCACAGTATGGCTTTAACTTGGCTGCCACTGTTCTTTCATTATGTAATCTTCTGCACGTAAAGGCTCACGCAAAGGAATCATTGCTCCATACAAGCAGTGCCTATTGCTCCATTGTATGGAGGAGTAAGAACACTCCATTAGTAATTGCTATGCTCATCTTCATAGATGGATATTGTCGGATAGAGCAAGCACTTTTGCAATTAACTGCTTATAAAAATGTGCCATATTTTCCGCTTGATGCCTAGGAGACCGACCACCATGGCTGTCTAGCTTGTAAGAACTGCACTTAAACTGGGCGGGATTAGAAAGGTAATAGCACACTCCAACAATTATGGCCAGCTTCAAAACAGTGCTTACCGGCTCAATAGAAAAGAGCTTCTTAGCACTGTGCATGCTGTCTAGTAGTTGTGGTCAGTCTCCAAGGAAACGAGCTGTAAACAAGAACGGATGAAAATATCAATAAACAGCAAATTGTGATGTGTACAAGAACTACCAGACAATATTTATGAAGTTGGGAATAACCCTTTAACCAAAGGCTGCATTATATATCACTGTTGCAGGTGCAAGACATAGAGTGCCAAAGTGATAATACGGAATGCAGGCGGCAGCCCGGAGAACCTTCACTAAAGATACATGCAGTAAAAAGTTTTGCTTGCTCTCTATCAGAATGCAAATCCTTGCTGTTTATTTTGTCATAGGACTAAGTAATTAAGATAATATAAGAAAAAAGGAGTGGCGCTCACCACTGGTGCATTATATTGTGCTTTTTTTTTACTATTCAATGGCCATATGGGAATGCAGAGTGAAGAGGCAGTCTAAGGCCGGGGTCACACTTGTGAGTGTGATGGGAGAAACTCGTTTGAGTCTCTAGCATCAATACCCGACACTGCCGCTGGCACTCGGGACCGGAGTGTGTGGCTGCATGTATTTCTATGTATGCATTTCTATGCAGCCGCGCACTCCGGTCCAGAGTACCGATGTGAGAGACTCACACGAGTTTCTCGCATCACACTCGCAAGCGTGACCCCGGCCTAAAGGTACCTTCACATTGAGCGACTTTACAACAATAACGATAGCGATCCGTGACGTTGCAGCGTCCTGGCTAGCGATATCGTTGTGTTTGACACGCAGCAGCGATCAGGATCCTGCTGTGAGATCGCTGGTCGGAGCTGGAAGGCCAGAACTTTATTTCGTCGCTGGATCACCCGCTGAATCGGCGTGTGTGACGCCGATTCAGCTATGTCTTCACTTGTAACCAGGGTAATCATCGGGTTACTAAGCGCAGGGCCGCGCTTAGTAACCAGATATTTACCCTGGTTACCTAAAAAAAAAAACTACATACTTACATTCCGGTGTCTGTCGCGTCCCTCGCAGTCAGCTTCCCGCACTGACTGAGCGCCGGCCGTAAATCAGAGCGGTGACGTCACCGCTGTGCTCTGCTTTACGGCTGGCCCTCACAGTCAGTGCGGGAAGCTGACTGCGAGGGACAGACACCGGAATGTAAGTATGTAGTGTTTGTTTTTTTAGGTAACCAGAGTAAATATCGGGTTACTAAGCGCGGCCCTGCGCTTAGTAACCCAATGTGTACCCTGGTTACCCGGGGATCTCGGCATCGTTGGTCGCTGCAGAGCTGTCTGTGTGACAGCTCTCCAGCGACCACACAGCAACGCTGCAGCGATCAGCATCGTTGTATATATCGCTGCAGCGTCGCTTAATGTGACGGTACCTTAACTCTGCTTTATCTGGACATCGGATGGTCAGATGAAGCGTAATTAGACGCTAATCAGCTATAGCCAGGTCTGTGTGTCTTTACGCTGTGTTACCATATGATTTTGGAATAATAGAAAAAGCACAAAATAACGCGCCAGTGGAGAGTGCCACTCATTTTTCTTCTATTCCTGTAATTTTTGAAGATTGTATTGCTGCACAGTTGAGCACCACCGCATCGAGAGTTCTTTTTTAACCCACATTGCATACTCCAGTGGCATATACCGTACTTACAAAAGTGCCCGTCTGCTAACCTTCTGAAATAAATTTCATACTAAATAAGTTTTTATTCAAATTTTAATATTAAATGGTTATTCATAACATGTCTGCTCAGGACCATTTTGCTGCCAGTCCTACAAGCTGCCTGTTTGAATGACATCACTGGGCGTAACATGTCCATGTCTGATGCTATAACACAACCTTGCCCGCCTCCGTAGTCCTGCAATCACTGGAATCATGACAAGCAGCAATGGTAAGCATGGCTGCCATTATTCACTGGTTAGAGAGGAGGCTCAGAAGCAGACCTGCCCGCTGCTGAGAAGGAGTCCAGTGCCCGAGAAGTAGCTGGCGGAGGCGCGCATGCACAGCAACTGAGGCTTTGTTACTCCCGACAATGAGCTATACACAATCCAGTGGTTAATAGGAGAGCAGGGCACTATTGATATATCAATGCAATGGGGAAGTTACATATTCCTACAAGGTCTCTAATGTATGGGCAATTCTAATGATGGAAACATAAAAGGCTTGGGTAAACCTGCATTTTTCATGTCCTATACAGAAGTCAGAAAACTTTGTGTAACATTTCATTTGAACAGTCAAAAGCCTATAAAAAAAAACAAATATCGCTCCAGCTGCAACATCTCTGCCTGACTGAAGCATGACAACATGCAGATTTCATATTCTGAAGCCCGGCAAGCCTTAGATTTCTGCTTCAGGCTGTTGGAGACTATTAGCAGAAATAAGGACCATAGAAAACATTATACAGATTAACCCTTTAACACTGAACAAAGTGTAAAGGACTGGATTCGTTAGGCCAAACTGGTTTTATAAAAGGGTCTTCTACTAGCGATAAGCTCCATGTAAGCCCCCTTCCCCGGCCATGTGACCCTTGTGTCCCCTCACATAGGAAGAGATACAATGACTGCAGATTGCCTTTATCCTGTAGCAGTTGCCAAGGTTATAGTGATTTCGTCACCAGCACAGCTCTCCTCCTCCATCCTATCCTCCCGCACTGCTGCTGAACAGATCGCTTCCTACCCAGAGGTGCCATCCATTCAGTCATCATGGCCGATTATTTCTTCTTCGTGACCGGAACGCACTAGGACAGGCTTTTAAATATAAAACTGCAGAAAATGGAGACAATTATGACAATGTGTGCAAATTCGAGGATGAAGGATTTATCAGTGCCCTGATTTCAAACAATATCCTAGCATCATGCATTAATCCCATTGCCAGCTATGACCACCAGCTTTGATACTAGCATCCTTGTAGATTACCTGCTGGCAATATGAGCCATTATTCTACTACAGAGCTGCAGGAAACTGTAGTGTATGGCCATGATAAGGTAGACCTAGCCGATCATGTCCTCCTCTTATGACGTGTCTATAGAGGGCTTCTGCCTTGGTGCAGGATTTAGGAACCATCTTATTACAGATATAAGCAGACGGGCTAGGCACAAATAGAAAGACTACGGATTGCCGCTGGCCTAGGAAAACAGGAGGACTTCTCACAGTTTGCCTCCCAGTTTTATCATTAATGTGCGGTGCACTTATTAGCTGGAGGCAATCTGTCAGAGCGGAAAGGTCATTGTGTTGGGCTATCCAAGGGAAGCTCAGTATGGGCAGGAGACAATCAGGTCACTCCTTGCCACCACCCATCCACATGAAAAGAAGGTAATAACAGCCCTCTCTGATCACTGAAAGGAAGCCTTCACTAAGGAAACCTGAAACTTCATCCTCTTCAGGATTTCCCTGGTCTTAAAAGACAAGTATTGTGTATGAAAGCTAAAACATGAACCCAAACCCTCCTACAAGGTGAGGCTACGTTCAACCATTACTACATATAGGGATTCATCTCATATTCCAAGTTCACCTCTCCAGGAGGCTGGGGACAGAAAAGTGTGTGTGCGTGCATACACACAAAATTTGTATCCATAGTATGCTGTCACACATTTCTTTTTTTACATCTGTGTGGCATCTGATTTATAAAGTGACATTTTAAAATGTACATTATCAAAATATTACCTTCTTGGGGTTAAAGGGGTTGTCCCAACTTGTGGTTAAAGTCTGGTGTCACTCTTCGTGACCTTCGAATCCTTACAGTGCGCACACACACAATGTCAGGACCCTACTGTCTTACTGCAGAGACTGGGCAGTCATGTGACCGTTAGTATGCAATTCACATGCATGTGTTCACGTGCCGACTAAGTGTGTTCGGCCTCACTCAGTACAAGTGAATTGGTCCGAATGTGGCTGAAAGAATGCAAATTGCATACTTACAGTCAAGCGACCACCCAGAATGCCAAAAGCATCCAAGGCACGCACTGTAGTGATTCAGAAGTCTGTAGTCACAGAACACAGCCTCTAAAGAGGTTGTCCACTACTTTTACATTGATGCCCCATCCTTAGGATAGGGATCAATGTCTGATCTGCTGGGGTCCAGCACTCAGCACCCCCGTTAATCAGCTGTTATGGGTGCCGGTGGCCGGAAGTACTTGCTTGAGGAGCTTGGCGGTCTACTTGTAGTGGCCAGGGCTTGTTAATGCACATCCGCCTTCTGTTGAATTGAATAGGGGGCGGATATGTAGTAGCCTGCCACCGCCTGCACCCATAACAGCTGATCGGCAGGGGTGCCAAGAGCCGGACCCCGGACGATCAGACATTGATGCCCTATGCTAACGATAGGGCAGTAATGTAAAAGTAGTGGATTCAGAGATTTCAATCACCCCCCACATCCGACCACTGGCTCGCTCTTGTTATCTGCACCTCAAAAACAGTTCTAGAATTTGAAATTTCCTTCCTTTCGACTCTGCAAAAATTCTTACTGTCACTTATTTATTCTCATCTAGACTATTGTAACTATCTACTAATCAATCTCCCTCTCACCAAACTCTCCCCTCTCCAAATCTGTCCTGAATGCTGCAGCCAGGATCATATTCCTCACCAATCATTACACCGATGCCTCCACCTTGTGCCAGCCATTGCACTGGTTGCCCATCCACTCCAGAGTTCAATATGAACTCATCACTCTTCCCTACAAATACGCTCCACGGCTCAGCACCACCCTACATCTCCTTCCTCATCTCAGTCTACCACCCTACCTGTACCGTCCGTTCTGCTAATGACCTCAGGTTAGCATCCTCAACAATCAGAACCTCCCACTCTCACGTCTCCAAGACTTTTCGCGTGCTGCACCAATTCTTTGGAATGCACTACCCAGGTTAAATTGCTTAATTCCAAATCCACAAAGTTTTAAGAGTGGCCTAAAAACGCACTTCAGACTGGCCAACAGCCTCAACACATTAATCTAACTATCCCTGTGTTGCCCATTCAAAATTTTCTTCATAACCAGGATCCTTGTAAACAGATAAATAAGAGCAATATTCAAAATATACAACATGTCACAGGACCAAAATGGCCACCTCAAAACTGCCACAAACCTCCAATCGATATACATAGAAATAAAATTAGAATAAATGGAGTCAGCAAGTCCGTCTTTGACGTAAATCCAAAATCATTTTTATTTCTACATTAAACATCAATATAAACACTGCATAAAATGCCTTTCACCAGTAGAGATAATAGTAATATAAAGTTGATTTGAGAAAGGACTCCTGTATAATGAGTCTGGAAGTCAACACTACATGAAAAAGTAAAGAATCGGGAGAACCATGTTCATGAGGGATAGACCAAGGTAAAATATGTTCCTACACCTTTAAGAGGCCATTAAGGTACCATCACACTAAACGATATCGCTAGCGATCCGTGACGTTGCAGCGTCCTGGCTAGCGATATCGTTCAGTGTGACACGCAGCAGCGATCAGAATCCTGCTGTGATGTCGTTGGTCGGGGCTAGAAGGCCAGAACTTTATTTGGTCGCTGGCTCTCCCGCTGACATCGCTGAATCGGCGTGTGTGACACCGATTCAGCGATGTCTTCGCTGGTAACCAGGGTAAACATCGGGTTACTAAGCGCAGGGCCGCGCTTAGTAACCCGATGTTTACCCTGGTTACCATCCTAAAAGTAAAAAAAAAACAAACACTTCATACTTGCCTTCCGCTGTCTGTCCCCGGCGCTGTGCTTTCCTGCACTCACTGTGAGCACAGAGGTGACGTCACCGCTCTGCTTTCCGGCCGCTGTGCTCACAGCCAGTACAGAGAAGCACAGCGCCGAGGACAGACAGCGGAAGGTAAGTATGTAGTGTTTGTTTTTTTTACTTTTAGGATGGTAACCACGGTAAACATCGGGTTACTAAGCGCGGCCCTGCGCTTAGTAACCCGATGTTTACCCTGGTTTCCGGCATCGTTGGTCGCTGGAGAGCTGTCTGTGTGACAGCTCTCCAGCGACGCTGCAGCGATGCGATCCAGACAACGATCCGGATCGCTGCAGCGTCGTTTAGTGTGAAGGTACCTTAAGTGTGCTGGCTACGTCAGGATTGAATCTTACCCATATGGGTCCCAGTGTGACACCAGACTGCCAGCCCCAGGAATCAATCCTGAGGTAGCCAACACACTTATAGATTTTTTCCCCCAAGCTATACGTATAATATAGAACGTATGCCCGCAAGGCAGGGTCCTCGCCCCTCTGTATCAGTCGGTAATTGTTCGTTTGCTTACTGTAAGCGATATCTGTAATTTGTATGTAACCCCTTCTCATGTACAGCACCATGGAATCAATGGTGCTATATAAATAATAAATAATAATATGCATTATGTAAACTAGGGGGCAGGTCAGTGAGGGATCAGTGACCTGTCAGCAGTCTTCATTATGAATAGCTAATCAGGGCACTACATGCACACCCCCCACAGGCCGCTCTGGAGCACGGGCATATCATTAACTCAAAACTGAACATAAAGATTAAACAACCACAAGACGGATTTCATCAACCCCGGTATCACTGTAATCAGTATAACGGCGCCGACCTGACACTGTCTGTAGGTTACTGTGCACAATCCTGCTGACAGGTTTTCTGATCAGGATAAATGTCCTCAATTGCAGACTATTTAATAAATATCAAGGTTGTCCTGCGATTATGTTTAAGTTTTTAGTTTTGGCCCTCTGTGTATTTGAGTTTGACATCCCTGCATTACATTTACATCACCACATAGCAGTCCGACAAACAGTAACCCTGCCAGTTACTTCAGTTTAAAGCCGACGCTTATACTCTAGATACAATACTTTGCATAGTTATTGTATATCCCTTTGATAGAAAAATCTGATCAAGGAGATAAAAACTAAGTGCTCATTCACATGACCATATTTTCAATCCGAGTGCAGTCTGTGAAAAAAAAAAATGGACAGACCTCAGGCTATTATCATTTAATGGAACAGTGTAGATTAACTTTTTTGTTGTTGTTTTCACTGACCAAATCTGCATGGAGAAAAAAAAATTGCAACATGCCCCTCTATAAAAACAGATGAGACTCACCCTTGCAAGACTATGGGAGCGGGAGAAAAAAAAAACAGGCATACGGAGTTAAGGCCCCTTCACATTAAGCGACGCTGCAGCGATACCGACAACGATCCGGATCGCTACAGCGTCGCTGTTTGGTCGCTGGAGAGCTGTCACACAGACCGCTCTCCAGCGACCAACGATGCCGGTAACCAGGGTAAACATCGGGTAACTAAGCGCAGGGCCGCGCTTAGTAACCCGATGTTTACCCTGGTTACCATGCTAAAAGTAAAAAAAAAAAAACACTAGATACTTACCTACCGCTGTCTGTCCTCCAGCGCTGCGCTCTGCTTCTCTGCTCTCCTCCTGTACTGGCTGTGAGCCGGAAAGCAGAGCGGTGACGTCACCGCTCTGCTTTCCGGCTCACAGCCAGTACAGGAGGAGTGCAGAGCACAGCGCTGGAGGAAAGACAGTGGTAGGTGAGTATCGAGTGTTTGTTTTATTTTACTTTTAGGATGGTAACCAGGGTAAACATCGGGTTACTAAGCGCGGCCCTGCGCTTAGTTACCCGATGTTTACCCTGGTTATCAGTGAAGACATCGCTGGATCGGTGTCACACACGCCGATCCAGCGATGTCTGCAGGAGTCCAGCAACAAAATAAAGTTCTGGACTTTATTCAGCGACCAACGATCTCCCAGCAGGGGCCTGATCGTTGGTCGCTGTCACACATAACGATTTCATTAACGATATAGTTGCTACGTCACAAATAGCAACGATATCGTTAACAATATCGTTATGTGTGAAGGTACCTTTACAGTATAGCATCAGATTAACACATACCACAGAATGTAAAAGTTTGGGCACCCCTGTTGAATCTTACTGTTATTGTGAACAGTTAAGCAAATTGAAGATTAAATGATCTCTTAAGGTACCTTCACACTGAACAATTTAACAACGATATCGCTAGCGATCCGTGACGTTGCAGCGTCCTGGCTAGCGATATCGTTGTGTTTGACACGCAGCAGCGATCTGGATCCTGCTGTGACATCGTTGGTCGGAGCAGAAAGGCCAGAACTTTATTTCGCCGCTGGATCTCCCGCAGACATCGCTGAATCGGCGTGTGACGCCGATTCAGCGCTGTCTTCACTGGTAACCAGGGTAAACATCGGGTTACTAAGCGCAGGGCCGCGCTTAGTAACCCGATGTTTACCCTGGTTACCAGTGTAAATGTAAAAAAAACACTACATACTTACATTCCGGTGTCTGTCGCGTCCCTCGGCGTTCTGCTTGCTTCCCTGCACTGTCAGCGCCGGCTGGCCGTAAAGCAGAGCACAGCGGTGACGTCACCGCTCTGCTTTACGGCCGGCGCTCACAGTCAGTGCAGGGAAGCAGAGGGCCGGGTGACGCAACAGACACCGGAATGTAAGTATGTAGTGTTTTTGTTTTTTTTTTTTTTACATTTACACTGGTAATCAGGGTAAACATCGGGTTACTAAGCGTGGCCCTGCGCTTAGTAACCCGATGTTTACCCTGGTTACCCGGGGACTTCGCATAGATGGTCGCTGGAGAGCTGTCTGTGTGACAGCTCTCCAGCGACGCTGCAGCGATCGGCATCGTTGTCTAGATCGCTGCAGCGTCGCTAAATGTGACGGTACCTTTAGGGTATGTTCCCCTGGTCAGTAAAGGCTGCAGGTTGGAAGGTGTGTACATCCGCAGCGTCCAGATGTTACAGCATAGTGGATGGGTTTTCAAGAAATCCCATGCCCACTATGTGTGCACGGTCGCCTCCAGCTTCCCTGCGGAGATGGACAATGTAGCATGTCAATGTAGCAGAGACACTCAGTCTCTGCTCCGTAAATTACCCATAAACTTTCATTAGATGCGGTAAATCCGCATTATCTTCCTAATCACATGCGTATTAAGGTACCTTCACACATAACGATATTGTTAACGATATCGTTGCTATTTGTGACGTAGCAACGATATCGTTAATGAAATCGTTATGTGTGACAGCGACCAACGATCAGGCCCCTGCTGGGAGATCGTTGGTCGCTGAATAAAGTCCAGAACTTTATTTCGTCGCTGGACTCCCTGGAGACATCGCTGGATCGGCGTGTGTGACACCGATCCAGCGATGTCTTCACTGGTAACCAGGGTAAACATCGGGTAACTAAGCGCAGGGCCGCGCTTAGTAACCCGATGTTTACCCTGGTTACCATGCTAAAAGTAAAAAAAAACAAACACTACATACTTACCTACCGCTGCCTGTCCTCCAGCGCTGCGCTCTGCACTCCTCCTGTACTGGCTGTGAGCCGGAAAGCAGAGCGGTGACGTCACCGCTCTGCTTTCCGGCTCCCAGACAGTACAAGAGGAGAGCAGAGAAGCAGAGCGCAGCGCCGGGGACAGACAGCGGTAGGTAAGTATGTAGTGTTTGTTTTTTTTTACTTTTAGCATGGTAACCAGGGTAAACATCGGGTTACTAAGCGCGGCCCTGCGCTTAGTTACCCGGTGTTTACCCTGGTTACCGGCATCGTTGGTCGCTGGAGAGCGGTCTGTGTGACAGCTCTCCAGCGACCAAACAGCGACGCTGCAGCGATCCGGATCGTTGTCGGTATCGCTGCAGCGTCGCTAAATGTGAAGGGGCCTTTAAGTGAATGAACGCATGTACTAATTTAAATAATGGTGAATCTTGTTTAGCCGCAAATACAGGTACACTGCAGTTCTCAGGATCAGCTGATCAGGAAAACTGCAGTGCACATGACCGCTGGGGCATAATGCCACCATTAAGCCAAAGGCATCCAGATGTAGCAGAGCTTGACTCGTCGTGGGACAGCATGTATATCTTCTCGGCGGACAGGTAAAGAATATTGTTGCTTTAAATCTCTTCCAGGAGACAAGGGCGTTGGTGTTGCATAGCTTGGTCGCAGAAGAACCTTGCGAGAGTAGATTATATAGGGTAATTCAACTTTCATCTACACAGAACATGAGGCACATGCATCAGCTTCTTAATACAGCATAACAGGAAGTCTAAAAGACCTTTTACCAGAGAGAAAATGAAACCGAAGTACAAGTATACGCATTACATTCAACTAAGCATATACCAGTAACATCGCCATCTACTGTCAGAAAAGTGTAAACTCCTCCTGCACACAAATAAGTCTGTATCTGTTGCATATCTGCCAACACCCTTTCTCAACAGTAAGGACTTATTCAGTTAACCTGAATTCCTTCATTAGTCTATGATGTCTTTCATCATTCAATGCCTTTGGGAAAATCTCTGCTGTCATATCTTCAGTGATCTCTCAAGAAGTGAAAATTACATCAATGTGTTTAGTTCTTGGATTAACTCTTTCCACCTGAGCAAGAGCTAAACATCCTTGATTGTCCTCATACATCTTTGTTGGTCCCAATTGTTGTCCCAAGTCTGTTAGCAGTTGTCTTTTAACCATAGAACTTCTTGACTGACATATTCTGCTTCTGTTGACAGTGTTAACTATAGATTGTTCACATCACGTTTGATCCTTTAATCCCCTCGTTAGTGGCTCCATCAGGGCTTATGTCTGAATAATGGAAAACATGATTCAGATATTTGTGCTAATGGGGCCATTGACTGAAATTACGCAAAACAGTCACTACTGTTTGATGTGGGCATCAAGAAGTGGTCGACTGCATTTTAGTGTGCATCTAGACAGGCAGAAATTATGTCTAAGAGCACATAGCAACTCCATCTGCATAATTACAGCCAATGGTCCTTAGCACTTATGCCCAAATCCCATTTTCCATGACTGCAAGTTTAAGCTTTGATGGAGGCCATGGGGATGAAAACCACAATGTGACCCCAACCCAACAGTCGTATCCGTCACCCATAATTGGTAGTGGCAACCAATTAACGGATACTGTACTCGCTCTGTAGGACCTGTAAATTGGCTGGAGAGGGTATAAAGAGTGTGGACACGCCATCGCGTGATGAAGGAAGACTGGTGGCCTATATTTTACTCAGCAGAGGGCTTTTCTCCAGCCCAACACATGCAAACTTGTACATGAAAGCTTTAAGCCCATAGATAGAATAAAGACCATATCAAATATTATGGCGGAAAGTCCTGACATCTGCACACGGTTCACCATTCACATACACAATCCAGTATTTGGCTGGCTGAGCAACAACAAGTGAAATAATCGTGCATGGTTAACCAAGTGTACGCAACATGTGACAAAGCTTGTATATGTCCAACAGTGGCAAACGTCTCATAAGACAGGGTGACAGACACTTGACGGAAGGACTAGCACTTACATAGACTGGAGCTACTGATGACGCAGATATTAGACCTTATGTAAGGCTCACAAGGACAGCAGCCCGTCAGTATCTGTGTGCAGGCAGTGCAGCGATTCATTCATTACTGAGATTTCAGCAAGCAGATTCCCAGCCTCGCACAGGGGCAGTCAGAAGTTTGAAATCCAACCACACCATGTTTCACAGGAGCTTCACTTGTATTTTAACCCCTTAGTGACGGAGCCAAATTATTAAAATCTGGCCAGTGTCACTTTATGTGGTAATAACTCTGCAACCCTTCAACAAATCCCAGTGATTTTGAGAATGTTTTTTTCGTGACACATTATACTTTACGATAATGGTAAATTTAGGTCACTATGTTTTGTGTTTATTTATAAAAAATATCAAAAATTTGAGAAAAATGTTAAAAAATTAGCAGTTTTCAAAATTTTAATGATTATCCCTTTAATCCAGATGGTCATACCACAGCAAACCATTAATAAATAACATTTCCCACATGTCAGCTTTACATCAGCACCATTTGTAAAATGTTGTTGTATTTTTTTAGCATTTTAGGAGGTTTAAAAATGTAGCAGCAATTTTTCATTTTTTCAAGGAAATTTGCAAAATTTATTTTTTTAGGGACTTATCCATGTTTGAAGTGACTTTAGGGGTCTCATTAGGAAACCCCCAAACGTGATACCATTTTAAAAACAGCACCCCCTGACATATCGAAAACTATTGTCAGGTAGTTTATTAACCCTTCAGATGCTTTACAGGAATTAATGCAAAGTGGTATGACAGAAATGAAAATGTGTATTTTTACCACCTAAATGCCTCTAACTTCTGAACAGATTACTATAGCCGACAGACTCTAAGGCCGCTATTTGGTCATGAATTGCCATCGCAAACATCGAGACCACACAATCATGATCTAAGTGCACCAATTGGGATAAAGAGAAAGCCTCCACACTCTTAACCATTTATAATGATGAAGTCACTATTTACAGCAGCATCTAATAGGTTAAACAGATTTGGACGGTGCAAACACTTATTGTGGCTGATGCAGCAAGTTGTCAGCTATAGTGTACAACTGACAGCTGCAGGATTGTTACCTGTATGGGGAGGCTATTCTCTTATATGTGAGGTCAGTTAAAAGGCGTATTGGCTGTCATTAAGGGGTTAAAGCAGGGCTGTGGAGTCCGTATAAAATGGACCGACTACGGCTCCTTAAATATATAATAAATTGGCTCAGTGCAGGATGTGCTATAAATGTTTTCATAATTTGGGAAAGTTGTGAAATGTCCTATAAATGTCTCTTCTGTTCCTGATCTAAGGATCCCGGCTTTTAGTTGAGATGAATCCGTGCTGCACTTTATGTACAGGCTCAGTAGTGACCAGTGCTGGGGAGTCGGAGTCAGGGAAATTGAGGAGTCGGAGGTTTGGCTAAAGGTACAGTGACACTAAACGACTTACCAACGATCACGACCAGCGATACGACCTGGCCGTGATTGTTGGTAAGTCGTTGTGTGGTCGCTGGGGAGCTGTCACACCGACAGCTCTCTCCAGCGACCAACGATCAGGGGAAAGACTTCGGCATCGTTGAAATTGTCTTCAACGATGCCAAAGTCCCCGGGTAACCAGGGTAAACATCGGGTTACTAAGCGCAGGGCCACGCTTAGTAACCCGATATTTACCCTGGTTACCATTGTGAAAGTAAAAAAAAAAAACACAGTACATACTCACATTCCGATGTCTGTCACGTCCCCCGCCATCAGCTTCCCGCACTGACTGTCAGCGCCGGCCGCTGTGCTCTGCTTTACGGCCGACGCTGACAATCAGTGCAGGGAAGCTGAGGGCGGGGGACGTGAGACATCGGAATGTGAGTATATAGTGTTTTTTTTTTTTTGTTTTACTTTCACAATGGTAACCAGGGTAAATATCGGGTTACTAAGCGCGGCCCTGCGCTTAGTAACCCGATGTTTACCCTGGTTACAAGTGAACACATCGTTGGATCGGCGTCACACACGCCGATCCAACGATGACAGCGGGTGATCAGCGACCAAAAAAAAAAAAAAAGGTCCTGATCATTCCCCAGCGACCAACGATCTCCCAGCAGGGGCCTGATCGTTGGTCGCTGTCACACATAGAGAGATCGTTGCAGCGTCACAAAAAGCGTGACGTTTCAACAATATCGTTAACGAAATCGTTATGTGTGAAGGTACCTTTACCAACTCCACAGCCCAATATACAAAAGCTTTATTTTTAGATCTAAGGCTATATGCACACGTTGCGGATTCTCTGCGGATCCGCAGCGTTTTTTGAGGTGCAGAAACGCTGCAGTTCCGCAACTGATTTACAGTAAAATGTAAATCAATGAGAAAAAAAAAAAAAAGCTGTGCACACTTCGCTGAAAATCCGCTGCGGAAACGCTGCGGTTTAAAAGAAGTAGCATGTCACTTCTTTTTTGTGAATCTGCAGCGTTTTTGAACCAATTCCATTATAGAAAACCGCAGGGGTAAGAAAAAACGCAGCAAATCCGCAGCAAAAACGCACAAAAAAACACTGCGGAACCGCACAAAAAAACACGACAAATCCGCAGGTGCGTTTTCTGCCAGGAGAGGCTGATCCGCAAAATGTGCACATTGCCTGAATAGGGAAAAATAACAATGACAGTGATGGTAATCTGCTCCTCCGAAAAAAGAAAAAAAAGTCTAAAAGATCTCAAGAACACGAGATGGTAAAAGCAGTCACATCGCCAGTTAGGCTGAAGCCAGAGGTGAGAAGAGCCTGGACATCATTTCTAAGGCTGTGTGAGTGCCAGATTTCGGAAGCCATGTGTAAAGGGTATTCTTATCTCATTTATGGTACAATCACATAGTAGCCACATATACACAAGTGCCATAGAAATCAAGACGAATAACCCCAATACTCAAGATGGGTACAGGTCCCAGCGGTGGATATTAGACCCTGTTATACAATGCAGCCATGCCAAAATGTATAAGAATGATCTGTTAACATACAACAGTCCCGTATAACACTGGAGCCAATGGAGGGGAAAAAACAAACAGTAGCCAGCACTAAGTTTCTAGGTGCTCGCCTGGCTACCATGGATAGTGCCTTTCCTCAGCAGGCGTTCTCTAGTTGGGCAATTAATATTTCCCTGCAGGGAGCTGAAAACTGAAGTTATGTTGTGAGCAAAATTGAGCTGCTTTTGGGGTTTTTGCTGTGATTTTCCAAAACATTAATAAAAACCTTTACATTTTTTGAAAATGATTAAAAAAAATGCACTCTTACTGCTAGTTCAGATAAGTGTGGGGGAAAAAAAAAAAAACCAGCGCAAATGCATCATGTGAACATATGGTACAGCTCCATTCTCACAGATATTCAGATTTGCAATCTTTATTACAACCACTGCAAGCATCAAACATCGATTCTACACAATTACATACAAAGTTCAGTTAGTAGTTATAAACCATTGTCGTATGTCACACCAATCATGTTTCTATATCAATGTCAGAACAACAGTTTTCAGCCTGGATAAACAAAACCTGACCAACAAGCATGTTATGCTGGCATGATGATGTGCTGCGGACTGTATGGGGATGAGTGATCGCTGTGCCATACAAAATGAAGTTACCATGAATTCTGCACCCCAAGTGGGCGCCTGCTGACTTCTGCCACGTTCAGGCAGTTTATCTGTCCATGTAAGGACCTATAGGCTGCATTTACACGTGCATGAGAGTGTTACCACCACAGAGAAACAGACTAATATTTTTTCTCACTAGTCAACCTACTTGCTTTTCATTTCATATGAATAGCAAGTTGTTGTGTTCTTTCTTTTTAGCACTTTTTCTGGTGGGTTTCAGAGATCAGCCTGAAAGTCATCATGTGCACATACAAGGATTTACTGTCAGATCCCTAAGGCCGGTTTCCAGTACCAGAAAAGAAACGGTACTAAAGATGTCAGTGTGTGTAATACTTGCGGCACACGTGTGGCAACCGTGTGCCACATCAGTACCGTACAGACGGCCACCGGGGAAGAAGCGCTACAGTAAGCGCTGCTCCCCGGCAGCTGGTGCTGAAACTGGCTCTTATTCTCCCCTGCTCTGCCGGCGATCGGCGTGAGCACAGGACACTGATGAGAGTTATAATAAAGTCTGAACGATGAAAGCAGGTGCGGGCTTTTGGGACTCTTAGGGTGTGTGTCCACGTTCAGGATTGCATCAGGATTTGGTCAGGATTTTTCATCAGTATTTGTAAGCCAAGACCAGGAGTGGAACACTTAGAGGAAAAGTATAATAGAAACATCTGCACCACTTCTGTATTTATCACCCACTCCTGGTTTTGGCTTACAAATACTGATGAAAAATCCTGACCAAATCCTGATGCAATCCTGAACGTGGACACATACCCTTACTCCCATCATCAGACACCTGCTGCCACTAATAGCAGTGACAGCAGGAGCGGATGATCAGGGTATTCCTCAGCCGCCGCCAGCGATCTAATGAAATACACAACATGGGTGTTGTTTATAGGGGGGCTATTTTCTTGAACCAACCAGGCAAAACTCACAGCTGGCGGCTACAACCCACAGCTGTCAGCTTCAGCAAAATTGGTTATCAAGAATAAAGGGGCCCTCACACTGTTTTTATTTAAATAAATAATTTAAAAAAAAAGTTTAACAACCAGCCTTGCTAAAGCTCACAACTGGGGGCTGGTAAGGGACCAGCCTAAAAACCGCAGCCTGCAGCTGCCCAAAAGTGCCTTTTCTGGCGCTTTGCCAGCTCTTTCCACTTTACCTATAGCAGTGGCAAGTGGGATTAATATTTGTGGGGTTGATGTCACCTCAATAATATCAGGTGACATCAATCCCACAGCTTAGTAATGGAGAGGCGTCTAAAAGACACCTATCCATTACTAATCCTATAGTTTTATATGTTAAAGACACAGCTAGAATAAAATCCTTTATTTGAAAAAATTACACTGACTCCTTTAATATTCTAAATTAAACCATACTTACTGCAACGCCAAATTCCACCGAAGCCCTCGATCTCCTGCAATAAAAATAAAATAAAAAAAAACAATATACCATACCTGTCCGACGTTTTGTCCCACGCCGTAATCCATGTCTGGGGGCTAAATACACTGCTCAAATAAAGGGAACACTAAAATCCCACATCCTAGATATCACTGAATGAAATATTCCAGTTGTAAATCTTTATTCATTACATAGTGGAATGTGTTGAGAACAATAAAACCTAAAAATGATCAACGTAAATCACAACTTATATCCCACAGAGGTCTGGAGTTGGAATGATGCTCAAAATCAAAGTGGAAAATGAAGTTACAGGCTGATCCAACTTCAGTGGAAATGCCTCAAGACAAGGAAATGATGCTCAGTAGTGTGTGTGGCCTCCACGTGCCTATATGATCTCCCTACAACACCTGGGCATGCTCCTGATGAGGCAGCGGATGGTCTCCTGAGGGATATCCTCCCAGACCTGGACTAAAGCATCCGCCAACTCCTACAGTGTGGTGCAAAGCGACGTTGGTGGATGGTGCGAGACACGATGTCCCAGATGTGTCCAATCGGATTCAGGTCTGGGGAACGGGCGGGCCAGTCCATAGCTTCAATGCCTTTATGTTTCAGGAACTGCTGACACACTCCAGCCACATGAGGTCTGGCATTGTCCTGCATTAGGAGGAACCCAGGGCCATCCGCACCAGAATACGGTCTCACAACGGGTCTGAGGTTCTCATCTCGGTACCTAATGGCAGTCAGGCTACCTCTGGGCGAGCACATGGAGGGCTGTGCGGCCCTCCAAAGAAATGCCACCCCACACCATTACTGACCCACTGCCAAACCGGTCATGCTGAAGGATGTTGCAGGCAGCAGATTGCTCTCCACAGCGTCTCTAGACTCTGTCACATGTGCTCAGTGTGAAGCTGCTTTCATCTGTGAAGAGCACAGGGCGCCAGTAGCGAATTTGCCAATCCTGGTGTTCTGTGGCAAATGCCAAGTGTCCTGCACGGTGTTGGGCTGTGAGCACAACCCCCATCTGTGGATGTCGGGCACTCAGACCATCCTCACAATCGGTTTCTGTTTGTGCAGACACATGCACATTTGTGGCCTGCTGAAGGTCATTTTGCAGGGCTCTGGCAGTGCTTCTCCTGATCCTCCTTGCACAAAGGCTGAGGTAGCGGTCCTGCGCTGGGTTGTGCCCTCCTTCGGCCCCCTCCACGTCTCCTGGTGTACTGGCCAGTCTCCTGGTAGCACCTCCAGCCTCTGGACACTACGCTGACAGACACAGCAAGCATTCTTGCCACAGCTCACATTGATGTGCCATCCTGGATGAGCTGCACTGCCTGAACCACTTGTGTGGGTTGTAGAGTCCGTCTCATGATACCACGAGTGTGAAAGCATAACCAACATTCAAAAGTGACCAAAACATCAGCCAGAAAGCATTGGTACTGAGATGTGGTCTGTGGTCCCCACCTGCAGAACCACTCCTTTACTGAGTGTGTCTTGATAATTGTCAACAACTTCCATCTGTTGTCTATTCCATTCGCACAACAGCATGTGAAATTGATTGTCAAACAGTGTTGCTTCCTAAATGGACAGTTTGATTTTACAGAAGTTTGATTTACTTGGAGTTATATTCTGTTTACGTGTTCTTTATTTTTTTGAGCTGTGTAGTTTTCAACCTGGACAGTACCAAGATGTGACCATTGCAGCCGAAAACCACTGGTGAATGAGATGCTGAGAGCGCAGCCTCATTCATCAGTGACATCATCGAGGCAGGGCTGAACTGCGGTGACCTCAGGAGCTTGGAAAATGCCAGTGATTATGTCACCCCTGGTGAATGATGCAGTGCTCTCAGCATCTCATTCACCAGTGGTTTTCAGCCGCAACGGTCGCATCTTGGCACCGTCCAGGTTGAAAACTATTTAGCCCCCAGTTATGGATTACGGCGTGGGACACGACAGGTATGGTATATTGATGTTTTATTTTATTTTTAAAATAAAAAAAAAAATGGAGACTTAGGTCTTCAGTGGAATTAGGCGAGGTTGTAAGTATGGTTTAATTTAGAATATTAAAGGAGTGTCATTTTTTTCAAATAAAGGATTTCATTCTGGCTGTGTCTTTAATTTAACATAAAACTATAGGATTAGTAATGAATAGGTGCCTTAAAGACACCTCTCCATTACCAAGCCTTGGGCTTGATGTCACCTGACATTACAGAGGTGACATCAACCCCACAAATATTAATACCACTTGCCACCGCTACAGGGCAAGTGGGAAGAGCTGGGCAAAGCACAAGAAAAGGCACATCTAATAGATGTGCCTTTCCTGGGCAGCTGCGGGCTGCTGTTTTTAGGCTGGGGGGCCTATATCAACGGCCCCTTATCAGCCTGAGAATACCAGCCCTCAGATGTGAGCTTTAGCAAGGCTGGTTGTCAACAATGGGGTGACCCCACAAAGTTTTACTATTATTTATTTAAATAATTAAAAAAATAGAATTATTCTTACCGTTAATTCGGTTTCTAGGAACCTTCCACGACGGCATATGGAGGTTGTCTCTTTGCCCTAATGGGGAACAGGAAACACAGAGAGGTTTAAAAGGACCTCCCACCTCCCAGTGACTTACAACTGAACCCATAGCACCGGTTTACCTTCCGAATCCCAGAACTAATCCAGGAATATATATCGGGTGGGAAATTAGTGCCGTCGTGGAAGGTTCCTAGAAACCGAATTAACGGTAAGAATAATTCTATTTTCTCTAGTCACCTTCCACGACGGCATATGGAGGAATACCAACTAATTTGGCACTAGGGAGGGACAACGGCCTGCAGAACTTTACGGCCGAAGACTAAGTCCTTATTGGACAATACATCTAATCTGTAATGTTTAGAGAAAGTATGAAGTGAAGACCACGTTGCTGCCCTGCAGATCTGCTCTGGGGATGCACCTGCTCTTTCTGCCCAGGAGACTGACGTAGATCTTGTTGAATGGGCCTTGATCCCTACTGGAGGTATTTTGTTTTGAGCAAGGTAGGCTTCCGTTATAGCCTTTTTGATCCATGTAGCAATGGTACTTTTAGCTACTTTTTTACCCTTATTTTGCCCAGAGGGATGGACAAAGAGGTTATGATCGATTCTGAAAGCACGGGTCTGATCTAAGTATTGCAGCACAATACGTCGGACGTCCAGAGTGTTGAATCTTCTTTCTTCCGAATTTGCAGGACTATGGCAAAAGGTTGGTAGAACAATCTCTTGGGAACGATGAAAATCAGAGACTACCTTTGGAAGAAAAGAAGGATCTAGACGAAGTACTATTGAGTCATCTCTCACTAGAAGATACGGCTCTCTTATAGATAAGGCTTGTAGTTCACCCACTCTTCTAGCCGAAGTTATGGCTACCAAAAACACAGTTTTGTATGCAAGATTTTGAAGAGAGCAGGAGGAAAAAGGTTCAAAAGGCGGGCCTGTAAGACCTTGAAGCACCACATTCAGATCCCATGGGGGAACTATTATCTGTTTTCTAGGATTCATCCTAGTTGCTGATGTTAAAAATCTTTTGATCCAGCGATGGCCTGCTAGATCTTGATCAAAAAAGGAGCTAAGTGCCGCGACCTGGACTCAGAGTACTGGGCCTAAGACCCATTCCTAAGCCTTTTTGCAAAAAATCTAAGATGTTAGGTATATTAGGCTTGAGAGGGTCTGGAAGGTTAGGTAGACAAAAAGACGAAAACTTTTTCCAGATTTTGTTGTAGATGGCGTTGGTTACTGGCTTTCTCGATTTTTGGAGAGTAGCTATGACAGAGTCCGATAGTCCTTTTGCTTTCAAGACCTGGGCTTCAGTAACCACGCCGCTAAATTCCATTTCTGAGGGTCTGCGTGGAGAATAGGACCCTGAGAGAGGAGATCGTTTTTTAGAGGTAACATTACTGGTCCATCCACTTGTAGTTGGATGATCAAGTTGAACCAACTTCTCTTGGGCCAAAAAGGGGCTATCAGGATAGTCGGAGTTCCTTCTATTCGTATCTTCCTTAGAACCTTTGCCAGGATTGGGATTGGTGGAAATGCGTAGACAAGCTGGAAGTGCCAATCTTGGACTAGGGCATCCACTCCTCTGGGATTGCCTCTTGGGTTCAAGGAAAAAAAGGTTTTGACTTTTGCGTTCTGGTGAGAGGCAAAGAGGTCGACTTCTGGAAGACCCCACTTTTGTACTAGCATATTGAACGTTTGAAGGTCCAGGCTCCACTCGCCAGGATGAATGTCCTGGCGACTCAGGTAGTCTGCTTGAATATTTGCAGTCCCTTTTAGATGAATTGCTGTCAGTGACAGTAAGTGTTTCTCGGCCCAATAAAAAATTCGAGCGGAGATCTTTTTCAAACTGAGGAATTTTGTGCCGCCCTGACGCCTGATATGCGCCACCGTGGTCATGTTGTCTGAATAGATCTGGACATGTTGACCGGAAATCTGACGGCTTGCTGCTAACAGGGCCTCTTCCACAGCTTTGAGTTCTCTGAAATTTGACGATTTCTCGCTGATCGACTGGTTCCAAAGACCTTGGTAAGGAACATGATTTACTATGGCTCCCCAGCCTCTCCTGCTGGCATCTGTCTTGATCGTAGTTATCGGGAGCTGAATCCAGCTCACCCCCTTCAGGAGGTTTCTGGAATTCATCCACCATGTTAAGGATGCTTTCACTCGACCTGGTGTGTGAATCCTTCTTGTTAGAGTGCCAGGTTGACCATCCCACCTGTCTAGAATGTGGGTTTGGAGAATTCTGGAGTGAGCTTGAGCCCAAGCCACTGATTGTATACAGGCTGTCATGGAGCCTAAGAGAGACATTCCTTCTCGAAGAGTAGGACATCTCATCTCCTTGAATTTTCTGACTTTTGCTACTAATGGTAGCCTGTGATCGTCTGGGAGAAAGGACATCTGTTTTGTTGAGTCCAGAACCACCCCCAAGAACTTTCTGGTTCTTGAGGGTTGAAGCTGAGACTTCTTCATGTTTGGAATCCAACCCAGAGACTTCAATATCTCCAAAGTGGTTGACACATGGGACATCAGGGTCATCTCGGTGGGGGCTACTATCAGGAGATCGTCCAAGTAGGGCACTATACAGACACCTTGACTCCGGATAAATGACACTGCCTCTGCCATGATCTTGGAGAATACCCTTGGTGCTGAGGAAATGCCGAAGGGAAGGACTCCATACTGATAGTGCTCCACTCGATGACTCCCCCGTATCGCAAACCTGAGGTATTTTCTGTGTCTCGGGTGGCTAGGAATGTGAAAATATGCATCCCTTAGGTCGATGGTTGCCATAAAGGACTGATGTCCTATCAGAGGAATTGCAGATCTTACAGACTCCATCTTGAACTTGCGATATTTCACATGTCGGTTTAGACCTTTTAGGTTTATAATAATTCTTACGTCCCCTGAGGGTTTGGGTACTAAGAATAGACGGGAATAATGTCCTTTTCCTTGTTCCAGATGTGGAACTGGTGAGATCACATTTGATTTCATAAGATCTCTGAGACCCAATGTCAACAAATTGTGATCTCTTGAAGACGTAAGGGTAGTAACTTTCAGACCCTGAGGGGGGGAAGAAATTAACTCTATTAATAGGCCCTCCTTGATGACATTGAGGACCCAGTGGGAACTGGTGATATTTTCCCACTGACCCACATATTTTGAGAGTCTCCCCCCTACCGGGTCGGAGTCATTGCTTGTCCTGTTGGGACTGTTGCTGC
Source organism: Ranitomeya imitator (assembly GCF_032444005.1). Taxonomy (NCBI): domain Eukaryota; kingdom Metazoa; phylum Chordata; class Amphibia; order Anura; family Dendrobatidae; genus Ranitomeya; species Ranitomeya imitator. The sequence continues at coordinate 411,678,502 of NC_091285.1, forward strand.
TGCTGCTGGGGGACAAAAATATTTTTCCCTCTACCTTTGGCGTAACTCCACCTGCCGGTTTTGCCTTTCCCTCTTTGAGGGGGCTGAGACTGTGGGGCACGAAAAAACCGTTTTCTCGGTTGTTTTTGCTCCGGGAGTGCCTTTTTCTTGTCAGTAGCCTTGTCAAGAATATCGTCTAAGGCTGGACCGAAAACATAATCTCCCTTAAAAGGTATAGCACACAACTTGGCTTTTGAAGTGATATCACCGCTCCATATTTTAAGCCAGAGGGCTCTTCTAGCAGAGTTGGAGAGTACGAGAGATCTGGCGGCCACTCTAACAGATTCCAGAGAAGCGTCAGCCAGAAACCCAGAGGCTCTATGCAGGATGGGAAGTGAATCTAATAATTCACCTCTCGGGGTACCCTGAGATATATGAGACTCTAATTTCTCCAACCAGCAGGAGAGGGCCCTGGCAACACAAGTGGAAGCGACATTGGCCTTAAGGATAGACGTTGAAGTTTCCCAAGACTTTTTTAGGAGGCTTTCAATCTTTCTGTCCATAGGATCCTTTAATTGTGAGGAATCCTCAAAAGGGAGTGCTGTTCTTTTGGCGACTCTAGCCACCTGCACATCCACCTTTGGAATGTCCAATTTGATTACTTCACCCTCTAGAGGAAATCTATGCTTCATTTCTGCAGGGGTAGTGAGGCGTTTCTCAGGCTGTTCCCATTCCTGATTAACCATACTAACAATGTTAGCGTGCACCGGGAACCCCACTCTTTTCTCCGATCTGAGTCCGCCAAACATCTGATCCTGTACGGACTGTGGCTCATATTCCTCTTCTAGGCCCATAGTATTACGGACAGCAGATACTAAATCCTCAATGTAATCTGAGGAAAAGAGGTATTTCCTGACCTCAGCTTTAGGTGATACAGGATCTTCCCAGCCCACAGATGAAGTATGGGAGAGGTCTGAATCAGAGTCTGATTCGACCGCCTGAATTTTTCTCTTTTTAGCTGGGGAATGCGGCGGCGGAGGTGGAGGTGGAGGAGTAGTAAAAGCTGCTAACGAAGATTGCACCTCCTGTTTTACTAAGGAGCGAATTTCATCCAGCAGAGATGGTTGCTCAGCTTTTACAATCTTGTCAGTACATGGCTGGCAGAGTCTTTTGTCCCAGTTAAGAGGGAATTTAGTAGAACAGACTGGGCACTTCTTTTTAATAGCGGCTTTAGGGGCAGACTTCTCTCCCTGAAATGACAAGGGAGAGGGGAGTGAGGACATTAAACCCCCTATAGGTACTACCTCCCGGATCCTATCCCTGCAAAACACTTACTGTAGCAGGGGTAGCGCTGGGCTCCGCAGATGCAGGGCACAAGGAACCATCCATACTGGGAAAATTAGTCTTACCTCAGTGGTGGTTCAGCAGGGTTTAAGAACGCTGTCCGCACCTGCCTCCAGCAATCAGCAGTTCCCCCTCCCCCTCCGGGATCCATGTGAGGGGACGCCATCAGTCCGACACGCCGGCCGGCGAACCCGGAAGAAGCGGCCTCCAGGAGAACGAAGGACCGGAAGTGACGCGCGCGACCGCCGACGTCACATCCGGAACGCCGAGCCGGCAATGGAGGGGGAGAACGCCGAGCAGCTCATGGAGGAGCCCGGCGAGGGATCCCAGGCCTGCTTTGCCCTCGTGGGGGCGCGGGAAGGCCGGGAGGGGGTCCCTGAGGCACCTGCATAGCAGGACGACGGGAGCAGCAGGGGAGGAGGCGGAACGCGACCACCAGCTGCCCGGCTACAACAGGCAGAGCCTGCACAAAGGTACCGCAGTCGCCGGCCACAACAGCACCTGGAGACCTCTCCCTGTCCCATGGGGAACAGGAAAGACACTGGCAGGTGGGAGGTGGGAGGTCCTTTTAAACCTCTCTGTGTTTCCTGTTCCCCATTAGGGCAAAGAGACAACCTCCATATGCCGTCGTGGAAGGTGACTAGAGAAAACAGCGTGGGGACCTATTCTTGATAACCTTGCTGAAGCTGACAGCTGGGGGTTGTAGCCCCAAAATGTGAGTTTTGCCTAGTTGGTTTAAGAAAATAGGGCGGCAACCCACGTCAGGTTTTTCATTCATTTCATTAGATTGCAGGCGGCGGCTGAGGAATACTCGATCATCCGCTCCTGCTGTCACTATTAGCGGCAGCAGGTGTCGGATGATGGGAGTAAGAGTCCCAAAAGCCCCCACCTGCTGTCATTGTTCAGACTTTAATATAACTCATTATTCTCCTCTGCTCGCGCCGATCACCGGCAGAGCAGGGGAGAATGATGAGAGCCGTCTTTAGCACCTGCCGCCAGGGAACAAACCTTACTGTAGAGCTTCTTCCCCGCTGCCGATGCGTGTCACATGGAGGACATCAATGTGTGTTCTCCGTGTGCGGGACATTTTGCTGTCCATGCTGATGGTGAAAAACTGACATGTCAGTGTGATTTGCCCACGAACACATGGTCCGTGGAAACACATTGTATGTGTGTACGTGTCTCCAATACATGTGAAAACTGTCACCACAGGTACCGGAGACGCGGACATGTGAAAGAGGCCTAAGTATCCGTGTATTGTCTGCTGAAGTATTAAACACAGGGATGAAGCCTGTATGGCAGTACTGAGGCTCTACTGTGCACATGAGTCCAAGTCTTGTTTCATACATCAATGGATACAATGCCATAAATATCTGATATGACAATACCTCTTCATGATATCTAAACACTATGGCCTCATTCAGACATCCCAGTTTCTTGCTTGTGTGTGGTCCACATTTTCCATGGACAGCAACCCCTCCCCCATTAAATCCCATAGGGCTATTCGCACAGACCAATGGTCTGCATGAAAGTTGGATTCATGTCCTGCTCTGCAGGCCAACTTTGGATCAATGAAAATAATGGACAACATAGATGACATTTGGAAAGTCCTTAAAGGAACCTGTCACCCCCAAAATCGATGGTGAGGTAAGCCCACCGTCATCAGGGGCTTATCTACAGCATTCTGTAATGCTGTAGATAAGCCCCCGATGTTACCTAAAAGAGCAGAAATATCGTAGTTACTTACCGATAACGGTATTTCTCTGATCCCATGACGGCACTAACGAGAGAGGGATCCGCCCTCAGGGACAGGAAACCCACAGGTTAAAAAGGCGGGACCTCTCCTCCACCTCAGTTGGTTTACAGAGCCTTGCAGGGAATTTCTGCTGTAACTTAATTGGTTATTTTTACACAACAAAATATAACTGTGTAACTTATATAAGCTCCTCTATATATATATACACATTTTTTTTTTTTTTTTTATGCACACCTCGTGACTTAATTTATAAGTAGTGTGGACACCCATACGTGAAGGGAGGGAATATACAGGTGCCGTCATGGGATCAGAGAAATACCGTTATCGGTAAGTAACTACGATATTCTCTTACCCCATGACGGCACTAACGAGAGAATTTCAAAGAATGAAAATTTTAGGGTGGGACCACTGCCTCAAGAACTCTCCTACCAAAAGTTAAGTCTGAGGGAGAAGATAGATTAAGCTGATAGTGCTTGAAGAATGTAGAGGGGGAAGACCAAGTGGCTGCTCTACATATTTGATCTATTGATGCTCCACCACGTTCAGCCCAAGAGGTTGCCACCGACCTGGTTGAATGAGCCTTAATTGTGTCCGGAGCTTGTTCTCCGGAAGAGGTATATGACATCTTGATGGCATCTCTTACCCACCTCGCCAACGTGGCTTTCGATGCCTTGTGACCCTTATTTGGTCCCTGAAAGCAGACAAACAGAGCCCTCCCTTTTCTACACTCCCTTGTGGCTGATAGTGTGTTAGACATCTCTTTACATCTAGAGTGTGTAGAGCCTCCTCTTTTTTGTTTTTTGGATTGGGGCAAAAAGATGGTAACGCCATCTCTTGAGATCTGTGGAATTTTGACGACACTTTGGGAAGGTAAGAAGGGTCAGTTTTGAGGATTACTCTGTCATCTAATATTTGTGTTAGAGGTGGGTAGGCTGATAAGGCCTGCAGATCACCAATCCTGCGAGCTGAGGTTAGGGCCACCAATAAACAGGTTTTCCAAGATATTATTTTTAGTGAAGCCTGAGATAAAGGTTCGAACGGCGCCTTAGTTAGTGCTGAAAGGACTAAGTTCAGGTCCCAGGGAGGAGCGGTGAGATGTATAACTGGTCTGGACCTAGTAGATGCTCTAATAAATCTTTTTACCCAGTGATTCCCCGCCAAATCCTGATTATAGAGGGCACCCAATGCTGCAATCTGAACTTTCAGGGTGTTTGTTGCCAGGCCTTTCTCTAATCCTTTTCGCAGAAATTCTAGAATTTCCTGGATTGGCATCTGATCTGATAGAGTAACTGCTGATGTGGATAGGAACTTTTTCCAGACCTTGCCGTATGCTTTGGTAGTTACAGGTTTTCTACTAGCCAGCAGGGTAGAAATTAGATTTGAAGAAAACCCCCTTTTTGTTAACAGTTCCCTTTCAAAAGCCAGGCCGTCATATGTAAACTTTTTATTTGTGGGTGATTCACTGGCCCTTGATGCAGGAGGTCTGGGATATCTGGGAGTACCCATGGATCCGCTATGGACATTAGGCGTAGCCATGGGAACCATACTCTTTTCGGCCAGAACGGGGCTATCAATATCACTTTGGCTCTGTCCTCCCTGATTTTTTTCAAGACTAAGGGAATTAGAGCTATCGGAGGAAACACATAAGCTAGATGGAATTTCCATGGAATTAACAACGCGTCTATAGCCACTGGACTCCCCCGAGGATCTATCGAGCAGAAGGCCTCCGTTTTCCGATTTTGATTGTTTGCAAATAGATCTATATCCGGGGCCCCCCAAAGATCCACTATGCGTTTGAATATTCTTGTATTTAACTCCCATTCCCCCTGTTTTAATTGGGTTCTGCTTAGAAAATCTGCAGTTTGATTTTCTGACCCTTTTATGTGAAGGGCTGTCAGGGAGGACAAGTTGGCTTCTGCTTGTGACATGATGAAATTTGTCACTTTCATTAGGGATTGAGACCTCGTCCCTCCCTGATGGTTTAAATATGCTACTACCACCCTGTTGTCCGTCAGTACTCTCACATGGTGGGAACGGAGGGAAGTTAAAAAATGATTGATGGCGTACTGAACTGCTAAAAGCTCCTTCATGTTTGAAGTAAGGTCTTTTTCTTCTACTGACCAAGGACCTTGGGCAATTTGCCTGTTTAGGTGGGCCCCCCACCCCCAAGGACTTGCGTCTGTGGTCAGGATTATCGAGACCGGCCATACCCATGGAACCCCCCTCCTGAGATTGGACGGGTCTGTCCACCAAGCTAAGGAAGTTTTTGTCCGAGAGGATATTTTTAATTGCTTTTCTAAATTTCCTCCTGCGTGGGATACTGCCTCTAGTATTTTCCACTGGAGATCTCTCGAGTGGCTCTGAGCCCACTGTACCGCTTGGATACAGGATGTCATCGACCCCAGTATGGACATGGCTCTCCTTAGAGTGATCAGAGGAGAGATACTCAACTGATTCACTAGATGTATCATGTTGGATACTTTTTCTTCCGGCAGAGGACACTCTTGCTTTGTTGAGTCTATTACTATCCCCAAGTACAACTGTACTTGAGATGGGATAAGCCTGGATTTTTCCAGGTTCAAAAACCATCCTAGATTTGATAGGGCTACCATCACTCTGTTTAGTTGCTGGCTGCAATGTAGAGAGGAACTGCCCATCACTAGGAGGTCGTCCAGATAAGGCACAATCAATATGTTTTGTTCCCTTATATGGGCCATTACTTCCGCCATTAATTTTGTGAATACTCTCGGGGCAATGGCTAGACCAAACGGAAGAGCCCTGTATTGATAATGTTTCAGTTCCCCTTGTATCATTACTGCAACCCTGAGATATTTCCGGAAATCCGGATGGATTGGCACATGATAGTATGCGTCCTTTAAGTCTATAACAGTCATGAAACAAGACGGGATAAGGGATCTGACACATGATTTTATTGTCTCCATTTTGAATTTTTCTATTACCAGGTATCTATTTAGTTGTTTCAAATTTATAATTACTCTGAAAGTTCCGTCCGGCTTTGTTCGAAGAAAGAGCGGAGAATAAAACCCCTTTGTCTCTTCCTGTTGCGGAACTTCCTGTAAGACTTTCTTCTCCAGAAGACTGAGAACTTCTCTCTGGATACTCAGCTGCTCGATCTCTGACTTTCTTCGTGGTGTGACCACAAACTGATTGTGTGGCATTGAGTGAAAGATTAGTCTTAGGCCCGTCTTTATGATGTTTAAAGTCCAGGCACTTCCAGAAATTTTTTCCCAGGTTGGAAGAAAGTGGGTCAGTCTCCCTCCTACCTGGGGCACACCCTCATTGTGGCTGTTTTTTATTATCCGGCTTGTTGAACATGAAACCTCCTCTTTTGAATTTTCTGTCTTCCCACCCCTCCTTTTGGTTTTTTGGGGGGCGTCTTTGTGTGAACCTCCTTCCTCGAAAGGGCCGCCTATAAGATTGATTTAGGAATCCCGGAAAGGCTTTCTTTTTATCAACCGCTTTTTCGAGGACATCGTCTAGGGTGGGACCGAACAAATATTCACCTTCACACGGAATGGAACACAACTTAGCTTTAGTTTGCAGGTCCCCCGGCCAGCACTTTAGCCATAGTGCTCTCCTAGCCGCATTTGAGAAGGAAGCCGATCTTGCCGTCAGTCTAACTGAGTCTATTGAGGCATCTGCTAAATACGCAGCGGCACCTCTCATCGCTGACACAGAGTCCAGTATAGACTCTCTTGGGGTTTTATTTTTTAATTGAGTCTCTAAATGATCCAGCCAGACCATTAGTGCTCTAGCTGTACACATAGCAGCTATCCCGGGTTTTAGCCCCCCGCTGGCGGCCTCCCAGGACCCTTTTAGGAAGACATCGGCCTTTTTATCCATAGGATCCTTGAGGGTCCCCATATCTTCAAAAGGCAGAGCGAACTTTTTAGAGGCTTTCGCGATGGCGACGTCTAATTTTGGCGCTTTTCCCCATGAGGCGCAGGCTGGGTCATCAAATGGGTATTTCCTTTTGGGTGTTAACAGTACTTTTTTGTCTGGTCTTTTCCACTCCTTTTTTATAAGGGCTTGAATTTTTTCATTTAATGGGAACACTCTGTACTTCTTTTGTTCCAGGCCACTAAACATAAGATCTTGTACAGATTTTTTGGAACGAGTGTCTGCCAGACCCATTGTCGCCCTAACCATTTTTACCAGCGCATCCGTTTCATCTATTGGGAAACAGTTGCGACCGCTTTCTGAAGATGCGGAGGAGGATGATGAAGCTGTAGAGCTATCAGAATCCTCACTCGAGCCATCTCCGTCGCTGGAGCTGTAATCTGGAGATTTTTCTTTATGCTTTCTTTTACGGTTTTTTACGCTTTTTAATGCGTCCGCTACTTGGGTTTTAATTAGATCTTTTAATTCAGATGTGAAACTTGGTGTCTCCTCATCAATGGTGTTCTTAATACATGGCGCACAGAGTTTTTTAACCCATGAATCCGGCAAATCAGCTGAACAAAGCGGGCATACTCTATTTTTACTTTTCCCCTGGCATTTCTTTCCCTAGGAAACAATAAACCCCTATTAGAATTTCCACTTTCACGGAGGTCACTTACCCTCCTAATGTGAGGAAGATACCGGTTGTGGCTTTGAGGATGCCTCCTCCAGTTGAACCACCGTCTCCCTCCTGGATCCACCAGAGCCTCTGCTACGCTGGGATCCTGAGCTGCTGCGCTGCGTGGGTTTTCTTGAAGAATGGCGCTCCTTCGGGTTCTTTGTCACAGGGGCCTGTGAAATTTCTTCCACCGACTGCTCTATTCCACTCATGGTGGTAATCTCTGAGCAGCGGTATGCCCCTTTCCTTCCGGATATATACCGATGGAGCGGCGCCAGGCAACTTCCGGTTTACCCAGAGGTGCTTTGCCCCGCCCCGGAAGTGACCCCCGCGCCTGCGCAGTAAGTCGCCGGACCTCGCGCGCGCGCTCACTACTTGCCGGCTCACAGGAGGGACGGAGCTTCTGCAGCCGCTGCTGCACCCTGCGTCCTGCCGCTTGTCGGTGAACGGCGTCACCACCCCCTGTGCGCCTCATGGACCGGCGGAGGAAATCTCCAGGTAGCCGCCGCTACCTATTACCGACCACTCCATTGAAAAGAGAAGAGGCAGGCTCGGTCCTCTTCACTGCCTCCCCTCCGCGCATATCCACGAGGCCCGCCGACCCCGAACGCGCCTTCAGGGAGGAATCCACCCGTGACCGTGGCAGGGCCCCCCGCTGCCTGAACTCGGCCCGATGGTCCCTGGACTCCTGGATGGTAAGCTGTGGGTCCCCGTCGGGGACAGGAAACCGAACTGTGGTGGAGGAGAGGTCCCGCCTTTTTAACCTGTGGGTTTCCTGTCCCTGAGGGCGGATCCCTCTCTCGTTAGTGCCGTCATGGGGTAAGAGAAAAAGAGGTTAGATTATACTCACCCAGGGGCGGTCCCGGTCCGATGGGTGTCTCAGGTCCGGTCCGGAGCCTCCCATCTTCATTCCATGACGTCCTTTTCTGGTCTTCACGCTGCGGCTGTGGTGCAGGCGTACTTTGTCTGCCCTGTTGAGGTCAGAGCAAAGTACTGAAGAGCGCAGGCGCCGGGACAGGTCATAGAGGCCCGGCGCCTGCGCACTGCAGTACTTTGCTCTGCCCTCAACAGGGCAGACAAAGTACGCCTGCACCGCAGCAGCAGCGTGAAGACCAGAAAAGGACGTCATGGAATGAAGATGGGAGGCTCCGGAGCGGACCTGAGACACCCATCGGACCCGGACCGCAGCGGGACCGCCCCTGGGTGAGTCTAATCTAACCTCTTTTTCTCCTCTTTTAGGTAACATCGGGGGCTTATCTACAGCATTACAGAATGCTGTAGATAAGCCCCTGATGACAGTGAGCTTACCTCACCATCGATTTTGGGGGTGACAGGTTCCCTTTAATGGGCCACCTCCTGTGGGGCTCCACGAGCTGGGGCCCAAAATAATTAAAAGATGGTGATCAACAATTTTATCAAAGACATCTCAATTTTTGTTTTTGCCTCTTATTGTTGAACAGGCATTTCTTGTACAATTCATTTCCAACAGACAAGTAACTCAAGATGTTTTGTCAGTGAAACATGCAAGAAATGGTGTCTAAAGAGGCATCAATCACCTGCATAGATGTGCGGTCACATAAGGCCCACTAGTGGCTCTACATCCTGCAGTCCAGCACGTGTGTATATTGTCCTGCACTGCAACTAACTGGACAATATAGACCCACTAACAGCCATGACTGCATCTCTATCCATGATGTGGTCACATGAAGGCCCTGCAGATGCCATTTCCTGGACTGCTTATGGCTATCAGAAACACGTCTAATTACAAAAGACGACAAACATAAAAACAGGTAAAATTGCAATAAGTAAAATTAAAGGTTCCTGTGCAGGCAGTGCAACTTCCGCACACATTCTTTGCAGTGTAGTCCTGCAGTCTCACACGTTCTACCATTTGTCCTTTATTCTGTGCGAGCACAGGTGGTGGCTTACAAGAAGCAGACACCAGACTATACCTGCAGGATCATACTACACAGTTTGCTGCCTGTTTCCATGGTGGCATTTTAGGTCAGCACAAGAGCTAGAATGATTAGAAACTAGATGGTGGCCCGATTCTAACGCATCAGGTATTCTAGAATATGCATGCCCACGTAGAATACTGCACAGAGCCACGTAGTATACTGCACAGAGCCACGTAGTATACTGCACAGAGCCACGTAGTATACTGCACAGAGCCACGTAGTATATTGGCCAGATACGTATGTAACAGGTTAAAAAAAAAAAAAAGAGTTAACAAAAAATAAACATATACTCACCTTCCGAGGGAGCCCTTGTAGTCCTGTCGCCTGTGTGCGGTGCACACGGCAGCTTCCGGTCCCAGGGTTGGATGAGCGCATGACCTGTGATGACGTCACGGTCACATGACCGTGACGTCATGGAAGGTCCTTCTCGCATACCATCCTTGGCCCCGGAACCTGCCGCTTGCACTGCCGAGGAGAGGACGCAACGACGGAGGGTGAGAATAGCAGGTTTTTTGTTTTTTTATTATTTTTAACATTACATTTTTTTACTACTGATGCCGCATAGGAAGCGTCAATAGTAAAAAGTTGGGGACACACAGGGTTAATAGCAGCGGTTACGGAGTGCGTTACCCGCGGCATAACGCGGTCCGTTACCGCCGGCAATAACCCTGTTTGAGCGGTGACTGGAGGGGAGTATGCGGGCGCCGGGCACTGACTGCGAGGAGGGAGTAAGGAGCGGCCATTTTCTTCCGGACTGTGCCCGTCACTGATTGGTCGTGGCTGTTTTGCCGCGACCAATCAGCGACTTGGATTTCCATGACAGACAGAGGCCGCGAGCAATGAATATCCGTGACAGACAGAAGGACAGAGACAGAAAGACGGAAGTGACCCTTAGACAATTATATAGTAGATTAAGGCTGGGGCTACACAGTGATTTTGGACACGATAGACGCTGCTACCTTGCATCATGACGCTACTAAATGGGGTCACATTACGAAGCACAAGTAACAACACGCAAGTCACAACAGGCCAGAACCAGTTGGGTTTTTTGCAACTTGCTTATCAAGGTAACAGCACTATGCAGGACAACTGAACCCCATTCACCAACACCACAATGTAGCAGCGGCATAGAGTGATCTTTGGACTTGTGACCAGTGTCATTATGAAAATCATGATGTAGCCTTGCTGCAGTACCCAAGAGTGGCCACTTTACAGTGAGCGGCAGTGGTGCTCCAGCTCCACACACTCTGGCTTCTGGACAGGCATGGGGCCTGGTAAGAGCTGATTAGTGATAGGTCAAGGGCACGATCCCCACCGATCTGACACAGATCTATCCTAAGGAAAGGTCAGCAATATCACAGTAGTTTTTATGTATTACCGGACTTTAATATATTTGGTGGAAGTGACAACTATTAACACCGACATCAGTAAGACGAGTAAGTGCATCTAGAAGCAGACACCACGGCTCACACAATGTGGTCACACCGGTTTCCTAATCCAATGATCAGCATGCCTGCCTAATGAGAATAACAGGGAACGTCCACATCTAATGCAATTCAGGGGTCTAGTTTTCTTACACATAGTAAGCCTATGCGCACAAAACTGTATTTTCAGTCCCAATGCTGTCCGTAAAAATGAAAAAAAAAAAAAAAAAAACACTCAGCACTTGGACCAATGTTAACCCCTTCAAGACCCAGCCTATTTTGACCTTAAAGACCTTGCCGTTTTTTGCAATTCTGACCAGTGTCCCTTTATGAGGTAATAACTCAGGAACGCTTCAACGGATCCTAGCGGTTCTGAGATTGTTTTTTCGTGACATATTGGGCTTCATGTTAGTGGTAAATTTAGGTCAATAAATTCTGCATTTATTTGTGATAAACACGGAAATTTGGCGAAAATTTTGAAAATTTCGCAATTTTCACATTTTGAATTTTTATTCTGTTAAACAAGAGAGATATGTGACACAAAATAGTTAATAAATAACATTTCCCACATGTTTACTTTACATCAGCACAATTTTGGAAACAAAATTTTTTTTTGTTAGGAAGTTATAAGGGTTAAAATTCGACCAGCGATTTGTCATTTTTACAACGAAATTTACAAAACCATTTTTTTTAGGGACCACCTCACATTTGAAGTCAGTTTGAGGGGTCTATTTGGCTGAAAATACCCAAAAGTGACACCATTCTAAAAACTGCACCCCTCAAGGTACTCAAAACCACATTCAAGAATTTTATTAACCCTTCAGGTGCTTCACAGCAGCAGAAGCAACATGGAAGGAAAAAATGAACATTTAACTTTTTAGTCACAAAAATTATCTTTTAGCAACAATTTTTTTTATTTTCCCAATGGTAAAAGGAGAAACTGAACCACGAAAGTTGTTGTCCAATTTGTCCTGAGTACGCTGATACCTCATATGTGGGGGTAAACCACTGTTTTGGCGCACGGCAGGGCTTGGAAGGGAAGGAGCGCCATTTGACTTTTTGAATCAAAAATTGGCTCCACTCTTTAGCGGACACCATGTCACGTTTGGAGAGCCCCCGTGTGCCTAAAAATTGGAGCTCCCCCACAAGTGACCCCATTTTGGAAACTAGACGCCCCAAGGAACTAATTTAGATGCATAGTGAGCACTTTGAACCCCCAGGTGCTTCACAAATTGATCCGTAAAAATGAAAAAGTACTTTTTTTTCACAAAAAAATTCTTTTAGCCTCAATTTTTTCATTTTCTCATGGGCAACAGGATAAAATGGATCCTAAAATGTGTTGGGCAATTTCTCCTGAGTACACCAATACCTCACATGTGGAGGTAAACCACTGTTTGGGCACATGGTAAGGCTCGGAAGGGAAGGAGCGCCATTTGACTTTTTGAATGAAAAATTATTTCCATCGTTAGCGGACACCATGTCGCGTTTGGATAGCTCCTGTGTGCCTAAACATTGGCGCTCCCCCACAAGTGACCCCATTTTGGAAACTAGACCCCCCAAGGAACTAATTTAGATGCATATTGAGCACTTTAAACCCCCAGGTGCTTCACAGAAGTTTATAACGCAGAGCCATGAAAATAAAAAATAATTTTTCTTTCCTCAAAAATGATTTTTTAGCCTGGAATTTCCTATTTTGCCAAGGATAATAGGAGAAATTGGACCCCAAATACTGTTGTCCAGTTTGTCCTGAGTACGCTGATACCCCATATGTGGGGGTAAACCACTGTTTGGGCGCACGGCAGGGCTCGGAAGGGATGGCACGCCATTTGGCTTTTTAAATGGAAAATTAGCTCCAATCATTAGCGGACACCATGTCACGTTTGGAGAGCCCCTGTGTGCCTAAACATTGGAGATCCCCCAGAAATGACACCATTTTAGAAACTAGACCCCCAAAGGAACTAATCTAGATGTGTGGTGAGGACTTTGAACCCCCAAGTGCTTCACAGAAGTTTATAACGCAGAGCCATAAAAATAAAAAAAAAAATTATTTTCTCAAAAATGATCTTTTTGCCTGCAATTTTTTATTTCCCCAAGGGTAACAGGAGAAATTTGACCCCAAAAGTTGTTGTCCAGTTTCTCCTGAGTACGCTGATACCCCATATGTGGGGGTAAATCACTGTTTGGGCACATGCCGGGGCTCGGAAGTGAAGTAGTGACGTTTTGAAATGCAGACTTTGATGGAATGCTCTGTGGGCGTCACGTTGCGTTTGCAGAGCCCCTGATGTGGCTTAACAGTAGAAACCCCCCACAAGTGACCCCATTTTGGAAACTAGACCCTGAAAGGAACTTATCTAGATGTGTGGTGAGCACTTTGAACCCCCAAGTGCTTCATAGAAGTTTATAATGCAGAGCCGTGAAAATAATAAATACGTTTTCTTTCCTCAAAAATAATTATTTAGCCCAGAATTTTTTATTTTCCCAAGGGTTACAGGAGAAATTGGACCCCAAAAGTTGTTGTCCAGTTTCTCCTGAGTACGCTGATACCCCATATGTGGGGGTAAACCACTGTTTGGGCACACGTCGGGGTTCAGAAGGGAAGTAGTGACTTTTGAAATGCAGACTTTGATGGAATGGTCTGCGGGTGTCACGTTGCGTTTGCAGAGCCCCTGGTGTGCCTAAACAGTAGAAATCCCCCACAAGTGACCCCATTTTAGAAACTAGACCCCCCAAGGAACTTATCTAGATATGTGGTGAGCACTTTGAACCCCCAAGTGCTTCACAGACGTTTACAACGCAGAGCCGTGAAAATAAAAAATCATTTTTCTTTCCTCAAAAATTATGTTTTAGCAAGCATTTTTTTAGATTCACAAGGGTAACAGGAGAAATTGGACCCCAGTAATTGTTGCGCAGTTTGTCCTGAGTATGCTGGTACCCCATATGTGGGGGTAAACCACTGTTTGGGCACACGTCAGGGCTCGGAAGTGAGGGAGCACCATTTGACTTTTTGAATACGAGATTGGCTGGAATCAATGGTGGCGCCATGTTGCGTTTGGAGACCCCTGATGTGCCTAAACAGTGGTAACCCCTCAATTCTAACTCCAACACTAACCCCAACACACCCCTAACCCTAATCCCAACTGTAGCCATAATCCTAATCACAACCCTAACCCCAACACACCCCTAACCACAACACTAACCCCAACACACCCCTAACCCTAACCACAACCCTAATTCCAACCCTAACCCTAACCCTAAGGCTATGTGCCCACGTTGCGGATTCGTGTGAGATATTTCCGCACCATTTTTGAAAAATCTGCGGGTAAAAGGCACTGTGTTTTACCTGCGGATTTTCCGCGGATTTCCAGTGTTTTTTGTGCGGATTTCACCTGCGGATTCCTATTGAGGAACAGGTGTAAAACGCCGCGGAATCCGCACAAAGAATTGACATGCTGCGGAAAATACAACGCAGCGTTCCCGCGCGGTATTTTCCGCACCATGGGCACAGCGGATTTGGTTTTTCATATGTTTACATGGTACTGTAAACCTGATGGAACACTGCTGCGAATCCGCAGCCAAATCCGCACCGTGTGCACATGGCCTAATTCTAAAGGTATGTGCACACGCTGCGGAAAACGCTGCGGATCCGCAGCAGTTTCCCATGAGTGTACAGTTCAATGTAAACCTATGGGAAACAAAAATCGCTGTACACATGCTGCGGAAAAACTGCACGGAAACGCAGCGGTTTACATTCCGCAGCATGTCACTTCTTTGTGCGGATTCCGCAGCGGTTTTACAACTGCTCCAATAGAAAATCGCAATTGTAAAACCGCAGTGAAATGCGCAGAAAAAAACGCGGTAAATCCGCCATAAATCCGCAGCGGTTTAGCACTGCGGATTTATCAAATCCGCAGCGGAAAAATCCGCAGAGGACCAGAATACGTGTGCACATTCCTAACCCTAACCCTAACCCTAGCCCTAACCCTACCCCTAACCCTAGCCCTACCCCTACCCCTACCCCTAACCCTAACCCTATTCTAACATTAGTGGAAAAAAAAAAATGTCTTTATTTTTTTATTGTCCCTACCTATGGGGGTGACAAAGGGGGGGGGGGGTCATTTATTATTTTTTTTATTTTGATCACTGAGATATAATCTCTCTCAGTGATCAAAATGCACTTTGGAACGAATCTGCCGGCCGGCAGATTCGGCGGGCGCACTGCGCATGCGCCCGCCATTTTGGAAGATGGCGGCGCCCGGGAGAAGACGGACGGGACCACGGCTGGATCGGTAAGTATGATGGGGTGGGGGGGGACCACGGGGGGGGGATCGGAGCACGGGGGGGGGAATCGGAGCGCGGGAGGGGTGGAACGGAGCGCGGGGGGCGTGGAACGGAGCACGGGGGGGCTGGAATGGAGCACGGGGGGTGGAACGGAGCACCGGGGGGGGTGGATCGGAGTGCAGGGGGGGTGATTGGAGCACGGGGGGAGCGGACACGAGCACGGGGGGGAGCGGAGCACTGGACGGAGGGGAGCCGGAGCAGTGTACCGGCCAGATCGGGGGGGTGGGGGGCGATCGGAGGGGTGGGGTGGGGGCACATTAGTGTTTCCAGCCATGGCCGATGATATTGCAGCATCGGCCATGGCTGGATTGTAATATTTCACCCGTTATAATGGGTGAAATATTGCAAATCGCTCTGATTGGCAGTTTCACTTTCAACAGCCAATCAGAGCGATCGTAGCCACGAGGGGGTGAAGCCACCCCCCCTGGGCTAAACTACCACTCCCCCTGTCCCTGCAGATCGGGTGAAATGGGAGTTAACCCTTTCACCCGGCCTGCAGGGACGCGATCTTTCTATGACGCCGCATAGGCGTCATGGGTCGGATTGGCACCGACTTTCATGACGCCTACGTGGCGTCAAAGGTCGGGAAGGGGTTAATCAACAACTGTGCAGATGACTAGTGTTTGTTTTCCAACAGACCAACTAACCACAAAGAATGCAGCAGTGAGTAGTTATTCATCTAGGATAAGACTCATCCGTTTAAACGTGTGCAAAAAAATATAAATAAATCGGATCCCATACAGATACACAGTAAAGCTTCTGATTTTTACAGACACATTGCAATTCTTTAACATAGGAAACTATTTGGTCTTGTAAATTTTAATAACTGATGTATAAAAACGGAAGCCATACAGATGACAATACAGATGAAGAAACACCCATTTTATCTGGATAAAAATCAGATTTTTTAGGTCTGTAAAAATGATCACTTAGGACCTGGATAGGCCAAGCTGTCACATCACTGAGACCCCCACAAATTTCTAGAAGAGTGAATTTGTGTCCCTCATTTTCCCCTGTAGCACAATTGCCAGTGGTTGAATAAGTAGCTGGACATGCAGTCTATGGAAATTAGAAACATAACCAGGTACAGCGCTGCACTCGGATATCTTAGCATCCAAATTACCACAGACTTTATGGGGTTACCCACACTACCATGTTCCCCATCCAAAGAGATGCATGTGAGATCAACAGGCGTCATGCAGGTGTCCTAATAAACAGGACAGTGAACGTGAGGTCATATCACTCACATCTGATGGCGCTGCAGAACCCGATCATAGGGAACTTGGCAATATTCAGAGCCTGGATCCACAATCGCAGCCAGGTATGCCACAGCGATTCAGAGAAACACTTTGGAAAGCCATCTGGAGACTATGGCTGCTTCCCAAGATCGATCCGTCAGTCAACTGGAGCAGTGGCTGATGGGTGGGGGAAGCCAGACGGGGGCTTTACTGCACTAGTCAGGTCTCTCCCCTATAGTTCACAGATAGCTTTTCAAACTATTATATCATGTGGTATACAACACGGTGTAGGGGTGCTGCCCATTAGGGGTTCAGGCCTTTGATAAAATATGAAAAATTCTGTTCTCGTCCAAATAAAGGCAACATAATTTTGATCTTGCAGTCTACCATCGAGACCTTTATCAAAAAAATTGCAGATTGCAAGAGAGGAAGGGAACACTAAGCGCTGTAGTATGCAATGTTCGTCACTGTGGTAATGGCACATACTACAGTGCTTACAGGTGTGACCTTCCTCTCTTACAATCTGCAGCCTTTCTGACGAAGGTCCGGATAGTAGACCGAAAGGGCAAAACTGGCATAATACCAGGGCTGAGGAGTCTGTGTCGATTTTGGTGGAGTCGGCATAAAATTGACTGACACTGAAAATATATAATACATTGGGTATAGCAGTACAGTGCAGGATGTGCTGGAAATGTTCCCATGAGAATGTGGGAAA
The DNA here is from genome assembly GCF_032444005.1 of Ranitomeya imitator. Lineage (NCBI taxonomy): Eukaryota > Metazoa > Chordata > Amphibia > Anura > Dendrobatidae > Ranitomeya > Ranitomeya imitator. The sequence continues at coordinate 411,695,833 of NC_091285.1, forward strand.
GTTATGAAATGTCCTATAAATGTCTGCTCTGTTCCTGATCTAAAGGTACCTTCACACTGAGCAACTTTTCAACGAGAACGACAGCGATCCGTGACGTTGCAGCATCCTGGATAGCGATCTCGTTGTGTTTGACACGAAGCAGCGATCAGGATCCCGCTGTGACATCGCTGGTCGGAGCTAGAAGTCCAAAACTTTATTTGGTCGTCAGGTCGGCGTGTATCGTCATGTTTGACATCAAAAGCAACGATGCCTGCAATGTTTTTCATGGAGCGAACAACCAGCGAGAACTAGAGTTGAGCGACCTTGACCTTTTTAGAGTCGAGCCGGGTTTCGCGAAACCCGACTATCTCAAAAGTCGGGTCGAGTGAAATCGGCCGATTATGACGTAAAGTCGGGATCGACCGAAACACGAAACCCAATGCAAGTCAATGGGGCAGCATAGTCGGCAGTGAGTGGGGGCCAGGAAAACACCTAGAGTGCCCATTTTAATGTCAAAACCATCCATTCTTCTTAATGAAGCTTGTCAAGCGTAATTTACCTTATAATAATTGGAAGGCATTTGAAATTGGGGGTCATTTGGCTAAAGTTGTGGTGGGTAGGGCTGGTTCAAGTAATTAGTGGGCCCAGGAAATCTGGACCACGTCACGGCAGTGGAGCAGGGAGAGGTAAGTATTTCAACTTTGCAAGTGCTGTGAACCTGAGCAAGCAGGGGGGGCCCACTCGTTGGCATTGGCACTGGCACAGGGCCCCTCAAAGTACAGCGGTGTGTTTGCACGGCGGGGGCGCCTCCCACCGGCAGCAACACTTTTGCGTACTATGAGAGGCCCTGTGCCAGTGACGTCGCCAACTAGTATTCCTCCCCCCACCTGATGAAGGAACCTGCACTTTCATCTGCACCTTCCTCTTTGTCCCCGTGTAAGGTGGTATGGTATGCGGGAAGAGCAACCTGACTTTCAGCAGGGTCACAATGTTGTTGTGTAGCGTGCACGGGGAATGTTGCGTTATGGGTCAATGTACCAGCAGACTCATCTATCACTGGCTGGGCAATGGGCAGGATGAGGAGGAAACACAGATATAGGCCCAAATAATAAAGTGGGCTAAATGCAGTTAAAAATTGGTAACACAGGAATAACCAGGGGGCATTGCAGTGGAGGACAACTGGAATGAGAGGCTGACACAGAGAGTAGGCCCAAATCAGTAAGTAGTCGAAATGCAGTTCAAAATTGGCAACCGTAGTAAACAGGCGGCACAGCTTTGTTCAGTGGAGGAGAACAGCAAGGAGTGGCAGACACCGATAGTAGGCCCCAACCCAACTAGTAGGCCAAATGCAGTCTAACATTAACAACTACTTAACGAGCGCCTGAAAACGGAATTTCAGGACAGGAAACCAGGAGAACAGCAAGGAGCGGCAGACACTGTTAGTAGGCCCCAAACCAACTAGTACGCCAAATGCAGTTGTTCCATTTAACCACAATTTAACGAGAGCCTGAAGATAGAAGCTCAGGAAAGGCAACCTGGAGAACACCTTGGAGTGGAACACACCATCTCTCTCCACCCCATACCCATTTTGTAGGCCTAATGCTGTGTAGTTTTCTACAACTACTAAACGAGAGTCGGAAGACCGAAGCAATGGCAAGGCAACCTGGGGAACACCTTGGAGTGTAACACACCATCTCTCTCCACCCGATACCCATTTTGTAGGCCTAATGCAGTGTAGTTTTCTACAACTACTAAACGAGTCGGAAGATCGAAGCAATGGCGAGGAAACCTGGAGAACACCTTGGAGTGTAACACACCATCTCTCTCCACCCCATACCCATTTTGTAGGCCTAATGCTGTGTAGTTTTCTACAACTACTAAACGAGAGTCGGAAGACCGAAGCAATGGCAAGGTAACCTGGGGAACACCTTGGAGTGTAACACACCATCTCTCTCCACCCGATACCCATTTTGTAGGCCTAATGCAGTGTAGTTTTCTACAACTACTAAACGAGAGTCGGAAGATCGAAGCAATGGCGAGGAAACCTGGAGAACACCTTGGAGTGGAACACACCATCTCTCTACACCCCATACCCAATTTGTAGGCCTAATGCAGTGTAGTTTCCAAGAACTACTAAACGAGAGCCGGAAGATCGAAGCTCAGGAAAGGCAACCTGGAGAACACCTTGGAGTGGAACACACCATCTCTCTACACCCCATACCCAATTTGTAGGCCTAATGCAGCCTACTTTCCGACAACTACTAAACGAGAGCATGAAGATCGAAGCTCAGGAAAGGCAACCTGGGGAACACCTTGGAGTGTAACACACCCTCTCTCTACACCACGGAAGGGCTGATTCTTAGGAAGGAAGGCTGTCGGAAAGAAGCAGGGCGCGTCCGAGGGTGATTATATTCTTATTAGGTATATACTCACCCTCGGACGCGCCCTGCTTCTTTATTTGTAATGAATGTTTATTTGCAATGTGGTTTTGACTTACTCTATTTTTTTGGTAAATAATGATTTTATTATTTTCATTGTTTTGCATCTTCTTGGCAATAATATAAAGAAGACGCGACAGGACAACACTCGGTGGATGCCATATCTGTGTTTTAAATTGAAAAAACTTTCAGTTAACTACTTGCAGGAGAAAGTTATTGTAGCTGGTGGCCATTTTTAGTACTGTACCAGATTTTTGTTGTATGTGTTTGTTTTTAATGTTAAAATGTCTGCATTTGATATCTCTCCAGTATTTTCTTTTTTATAAGCAAAATACTTATTTTTATATTTTCTGATGTTGGTTCAAGAGGTACACGGGCAGCAGTAGACAGGTCAGTGGAGGCCTAGTGGAAGGAGGGACCGCAGACAGGCTTCGAAGCCCTAACATAATAAATTGGGCTGGCTGTAGGCAATTTAAAATTGGTTCCAGGGAAACCCGGGCAGCAGTAGACAGGTCAGTGGAGGCCTAGTGGAAGGAGGGACCGCAGACAGGCTTCGAAGCCCTAACATAATAAATTGGGCTGGCTGTAGGCAATTTAAAATTGGTTCCAGGGGAACCCGGGCAGCAGTAGACAGGTCAGTGGAGGCCTAGTGGAAGGAGGGACCGCAGACAGGCTTCGAAGCCCTAACATAATAAATTGGGCTGGCTGTAGGCAATTTAAAATTGGTTCCAGGGGAACCCGGGCAGCAGTAGACAGGTCAGTGGAGGCCTAGTGGAAGGAGTGACCGCAGACAGGCTTCGAAGGCCTAACATAAGAAAAATGTCAATACAATGGTATTGACAGTGCCAGGCATTGAAGGATGTCAGCGCATAGACTAAACATTGGTGGAGCTGTGAGAAAATTTTGGTTTTGGTGGTAGAGCACTGTTTGACCTGGGGGGGGGGGGAGGGACTGTCTTGTGGCCGGCGGTACAGGCCCAGGGCCCCTCATATTACAACGGTGTGTCTGACGTTGGGTGCGCACCACCACCGCCAGACACTTTATTGTACTATGAGGGACCTAGTGGCAGTGCCGTCGACCAAAAGCGGGCACACCCACCTCTTCAGACAAACAGTACTCTCACGGGTGCTGGCGCCAAGTGGGGATACCACGGCCCCGTGTGGGGACTTTGGCCATTTAGGGAGGTGTTAACATGTCGGATGCTGGACAATCAGGTGCTGCAAATTACGAGATTGGAAAAGTCGTTCAGAATAGTCCACAGGCAAGACCTTTACATAGGAAAGCTAGGTGTCAGCCGGGCAAGGTGGGGCAAAAGATTTCGAAATCCAGTTGTGGTTCATTTTAATGAAGGTTAGATCATCTACATTTTGGGTAGCCAGACGAGGCCTTTTTTCTGTTAGTATTGAACCTGCAGCACTGAATACTCTTTCTGATAGGACACTAGCTGCCGGGCAAGCAAGCTCCTGCAATGCATATTCTGCCAATTCTGGCCAGGTGTCTAATTTTGATGCCCAGTAATCAAATGGGAATGACGGTTGAGGGAGAACGTCGATAAGGGATGAAAAATAGTTAGTAACCATACTGGACAAATGTTGTCTCCTGTCACTTTGAATTGATGCTGCAGTACCTGTCCTGTCTGCGGTCATAGCAAAATCACTCCACAACCTGGTCAGAAAACCCCTCTGGCCAACGACACTTCTGATTTCTGCCCCTCTAACACCTCTGGTCTGCTGGCCCCTGCAGCTCGTGTTAGAACGATCACGGGCGCTGTGTGCAGGGAATGCCAGAAGCAAACGGTCAACAAGAGTTGATTGTTTGGTTGCTAATATTAGTTCCAAGTTCTCATGTGGCATTATATTTTGCAATTTGCCTTTATAGCGAGGATCAAGGAGGCAGACCAACCAGTAATCGTCATCGTTCATCATTTTTGTTATGCGTGTGTCCCTTTTGAGGATACGTAAGGCATAATCCGCCATGTGGGCCAAAGTTCCAGTTCTCAAATCTGTGGTTGTGCTTGGTTGAGGGGCAGTTTCAGGCAAATCCACGTCACTTGTGTCCCTCCAAAAACCAGAACCCGGCCTTGCCGCGCCAACAATTTCCACTGGCCCCGGAAAAGCTTCCTCATTAAAAATATAATCATCCCCATCATCCTCCTCGTCCTCCTCCTCCTCTTCGCCCGCTACCTCGTCCTGTACACTGCCCTGGCCAGACAATGGCTGTCATCAAGGCTTTCCTCTTCCTCAGCTGCAGACGCCTGATCCTTTATGTGCGTCAAACTTTGCATCAGCAGACGCATTAGGGGGATGCTCATGCTTATTATGGCGTTGTCTGCACTAACCAGCCGTGTGCATTCCTCAAAACACTGAAGGACTTGACACATGTCTTGAATCTTCGACCACTGCACACCTGACAACTCCATGTCTGCCATCCTACTGCCTGCCCGTGTATGTGTATCCTCCCACAAAAACATAACAGCCCGCCTCTGTTCACACAGTCTCTGAAGCATGTGCAGTGTTGAGTTCCACCTTGTTGCAACGTCTATGATTAGGCGATGCTGGGGAAGGTTCAAAGAACGCTGATAGGTCTGCATACGGCTGGAGTGTACGGGCGAACGGCGGATATGTGAGCAAAGTCCACGCACTTTGAGGAGCAGGTCGGATAACCCCGGATAACTTTTCAGGAAGCACTGCACCACCAGGTTTAAGGTGTGAGCCAGGCAAGGAATGTGTTTCAGTTGGGAAATGGAGATGGCAGCCATGAAATTCCTTCCGTTATCACTCACTACCTTGCCTGCCTCAAGATCTACAGTGCCCAGCCACGACTGCATTTCTTTCTGCAAGAACTCGGACAGAACTTCAGCGGAGTGTCTGTTGTCGCCCAAACACTTCATAGCCTATACAGCCTGCTGACGTTTGCCAGTAGCTGCCCCGTAATGGGAGACCTGGTGTGCAACAGTGGCAGCTGCGGATGGAGTGGTTGTGCGACTGCGGTCTGTGGACGAGGTCTCGCTTCTGCAGGAGGACGAGGAGGAGGAGGAGGGGGTGCGAATGGCTACAGCCAACTGTTTCCTAGACCGTGGGCTAGGCAGAACTGTCCCAAATTTGCTGTCCCCTGTGGACCCTGCATCCACCACATTTACCCAGTGTGCCGTGATGGACACGTAACGTCCCTGGCCATGCCTACTGGTCCATGCATCTGTTGTCAGGTGCACCTTTGTGCTCACAGATTGCCTGAGTGCATGGACGATGCGCTCTTTAACATGCTGGTGGAGGGCTGGGATGGCTTTTCTGGAAAAAAAGTGTCGACTGGGTAGCTCGTAGCGTGGTACAGCGTAGTCCATTAGGGCTTTGAAAGCTTCGCTTTCAACTAACCGGTAGGGCATCATCTCTAACGAGATTAGTCTAGCTATGTGGGCGTTTAAACCCTGTGTACGCGGATGCGAGGCTAAGTACTTCCTTTTTCTAACCATAGTCTCATGTAGGGTGAGCTGGACTGGAGAGCTGGAGATCGTGGAACTAGCGGGGATGCCGGTGGACATGGCAGACTGAGAGACGGTGGGAGATGGTATTGTTGCCGCCGGTGCCCTAGATGCAGTGTTTCCTACTACGAAACTGGTGATTCCCTGACCCTGACTTCTTTGGCCTGGCAAAGAAACCTGCACAGATACTGCAGGTGGTGCAGAAAATGGTGGCCCTACACTGCCGGAAGGGATGTTGCGTTGATGACTAGCTTCATTGGCCGAGGGTGCTACAACCTTAAGGGACGTTTGGTAATTAGTCCAAGCTTGCAAATGCATGGTGGTTAAATGTATATGCATGCAACTTGTATTCAGACTTTTCAGATTCTGCCCTCTGCTTAAGGTAGTTGAACATTTTTGACAGATGACTTTGCGCTGATCAATTGGATGTTGTTTAAAAAAATGCCAGACTGCACTCTTTCTAGCATCGGATACCTTTTCAGGCATTGCAGACTGAGCTTTAACCGGATGGCCACGCTGTCCTCCAACAGGTTTTGACTTTGCCACGCGTTTTGGGCAAGATACGGGCCCGGCAGATGGAACCTGTTGCGATGTTGATGCCTGCTGCGGCCCCTCCTCCTCCGCTTCAGAACTGCTGCCGCCTGCACCCTGTTCCCCCAATGGCTGCCAATCGGGGTCAAGAACTGGGTCATCTATTACCTCTTCTTGTAGCTCGTGTGCAACTTCGTCTGTGTCACCTTGTCGGTCGGTGGTATAGCGTTCGTGATGGGGCAACATAGTCTCATCAGGGTCTGATTCTTGATCAGCACCCTGCGAGGGCAATGTTGTGGTCTGAGTCAAAGGACCAGCATAGTAGTCTGGCTGTGGCTGTGCATCAGTGCACTCCATGTCAGATTCAACTTGTAATGGGCATGGACTGTTAACTGCTTCACTTTCTAAGCCAGGGACGGTATGTGTAAAGAGCTCCATGGAGTAACCCGTTGTGTCGCCTGCTGCATTCTTCTCTGTTGTTGTTTTTGCTGAAGAGGACAAGGAAGCGACTTGTCCCTGACCGTGAACATCCACTAACGACGCGCTGCTTTTACTTTTACCAGTTTCACGAGAGGAGGCAAAAGAGCTAGAGGCTGAGTCAGCAAGATAAGCCAAAACTTGCTCTTGCTGCTCCGGCTTTAAAAGCGGTTTTCCTACTCCCAGAAAAGGGAGCGTTCGAGGCCTTGTGTAGCCAGACGACGAACCTGGCTCCACAGCTCCAGACTTGGGTGCAATATTTTTTTTCCCACGACCACCTGATGCTCCACCACTACCACTACCCTCATTACCAGCTGACAATGAACGCCCCCGGCCACGACCTCTTCCACCATACTTCCTCATTGTTTTAAAAATGTTACCAAACTAACGGTATTTGTTGCAGTCACACAACTTACACGGTGAGCTATAACTTCAGTATGATTTAGCTACCCCTTTACAGGTGGGTGAGACCACAACGAAAATCAGGCACAATGTTACACACTCTGTTGTTGGTGGCAACAAATGAGAGAGATGCCACACACGCAGGACTGTCACTGAAGCGCAAATGTAAATATTAATCTCCCACTGATTTGTGTTTTTTTTTTTTAAAAAGGAGACTTTAGAAAAAAAAAAAAAATAAATGATTTTTTAAGGAAGAATTTATAAACCAAATAAAATGAAATGATTTTTTCAGGGAGAATTTAGAAAACAAATAAAACATAAAATAGCCTTTCTAGGGCCCAGTGAGTGAGAGAGGACGCACACAGGAGTGAGGAGTGGCACACAAGCCCAGAGGCCAATATTTATCTCCCACTGATTGATTTAGTGATTTTTTCAGGTAGATTTTGGAACCCTAATCAAGCAAAAAAATTAATAGGCTTTCTATGGCCCACAATTGGAGAGAGAGAGATGGCACACCCAGCAGTCAAGACTGGCACACAAGCAGAAAGGGCAATATTAATCTCCCACTGATTTGATTTTTTTTTTTTTTTTTTTCAGGGAGACTTTAGAAAAAAAAATACAAAAAAAATGATTTTTTTCAGGAATAATTTAGAAACCGAATAAAATAAAATGATTTTTTCAGGGAGAATTTAGAAACCAAAGAAAATAAAATGATTGTTTCAGGGAGAATTTAGAAAACAAATAAAACAAAAAATAGGCTTTCTAGGGCCCACTGAGTGAGAGAGGACGCACACAGGAGTCAGGAGTGGCACACAAGCCCAGAGGCCAATATTAATCTCCCACTTTTTTTTTTTTTTTTTCCAGGGAAAATTTATAAACCCAATAAAAAAAATAATAAATAGGCTTTCTATGGCCCACTATTTGTGAGAGAGATGGCACGCTTAGGACTGGCACACAAGCCCAAAGGCCAATATTAATCTCCCACTGATTGATTTATTGATTTTTTCAGGTAGATTTTGGAACCCAAATCAAGCAAAAAAATAAATAGGCTTTCTATGGCCCACTGAGAGATGGCACACACAGGAGTAAGGAGTGGCACACAAGCCCTGAGGCCAATATTTTTCTCCCACTGATTGATGTAGTGATTTTTTCAGGTAGATTTTAGAACCCAAATCAAGCAAAAAAATAAATAGGCTTTCTATGGCCCACTGAGTGAGAGATGACACAGACAGGGATGGCACTCTAGCAGAAATGCCAATCTTAATCTCCCACAAAAAAAAAAAAAAAAAAAAAAAAAAAGGAACTGTCCTTCAATTACTATCTCCCTGCGGTAATCTCAGCCAGGTATGGCAGGCAGCAATAAGGAGTGGACTGATGCACAAATTAAATAAAAAGTGTGGACAAACAAACAAGATAGCTGTGCAGAAAGGAAGGAACAAGAGGATTTGTGCTTTGAAAAAAGCAGTTGGTTTGCACAGCGGCGTACACACAGCAATGCAGCTATCAGGGAGCCTTCTAGGGCAGCCCAATGAGCTACAGCGCTGAGGGGAAAAAAAAAAAAAAAAAAATGTAGCTTCCACTGTCCCTGCAAACCAAAGGTGGTGTTGGGCAGTGGAAATCGCTACAGCACAAGCGGTTTGGTGGTTAATGGACCCTGCCTAACGCTATCCCTGCTTCTGACGAAGCGGCAGCAACCTCTCCCTAAGCTCAGATCAGCAGCAGTAACATGGCGGTCGGCGGGAACGCCTATTTATAGCCCCTGTGACGCCGCAGACAGCAAGCCAATCACTGCAATGCCCTTCTCTAAGATGGTGGGGACCAGGACCTATGTTATCACGCTGCCCACACTCTGCGTTTACCTTCATTGGCTGAGAAATGGCGCTTTTCGCGTCATTGAAACGCGACTTTGGCGCGAAAGTCGCGTACCGCATGGCCGACCCCGCACAGGGGTCGGATCGGGTTTCATGAAACCCGACTTTGTCAAAAGTCGGCGACTTTTGAAAATGTTCGACCCGTTTCGCTCAACCTTAGCGAGAACGATAAGTACGTCACTGGATCGCTCCTGCATCGTTCTGCTGTTGCCGGTGTTTGACGTCTCCTAGCGACCTAAACAGCGACGCTGCAGCGATCGGCTCGTTGTCTATATTGCTGCAGCGTCTCTTAATGTGACGGTACCTTTAGATTCTCGGCTTTTAGCGGAGATGAATCTGTGCTGCACTTTATGCACATGCTCAGTAGTGACCAGTGCTGGGGGTCAGGGAGACTGAGGAGTCCAGGCTTGGCTTACTGACTCCAAAGTCCTGAAGAATACATTGCATTTTTTGGATTGCACCAAATTTAACTTTCTTTGTAACCTGCGCACCAAAGAGTGCCGAGCCTTTCATATTATTACAGATTTTCAAACGGCTTTCCCTGAAAGGGTCGCTGCAGAATAAAACAAGAATGGCTGAAATCCCCCAGCCAAGCTCCAATTTATGGTGACCGTGGTTTGGACAGCAAGAATCTAGTAACAGGTTCTCTAATATTGAGTGAACGGGTCCATACACAACCAACTGCTTAAAGGGACACTGTCACCTGAATTTGGAGGGAACAATCTTCAGCCATGGAGGCGGGGTTTTTGATTCACCCTTTCCTTACCCGCTGGCTGCAATATTGGATTGAAGCTCATTCTCTGTCCTCCGTAGTACATGCCTGCACATGGCAATCTTGCCTTGTGCAGGCGTGTACTATGGAGGACAGAGAATGAGCTTCAATCCAATATTGCAGCCAGCGGGTAAGGAAAGGGTGAATCAAAAACCCAAAAACCCCGCCTCCATGGCTGAAGATTGTTCCCTCCAAATTCAGGTGACAGTGTCCCTTTAAAGGGGTTCTCCATGAAAGTAATAAAATGGCCCCCATCATGTAAATCAAACAGCAGCCTGTACTAGTCACATGTCGGTCTAAAGAAACAGCTCCAGGAACCTGTGCCTCAAGTGACAGAGGAGCTGTATGAGAAGCACTGACATGCTGGAGTAGAGCTGTGACAAGAGCAGAAACAAGTCTTCTCCATGTCTGACTGAGGCTGTAGAAAATAATCGTTTCTTCTCCCGTCACGGTCCGTCTCCGGCAGCTGCAGCCTGTCCCTGACATGTGACTAGGGTGGGCTTCCTTTAGAAGTAGTGACAGGGGCCATGTTATTACATTCTTGGAGAACCCCTTTAAAGATGGGGCAGGTGCTCAATACCAGCCATCTGTGGGACGCCCATGTCTACGTGGAAAGTTGCGTGAAGTTGGAGGACCCCCTTTAACCCATCGCCTCCTGGCCGCAGCCTGGTGCTGGGTGGGGTGCCAGTAAGCAGGGGTCCCGGACTGACTGGGGCCCTATAGGAGTGTACGATACGCCTCTCCCTGCGGATACAGCCCGGCTCCATACCACACTGTGCGGACACACGCCGGGTCTCCGCGAACTACTACACGCGGGACCCCATCCCTACAGAGGACGTGTGAAGGTCACCGGAGCCGCCGCCACAGGTGCAATGGCCCCAGCGGGCGCTTCTCCCCGCCGCATCTTCAGCAGCAGAAACCCACGAGACGTGGACTAGAAAGCCAATCACAGCGGCTCTTGTCCGCGACCAATCAGAGAACGCAATGCAGACGGAAGAATCTCTCTATGACAGCCGGGCTGCACACCTGGGAACATCACAGCATAGAAACAGCGAGGTGCCCTCTCGCCAATGATGGAGGAAAAGTAGTCCGCAGCTGCAGGAGAAAAGATGCCGCGGGCAGTGTCTCCGCTCGTCATCACCGTGCACACCCAAATAGCATCGGTAACGGTGAAGAAAGCGGGTGACGTTGTAGATAAATCACGAAGAACAGAGGGTGACATTGACACCGGGAAGCGGCACGGAAGACAGGCCGGGTGACGTCACAGGACGATCGTGATGACCGCCGCCGTGTACCTCTAGGCTATGACCGGCTCACATTACCTTTTTCACGGTCCGCGGGGCCTCACTGACTGCGCCCTCGGGGCTGCCGGCGCCGTCTCCGGAGCGCTGCACCGGGTCGCTCCTCTTCATGGCAGAAGCCGGGACCCCCTTGAGCGGCTGGCTGAGCGGGGACACCGCGGTATTGTTGTCGGGCTCGGCAGGCAGAGCAGCGGTGAGCGGCGCTGCAGGGGCCTCATTGTGCCGCTCTTTAGCGGCCTCCTTCAGCTCCACGGCGGGCACTACCTGCACGGACATGGCGCCACACACACTCGTATGTCCCGGCTCTCGCTCCTCTCTCCTCAGCAGCCTCCTGATGCACACAAACACTAGCACGCTGCCGGCAGCCTCTGGCACGCCCCCGCAGGCTGTCCTGCCCCTGCCGCAGGGGCGCCTGGGAAAGCTAGTTTCTCCCACAATCAGAACGCGTATCCTAAGAATCATAGTAGACCACAATTCCCGGCGTGCACCACGGTGATCGCTGTCCTTCGTGAAGCATCATGGGATCTGCAGTCCTGACTCGTATTCGCTATTGTTTTGTCTCTAACAGTGTACTACAATAACCAGCGTGCCGTGCGGTCCTGCAGGAAGCGTGAGGCGGACTCGTTCTGTTTCAACACGCTTTATTAGCACCTGTACAAAATAAAATGGGCCTGGTAGTAGAGTATAGGCCTTGTTGTTAGGTCGTGCTCCTGTGTGCACGGTGTATTCCGGATATGAGACCACACTGTACAGTCACATGGACACGTGTAGTTGTGCACAGACCCTCTAGTTCTGAATGCAAATGTAACGTAACGTGGGGAATGTCATCTGTAGGGCCCTGAGGGGGTCAGTCCCACCTTCATTGCCAGAGAGTGCTTGTAAATGCAGCAATTTAGCAGTTTCTTCATTAAAAATTTAAATAGTTTTCAAGATATTACTTTCATGTTTACAATTCGTTGCCTTGGAGACCGACCACCACTGCTAAACAGAACATGCGCAGTGCTTAGAAGCTCGTTTTTAATTGAGTTGTCTTTAAGCTCAGAAGAAGCTTGGCCAGGGTTGCTGGAGCATGCTTTTACCTCCTAATCCTGGTCAGCTTCAGCGCAGTGCTCACAGGCTAGACAGTAGCGGTGGTCGGTCTCCTAGGCAACAGGTTGAAAAGTGTTAAAATCTCATCAACGGCTGCAAATGTTATTGTCTGACAATATCCATCAAGATGGAAATAACCTTTTAATGATCAGTGAGGCTCTGACCTGTGGGATCCCCACCAATCCACCCTGAGAATAACGTGTGAACACTGGAGTAGCAGTGTCCCATTTTGGCTCTGCAACATCTGCACATGCAGTCACTTGTGTGGGGTCGTGCTGCAATGTCCTGAACAAGCAGGTGGCCTGGCAGCACTGTCCAGGCGAAAAACAATAAAGAAGATACAACCTTATGCCAGTGCTGTAGACCCTTCATTCTCCGGATCAGTAGGGGCTCCAGAAGTCAGACAATTATTGATAAAATATTGATGGCTTGGCAATCCATATGTCATCACTTTATAACATGTTGCGGGGTGTTACCATGGGCGAGGTACTCGTTTCTTACTCCCTGACACGTTACATGAAAGTGACGGTTCCATTTCCTTCCCCTTTACTCCCTTATTCTCTATCTTCACTGTTCCTCTCTACTTCACTAAAGCCCAGCTCAGTACTACAGTCCAGATAGCAAGAGTCCTATTCTCAACCGTGTCTTTTTTTCTGCCTCAAGGGAACTATGTTGCCAATATTGCCAGTACTTCAAGTCTCTGTAACTCCCACCCGGGACACTCTCTCTGTCTCACTTTCTCTGGCCTGTCTTGGCCCACTACCTCTCTGAGTTGTAAACTAGGGGCTGTACTGCTGGGCATCCTGGCCCAGGGCTCGTTTCCTATAAACCACTCTGTCCTTCTGTTGGTTCTCCTTTCCTCTTTGCTTCGATTCAGGTTCACGCTAACCACCTTGTTGGTATTCCCTCACTTCAGGACACCCACATCATCCACTACTGCTACTGTCTAGACCTTAGATCTACTTCAGTCTGTATATAACATTCTGACTGGAAACTGTCTCTGTCCCTTCACCTTATCCCCTCCCACTCTGAGCTATTCACAATCATTAACTCTAACTCCCTCTACTGTCGGACAGAACACAACATAACAATGCATGTGCAGCGCCCCAGAGTCCTGGTCGTTGCAGTAATGTCATTCTTCCACCAGGGGGAGCGATGTTACGTCTGATGGCACCAAAGGAGTTCACCCTGCCAGGTATCACAGCCACACACACACTTCACACGCCAGTCCACCAGGGGGAGCTAAGGGTTCTATTTACTAGGCCACTCCTGACATAGGGTAAAACTGGTGGGTTGGTTAGGAAGTTAGTCAGTCAGAGATTAGTCAGTCAGAGAGTCAGAAGGAGAGGGAGAGAAGCAGACTGGGCTCAGCCCAGGGAATACCTGTCAGGCAGACAGAGGGAAAAGGAAGAACATCAACGGCTCAGTAAGAAAGAAGGACACTGAGCTGCGCCTGCAACCCATGTGGCAGTATCCTAAGAAAGGACAAGAAGGGAAGTGTGCCGTAGTGAGTGAGCACAGAAGTCATAACAACAGGAGTGAAACATCAGCGGGAGACACAGCTAGAAGCAGGCTGCCTCCATCTGAAGCGCAGATCCGGTGGCCGGAACACCGAGGAAGTAGTAGACTCTACGCTTTACTTCAGAGACCGGCAGGGCAGTCGATTCCAAGTTGTCTGTCCGACCTAAACACCTAAGCAGACACGGTGGCAATCGCGGAGGAGGGGCGTCACTAGGGTCCCTATAAAATAGCCTCAGGCCATCACCGTCATACGGGTTTGTCCTATCCATCTGGGGGACAGAGAGAGAGAAGTAACCACAGTGAGGACCTTATGGTAGCTAATGCAAGTAGGGACTTACTACGTTACCGTTCGCAAGGAGAAGGCTACTGATTTCCACCTGGATAAGGGGACTCTGGAATTGCCATCAGACCGGCCGGACTCTGCCTACCCTGTCATCTGGCACTCTGGACTGTGGATGCTGAAGCCTTCAGTAAAGGTAAAGAGATTGCACCCATTGTGTCCTCTATATTCACCGCACCTTCCACCACCCACCATCACCATCTACACTCTGGGAAGCCCTGGAGATATACTTCACCTGTGGGAAAGTATACCATCTAGTTGCCATTCCATCACCCCAGCGGACCCCTAAGCAACGTCGGTCACCCTGACCGAATACCACAGGTGGCGTCACGAACACTACCGTTATCTACGAACTCTGCCTTTTATTGGGCGCCCCTCATAGGGCCATGGTCCGGGTCGGGCCACCGTGACATCCTCGCTGAGGGAACTGAAGGACCCGGTACCGAGTACCCCATTGCCCTTACGTGGGGGCGATCCACATGTCAAAATTCACATTACAATAATTCACTTGTTCTTCAAGGGGAAACGTGGGCAATATGTCCATCCTACAACTTTATGAGATTGGAAAACCCCTTTAAATAGTTTGTGTCATGGTGAGTTCGCAAGCCTGTAGCTCTGGCCCACTACATCCTTAATACCAAAAGCTGAAATTAATCTTATAAGATGAACTAAGAGATCTGCTCCCATTTTGGTGTATATTTCGTACGAGGTAGGGAAATGGCCATAATGCAGCTCTGAGGGGCCGCAGTTTTCATAGCTCCGCTGGCTGCTAATGGCCCTTCTGCTCACATCGGTGGTTCTTTAGTGTGAGCGTGAGAAGGCAAAGTAACAGAAGACATAAAGAATATGCAACAAATCACCAGCGCTGAAAACAGCAGCAGGAAAGTCACAAAACTTCTCGTATTGAAAGCTGATTGTTGGCGATGGCGTTAACCATTCCAGACCCAACCTTCAGCCTTTTATCGGCCTCCTGGAATGTGCTCTAGCCATAAAACTAATTTATGTCACTGTATTTGCAATAATTATTTTATAAACGAGTTATTAGTTCCATTTCCAGATTAGGAACATGTCACTATCAAGGTTCTGTTTACCCCCTATCTAATCTATCCTAATCATTAAGCTAATAGAGATATGCAAGGCTTCATTATGCAGTATTTGCAAATTGGGCTGAACAGAAACCTCCAAAACCATTTTGGTATTGGCCTATCCATTGTTAAACAGCTGCATTGACAGCACAATGGGGCAGACAAAGAACAGTGATTTGTGTTGTCAGTAGCTTGAATGAGTTTTATCTTCAGGAGCACACCACTCCCCTGCCATCCTGCACCCTCTCCCTCTCTCCCCCGAATTATGCTGGTTGGGGGGCGGTGAGCACCTGATGTTTGAAGTATGGATCACCGGTATGGCTGTATCGCTGGTCCGAAATTAGCGCAACTTTCCCTCTGCCACATCGGAGGAGGCAGTGGAACTAACGCAGGTTGGATCATTCACTCCTGCGGTCCGTCATGTTCAATAGCTGACAGCCAAACCCTCATTCAGCCCACAGCTATTCCTCCAGGCCCCACCATACAAATACTTGTTTTGGCAGATCATGTATGGGTCACAATCGTTGCGCAAAACCAACACCCACTTTGATTTAATATGTTGTCCGAAAACCAACATCTCCTTTGATTTAAGATGAGCTGGGAAAGCAGATTCCCATGCAGATCAGTATACAGCCCATAGATCTTACCAGTGCATTTACACATAAGAAAAACACGGATTTCTCTTGAATAAGACATCAGATAGCAGCTATCAAGGTATAATTTTACCCTGTTTCCTAAGATCTACATAACCTTATATATGGTTATCTTACTGATAGATTCCCTTTAACCCCTTAAGCCCCAAGGGTGGTTTGCACGTTAACCCCTTCCCGACCTTTGACGCATACGCTGCGTCATGAAAGTCGGTGCCATTCCGACCCATGACGCAGCATATGCGTCATGGAAAGATCGCGTCCCTGCAGGCCGGGTGAAAGGGTTAACTCCCATTTCACCCGATCTGCAGGGACAGGGGGAGTGGTAGTTTAGCCCAGGGGGGGTGGCTTCACCCCCTCGTGGCTACGATCGCTCTGATTGGCTGTTGAAAGTGAAACTGCCAATCAGAGCGATTTGTAATATTTCACCTAAAAAACTGGTGAAATATTACAATCCAGCCATGGCCGATGCTGCAATATCATCGGCCATGGCTGGAAACACTTATGTGCACCCACCCCACCCCTCCGATCGCCCCCCCACCCCCCCGATCTGTGGTCCGCTCCCCTCCGTCCTGTGCTCCGCTCCCCCGTCCTCCTGTCCGCTTCCCCGTGCACCAATCACACCCCCTGTGCTGCAATCAAACCCCCCCGCACTCCGATCCCCCCCCCGCACACAGCGACCCCCCCCCCGTGCTCCGATCCACCCCCCCCGCACAGCGATCCCTCACCCCGTGCTCCAATCCTTCCCCGTGCTCCAATCCTCCCTCCCGTGTTCCGATCCACCCCCCCCCATGATCCGATCCACCCCCCCGTGCTCCGACGCCCCCCCCGTGCCCTGATCTCCCCCCCTTATACTTACCTGGCCGCCCGAGGTCCGTCCGTCTTCTTTCCTGGGCGCCGCCATCTTCCAAAATGGCGGGCGCATGTGCAGTGCGCCCGCCGAATCTGCCGGCCGGCAGATTCGTTCCAGAGTGAATTTTGATCACTGAGATATATCCTATCTCAGTGATCAAAATAAAAAAAATAGTAAATGACCCCCCCCTTTGTCACCCCCATAGATAGGGACAATAAAAAAAATAAAGAATTTTTTTTTTTTTCACTAAGGTTGGGGTAAGAACTAGGGTTAGGGTTAGGGGTAGGGTTAGGGGTAGGGTTAGGGGTAGGGTTAGGGGTAGGGGTAGGGTTAGGGCTAGGGTTAGGGGTAGGGGTAGGGTTAGGGCTAGGGTTAGGGTTAGGGTTAGGGGTAGGGTTAGGGCTAGGGTTAGGGTTTCGGTATGTGCACACGTATTCTGGTCCTATGCGGATTTTTCCGCAGCGGATTTGAAAAATCCACAGTGCTAAACCGCTGCCGATTTATCGTGGATTTACCGCGGTTTTTCTGCGCATTTCACTGCGGTTTTACAACTGCGATTTTCTATTGGAGCAGTTCTAAAACCGCTGCGGAATCCGCAGAAAGAAGTGACATGCTGCGGAATGTAAACCGCTGCGTTTCCGTGCAGTTTTTCCGCAGCATGTGTACAGCGATTTTTGGTTCCCATAGGTTCACATTGAACTGTACACTCATGGGAAACTGCTGCGGATCCGCAGCGTTTTCCGCAGCGTGTGCACATACCTTTAGAATTAGGCCATGTGCACACGGTGCGGATTGGCCGCTGCGGATTCGCAGCAGTGTTCCATCAGGTTTACAGTACCATGTAAACATATGGAAAACCAAATCCGCTGTGCCCATGGTGCAGAAAATACCGCGCGGGAACGCTGCGTTGTATTTTCCGCAGCATGCCAATTCTTTGTGCGGATTCCGCAGCGTTTTACACCTGTTCCTCAATAGGAATCCACAGGTGAAATCCGCACAAAAAACACTGGAAATCCACGGTAAATCCACAGGTAAAACGCAGTGCCTTTTACCCGCGGATTTTTCAAAAATGATGCTGAAAAATCTCATACGAATCCGCAACGTTGGCACATAGCCTTAGAGTTGGGTTGGAATTAGGGTTGTGGTTAGGGTTAGGGGTGTGTTGGGGTTAGGGTTGTGGTTAGGGGTGTGTTGGGGTTAGGGTTGTGATTAGGGTTACGGCTACAGTTGGGATAAGGGTTAGGGGTGTGTTGGAGGTAGAATTGAGGGGTTTCCACTGTTTAGGCACTTCAGGGGGTCTCCAAACGCAACATGGCGCCACCATTGATTCCAGCCAATCTTGTATTCAAAAATTCAAATGGTGCTCCCTCACTTCCGAACCCCGACGTGTGCCCAAACAGTGGTTTACCCCCACATATGGGGTACCAGCATACTCAGGACAAACTGCGCAACAATTACTGGGGTCCAACTTCTCCTGTTACCCTTGAGAAAATAAAAAATTGCTTGCTAAAACATCATTTTTGAGGAAAGAAAAATGATTTTTTATTTTCACGGCTCTGCGTTGTAAACGTCTGTGAAGCACTTGGGGGTTCAAAGTGCTCACCACATATCTAGATAAGTTCCTTGGGGGGTCTAGTTTCCAAAATGGGGTCACTTGTGGGGGGTTTCTACTGTTTAGGCACACCAGGGGCTCTGCAAACGCAACATGACGCCCGCAGACCATTCCATCAAAGTCTGCATTTCAAAAGTCACTACTTCCCTTCTGAGCCCCCACGTGTGCCCAAACAGTGGTTTACCCCCACACATGGGGCATCAGCGTACTCAGGAGAAACTGGACAACAACTTTTGTGGTCCAATTTCTCCTGTAACCCTTAGGAAAATAAAAAATTCTGGGCTAAAAAATTATTTTTGAGGAAAGAAAACGTATTTATTATTTTCACGGCTCTGCGTTATAAACTTCTGTAAAGCACTTGGGGGTTGAAAGTGCTCACCACACATCTAGATAAGTTCCTTTGGGGGTCTAGTTTCCAAAATGGGGTCACTTGTGGGGGGTTTCTACTGTTTAGGCACACCAGGGGCTCTGCAAACGCAATGTGACGCCCGCAGACCATTCCATCAAAGTCTGCATTTCAAAAGTCACTACTTCCCTTCTGAGCCCCCACGTGTGCCCAAACAGTGGTTTACCCCCACACATGGGGTATCAGCGTACTCAGGAGAAACTGGACAACAACTTTTGTGGTCCAATTTCTCCTGTAACCCTTGGGAAAATAAAAAATTCTGGGCTAAAAAATTATTTTTGAGGAAAGAAAACGTATTTATTATTTTCACTGCTCTGTGTTATGAACTTCTGTGAAGCACTTGGGGGTTCAAAGTGCTCACCTCACATCTAGATAAGTTCCTTTCGGGGTCTAGTTTCCAAAATGGGGTCACTTGTGGGGGGTTTCTACTGTTTAGCCACATCAGGGGCTCTGCAAACGCAACGTGACGCCCGCAGAGCATTCCATCAAAGTCTGCATTTCAAAACGTCACTACTTCACTTCCGAGCCCCAGCATGTGCCTAAACAGTGGTTTACCCCCACATATGGGGTATCAGCGTACTCAGGAGAAACTGGACAACAACTTTTGGGGTCAAATTTCTCCTGTTACCCTTGGGAAAATAAAAAATTGCGGGCTAAAATTCATTTTTGAGAAAATAATTTTTTTTTTTTATTTTCATGGCTCTGCGTTATAAACTTCTGTGAAGCACTTGAGGGTTCAAAGTGCTCACTACACATCTAGATTAGTTCCTTTGGGGGTCTAGTTTCCAAAATGGGGTAATTTGTGGGGGATCTCCAATGTTTAGGCACACAGGGGCTCTCCAAACGCGACATGGTGTCCGCTAATGATTGGAGCTAATTTTCCATTTAAAAAGCCAAATGGCGTGCCTTCCCTTCTGAGCCCTGCCGTGCGCCCAAACAGTGGTTTACCCCCACATATGGGGTATCTGCATACTCAGGACAAACTGGACAACAACATTTGTGGTCCAATTTCTCCTATTACCATTGGCAAAATAGGAAATTCCAGGCTAAAAAATCATTTTTGAGAAAAGAAAAATTATTTTTTATTTTCATGGCTCTGCATTATAAACTTCTGTGAAGCACCTGGGGGTTTAAAGTGCTCAGTATGCATCTAGATAAGTTCCTTGGGGGGTCTAGTTTCCAAAATGGGGTCACTTGTGGGGGAGCTCCATTGCATAGGCACACAGGGGCTCTCCAAATGCGACATGGTGTCCGCTAACAATTGGAGCTAATTTTCCATTCAAAAAGTTAAAAGGCGCGCCTTCCCTTCCGAGCCCTGCCGTGTGCCCAAACAGTGGTTTACCCCCACATATGAGGTATCGGCGTACTCGGGAGAAATTGCTCAACAAATTTTAGGATCCATTTTATCCTATTGCCCATGTGAAAATGAAAAAATTGAGGCGAAAATAAATTTTTTGTGAAAAAAAAGTACTTTTTCATTTTTACGGATCAATTTGTGAAGCACCTGAGGGTTTAAAGTGCTCACTAGGCATCTAGATAAGTTCCTTGGGGGGTCCAGTTTCCAAAATGGGGTCACTTGTGGGGGAGCTCCAATGTTTAAGCACACAGGGTCTCTCCAAACGCGACATGGTGTCCGCTATCGATGGAGATAATTTTTCATTCAAAAAGTCAAATGGCGCTCCTTCCCTTCCGAGCCTTACCATGTGCCCAAACAGTGGTTTACCCCCACATGTGAAGTATCGGTGTACTCAGGAGAAATTGCCAAACAAATTTTAGGATCCATTTTATCCTGTTGTCCATGTGAAAATGAAAAAATTGAGGCTAAAAGAATTTTTTTGTGAAAAAAAAGTACTTTTTCATTTTTACGGATCAATTTGTGAAGCACCTGGGGGTTTAAAGGGCTCACTATGCATCTAGATAAGTTCCTTGGGGCGTCTAGTTTCCAAAATGGGGTCACTTGTGGGGGAGCTCCAATTTTTAGGCACACGGGGGCTCTCCAAATGTGACATGGTGTCCGCTAAAGAGTGCAGCCAATTTTTCATTCAAAAAGTCAAATGGCGCTCCTTCCCTTCCAAGCCCTGCCGTGCGCCCGAACAGTGGTTTACCCCCACATATGAGGTATCGGCGTACTCAGGACAAATTGGACAACAACGTACGTGGTTCAGTTTCTCCTTTTACCATTGGGAAAATAAAAAAATTGTTGCTGAAAAATCATTTTTGTGACTAAAAAGTTAAATGTTCATTTTTTCCTTCCATGTTGCTTCTGCTGCTGTGAAGCACCTGAAGGGTTAATAAACTTCTTGAATGTGGTTTTGTGCACCTTGAGGGGTGCAGTTTTTAGAATGGTGTCACTTTTGGGTATTTTCAGCCATATAGACCCCTCAAACTGACTTCAAATGTGAGGTGGTCCCTAAAAAAAATGGTTTTGTAAATTTCGTTGTAAAAATGAGAAATCGCTGGTCAAATTTTAACCCTTATAACTTCCTAGCAAAAAAAAATTTTGTTTCCAAAATTGTGCTGATGTAAAGTAGACGTGTGGGAAATGTTATTTATTAACTATTTTGTGTCACATAACTCTCTGGTTTAACAGAATAAAAATTCAAAATGTGAAAATTGCGAAATTTTCAAAATTTTCGCCAAATTTCCGTTTTTATCACAAATAAACACAGAATTTATTGACCTAAATTTACCACTAACATGAAGCCCAATATGTCACGAAAAAACAATCTCAGAACCGCTAGGATCCATTGAAGCGTTCCTGAGTTATTACCTCATGAAGGGACACTGGTCAGAATTGCAAAAAACGGCAAGGTCTTTAAGGTCAAAATAGGCTGGGTCATGAAGGGGTTAATGACCGGGCCAATTTTTACAATTCTGACCACTGTCACTTTATGAGGTTATAACTCTGGAACGCTTCAACGGATCCTGATGATTCTGACACTGTTTTCTCGTGACATATTGTACTTCATGAGAGTGGTAACATTGTTTCGAAAAGACTTGCGTTTATTTGTGAAAAAAACTGAAATTTGGCAAAAATTTTGAAAATTTCGCAATTTTCCAACTTTGAATTTTTATGTCCTTAAATCACAGAGATATCTCACACAAAATACTTAATAAGTAACATTTCCCACATGTCTACTTTACATCAGCACAATTTTGGAACCAAATTTTTTTTTTGTTAGGGAGTTATAAGGGTTAAAAGTTGACCAGCAATTTCTCATTTTTACAACACCATTTTATTTTAGGGACCACATCTCATTTGAAGTCATTTTGAGGGGTCTATATGATAGAAAATAACCAAGTGTGACACCATTCTAAAAACTGCACCCCTCAAGGTGCTCAAAACCACATTCAATAAGTTTATTAACCCTTCAGGTGTTTCACAGATATTTTTGGAATGTTTAAATAAAAATGAACATTTAACTTTTTTTCACACAAAATTTACTTCAGCTCCAAAGTGATTTATTTTACCAAGGGTAACAGGAGAAAATGGACCCCAAAAGTTGTTCCACAATTTGTCCTGAGTACGCCGATACCCCATATCTGGGGGTAAACCACTGGGCGGATGGGAGAGCTCGGAAGGGAAGGAGCGCTATTTGACTTTTCAATGCAAAATTGACTGGAATTGAGATGGGATGCCATGTTGCGTTTGGAGAGCCACTGATGTGCCTAAACATTGAAACCCCCCACAAGTGACACCATTTTGGAAAGTAGACTCCCTAAGGAACTTATCTAGATGTGTGGTGAGCACTTTGACCCACCAAGTGCCTCACAGAAGTTTATAATGCAGAGCTGTAAAAATAAAAAATCGTATTTTTTCACAAAAATGATATTTTCGCCCCTAATTTTTTATTTTCCCAAGGGTAAGAGAACAAATTAGACCTCAAAAGTTGTTGTGCAATTAGTCCTGAGTATGCTGATACCCCATATCTGGGGGTAAACCACTGGGCGGATGGGAGAGCTCGGAAGGGAAGGAGCGCTATTTGACTTTTCAATGCAAAATTGACTGGAATTGAGATGGGACGCTATGTTGCGTTTGGAGAGCCACTAATGTGCCTAAACATTGAAACCCCCCACAAGTGACACCATTTTGGAAAGTAGACTCCCTAAGGAACTTATCTAGATGTGCTGTGAGAGCTTTGAACCCCCAGGTGTTTCACTACAGTTTATAAGGCCGAGCCGTGAAAATAAAAATTATTTTTTTCCCATAAAAAATATTTTTTAGTCCCCAGTTTTGTATTTTTCCAAAGGTAACAGGAGAATTTGGACCCCAAAAGTTGTTGTCCAATTTGTCCTGAGTACGCTGATACCCCATATGTGGGGGGGAACCACCATTTGGGCGCATGGCAGAGCTTGGAAGGGAAGGAGCGCCATTTGGAATACAGACTTAGATGAAATGGTCTGCAGGCATCACATTGCGTTTGCAGAGCCCCTAATGTACCTAAACAGTAGAAACCCCCTACAAGTGACCCCATATTGGAAACTAGACCCCCAAGGAATTTATCTAGATGTGTTGTGAGAACTTTGAACCCCTAAGTGTTTCACTACAGTTTATAACGCAAAGCCATGAAAATAAAAAAACTTTTTTTTCCACAAAAATTATTTTTTAGCCCCTAGTTTTGTATTTTTCCAAGGGTAACAGGAGAAATTTGACCCGAAAAGTTGTTGTCCAATTTGTCCTGAGTACGCTGATACCCCATATGTGGGGGGAACCACTGTTTGGGCACATGGCAGAGCTCGGAAGGGAAGGAGCGCCATTTGGAATGTAGACTTAGATTGATTGGTCTGCAGGCATCACATTGCTTTTGCAGAGCCCCTAATGTACCTAAACAGTAGAAAACCCCCACAAGTGACCCCATATTAGAAACTAGACCCCCCCAAGGAACTTATCTAGATGTGTTGTGAGAACGTTGAACCACCAAGTATTTCACTACAGTTTATAATGCAGAGCCGTGAAAATAAAAAATCATTTTTTTCCCACAAAAATGGTTTTTTTAGCCCCCAAAATTTTTATTTTCCCAAGGGTAACAATAAAAATTGGACCCCAAACCTTGTTGTCCAATTTGTCCTGAGTACGCTGATACCCCATATGTTGGGGTAAACCCCTGTTTGGGCGCACGGGAGAGCTCGGAAGGGAAGGAGCACTGTTTTACTTTTTCAACGCAGAATTGGCTGGAATTGAGATCGGACGCCATGTCGCATTTAGAGAGCCCCTGATGTGCCTAAACAGTGGAAACCCCCCAATTATAACTGAAACCCTGACCCTAGCCCTAACCCTAGCCCTAACCCTAAACCTAGCCCTAGCCCTAATGGGAAAATGGAAATAAATACAGTTTTTAATTTTATTATTTTTCCCTAACTAAGGGGGTGATGAGGGGGGGGGGGTAGATTTACCTTTATAGCTTTTTTTAAGCGGATTTTTATGATTGACAGCCATCACAGACTAAAAGACACTTTTTATTGCAAAAAATAGTTTTCGCGTCTCCACATTTTGAGAGCTATAAGGGTATGTGTCCACTTTCAGGATGGCCGGCGGTATCGTCGGAGCGGCTTTGCCGCTCTGCGATAAGCCCCGCCCCCTTTCTGGGACGCGATGATGCCGGATGTGTTCACAGCACACATCCTGCATCATCGCTCTCCACCATAGGGCCCTGTGCTATATCTTGCGGCGACGCAGCGTCGCCGCAAGATATACGGACATGCTGCGATCTGAAAAGACGCGCAGCATGTCCGGAGTCGCAGGGCCGCCGCGTGCGTATTACCACACATAGTGGAGACGGGATTTCATTAAATCCCCTCCACTATGCTGTAATATCTGGACGCTGCGTGTCTGACGCTGCGGCTCTATGCAGCGTCAGACACACAGCGTTTCCTGCACGTGGACACATACCCTTATGTTTCCATATTTTGGTCCACAGAGTCATGTGAGGTCTTGTTTTTTGTGGGATGAGTTGACGTTTTTATTGGTAACATTTTCAGGCACGTGACATTTTCTGATCGCTTTTTATTTTGATTTTTGTGAGGCAGAATGACCAAAAACCAGCTATTCACGAATTTCTTTTTTTGGGGGGCGGGGCGTTTATACCGTTCCACGTTTGGTAAAATTAATAAAGCAGTTTTATTGTTCGAGTCAGTACGATTACAGCGATACCTCACTTATATCATTTTTTTATGTTTTGTCGCTTTTATACGATAAAAACTATTTTATAGAAAAAATAATTATTTTTGCATCGCTTTATTCTGAGGACTATAACTTTTTTATTTTTTCGCTGATGATGCTGTATGGCGGCTCATTTTTTGTGGGAGAAGATGACGTTTTCAGCAGTACCATGGTTATTTATATCCGTCTTTTTGATCGCGTGTTATTCTACTTTTTGTTTGGTGGTATGATAATAAAGCGTTGTTTTTTGCCTCGTTTTTTTTTTACCGCGTTCACTGATGGGGTTAACTAGCTGGACAGTTTTAAAGGAGGGGTCATTACGGACGCCGCGATACTAAATATGTGTACTTTTATTGTTTTTTTATTATTTAGATAAAAAAATGTATTTATGGGAACAATTTTTTTTTTGTACACATGTGAATATATATTTTTTTACTGTACAACATTGCCCCGGGGAGGGGAACATGTTATAGGGTCAGATTGCTGATCTGACACTTTGCACAGCACTGTGTCAGATCAGCGATCTGACATGCAGGGCTGCAGGCTTACCAGCGCTTGCTCCGAGCAGGCGCTGGTAAGCCACCTCCCTCACTGTAGGACCCGGATGCAGCCCTGCGGCCATTTTGGATCCGGAGCCTGCAGGGAGAAGAAGGTAGGAGACCCTCGGAGCAACGCAATCACATCGCGTTGCTCCAGGGGTCTCAGGGAAGCCCGCAGGGAGCCCCCTCCCTGCGCAATGCTTCCCTATGCCGCCGGAACACTGCGATCATCTTTGATCGCAGTGTGCCGGGGGTTAATGTGCCAGGGGCAGTCCGTGACTGCTCCTGGTACATAGTGCCAAATGTCTGCTGCGATAGTCAGCTGACACCCGGCCGCGATCGGCCGCGCTCCCCCCTGTGAGCGTGGCCGATCGCATATGACATACTATCCCGTCACTGGGAATTAAGTCCCAGGTCACCTCGACGGGATAGTACCTCATATAGGATTAAGGGGTTAAAAGGAATCTATCATCGGAAATTACATGTTGTTTAAGTCAGATTTTTTTTTATT
This sequence comes from Ranitomeya imitator, assembly GCF_032444005.1. NCBI lineage: Eukaryota > Metazoa > Chordata > Amphibia > Anura > Dendrobatidae > Ranitomeya > Ranitomeya imitator. The sequence continues at coordinate 411,721,848 of NC_091285.1, forward strand.
AAAGAAATAAAAAATTGTCAATGGATTTTTTTTTTGCATATTACAATCTGTATAAAAAAAACTTTCAATTTCCACACTGGTCTTTTTCATTGTTTCAAGAAATAACACATGTGCAAAGCCACAATAGTTGGATTCTTACAATATCTTTTTTATTGTTGTGATTAATGAGCCTGAGCAGGGTCAACTTTGAAATGACCTATTGTGATTAGTGGATCCTTTGTTATTCTCTGTATATAGACGTTTTACCTGTCAGTGTAATCCTGCCTAACAATATTGCTGTTGAGATAGCATCAAGCGTCAATACCATGTATGAATACCATGAATGTCAAATGATCCCTTTTTCTAAGCAATCTAATAATGATGCGCATCTAATAATGATAATATTGCTTTATTATGGCATTACTAATATAGGAATATCAACAACGTTTCTACCACCTGGTATACAATAAGTCATTTTCTGTCAATGTGATAAAACCCACCAACATAACAGAGTGGAAACTGTTTTGCATGAAGCAAACCAGGGATTCAAGCTTGAGGAGGCTAATTTGCATATTCCAGGTGCCTTCTGGGAAAACCGAAGTCTCCCTAAGCTAGAAGATCGTTGGGTACAGCCGGGACCAGCTGCTTGGAAAGCATCACCAAACCAGGGATTCAAGCTTGAGGAGGCTAATTTGCATATTCCAGGTGCCTTCTGGGAAAACCGAAGTCTCCCTAAGCTAGAAGATCGTTGGGTACAGCCGGGACCAGCTGCTTGGAAAGCATCACCAAACCAGGGATTCAAGCTTGAGGAGGCTAATTTGCATATTCCAGGTGCCTTCTGGGAAAACCGAAGTCTCCCTAAGCTAGAAGATCATTGGGTACAGCCGGGACCAGCTGCTTGGAAAGCATCACCAAACGAATTTTTGCCTGTAGGATATTATTGCAAGAGAGCTTGGCTGAGTAGATTACACAAGAAGGAAAACACACAGCAAGTCAGCAGGATCTAGGAGCAACATGGCAGATGTGACAACCTACATGGTGAGCTGCAGCATGTGCTACATGTTCACAGATCGACCAGAAGAAGAATCAAATTTCACCTGTCAGAAGTGTAGACTAGTGGCCCTTTTAGAAGAAAAGGTGCGGGGTCTGGAAGAAAGAATAGCAACTTTGAAACTCATCAAAGAGAATGAAGACTTTCTAGACAGAACAGAAGCATCTCTACTGGTCACAGAAGGTGAAAAAAGTGTCAGAGAACCTCCAAAAGCAGATGAGTGGAAGCATGTGACCAAAAGAAGCAAGAAGACCATGGAGAAATCACCAACCACACAACTGAAGAACCGATATCAAATCTTTGTAGAGGATGAAGATGGCACACCTAAAGATGAAGCAATACCAGCAAGCAAAAAGGAAAAGGGCACACAGCAACAAGTGACAGCAAAAAGTACAGCCAAGAAGCAACGAAGAGTGGTGGTGGTGGGAGACTCACTACTGAGAGGCACAGAAGCAGCCATCTGCAGACCGGACATAACTGCAAGAGAAGTATGCTGCCTTCCAGGTGCGATGATCAAGGATGTGACCGATAGGATACCAAAGCTCTTCAGCTCCAAGGACGTCCACCCATTTCTTCTGATACATGTTGGCACCAATGACACGGCAAGGAAGGACCTACCGACAATCTGCAAAGACTTTGAAGAGTTGGGGAAGATAGTAAAGGAACTGGATGCACAGGTAGTTTTTTCTTCTATCCTTCCAGTAGACGGGCATGGCACCAGGAGATGGAACAGGATCCTTGATGCAAACAACTGGCTAAGACGATGGTGCAGACAACAAGGATTCGGATTCCTGGACCACGGTGTGAATTACTGGTACGATGGACTCCTCGCCAGAGACGGACTACACCTCAATAAACCTGGGAAACACACATTCGCCAGAAGACTCGCTACACTCATCAGGAGGGCGTTAAACTAGAAGAAGAGGGGACGGGAAGAAAAACATTAGACTTGAACAAAGAAGACCCAGGAAAACATACTCAGATGGGAGGTAAGAACATTTCTAAAACAATCCACAGCAAGGAGATTGGAACAAAACAAAATCCTCTAAATTGCATGCTCGCAAACGCCAGAAGCCTGACAAACAAGATGGAAGAACTAGAAGCAGAAATATCTACAGGTAACTTTGACATAGTGGGAATAACCGAGACATGGTTAGATGAAAGCTATGACTTGGCAGTTAACTTACAGGGTTACAGTCTGTTTAGAAAGGATCGTAAAAATCGGAGAGGAGGAGGGGTTTGTCTTTATGTAAAGTCTTGTCTAAAGTCCACTTTAAGGGAGGATATTAGCGAAGGAAATGAGGATGTCGAGTCCATATGGGTCGAAATTCATGGAGGGAAAAATGGTAACAAAATTCTCATTGGGGTCTGTTACAAACCCCCAAATATAACAGAAACCATGGAAAGTCTACTTCTAAAGCAGATAGATGAAGCTGCAACCCATAATGAGGTCCTGGTTATGGGGGACTTTAACTACCCGGATATTAACTAAGAAACAGAAACCTGTGAAACCCATAAAGGCAACAGGTTTCTGCTAATAACCAAGAAAAATTATCTTTCACAATTGGTGCAGAATCCAACCAGAGGAGCAGCACTTTTAGACCTAATACTATCTAATAGACCTGACAGAATAACAAATCTGCAGGTGGTCGGGCATCTAGGAAATAGCGACCACAATATTGTGCAGTTTCACCTGTCTTTCACTAGGGGGACTTGTCAGGGAGTCACAAAAACACTGAACTTTAGGAAGGCAAAGTTTGACCAGCTTAGAGATGCCCTTAATCTGGTAGACTGGGACAATATCCTCAGAAATAAGAATACAGATAATAAATGGGAAATGTTTAAGAGCATCCTAAATAGGCACTGTAAGCGGTTTATACCTTGTGGGAATAAAAGGACTAGAAATAGGAAAAACCCAATGTGGCTAAACAAAGAAGTAAGACAGGCAATTAACAGTAAAAAGAAAGCATTTGCACTACTAAAGCAGGATGGCACCATTGAAGCTCTAAAAAACTATAGGGAGAAAAATACTTTATCTAAAAAATTAATTAAAGCTGCCAAAAAGGAAACAGAGAAGCACATTGCTAAGGAGAGTAAAACTAATCCCAAACTGTTCTTCAACTATATCAATAGTAAAAGAATAAAAACTGAAAATGTAGGCCCCTTAAAAAATAGTGAGGAAAGAATGGTTGTAGATGACGAGGAAAAAGCTAACATATTAAACACCTTCTTCTCCACGGTATTCACGGTGGAAAATGAAATGCTAGGTGAAATCCCAAGAAACAATGAAAACCCTATATTAAGGGTCACCAATCTAACCCAAGAAGAGGTGCGAAACCGGCTAAATAAGATTAAAATAGATAAATCTCCAGGTCCGGATGGCATACACCCACGAGTACTAAGAGAACTAAGTAATGTAATAGATAAACCATTATTTCTTATTTTTAGGGACTCTATAGCGACAGGGTCTGTTCCGCAGGACTGGCGCATAGCAAATGTGGTGCCAATATTCAAAAAGGGCTCTAAAAGTGAACCTGGAAATTATAGGCCAGTAAGTCTAACCTCTATTGTTGGTAAAATATTTGAAGGGTTTCTGAGGGATGTTATTCTGGATTATCTCAATGAGAATAACTGTTTAACTCCATATCAGCATGGGTTTATGAGAAATCGCTCCTGTCAAACCAATCTAATCAGTTTTTATGAAGAGGTAAGCTATAGGCTGGACCACGGTGAGTCATTGGACGTGGTATATCTCGATTTTTCCAAAGCGTTTGATACCGTGCCGCACAAGAGGTTGGTACACAAAATGAGAATGCTTGGTCTGGGGGAAAATGTGTGTAAATGGGTTAGTAACTGGCTTAGTGATAGAAAGCAGAGGGTGGTTATAAATGGTATAGTCTCTAACTGGGTCGCTGTGACCAGTGGGGTACCGCAGGGGTCAGTATTGGGACCTGTTCTCTTCAACATATTCATTAATGATCTGGTAGAAGGTTTACACAGTAAAATATCGATATTTGCAGATGATACAAAACTATGTAAAGCAGTTAATACAAGAGAAGATAGTATTCTGCTACAGATGGATCTGGATAAGTTGGAAACTTGGGCTGAAAGGTGGCAGATGAGGTTTAACAATGATAAATGTAAGGTTATACACATGGGAAGAAGGAATCAATATCACCATTACACACTGAATGGGAAACCACTGGGTAAATCTGACAGGGAGAAGGACTTGGGGATCCTAGTTAATGATAAACTTACCTGGAGCAGCCAGTGCCAGGCAGCAGCTGCCAAGGCAAACAGGATCGTGGGGTGCATTAAAAGAGGTCTGGATACACATGATGAGAGCATTATACTGCCTCTGTACAAATCCCTAGTTAGACCGCACATGGAGTACTGTGTCCAGTTTTGGGCACCGGTGCTCAGGAAGGATATAATGGAACTAGAGAGAGTACAAAGGAGGGCAACAAAATTAATAAAGGGGATGGGAGAACTACAATACCCAGATAGATTAGCGAAATTAGGATTATTTAGTCTAGAAAAAAGACGACTGAGGGGCGATCTAATAACCATGTATAAGTATATAAGGGGACAATACAAATATCTCGCTGAGGATCTGTTTATACCAAGGAAGGTGACGGGCACAAGGGGGCATTCTTTGCGTCTGGAGGAGAGAAGGTTTTTCCACCAACATAGAAGAGGATTCTTTACTGTTAGGGCAGTGAGAATCTGGAATTGCTTGCCTGAGGAGGTGGTGATGGCGAACTCAGTCGAGGGGTTCAAGAGAGGCCTGGATGTCTTCCTGGAGCAGAACAATATTGTATCATACAATTATTAGGTTCTGTAGAAGGACGTAGATCTGGGGATTTATTATGATGGAATATAGGCTGAACTGGATGGACAAATGTCTTTTTTCGGCCTTACTAACTATGTTACTATGTTACTATGTAATGGGCTAAAATTCCTGTAAGCTGATGTGTAGGACTAATCAATTACTAGAAATGTTTAGACGCAGATAATACTGCCCAAAGGCAAAGGTTCACATACTTTTAACACTCACAGACATGTCACATCTGATCTTTTCCTCATTTATATGGAATCAGTAAGCAGGTTTTTGCTATGTAATCTGACAGCAGTAAGATGAAGGGACAGAGACCCTGACTCCAGCGATGTATCACTTAGTTTACGGGGTGCAGCAGTTGCATTAGAATCACAATTTTCTCTGCTGCAGGTCTAGCGAGCTGTGTATAACACCACCAATTGGCAGATTTCTGCACACAGTGCCTTGCGAAAGTATTCTGCCCCCTGGAACTTTTCAACCTTTTCCCACATATCATGCCTCAAACATAAAGATACCAAATGTAAATTTTTGATGAAGAATCATCAACAAGTGGAACACAATTGTGAAGTTGAACAAAATGTATTATTTGTTTTAAATTTTTGTGGAAATTCAAAAACTGAAAAGTGGGGCGAGGTTGGATCGGGAAGCATGACTCACCTAGCCTTCTGTTGATAATCTCTTGCTGATAAAACTGATTTTACAGGAACAGCAAAATACAGCCCAGTAAGTGACAAATCACTGGAATCAGGCTCACAGTCCCTAAACCGTACTGCTCTCCGATTGCATAGCAAAAACCTGCTGACAGATTCCCTTAAAAAATTACAAAGTCTTATATTTGCGAGTCATGTGTTTGATGAATCTTAATCTTTTAGGACTTCTGTGAAAATATGATGTTTAGATCAAATGTATGTAGGAATGTGGAACATTCTGAAGGGTTTAACAAACTCCCAAGTAGCACTGTACAAAGCAAAGGCAATAAACGTGAGCTAACGGTACAGGTAGAGAGGAAGAGAAGGCCCTACCCACACAGGCTTACAATCTACAAGATATTGGGGAAGGAGGTAGTCGGGGGTTGGAACATCTCAGGTGCTAACGAGATGGCAGCTGGGCTAATGCAGGTTGTAGATTTCCCAGAAGAGGTGAGTTCTCGGGTGTTCCGGAAAGGTTCCGTTTTTGGAGAGAATATTTAATGGCTGACGTATGGATTCACTGGAAACCTCTCGGAGAAACAGACGAGAATAGGAAAGGAGGAGATTCTCTGAGGACTAGAGATTATGTTTGGAGCAGTGTAGGGAGATTAAGCTGGAGATTTATGGACGGGATGGATTATGGACAGCCTTGTAAGTCATTGCCAGCAATTTGTACTGAATTCTCTGACTAATGGGGCATTGGTGAAGGGATTTACATTTGTGTAACTGTACTTATGTTTTACCAGGCACAATGTTGCACAGATACAGAACCCTTTTGATAACATATTCATAAACTGAGAAATAAGTTATGTATGAGGTCAATTCAAGAGTCCCCCATCATCTGCCATTGGGGCGCAGAAAGACTTGTCATGGTCTGTTTCAATATCCCTAATATTTTATTCTATAGAAGATAAACTGCTGCCAATGGGGTCCGGAGATCACGTTTGGTTGAGTGAGCTTAAAGAAGTAGTCCCATGTCATACATTTATTGCACATTTACGGAATATAAATGTATAGTAGATGTGAATCCAACCAATGAGACCTGCAATCATCTATCTCATTGGTGGGACCCACATCTAGAGTACGTTACATTTTGGTATTGGCCTATCCATTGTTAAAGGGAACATGTCACCCCCCTCAGGCGTTTGTAACTAAAGAGCCACCTTGTGCAGCACTAATGCTGCATTCTGACAAGGTGGCTCTTTTAGTTATGATGCCTGCACATGCTGAAATAATCACTCATAAAATGTGCCCCGTCATACCGTGAAATGTTCCTGGAGGCAGGACTTTCCCTCCTAATCAGACGCAGCACAGCCGTCACTCAGGACCTGTGCGCGCCCTCCCTTTAAACAACAGCTGCATTGACAGCACAATGGGGCAGACAAAGAACAGTCATTTGTGTTGTCAGTAGCTTGAAGGAGTTTTATCTTCAGGAGCGCACCACTCGCCCCGCCATCCTGCACCCTCTCTCCCCCGAATTATGCTGGTTGGGGGGGTCTGTGGTGTAACAATAAGGCATGGGGTCTAATAAAGCAACAAAATAATGTTTTGTTCAGGGAAGACTGAGGTGATACTGTGGAATGTCCTTCATGAGGTCTAAGCGCCTTTATTGGCCATATAAAAGTGTGTTCTTCAGACAACCCTATTAGCCAAGATTGCAGGACAGGATTGCCATCCTACTTCCTCAGGGTGGAGAAGACCAAGTGTACAGTCCGGCCCCTGTGCACCGAAATCTAATTAGCAGAACAATTCAAATGGTGATTAAAGAAGAACCACAAAGTGGATTTCTTCACCAAAAGTATCACTGTAATCAGTATCACTGCCTCATTACAGCCAGCCCATCACAATACAAAACCGTGCTGTCAGGTTCTCTTTAAGGTGACTTGCTGAAATAGGCGGCTCAGGTCTGCTTAATGTTTAGTCGTGTAGGTTAATCAAATGTGTACATTATTAACCTAAGGTCTGAAGGTCCATTGCTGACAGTGGATCATGTGCTGATGTTAATTTTCTGCTGCAGGGGAATAGAGAACGCCATGTATGAATGTAGTGCCTACTCTGGTTAGAAGACAAGGAACCACTTGTGAAAGTCATGCCAGGCATGTACTGTGCCCTCAACTAGGTAGCCGGCAAACATAGACTGTTGTGATAAAGTAACAAGCATGTGGAACTAGGTAGTGATTGCTTCCCCCCCATTGATTCAAATGTCCTACAACTGCATGGATAGCGATGTCAGCCATGAGCTCCAGTAAAGCCAGGGTCAAACGAGTGTGTAAAAAGTCAGTCCAATTTTCTTCTAGAAAAGTGGAACAATGTTTTCTCACTTGTCATGTGTGTGCTGTCAGTGTGCAACCCGTTTTTTTGTTCAGCGGTTATTAATTAATAAGACCATTTTACCATTTCTCATCTTACAGAATTGTAATGTATCTATAAAAATCAGATGCCACCCTGATGGTCTATGTGATCTTCTTCTCACACCCATCCGATTTTGCAGCGGAATAGCAGCATGCGGTTTTCTTTTCTCATGGCGCACACAACTGAAAAAAACCCTGCAGATCTGCGCTGCCTTGTTGAATAACATTGGTCCGAGTGCAATCCCTTTTTTATCAGATTACACTCCTGCGAGTTAAACGCTCATGTGATAGAGCCCTAAGGGCCCGGCCACTTTACTGTGTTGCCTTCACTCCTCAGGTGTTGATCGGTTAGGCACCTAACTTGTGGTACTGCTCATTTACTCATTTAATGACTAAGCACGTAATAAAAAATTAATTCAGAAATGTCTCTGTAAACTGAAAATTTGCTTTTTTCTGTTGGCGAAAATATTATCTGAACATCTTGTTCTATATCATCCCACAGAGGAGCTAGTGACTGCGGAGCTGACTACACTGTGATGTTCCAGGAACCATTCCAGCGTTCTTTTAGCCTTATGGCGCGGAGTCTTGCATTGACGACAGACAGACTGAAGGCATACTGCTGCCGTTATGAAAAGAATCTAGTCATAAAGAATGTCTATATGTCATGTACATGCCATACACACACTCTGGTATGCTGAGGTTTAGACAAAGAAGATTTAACCCCATCTAGGAAGGATTAAAATAGGTGGAATCATGAAATGAAAACTGTAAGTACTTTACTTTGACTGTAAAATACAGAAAAAAACCAGACTAATAAGGTTTTAGAGAAATTGGTAAATTATGAATATTACATAAATTAAAAAAAAATGTTATGCTGTAAAACATCTCCAGAAGACCACTTATTTGAGACAATCTCCTTGTTCAGACCAATATACAGTGGGAACAGAAAGTATTCAGACCCCTTTAAATTTTTCACTCTTGTTTCATTGCAGCCATTTGGTAAATTCAAAAAGGTTCATTTTTTCACATTAATGTACACTCTATACCCCATCTTGACTGAAAAAAACTAAGAACTGTAGAAATTTTTGCAACTTTTTTAAAATTTTAAAAAAGAAAAACTGAAATATTATATTTAAGTTACATGCTGTCCATTTCCTTGTGATCCTCCTTGAGATGGTTCTACTCCTTCATTGGAGTCCAGCTGTGTTTAATTAAACTGATAGGATTTGATTGGAAAGGCACACTGTCTATATAAGACCTCACAGCTCACAATGCATGTCAGACCAAATGAGATTCATGAGGTCAAAGGAACTGGCCAAAGAGCTCAAACAGAATTGTGGCAAGGCACAGCTCTGGCCAAGGTTAATAAAGACTTTCTGCAGTACTCACGGTTCCTAAGAGCACAGAGGCCTCCATAATTCAGAAGTATGGGACCACCAGAAGTCTTCAGAGACCTGGCCGTCCAGCCAAACTGAGCAATCGTGGGAGAAGAGTTTTGGTGAGAGAGGTAAAGAAGAACTCCAAGATCACTGTGGCTGAGCTCCAGAGATGCAGTAGGGAGATGGGAGAAACTTCCACAAAGTCAACTATCACTGCAGCCTTCCACCAGTTGGACCTTTATGGCAGAGTGGCCCAACGGAAGCCTCTCCTCAGTGCAAGACATATGAAAGTCCGCATAGAGTTTGTTAAAAAAAACACATGAAGGACTCCCAGACAATCTACTATATTATTGTCTAAGGGACACTTCCGTCTTTCTGTCTGTTTTTCTGTCTGTCTGTAACGGAAATCCTAAGTCGCTGATTGGTCGCGGCAAAACAGCCACGACCAATCAGCGACGGGCACAGTCCGGCGGCAAAATGGCCGCTCCTTAATCCCCTCCAGTCAGCGCTCACAAAGGGTTAATGGCAGCGTTAATGGACCGCGTTATGCCGCGGTGTAACGCACTCCGTTAACGCTGCTATTAACCCTGTGTGACCAACTTTTTACTATTGATGCTGCCTCGCGAGACTGCTACGTTATCATCTCGTGAGACCGCAATGCACTCTTGGGACCGGAGCGTCGCGAGGAGCATCGGTAAACGCCTTGGCTGGATCCGGGGGGCCGACGGAGGGTGAGTATATAACTATTTTTTATTTTAATTCTTTTTTTTTAACAGGGATATGGTGCCCACATTGCTATATACTACGTGGGCTGTGTTAGATACTGCGTGGGCTGTGTTATATACTACATCTCTGTGCTATATACAATGTAGGCTGTGCTATATACTACGTGGCTGTGGTATATATTATGTGGCTGTGCTATATACTACGTGGCTGTGGTATATATTACGTGGCTGGGCAATATACTACATTGCTGTGCTCTATATTACGTGGCTTGTGTTATATACTGCATGGGGAGTGTTATATACTACGTGGCTGTGCTATATACTACATGTCTGTGCTATATACTACGTTGCTGTCTGTGTTACGTGGGCTGTGCTATATACTATGTGGCTGCTATATACATACATACATACATATTCTAGAATACCAGATGCGTTAGAATCGGGCCACCATCTAGTGATAAATAAGATTCAATGGTCTGAAGAGATAAAGATACATTACATAGATATACTGGATGAAAACGTCTTCCAGAATGCTCTGGACCTCAGACTTTGCCGAAGGTTCACCGTCTGACAAGACAATGACCCTAAACACACAGCTAAAATAACAAAGGAGTGGCTTCAGAACAACTCTGTGACCATTCTTGACTGGCTCAGCCAGAACCCTGACCTAAACCCAATTGAGCATCTCTGGAGAGACCTGAAAATAGCTTTCCACCAACATTCACCATCCAACCTGACGTTACTGGAGAGGATCTGCAAGGGAGAATGGCAGAGGATCCCCAAATCCAGGTGTGAAAAACTTGTTGCATCATTCCCAAGAAGACTCGTGGCTGTACTAGCTCAAAAGGGTGCTTCTACTCAATACTGAGCAAAGGGTCTGAATACTTATGACCATGTGATATTTCATTTTTTTTTTTCAGTTTTTCTTTTTTAATGCATTTGCAAAAATTACTACATTTCAGGTTTTTTCAGTCAAGATGGGGTGCAGAGTGTACATTAATGAGATAAAAATGAACTTTTTTGAATTTAGCAAATGGCTGCAGTGAAGCAAAGAGTGAAAAATTTAAAGGGGTCTGAATACTTTCCGTACCCACTGTACCTGTGATAGATTTTCACTCTCACTTTATGAACAGACCCATTGTGTGGTTAGTGTAGGATTATGCCAGGCTTGGGCCTTATTCATCAAATCCCTCTTAGAGTAAAACTGACTTTGTTACCCATAGCAACCTATTAAGACTCAACTTTTATTTTACCAGAGCAGTGAATTAAATTGATCTGCCTCTGTGCCACTTGCAGGGCCGGCGTTAGGGGCAGGCAGACCAGGCAGCTGCCTGGGGCCCCCACTCCCCCAGGGGCCCCCAGCTAGCAGCAAGTCACGCAGCCGCCATGGGGCCCCTGTGAGGCAGCGCCGACTCCCCCGCCGCATTGAACTATACTGGCGTCTGCCGGTACAGTTCAAAGCAATGATGGAGGAGAGAGCATCACCTGACGCTCCCTCTCCCATCATTCCCCGCTCTGCCTCTGACACAGCGGGTGCGCGCGCACTCACTGTGACCCAGGCAGTGTGGCGGCAGCTGCTGATACAGGAGCAGGGAGCAGTGCAGGCTCGGGGAGAGGTAAGGAGCTTGTGTTTTTTTTTTTGTTTTTGTTTTTACTGGACTGTGCGGCCTTTCTCGGGAGGAGAGAGGCGGGGAGGGAAGGGGGATATGAGCTGTGCTGTATACTCCTGTGTGCTCTGCTGTATACTACTGTGGGCTGTGCTATATACTACTGTGGGCAGTGCTGTATACTACTGTGGGCTCTGCTGTATACTACTGGGCTCTGCTGTATACTATTGTGGGCTCTGCTGTATACTACTGTGGGCTCTGCTGTATACTACTGTGGGCAGTGCTGTATACTACTGTGGGCAGTGCTGTATACTACTGTGGGCTCTGCTGTATACTACTGTGGGCTCTGCTGCATACTACTGTGGGCAGTGCTGTATACTACTGTGGGCTGTGTTATATACTACTGTGGGCAGTGCTGTATACTACTGTGGGCTCTGCTGTATACTACTGTGGGGGGCTGCATTATATTCTATAGGGAGGTTACATTATACTCTGGGGTGGCTGCATTATACTCTGTGGGGTGGCTGCATTATACTCTGTGGGGTGGTGGCTGCATTATGCTATATGTGGGCTGCATTATACTGTATCGGGGACTATGGGGAATACGTTATACTATATGAAGAACTATGGGGTGCATTATACTATGGGAAGTGAATTGTACTACATGGATGACTATGGCGGTGCATTATACTTTATGGAGCACTGTGAGGAGTGTATTATGCTATATGGAGGACTGAGGAGTATATTTTAATATATGGAGGACTATGAGGAGTGTATTATACTATATGGAGGACTATGGGAAGTGTATAATACTATATGGAGGATTATGAGGAGTGTATTATACATTTTACAATATGGAGGACTGTGGTGCACATTATAATATATGGAGGAGTATGGGGTGTATTTTACCAAACAAGCAAAATGCAGCATATTCATTGGGTGATTGGATTGTTTATGCCGGCATAAAAATCCTTGTTCTCAGCAGCACATTGCCGGTGTAAACAGTAGTACTGCTGATAACATGATACTGTATGGTGATCTGTTAGTGATCTATTAGTGATGGTTCTGTCCCCATCATTCTTTCTCAGACGGTGGAAAGAGGCCGGGAAACAAGCGTCCAACGACTTCAGTATTGTCGATCACACTCGTTTAGCGGTCTGAGATCAGTGCATGTAAGTACAACCGAAATGCTTCTGTGTGATATGCAATATGTTAGCATTTGGGGCCCCATTTTAAACTTTGCCTAGGGCCCCACTTTGCCTAAAACCGGCCTTGGCCACTTGAGGTTCTCTCCGAGGAGCGTAGTAGGGTGGTGTGCGTGTGTCCAACATGGAGTAGGCAATTCTAAAAAGTGGAATATTGGGCACTTGTGTGCGCACAGGGCCATTCCCAGAATCGCAGGACTGTTTTGCTCGACAATGTCTAGACCTTTCTTTTCCAACACAAAACAGTTTACATGGCTTGGTGCAAAAGTGCAATAAGGATATGTGCACAGTGCGTCTTTTTCAGGTGGCCTAAGGCTATGTGCACATGCTGCAGAATGGTGTGCGGATTTTTCCACACTGATTTTGGTAAATCCGCAGGTAAACGGCACTGCGGATTTACCGTGTTTTTTTCTGCGAATTTTGTGCGGATTCCACCTGCGGTTTTACACCTGTGGATTCCTATTATGGAGCAGGTGTAAACAGCTGCGGAATCCGCACAAAGAATTGACTTGCTGCTGAATATAAACCACTGCGTTTCTGTGCATTTTTTTCCACAGCATGTGCACTGCGGATTTTGTTTTCCATAGGTTTACATGGTACTGTACACCTCATGGAAAACTGCTGCCGATCCACAGCGTGTGTACATAGCCTCAGACATCTGTTTTTGAAGCTGAAGATGCTTCAGGAATCGCTCGTTTCTGCATTTTGTAAACCTTCAGAATTTTTGGGCTTCCTGTGTGCTTTTTTTGCTGTATTTTTCTGCTGCTTTTTTTTAGCATTTTTTCATCGTATTTTTGTGTCTTTTAACAGTCATTTTCTGGATTGGATTTCTTTAATGGGAACCTGTCACCAGAAACATACTATTAACCTGCAGATAAGGGGTTACTAACCTGCCTATCGCCCACTCCTTGCTGGACGTTGCGGGGAGAAAATTTACTTTATTCCCCCTGGCAGCGTTTGGATTTTAGTCACGGGGGAGGTGCCTGCGCGGGTTCAGTCACCACTCTGACTATACAGAGTGGCAGATGTAACCTCCCCCCGGCCCTGACTGACAGCCAGCCCTAAGTCAGTGCCGGGGGGGGGGGGGGGACAGTTACAGCCGATGCTCTGTATAGTCAGAGCAGTGACTGAACCCGCGCCAGCCCTGAGACTGAAATCCGAGTGCTGCCAGAGGGAATAAAGTTCATTTTCTCCCCACAGGTACAGGAGCCGGGCAGAAGGTTAATAACGCTATTAACCTGCAAATTAGTAGTTAATACACTTGGCACTCAACTGAAGAAATAGACAAAAATATTTTTAATGCAGTCCAAATATACGGTAGTAAGCAAGACGTTTCGGTCTAGTTGACCTTCCTCAGTTACTACAAATAGATAAAATAAAAAAATATACAAATGAAAACAAAAGAAAATAAGGTATTTATGTCCAAGTAGGTGGTCAAGATACAGAATGGCATGAACAAATGCAAAAGTGTAGCCAACATTATCAGTCAACATATACAATTCTCAAAGAACGGTGCTTTAACAAATAATAATAATAATAATCTTTATTTTTATATAGCGCTAACATATTCCGCAGCGCTTTACAGTTTTGCACACATTATCATCACTGTCCCCGATGGGGCTCACAATCTAGATTCCCTATCAGTATGTCTTTGGAATGTGGGAGGAAACCGGAGTGCCCGGAGGAAACCCACGCAAACACGGAGAGAACATACAAACTCTTTGCAGATGTTGTCCTGAGTGGGATTCGAACCCAGGACCCCAGCGCTGCAAGGCTGCAGTGCTATCCACTGAGCCACCGTGCTGCCCATAACAAAGAAAATAAGCATTCTAATACGGATAAGGATGAGGGATGAAGTAAAAAAGGAAAAGGAGGGGAGGAAGAAAGGAAACCTACCCGACTGCTGTGTGGATGGTAGACTTATTGAGCAGTTTTTTTCACACAGTGCTCAAAACATGTATGCCTTGTCAGGGAAACATACAGTACAGACCAAAAGTTTGGACACACCTTCTCATTTAAAGATTTTTCTGTATTTTCATGACTATGAAAATTGTACATTCACACTGAAGGCATCAAAACTATGAATTAACACATGTGGAATTATATACTTAAAGGGAACCTGTCACCTGAATTTGGCGGGACCGGTTTTCGGTCATATGGGCGTAGTTTTCGGGTGTTTGATTCACCCTTTCCTTACCCGCTGGCTGAATGCTGGCCGCAATATTGGAGTGAAGTTCATTCTATGTCCTCCGTAGTATACACCTGCGCAAGGCGTGTACTACGGAGGACATAGAATGAACTTCACTCCAATATTGCGGCCAGCATGCAGCCAGCGGGTAAGGAAAGTGTGAATCAAACACCCGAAAACTCCGCCCATATGACCGAAAACCGGTCCCGCCAAATTCAGGTAACAGGTTCCCTTTAAAAAAAAAAGTGTGAAACAACTGAAAATATGTCTCTTCTAGGTTCTTTAAAGTAGCCACATTTTGCTTTGATGACTGCTTTGCACACTCTCGGCATTCTCTTGATGAGCTTCAAGAGGTAGTCACCGGAAATGGTCTTCCAACAATCTTGTTCCCAGAGATGCTTAGCACTTGTTGACCCTTTTGACTTCACTCTGCGGTCTAGCTCACCCCAAACCATCTCGATTGGGTCCAGGCCTGGTGACTGTGGAGGCCAGGTCATCTGGCGTAGCACCCCATCACTCTCCTTCTTGGTCAAATAGCCCTTACACAGCCTGGAGGTGTGTTTGGGGTCATTGTCCTGTTGAAAAATAAATGATGGTCCAACTAAACGCAAACCGGAATGAAATAGCATGCCGCTGCAAGATGCTGTGGTAGCCACGCTGGTTCAGTATGCCTTCAATTTTGAATAAATACCCAACAGTGTCACCAGCGAAGCACCCCCACACCATCACACCTTCTCCTCCATGCTTTACGGTGGAAGCCAGGCATGTAGAGTCCATCCGTTCACCTTTACTGCGTCGCACAAAGACACGGTGGTTGGAACCACAGATTTCCACTTATCTAATGTCCATTCCTTGTGTTCTTCAGCCCAAACAAGTCTCTTCTGCTTGTTGCCTGTCCTTAGCAGTGGTTTTCTAGCAGCTATTTTACCATGAAGGCCTGCTGCACAAAGTCTCCTCTTAACAGTTGTTGTAGAGATGTGTCTGCTGCTAGAACTCTGTTTGGCATTGACCTGGTTTCTAATCTGAGCTGCTGTTAATCTGCAATTTCTGAGGCTTGTGACTCGGATAAACTTATCCTCAGAAGCAGAGGTGACTCTTGGTCTTCCTTTCCTGGGGCGGTCCTCATGTGAGCCAGTTTCTTTGTAGCGCTTGAAGGCTTTTCCAACTGCACTTGGGGACACTTTCAAAGTTTTCCCAATTTTTCAGACTGACTGACCTTCATTTCTTAAAGTAATGATGGCCACTAGTTTTTCTTTACTTAGCTGCTTTTTTCTTCCCATAATACAAATTCTAACAGTCTATTCAGTAGGACTATCAGCTGTGTATCCACCAGACTTATGCTCAACACAACTGATGGTCCCAACCCCATTTATAAGGCAAGAAATCCCACTTATTAATCCAGACAGGGCACACCTGTGAAGTGAAAACCATTTCCGGTGACTACCTCTTGAAGCTCATCATGAGAATGCCAAGAGTGTGCAAAGCAGTCATCAAAGCAAAAGGTGGCTACTTTGAAGAACCTAGAATATAAGATATAATTTCAGTTGTTTCACGCTTTTTTGTTAAGTATATAATTCCACATGTGTTAATTCATAGTTTTGATGCCTTCAGTGTGAATGTACAATTTTCATAGTCATGAAAATACAGAAAAATCTTTGAATGAGAAGGTGTGTCCAAACTTTTGGTCTGTGCTGTATATTGGTAGGGTAGCTTGATATAGTGCTCTACAATTATGTACATACTGTAAACAGAGTGCCTACCTCTATTCAATGGGTGATCAGATGGCTGTGTCGGACCAGTGGTTCCAGTTATGAGTAAACTAGATGGTGGCCCGATTCTAACGCATCGGGTATTCTAGAATATGCATGTCCACGTAGTATATTACCCAGTCACGTAGTATATTGCCCAGTCACGTAGTATTTTGCCCAGCCACGTAGTATTTTGCCCAGTCACGTAGTATATTGCCCAGTCACGTAGTATTTTGCCCAGTCACATAGTATAATGCTCCATGCAGTTATGGCCCCATAGATGCTCCATATAATGCTCCATGCAGTTATGGCCCCATAGATGCTCCATATAATGCTCCATGCAGTTATGGCCCATAGATGCTCCATATAATGCTCCATGCAGTTATGGCCCCATAGATGTCCCATATAATGCTCCATGCAGTTCATTATGGCCCCATAGATGCCCCATATAATGCTCTATGCAGTTATGGCCCCATAGATGTCCCATATAATGCTCCATGCAGTTCATTATGGCCCCATAGATGTCCCATATAATGCTCCATGCAGTTCATTGTGGCCCCATAGATGCCCCATATAATGCTCCATGCAGTTATGGCCCCATAGATGTCCCATATAATGCTCCATGCAGTTATGGCCCCATAGATGTCCCATATAATGCTCCATGCAGTTATGGCCCCATAGATGCTCCATGCAGTTATGGCCCCATACATAGTAACATAGTTAGTAAGGCCGAAAAAAAGACATTTGTCCATCCAGTTCAGCCTATATTCCATCATAATAAATCCCCAGATCTACGTCCTTCTACAGAACCTAATTGTATGATACAATATTGTTCTGCTCCAGGAAGACATCCAGGCCTCTCTTGAACCCCTCGACTGAGTTCGCCATCACCACCTCCTCAGGCAAGCAATTCCAGATTCTCACTGCCCTAACAGTAAAGAATCCTCTTCTATGTTGGTGGAAAAACCTTCTCTCCTCCAGACGCAAAGAATGCCCCCTTGTGCCCGTCACCTTCCTTGGTATAAACAGATCCTCAGCGAGATATTTGTATTGTCCCCTTATATACTTATACATGGTTATTAGATCGCCCCTCAGTCGTCTTTTTTCTAGACTAAATAATCCTAATTTCGCTAATCTATCTGGGTATTGTAGTTCTCCCATCCCCTTTATTAATTTCGTTGCCCTCCTTTGTACTCTCTCTAGTTCCATTATATCCTTCCTGAGCACCGGTGCCCAAAACTGGACACAGTACTCCATGTGCGGTCTAACTAGGGATTTGTACAGAGGCAGTATAATGCTCTCATCATGTGTATCCAGACCTCTTTTAATGCACCCCACGATCCTGTTTGCCTTGGCAGCTGCTGCCTGGCACTGGCTGCTCCAGGTAAGTTTATCATTAACTAGGATCCCCAAGTCCTTCTCCCTGTCAGATTTACCCAGTGGTTTCCCATTCAATGTGTAATGGTGATATTGATTCCTTCTTCCCATGTGTATAACCTTACATTTATCATTGTTAAACCTCATCTGCCACCTTTCAGCCCAAGTTTCCAACTTATCCAGATCCATCTGTAGCAGAATACTATCTTCTCTTGTATTAACTGCTTTACATAGTTTTGTATCATCTGCAAATATCGATATTTTACTGTGTAAACCTTCTACCAGATCATTAATGAATATGTTGAAGAGAACAGGTCCCAATACTGACCCCTGCGGTACCCCACTGGTCACAGCGACCCAGTTAGACACTATACCATTTATAACCACCCTCTGCTTTCTATCACTAAGCCAGTTACTAACCCATTTACACACATTTTCCCCCAGACCAAGCATTCTCATTTTGTGTACCAACCTCTTGTGCGGCACGGTATCAAACGCTTTGGAAAAATCGAGATATACCACGTCCAATGACTCACTGTGGTCCAGCCTATAGCTTACCTCTTCATAAAAACTGATTAGATTGGTTTGACAGGAGCGATTTCTCATAAACCCATGCTGATATGGAGTTAAACAGTTATTCTCATTGAGATAATCCAGAATAACATCCCTCAGAAACCCTTCAAATATTTTACCAACAATAGAGGTTAGACTTACTGGCCTATAATTTCCAGGTTCACTTTTAGAGCCCTTAGATGCCCCATATAATGCTCCATGCAGTTATGGCCCCATAGATGCCCCATATAATGCTCCATGCAGTTATGGCCCCATAGATGCCCCATATAATGCTCCATACAGTTCTTTATGGCCCCATAGACGCTCCATACAGCATTGTGCCACATGTAATGCTGCTGCTGCTGCAATAAAAAAAAAATCACATACTCACCTCTCTTCGCTGCTCCTCAGCGTCCCGTCTCTCCGTGACGTCATGGAAGGTCCTTGTCGCATACCATCCTTAGCACTGGAACGTCGCGAAGAGCGGGAAAGGCGCAGGAGGGTGAGTATATGATGATTTTTTATTTTTATTATTTTTAACATTAGATCTTTTTACTATTGACGCTGCATAGGCAGTATCAATGGTAAAAACTTGGTCACACAGGGTTAATAGTGGCGGTAACGGAGTGAGTTACCTGCGGCATAACGCGGTCCGTTACCGCCGGCATTAACCCTATGTGAGCGGTGACTGGAGGGGAGTATGCGGGCGCCGGGCAGTGACTGCGGGGAGGAAGGAGCAGCCATTTTCTTCCGGACTGTGCCTGTCGCTGATTGGTCGTGGCTGTTTTGCCGCGACCAATCAGCGACTTGGATTCCATGACAGACAGAGGCCGCGACCAATGAATATCTGTGACAGAAAGACAGACAGAAAGACGGAAGTGACCCTTAGACAATTATATAGTAGATGCCTGTGGAGACCAGTACATAAGGAGATGCTATTCAAAAGTGGTTCCTTTTGTGCTCTTACCCCTAAAGATAAATGCCCACCCTCTTTGGAGAGTGAGCGTGGATCCTGCCGAGACGAGGTAATCAACTGCTGGTCATCGGAGGAGAAGTAGTGCATCACGGTGTTTTAAACACCTTTTGGCGGGAAATGGCAGTGAGTGCGCAGCCTATGGGAGATGGACTGCTACCGGACATAACGTTACCGGGTGTTACCTGGGCATGCATTCCGGAAGTCCGCCGTGTATGCGTTCCACGGTTGTCGACAGGGGTTGATCAGTGTGTGTGTTCCAGAGGACAAGTATACAAGAGTTCCAAGAGCCGGAAGTCAGCGTGTACATAGGTGACCAAGCATACAGCCCCTGTGCTACTAGTGAGATCAGATTGCACAGAACAGAGATAGCAGGGGGAACAATGCGTCTGGCAGTAGAGTGAGTGGAGGAGGCAGGGAAGTCCGAAGGAGGAGATCATGGAGGCAAGGAATTCGTGGTGGATCAATACAAGTGACTCTGTAAAAAGGATACAGAAAATTAGTGACATATAGAAACAGTCAAAAACATGATCTCAAAGATAATACAGAAACAATATGCAAAACATGGCATTAGTTGATCACCCATGGGAGGACAACAGTCCTATTAAACACAATTTGACCCTACTGTATGAAAGATATCAGGTTATATTCCCTGTTGAGACCTTTATGGGATAATGTCTTTGTTTTAAGATTCCAATACGGTTGCCACCCCATCTATGGGGTGGTACAGCTTTGATTACTTGGAATTTAAGTTGTGATATCCTATGTCCGGAGGAAATTAAATGTTGAGGTATGGGTAAGAGGAGATTTTTGCACCTAATCAAGGACTTGTGTTTCGATATTCTATCCGGGTTGTGTGGTTTCACCCACATATACAGTTGTGGCCAAAAGTATTGACACCCCTGAAATTCTGTCAGATAATACTCAGTTTCTTCCTGAAAATGATTGCAATCACAAATTCTTTGGTATTATTATCTTCATTTAATTTGTCTTAAATGAAAAAACACAAAAGAGAATGAAGCAAAAAGCAAAACATTGATCATTTCACACAAAACTCCATAAATGGGCCAGACAAAAGTATTGGCACCCTCAGCCTAATACTTGGTTGCACAACCTTTAGCCAAAATAACTGCGACCAACCGCTTCCGGTAACCATCAATGAGTTTCTTACAATGCTCTGCTGGAATTTTAGACCATTCTTTGGCAAACTGCTCCAGGTCCCTGATATTTGAAGGGTGCCTTCTCCAAACTGCCATTTTTAGATCTCTCCACAGGTGTTCTATGGGATTCAGGTCTGGACTCATTGCTGGCCACCTTAGAAGTCTCCAGTGCTTTCTCTCAAACCATTTTCTAGTGCTTTTTGAAGTGTGTTTTGGGTCATTGTTCTGCTGGAAGACCCATAACCTCTGAGGGAGACCCAGCTTTCTGACACTGGGCTCTACATTATGCTGCAAAATTTGTTGGTAGTCTTCAGACTTCATAATGCCATGGACACGGTCAAGCAGTCCAGTGCCAGAGGCAGCAAAGCAACCCCAAAACATCAGGGAACCTCCGCCATGTTTGACTGTAGGGACCGTGTTCTTTTCTTTGAATGCCTTTTTTCCTGTAAACTTTATGTTGATGCCTTTGCCCAAAAAGCTCTACTTTTGTCTCATCTGACCAGAAAACATTCTTCTAAAACGTTTTAGGCTTTTTCAGGTAAGTTTGGGCAAACTCCTGCCTGGCTTTTTATGTCTCGGGGTAAGAAGTGGGAGAAGAAAAGAGAGCAGCATCCATCTCAGGTGAAAACGATTTCCAAAAAGGTGCTTTATTCTGCCATACAAAATTACAACGTTTCGGCCAAGGTGGCCTTTGTCAAGTATTTGGATCCTTGGACTTTGGAGCGTGCATCCTTCAAGCCGAGTGCTGATGGTTGAATTTACCTACTTGTGGGATCCTTGGACTTTGGAGCGTGCATCCTTCAAGCCGAGTGCTGATGGTTGAACTTACCTACTTGGGGTAAGAAGTGGGGTCTTCCTGGGTCTCCTACCATACAGTCCCTTTTCCAGTGGCGTAACCACAAAGTGAGGGGCCCCGATGCGAACTTTCAAATGGGGCCCCCCCGCGCCAAAATATTTCCCACCGAAATTCACATTCTCCCTATTCATTTCGCACACTATAGTTTTGTTGCAATGTTGTGTAGTCTGACCTAATACTGCCCTGTAATCGCTGAGAAAAATGATTTTATAACTAACATGTCCCTA
The DNA here is from genome assembly GCF_032444005.1 of Ranitomeya imitator. Lineage (NCBI taxonomy): Eukaryota > Metazoa > Chordata > Amphibia > Anura > Dendrobatidae > Ranitomeya > Ranitomeya imitator. The sequence continues at coordinate 411,743,753 of NC_091285.1, forward strand.
TAGTAATATGTCCTCCCTCGCTCTAATTCCAAGTGCACTCCTGGCGTTTGAAATCTGTGTGCTTTTTCTTTCTGGTATGACGCTGCAGTGCGTCATTTCCGGACCTGTGCAGTGTGGGAGTGTATTGGGTGTACTGGTTGGCTCCGGAGCATGCTCACTGCAGATTCTGACGCTGGCGGGTACATGCAATACTCCCCCACAGTGCACATGCTGGGCTCTGCCCACAGCCGTGTACCATTCTTCCCGACTCGGAAATTTACAGCCCGTCCACACACGGCTTCGCTCCGAGAGCCCGTACACACACGGCTCTGCTCCGTACACCTTGTACACACGCGGCTCTGCTCCCTACACCTTGCACACACGGCTTCGCTCCGAGAACCCTGTACACACATGGCTCTGCTCCGTACACCTTGTACACACGCGGCTCTGTTACATCCACACTGTAAACCCCTCCTGACCCCACACATAAACTTTCAGCACCATGACAATCAAGCACAGCAGAGTCCTGCATACATGTGACCCCTGACTCCTCCCCTCCTGTGACCTCATCACAGGTCCTGTGCGCACAGAACAGGTAGGTGTGTGTGTGTGTCAGGTGTAAGCAGCACATCAGCACTTTGCAGCCGCGACTGCACTTCACTCACCAGCTGCTGCCTTCCATCTCTGTCAAGCTTCAGTGACATGCCCAGCCCTTCTGCTAGGTCACATGTCCTTCACGGACACGCCCACTCGCCGCACACTGCTGGAAGTCTGGGGAAGCTGGCCGTTGTGTGCGTGGCAAGCAGGGTGCGTGCGTGACTTGTCTCCTTTGTTTCCCCTGCTACTGCTACTTGTTTGCTGGACTGAGCGGGCCCCGAAAACACTCCGGCCCAGTCGCAGCTGCGACCCCTGTGACCGCAGTTGTTACGCCCCTGCCCTTTTCATTCAGACGTCTTGGGGTAAGAAGTGGGGTCTTCATGGGTCTCCTACCATACAGCCCCTTTTCATTCAGATGCCGACGGATAGTACGGGTTGACACTGTTGTACCCTCGGACTGCAGGGCAGCTTGAACTTGTTTGGATGTTAGTCGAGGTTCTTTATTCAACATCCGCACAATCTTGCGTTGAAATCTCTTGTCAATTTTTCTTTTCTGTCCACATCTAGGGAGGTTAGCCACAGTGCCATGGGCTTTAAACTTCTTGAAGACACTGCGCACGGTAGACACAGGAACATTCAGGTCTTTGGAGATGGACTTGTAGCCTTGAGATTGCTCATGCTTCCTCACAATTTGGCTTCTCAAGTCCTCAGACAGTTCTTTGGTCTTCTTTCTTTTCTCCATGCTCAATGTGGTACACACAAGGACACAGGACAGAGGTTGAGTCAACTTTAATCCATGTCAACTGGCTGCAAGTGTGATTTAGTTATTGCCAACACCTGTTAGGTGCCACAGGTAAGTTACAGGTGCTGTTAATTACACAAATTAGAGAAGCATCACATGATTTTTCGAACAGTGCCAATACTTTTGTCCACCCCTTTTTTATGTTTGGTCTGGAATTATATCAAATTTGGCTTTAGGACACCTCCGTACACCTCGTATACACGCAGCTCCGCTCCTTGTACCTCGTACATGCGCGGCTCCGCTCCATACACCTTACACACGCGGCTCCGCTCCGTACACCTCGTACACACACAGCTCTGCTACATCCACACTGTAAACCCCTCCTGACCCCACACATAAACTTACCTTCACCCAGCACAATGACAACCAGCACAGCAGAGTCCTGCATACACGGAGGCCCCTGATCATGTAACCCCTGACTCCTCCCCTCCTGTGACCTCATCACAGGTCCTGTGCGCACAGAGCAGCCATCCGGGTGTTGTACAACAGCACGCAATATCCTAAAAAAATACTTTATTAGTAATATCTAAAATTCTCATAAACAATAAATATACTAGAATGTATGCTACCAACATCAAACATCTGGGTTTGGGTAGGTCAGAAAAAGTTGCAGAGAGGAATAGCGCCTGTATTCCTAACACAGTCCCTATGAGGTGGCCCTATAATAGCTTTCACCTACCTAGCAGCGGAGGTTGGCACCCTAAATTGCGATATGGCGCCCCCGTTCCACGTCGGCTGTCCCTTCTTGCCCTATTAGGCCCTGTCAACTACCCACGCCCAGGTACCCCACAGACATACACGCAAATTGACCAATAAGGTCACACTAACCAAAAACGTGAAAAAAAGGTGTAAAAAAAGTGAAAAAAAGTGTAACAAAACATACAAAAAATACTAAAAACAACGCAGCAGAAAAATGATGTTGCGTAGAAGTCACTAAGTTGCTTGTACCCCAAGGCTCTGTCAGCCGAAATATACGGTATATATTGCTTGATAAAAAAGATGTTTAAAGTATAAATAATGATACCCAAGCAATATTCAAAAAATCAAAATTTGGGGTACAGTAGGGCACAGATGTATTGTGCTCATAAACACTCAGAGGTCATAAAAAATATACCTCTATCTGTCATGGCAGACCGAACATAGCACTTATGCGTAGGAAAGTAATGAGGGATTGGCCTCAGTTCCTTCTAGGCTCATATATACATTTGCATGGTGTGTAGGGTGTAAATCCATATATCACCCGTATAAGCCCGCATAATATTGAGCAAAGTATTTATCTATACAAAAATGAAGGGCTGTTTTCAGATGTGTTGGGCTTTTTTATACACTAGCCCAATGTAAATGGGAGACACCATATGTGATACCAGATATAGCATATATTTGTTTTTTTCTTTTTCTTTTTTCTTGTTTTGTTTAATATTTTGTTTATTTTTTTTATTCCTGATATGCGATATTGAACGTGCATGTATCCAGGGTGCAAACTTGTATCCCACTCAGATTGATGAGCACACATAGGACTGAGTATAGGACTGAGTATAGTACTTATCTATGAGAAGGGATTGAGGGATTGGCCTCAGATATATCGGGCTCTGGTGTATATTGGTTCAATTTAAATGAAAAAAACTATACTCGATATCTGATATAGCATACATTTTTTTCATCTGTATTTTTGTATTTTTTGCAGAATTTTCTTTTTTTCATTCATTTTTTTACATCATATGCTGAATCTATATGGTATCCAGGGTGTAAATTTATATACTACCCAAATACATGAACACCTTTTGAGTGAGCCCATATATCTGTTATTTCAGATCTGAGATACTCTGTTTAGGCATTTGTCCTGTGCATGGGTCCTGTGTACAGGTCTGCCTCTAATGACATATAGGTCATGTGCTAATAAAAACAGTGAAACATTGGTATATACACTAGAGGTATATTTTTTATGACCTCTGAGTGTTTATGAGCACAATACATCTGTGCCCTACTGTACCCCAAATTTTGATTTTTTGAATATTGCTTGGGTATCATTATTTATACTTTAAACATCATTTTTATCAAGCAATATACAGTGGGGCAAAAAAGTATTTAGTCAGTCAGCAATAGTGCAAGTTCCACCACTTAAAAAGATGAGAGGCGTCTGTAATTTACATCATAGGTAGACCTCAACAATGAGAGACAAACTGAGAAAAAAAAATCCAGAAAATCACATTGTCTGTTTTTTTAACATTTTATTTGCATATTATGGTGGAAAATAAGTATTTGGTCAGAAACAAACAATCAAGATTTCTGGCTCTGACAGACCTGTAACTTCTTCTTTAAGAGTCTCCTCTTTCCTCCACTCATTACCTGTAGTAATGGCACCTGTTTAAACTTGTTATCAGTATAAAAAGACACCTGTGCACACCCTCAAACAGTCTGACTCCAAACTCCACTATGGTGAAGACCAAAGAGCTGTCAAAGGACACCAGAAACAAAATTGTAGCCCTGCACCAGGCTGGGAAGACTGAATCTGCAATAGCCAACCAGCTTGGAGTGAAGAAATCAACAGTGGGAGCAATAATTAGAAAATGGAAGACATACAAGACCACTGATAATCTCCCTCGATCTGGGGCTCCACGCAAAATCCCACCCCGTGGGGTCAGAATGATCACAAGAACGGTGAGCAAAAATCCCAGAACCACGCGGGGGGACCTATTGAATGAACTGCAGAGAGCTAGGACCAATGTAACAAGGCCTACCATAAGTAACACACTACGCCACCATGGACTCAGATCCTGCAGTGCCAGACGTGTCCCACTGCTTCAGCCAGTACATGTCCGGGCCCGTCTGAAGTTTGCTAGAGAGCATTTGGATGATCCAGAGGAGTTTTGGGAGAATGTCCTATGGTCTGATGAGACGAAACTGGAACTGTTTGGTAGAAACACAACTTGTCGTGTTTGGAGGAAAAAGAATACTGAGTTGCATCCATCAAACACCATACCTACTGTAAAGCATGGTGGTGGAAACATCATGCTTTGGGGCTGTTTCTCTGCAAAGGGGCCAGGACGACTGATCCGGGTACATGAAAGAATGAATGGGGCCATGTATCGTGAGATTTTGAGTGCAAACCTCCTTCCATCAGCAAGGGCATTGAAGATGAAACGCGGCTGGGTCTTTCAACATGACAATGATCCAAAGCACACCGCCAGGGCAATGAAGGAGTGGCTTCGTAAGAAGCATTTCAAGGTCCTGGAGTGGCCTAGCCAGTCTCCAGATCTCAACCCTATAGAAAACTTTTGGAGGGAGTTGAAAGTCCGTGTTGCCAAGCGAAAAGCCAAAAACATCACTGCTCTAGAGGAGATCTGCATGGAGGAATGGGCCAACATACCAACAACAGTGTGTGGCAACCTTGTGAAGACTTACAGAAAACGTTTGACCTCTGTCATTGCCAACAAAGGATATATTACAAAGTATTGATGAAATTTTGTTTCTGACCAAATACTTATTTTCCACCATAATATGCAAATAAAATGTTAAAAAAACAGACAATGTGATTTTCTGGATTTTTTTTTTCTCAGTTTGTCTCCCATAGTTGAGGTCTACCTATGATGTAAATTACAGACGCCTCTCATCTTTTTAAGTGGTGGAACTTGCACTATTGCTGACTGACTAAATACTTTTTTGCCCCACTGTATATATTTCGGCTGACAGAGCCTTGGGGTACAAGCAACTTAGTGACTTCTACGCAACATCATTTTTCTGCTGCGTTGTTTTTAGTATATTTTGTATGTTTTGTTACACTTTTTTTCACTTTTTTTACACCTTTTTTTCACGTTTTTGGTTAGTGTGACCTTATTGGTCAATTTGTGTGTATGTCTGTGGGGTACCTGGGCGTGGGTAGTTGACAGGGCCTAATAGGGCAAGAAGGGACAGCCGACGTGGAGCGGGGGCGCCATATCGCAATTTAGGGTGCCAACCTCCGCTGCTAGGTAGGTGAAAGCTATTATAGGGCCACCTCATAGGGACTGTGTTAGGAATACAGGCGCTATTCCTCCCTGCAACTTTTTCTGACCTACCCAAACCCAGATGTTTGATGTTGGTAGCATACATTCTAGTATATTTATTGTTTATGAGAATTTTAGATATTACTAATAAAGTATTTTTTTAGGATATTGCGTTTTCTTTGGTTGTCTAATTGAGTATATCCTGATAGTATTCTAGTTGGTTGTTTTTTTGTTGTACAACAGCTGCAGAGGAAGTTTCCAGACATCTCTTAGCAACCAGTCTGTAAATAATGGATCACAGTACAGTGCGGGAAAATTAAGATCCCGGCCGTGACAGCGGGACAGAGTCTCAAAATCGGGACTGTACCGCTGGATCCGGGACGGTTGGGAGGTCTGCATTAAGGTGATGAATATGTGATCCACCCCTATGGGAGTTTTAAGAGAAGGTTTATTTCCAGAAACATTGTTTGCGTGCCTTGTTTTAGAGCTTATTCCATCAGTATGCCTAACAGAACAGACAGGTACTTTTTCTTCCCACAGTTTTTCAAAACCTTTTCAGTAAAAAAAAATCTCTCTTCAATGGTAAGTGCCCTTGACATCTTTTTTGTCGTCTTTTTGGATGTTCTTTCATCTTTGCTCAACAACTTTTTTTAAATTTGTGCTGATTAAACTAGTGAATGGTTTTCAAGAAAAAACGTATAACTGCTTCACGGCTTTACAAACATCAAGTGGTTAAAAGAAGCTGAAAAGACTGACTATATACACAGCCAGCCATTTTTTTTTATTGCAGTGCATATGTTCATTCCCTTAGTATTTATTTAGCGCTTTTTCAGAATGGAAATAGCTAAAAATGTAAGAATCTTTGAATTTGTGCCAATTCATCAAACATTTTGCATAAGCTTTGATGGAAAATTTGGTGCAAAGGGAAAGAAAGACAAGACAAAGAATAATTGAAAAAAACAACCCAAATGTTGATCAGGATCTCTGATTTGTTCAATAGTTCACCACCACCTAGTGTTTATTCTTTATTATTACATTAAAGTCGCCTCATTGATTTACTAAGAATTTTTCAAATTTGATTAATGTTGCTTTAAAGCAGCAATCTTTGCACTGAAAATCACTATTAAAAAATTGCAATTTCTTGTTTTACTAGTAAATAATTTTACCACCTCTTCAAATACTGAAAACCTCATGGTCTGTGCATTATTTTCTTTTGCCATAGTCTTTTTAAGAAGTACCACATAATGCCAAAATAATACAGTCATAGTATGTTCACTTAACATTAGACAGTATGAGCCATTCAGAATTCAAGGCTCTATAGAATGAAAATTCATGCCATGTGCCTGCCTTTTTTAACGTTCTTATATTTTCATGTATGATAAGGAGTTTTGTGTGATCTAAGACTCCCGAACATCTCAGCCTGTACGGTTCTGGGTTCCTCTTTTTCTTGAATGTTCATGGCACTTCGAGCAGTTTTAAGAGGAATCTTAGTATTTTCTGCAAAACAGTATGATTTCCAATAAACATCAGCTGGCACCTGTATCATTCCTTCTTTTTGCTCTGAAGAAGATTTACGTTACAACACAGATTTGAAGACAAAGTCTGAATCTGAAGGTACACAAGTTCTAGCTCTTTAAGTTGGAAGATAATAATTCGGTCCCGCTTCTCAGTTTAACTCTTGAAGAGATGCTTGGATGTCTTCTTTTATTATAGATCTGAGCTCTTCCAACACAGCCGCCTCTTCCTCCTCAATGACTTTCCTTGTACGTGGTTTACACAGAGGCTTTTGGTAAAATTCAGCCAGTTTCTTGAAGCAAATGGCACACTTTCTAACTTTGGGCCCAGTTTTTTGAACAGACAATCCTTACCCCTGCAAACAAATGTACCAAGATAAACTAACAGTTACGCTAACAAAATATTGTTAATTTGGCAGCAGATACCAAGATGTACAGTAAGTGTGCCCAAAGAGTAGATACTCACTTGACTCAGAGTGGGTATAGAAGAAGCCATCTTGTCCACCAATCCTCTGATGCAGCAGTCTCCTAGCTTAAATAGTAGATCCCCAGTAGGCTCATATTATGATGATTCTCTCTTGACATAGACTCCTTCTGGCTCCATTGTTTTGACAGAGGATGAAATTTTGTTTTTCTAGATCGAAGACCTGGAAGTCACAGGGTGATGGGGCCCGGGTGCTGAACACTTGATCCTCTGCACCTCTCCCTCACTTTCACTATGGAGCCAAGGAACACAAGGAGACACTGTCATGGAGTTGGCAATCACCACCAAGTAGTCTTCATACCGTGCAACCTATAGCTCCCCTGGAATGCAGTTGGCACAGCAGGACCAGGTAGGTCCAATTTGTGTAACCCCCCATGCAATCCCATTAAAGGAAAGGAGATGCGAATATGCAAAATTCCACTCTCAGTCTGCCTGGCTGGGAAAGGATAAGACCGTGCTAGACAGCCACAGGATCAACCATGTACAATGACATTGGGAAACAGTTGCTTAATCAGGAGGAACTCTCTACTGCATTCCAAGGAAAATAAGGGGTCTGTTATGCAGGCAATCCAGTAACACAGTGTGCAGTAATCAGAGCACATACAGTGATCTGACAATAACCCAAAAACAATAGAACGAGCTCTGAGACGTGGAATCTCTGTAGACCGCAATACCTGAACCTATCCTAAACACAACTAAAGGCAGCTGTGGATTGCGCCTGACACTACCTATGCAACTCGGCACAGCCTGAGGAACTGACTAGCCTGAAGATAGAAATGCAAGCCTGACTTGCCTCAGAGAAATACCCCAAAGGAAAAGGCAGCCCCCCACATATAATGACTGTTAGCAAGATGAAAAGACAAAACGTAGGGATGAAATAGATTCAGCAAAGTGAGGCCCGATATTCTAGATAGAGCGAGGATAGCAAAGAGAACTTTGCAGTCTACAAAAAACCCTAAAGCAAAAAACCACGCAAAGGGGGCAAAAAGACCCACCGTGCCGAACTAACGGCACGGCGGTGCACCCTTTGCGTCTCAGAGCTTCCAGCAAAAACGAATAGACAAGCTGGACAGAAAAAACAGCAACAAAAGCAAAGAAGCACTTATCTAAGCAGAGCAGCAGGCCACAGGAAAGATCCAGAAGCTCAGATCCAACACTGGAACATTGCCAAGGAGCAAGGAAGACAGAATCAGGTGGAGTTAAATAACAAGGCAGCCAACGAGCTCACCAGAACACCTGAGGGAGGAAGCCCAGAAGCTGCAGTACCACTTGTGACCACAGGAGTGAATTCAGCCACAGAATTCACAACAGGGGTCCATATGTGCTGCTTGCAATTGCATCAACATGCCATACATCCACACAACAGTTACAGCTAATATTTTCAGGATTGACTATATTTTGAAAATTTGCACAGATCTAGGTAATAAAATATAACAAATGCACACATCATGTGGTGATATGGATGTACGTGAGATGGCTGCAAGGATAGAAAATTGACTGGTGGAACGCTGGACCCTCACGGCTGGAGTGAATGCGGAATTATAAAGGAGTCTGTCACCCTCAAATCACTAATTAAACTATTCATACAGTTATGTAAAGTTCTTGTCTCCTATAAAAATCATACATGTTGTATAGATTTAAGTACTTTAGATACCAGAAAAAAAAATCAAACGAATGATGGGGTCTTGGTGCATGCTTGACATGGCCAATAGTTCAATGCATCCTCAATCTACATAATGAGCACTTTGTCATGACTTGACAGCACTCGACCAAGCGCTGCCTGAACTCAATAAGTTACTCTATAAGTCCACAGTGACACTGCAGAATGCCAGCTAAATTCAGTGTCAGTGTGCGTTCTCCTCCCTGGTCGCCACTTGGTACTGTACACCGAACATGGCTGGGCCCCTGCAATATAACTGCGAACGTGTAGAGTTCAGGCAGCATTTGCATGAGTTCTGTCAATCAAGTATAACAAAGCCAGGTAGGACAGGGTTACACTCTGTGACTAAGGGCGGCAACGCCAGAAACACGTCAAACCAGACTTTCCCATTCACCATCATGGATATTTTTTAAATATTCTTTTACTCAATATGGAATAAAGCATTGAAGATTTTATTCAATTCCACTGCATTCCGGATTTCTACCTTACAATACTTCCGCATATACTAGTCCCTGGGAAGGGGTTGGGGGCAAGATGCATCAATGGAGATGCCAAGAACTATCCCGTGGCCCCTGTTAATGTACACACAGACTGTGATTCCATGTCTCATGAAGTGGTACTGGTACAGATTGTGCAGACAGGGTGGCCACTGGCATTGGTTCAGACTGTGCGACCTCAGGATAGTAGACAGAACAGGTATAGGGGTGGGACACAGGTTAGTCAGAAACAGGAGCAGGATCAGACAAAGTGGACAAGGGGACCTAACAGCAGGCTAGCAAGTATTAACTAACTTTGCACTAACGTTACTCAGGCACCCTCCAACAGGTGAAGGTGCCTTAATAGTAAGTATCTCCCAGCTATTGGCTGAGAACATTTTAGGAGAGTGCTGGCTGTCTTTTTACGCCCTAAGCACGCTGTTGGGGGATCTGCCAGGCGTGCGCAGACCCTGGGGAGTGGGAGCAGTAAGTAGATGCGGAGGGGCAGTTGGGTGTTGTGAATTCCGCTCTTGGGCTCCCTCCAGTGGTTGTAAGTAGCATTTTTGTGAGTTCTGCTCTTGGGCTCCCTCCTGTGGTTTTGAGTGGTGTGGCTGCTTCTTGGATTTAGCTTCAGCAGCTGTTTTCACTGATCGTCTTTCTGGCTCGGCTATATTAGTCTGGCCTTATCCCTCATTCAATACCAGTTGTCAATTGTTCCTGCCTGGAGTCATTGCTCTTAGGATTTTCCTGACACTCTGACCAGTTCAGCAAAAGCTAAGTCCTTGCTTGTCCTTTTGCAGTTCACTTGTTGTGGACTTTGTTGTTCAGAACTTTCTATGTTTTGTTCATTTGTCCAGCTTATCAGTATGGATCTATTCAGCTAGGCTGGAAGCTCTGGGCAGCAGAGTTTGCCCTCCACACCTTTAGTCAGGTGTGGAGATTTTTGTATTCCTCTGCGGTGGACTTTTTCTAGTTTTTATTACTGACCGCACAGCGTTCTGTCCTGTACTATTTCTATCTAGCTAGAAGTGGCCTCCTGTGCTTAATCTTGTTTCATACTACGTATGTCATTTCCTTCTCCTTTCACAGTCATTACTTGTGGGGGGCTAATCTATCCTTTGGGGATTTTCTCTGAGGCAAGATAGTTTTCCTGCTCCTATCTTTAGGGGTAGTTAGCATTTAGGCTGTGACGAGATGCCTACGCAGAGTTAGGAGCATTCCACGGCTACTTCTAGTGTTGTGTCGAGCTTAGGGACTGCGGTCAGTATAGTTACCACCTGCTCAGAGCTAGTCGCATGTCGCTCCTTAATCACCAGACCATAACAGTTGGGGTGGTAAGTCACGTGTCTTTTCTGAGAGGGAGTGAGTGGAGGCATGCAAGGACACGGACGTTACACCGTGTTGTGTTCTGAATTGTCTATTTCTCATCTGTATTTTTATCTGTCTTCTGATTTGACTATCTATTGCAATCTTGGAGAGATCCAGATAGAACATAACAAATACATATACAGTTAGGTCCATATATATTTGGACAGAGACAACATTTTTCTAATTTTGGTTATAGACATTACCACAATGAATTTTAAACAAAACAATTCTGGTGCAGTTGAAGTTCAGACTTTCAGCTTTCATTTGAGGGTATCCACATGAAAATTGGATGAAGGGTTTAGGAGTTTCAGCTCCTTAACATGGGCCACCCTGTTTTAAAAGGGACCAAAAGTAATTAGACAGATTCAATAATTAAAAAAAAAATATTCATTTTTAGTACTTGGTTGAATACCCTTTGTTGGCAATGACTGCCTGAAGTCTTGAACTCATGGACATCACCAGATGCTGTGTTTCCTCCTTTTTGATGCTCTGCCAGGCCTTCATTACGGTGGTTTTCAGTTGCTGTTTGTTTGTGGGCCTTTCTGTCTGAAGTTTAGTCTTTAACAAGTGAAATGCATGCTCAATTGAGTTGAGATCAGATGACTGACTTGGCCATTCAAAAATATTCCACTTCTTTGCTTTAATAAACTCCTGGATTGCTTTGGCTTTATGTTTTGGGTCATTGTCCATCTGTAGTATGAAACGGCGACCAATCAGTTTGGCTGCATTTGGCTGGATCTGAGCACACAGTATGGCTCTGAATACCTCAGAATTCATTCAGCTGCTTCTGTCCTGTTTCACCTCATCAATAAACACTAGTGACCCAGTGCCACTGGCAGCCATGCATGCCCAAGCCAGCACACTGCCTCCGCCATGTTTTACAGATGATGTGGTATGCTTTTGATCGGGAGCTGTACCACGCCTTAGCCATGCTTTTCTCTTTCCATCATTCTAGTAGAGGTTGATCTTGGCTTCATCTGTCCAAAGAATGTTTTTCCAGAACTGTGCTGGCTTTTTTAGATGCTTTTTAGCAAAGTCCAGTCTAGCGTTTTTATTCTTGATGCTTTAGAGTGGCTTGCACCGTGCAGTGAACCCTCTGTATTTACTTTCATGCAGTCTTCTCTTTATGGTAGATTTGAATATTGATACGCCGACCTCCTGGAGAGTGTTGTTCACTTGGTTGGTTGTTGTGAAGGGGTTTCTCTTCACCATGGAGATAATTCTGCGATCATCCACCACTGTTGTCTTCCGTGGGCGCCCAGGTCTTTTTGCATTGATGAGTTCACCAGTGCTTTCTTTCTTTCTCAGGATGTACCAAACTGTAGATTTTGCCACTCCTAATATTGTAGCAATTTCTCGGAAGGGTTTTTTCTGTTTTCGCAGCGTAAGGATGGCTTGTTTCACCTGCATGGAGAGCTCCTTTGACCGCATGTTTACTTTACAGCAAAACCTTCCAAATGCAAGCACCACACCTCAAATCAACTCCAGTCCTTTTATCTGCTTAATTGAGAATGACATAGCGAAGGGATTGCCCACACCTGTCCATGAAATAGCCTTGGAGTCAATTGTCCAATTACTTTTGGTCCCTTTAAAAACAGGGTGGCACATGTTAAGGAGCTGAAACTCCTAAACCCTTCATCCAATTTTAATGTGGATACCCTCAAATGAAAGCTGAAAGTCTGATCTTCAACTGCATCTGAATTGTTTTGTTTAAAATTCATTGTGGTAATGTCTATAACCAAAATTAGAAAAATGTTGTCTCTGTCCAAATATATATGGACCTAACTGTATATATATATATATATATATGTATATATATACATATATATATGTGCACCGCCCTAGAGTCCTGGTTCATTGCAGTAATGTTGTTCTTCCACCAGGGGGGAGTGATGTTACGTCTGAAGGCAATGAAGGAGATCTGCTGTCCAGGTATCACAGCCACACACACACGCCAGTCCACCAGGGGGAGCTAAGGGTTCTATCTATTAGGCCACTCCTCACATAGGGTAAAACTGGAGGGTTGGTTAGGAAGTTAGTCAGTATCAGAAGGAGGAGAGGAGAGGAAAGTTCCTGGCTGGGGACCGATGAGGAAAGGTCTCCCGGTCGAGCAGGCTGGGGTAATCCCTGGTCAGATCCAGACTGAAGTCTGAGGAGGAAGGAAAGAAGGACACGGACCTGTGCCTGCAACCCATGCGGCAGCATCCTAAGAAAGGACAAGAAAGGAATTGTGCTGTAGTGAGTGAGAAAAGAAGTCAGCAGGAGTGAAACATCAGTGGGAGACCAGCTAGAATCAGGCTGCCTCCATCTGAAGCGCAGATCCGGTGGCCACAATACCGAGGGAGTAAAGAGCTCTATGCCGTTACTTCAGAGACTGGCAGGGCAGTTGATTTCAAATTGGCTGTCCGACCTTTATACCTAAGAAGACACAGTGGCAACTTGTGGGGGTCGGGCATCTCTAGTGTCCCTATAAACAAGCCTCAGGTCATCAGTCATACGGGTTTTGTCCTATCCGTACCATCTGGGGGACAAAGAGAGAAGTAGCAATAGTGAGGACCTTATGGTAGCTTATGCAAGTAGGGACCTCCTACGTTACTGTGCGCAAGGGGAAGGCTATTGAATTCCTCCTTGATAAGTGGACTCTGGATTTGCCTTCAGACCGGCCGGACTCTGTCTACCCTGTGGTCCCTACTCTGGACTGTGGAAGCTGAACCTTCAGTAAAAGGTAAAGAGACTGCAACCCTGTGTCCTCGTTATTCACTGCGACTCACACCATCCATTATCTACACTTTGGGAAGCCCTGGGGACATAATTCACCTGTGGGAAGGTATACCATCTAGCTGCCATAACATCACCCCAGCGGACCCCTAAGCAGCGTCGATCACCCTGACCGAATACCACAGGTGGCATCACGAACATTATCCCTTTAAAGACCTTTCCCCAATTTCCAACGGACGTTCCCCTAGGGCCACGGACAGGGTCAGGCCACTGTGACTTCCCATTCCCCGAACCGAGGGACCTGGTACCGAGTAACCCACAGCCCTTGGGGGCGATCCATATACACACTATGCAAACCTGGCACATGCGTTTTTAATTTCCAACCACTGACTTTTATAAGCTCAAAATTGTACTCACGGGATCAATGTTTTGCATATTAAAAAAAAAAAGCATCTCGATAAAAAAAATGGAAATTTTAATAAAGCTATTTATAAATTATCAGCTTTTACAATGAAAGAAGAAAAACAATTAACACTGTTCTCTAATATAATAATGTAAGTGTGATGGCTCCTTGTGCAGTGACAAATCAAACGTTCCCCTTTTACTACATAACTAGAGGTAACATTTAGGAATCTGGAAAGCAGAACCTAAAGGTGTGGCCATAGTTGTTCTCACCTACAACACTTTTTCTAAAACAGCTGAGCAGAGTTTTTAACAGGTGGGTTTTTGTTTGTTTTTGGTATTTTAGAGGAACTTTTTAATTAGTTACAGCATAGTGGTACGGACACAATTCTTAAAAGAGATATATCCAGCCCATAAACAGTCCAAAATACAAAAACTTAGCATATTTTATTTATTTATATTTACAAGTAAAAAGATACAAAAAATATTTTGGTAACAGCTTATTGTGTTCCGCATGTAAAAATATTGTAATCTTACAAAAGATTTTCAAGACAAAAAAGGGAGACTAAAATACTGCATTTATTTTCTTATTTTTAATTCGGATGCACATGGAAGCAGAAGGAGTTCTATCTAGTTTCCGTTATGTGTCTGATTTTTTCTAAAGGAAAAAAAGTCACTTGTCAATTACTAGAACCGCGACAATCATCTACACCCAACAGGGAATACTTTAAGTTTCATGTGTCTTTGACTTTTGTATAAAGTTTGGACAAAGGTTTGCCTTGATTTGTACCATTCAAAACTATCATGGTATAAGCATATTTGTTCTGTGCTACGATTAAACTATAGAGAGACCAATTCATCAAGACTGATGTAGTGCTGCAAAATAAAGGGTGCCAAACTCATTAAAGAGGACTTAACGCCACTTAATAAATTTGGTGCATCTTCAAAAGTGGCACATGCCTCCATGCACTGTTCAAAAATTCTCCTCTGTAGCATTTCTGGCATCAAAAACACTGGCACATTTAATGAATTTGGCTAGGGGTGGCCACTACTCTACTCTACATCTACTCCCCAGCAAAGCCGATTCAAAGTGACGTGAAAATGTCAAAAAGTAGCAACTCCGTGTTGTGCAAACAATTTTGGGACTTTTTCAAACTTTTATGCCACTTTTGCAGCATAAAAGCTTTGATGAATCGGCCCTAACACTTTCTGTATAGTCACATTCTTCTACTTTTATTTTTGTGACTCTAAACTCTTTTTAGGATAATTTTCTTCTTCAGGTTGAATGTAGTGTCTGAATGTTCATTAGTCCTACTAAACACCTGATCAAAATACTTAAATCCAACCTACGCGGCACACATGGAGAACTTCAGTAGGCAAGGGGGTGTTAGATGACATGACAAGGCTAGAGTTTTGTAGACAAAAGGGAAACTTCTAAAATATATATTAGATAGAATTTTACATGAAACCTTTGATATATTTTTTTACATACATTTACCTGGATACTTGTGGTTTGTTTTGTACAAATACAGAAGGTATTTTCCATCAAAAGTGCAAATGAAGATGTAAAACGAGTCTCATTATTACCAGTGGAGCAAAGTGTCACTGAAAGGCTTCTAAAGGCCCCCATACACATTAGACTAATGTAGACTGAACTCAGCAATTCTGGTGAAATTGTCCACCAGTCTATTATATATGGGGCTTCCTGAGATTTCCCAGACAGATGATGCCAGAGAAGAGAAGGATCCTTTAGTTCTTCCTGAATAAAGACGCCGCCAGAAGAGTCTGGCAGCTGCCCTTATGTATGGAGGCTTAAATTTTACCACAAGCACATAGTTATAGTTATATAGGTTTTAAAATCACCTAGGTCCATCAAGTTCAACCTTTCTCCACCAATTGTACATTTTGTCACTAATTTAACTATATATAGCATTCCTTATGCGGGCTTGCATGTCTTCCTTCTTCAGACTTTTGCCTTAAAGAAATAATTGCATTCTAATAAAAATGAAACAAATTGATATAAATTAAAGTAATCACACTGTAACAATGATTTTCTGTGATTTTACATGACTTATTGTATTTTTTAAAAGGGATAATATCTGTATGTAGCAAAATATATGAAAACTACAAAGCAAGCAGATAAAAATATTTTACAGCAGAACAATATCATAATAGGAAGGAATATAAGTGGATTTTGGTGGTCAACATTTATTTTCCATAGGAAAGTGAACTAACCAAACCAATAAAGATAATGGAGCAGTCACAGTACTGTACAATGGCGAGTAACTTGTCAGTTGGCGATGTTGAAGGGTTAATGTATGTAAGTATTACTCGATTTACAAAAATGCCTAAGAATTTATCTTATTAATTTACAAAAGAAGAATGGCATTACCGAGACATAAATAAAAAGGCAAGTAATTCTGCTCTCAAAGCCCACCATAGCTCCTGCTCCTCGTGAGTCATCTGCTTTGGACGAGCCTTCTTCATATTGCCTAGTGGGCCATATGGAATGAATAAAGGACACCTCCCGTGATCGAGTAGTCACGTTGGGACTTAATTATAAAGTATTATAAAAGAAAGTCCTTTTAGGCTTTTCATATTTTATGGTGGTCTATAAAATGTATAGTACCGTGGCACGTACCGTAAATGAAAGAATACATTGCTAAACTATACCACCATACCTGTCTCCAGTTTGCTAAGACATATCATAAACATTTCCATTAAACATGAATATGTCTTGTACTACTTCTTACTTCCAAACCTTTTTGAAAAAAAAAATCTAAGAAAAACTTTATTTTTCCCAGCTCCCAGGAAAAGTTTCATAAATATAAAACATCTCTTTAATTTCAGTCTATCTCCAAAGAAATCTACTAAGGTGGGCTTCAACAAAGAATGCTCTGTAAGGCACATAGGATCTAGAAAAAGTACGAAATATACTTTGTGCAGGAGAGGAACTTAAGGATTCCGGGCCCCAGTGTAAAATCTTAAATAAGGCCTCTCACCAATCACATGACATTTATAATACTGGTGTTGTCCTATGTGGCAGAGGCGTTTTAGGCCCTACTCAGGCTGGTACCAGGGCATGTGTATGACTGTTCCTTCTGCACCCCTTACTCATTTTGTGCAATATTCTGTATTCCAGAGGCTACTTCCAGATAAGAAGCTTAGTAGAAGTCTAGTGGGTACCATCACACTAAATTCCATTCCACTTGGGGAAACAATATACCATAGTTGCACTGTACATAATAAATAATTGTCCTGCAGAACATCTTCCATCAGATAACCCATACAAGTAAGTAGAAGAGTGCACTGCATAGCTGCTTTGTGAATGAACAGTAAAAAGGAATCTGTCCACATTGTCCTGATGTCTAATCCCTCTCATCCCAGATCATCTTATGTTCATAGCCTTAGATAAAAAGCCTTTAAAAAATTATTCCGGTTCAACGCTCATGTCATCTCCATCAATTGTCAATCAGCACAAAAGGATATAAAGGACCCAGCCTGCAACAAATATGCAGTATTAATTATTGTACATCGGCAAAATTTTTTGTAACATGTCTACTAGTGCCTAGAAATCAGAATCTGTATCCATTAGCTCTGCATCCATCAGGTTTGCCCTGGAATGCATTGGGGGAATCCCTGCTTTTTTAGTTTGAGTTCTGTCAGTATGGTGCCCGTTCCCCATATTATATGGGTGGGGATTTCCATTTGAATACTGAAATGTTCCATCACGCTTTGGTTGAGGGATGAAATGAACATTGCTCCGCTCATGAAGGGGAAACTCATCAACAGAATAGGGATGAGACATTAAATTAGTGTGAGCATATCTTCTATATCCATGGCGGTCATCTAGATTCTCAACATGATATTGACTACCCTGTAGAGGAGGCCATCTCCTGAACTCTCTGTATGATCCTGGAAGAACCTCTTCAATTTCTTGAGGTTCTCTAGACCTAGTCACTAGACCAGGTTTAGCAGGAAGCTTTGGAAGACGTGGCACAGCAGTTGATGTCCGAGGTGGATAGATGTCCATGCCCCTTGTTTCCTCTACTGGTCTGATCTCCTTCTTCCTTCTTCTTTTCTTCTTCTTAGTCTTCTTTTCTAGGCCATAAGGATTATCTCCTTCTACCAGCCACATGTTTTCTCTCTCTTCAGGAGGTACTAAAAAAAAACAAATGTTTAAAATCACCTTAAGAAGGATGAAATAAAACTTTTATGGATGGAAATACTAAAAAGTACGATTCACAAAGAAAAGTGATATACCCGTTCTCCGGGGTGGGACTATAGGCAGAGTCTTATCTTCTTGTTCTAAGCCAGAGAAACCAAGGAAAGACCTTCCCACAGGCCACCCCTAAGCAAAAACACGTCCCTCATCAAAGAGACAGAGAGAGACAGACTGTGCTTCAGGGTGGCCTGTGGGCATGTCTTTCCTTGGTTTCTCTGGCTTAGAGCAGGAATATAAGACTCTGCCTGCAGTCCAACCAAAGAGCATGGGCATTTCATTACATGAAAACTTCTAACACTGATTACATAAGAACCACAAGACCGATTTATTCAAGCTAGGTATCAATTTAATCAGTATAACAGTGCCATCCTAACAGTGTGTGTAGTTTACTTAAAGGGAACCTGTCACCCCGTTTTTTGAGATTGAGCTATAAATACTGTTAAATAGGGCCTGCGCTGTGTGTTACTATAGTGTATGTAGTGTACCCTGATTCCCCACCTATGCTGAGAAATACATTACCAAAGTCGCCGTTTTCGCCTGTCAATCAGGCTGGTCAGGTCGGGAGGGCGTGGTGACATCGCTGGTTCTTCCTCAGCTTTACGTTGGTGGCGTAGTGGCGTAGTGGTGAACAAGCAGCGCGCGATCTGCGCTGTAATCCCTTGCATCGGTGGGGGCGGCCATCTTCCTGGGGCCGCGCGTGCGCAGATCGAGTGCTCTGCTGCACGGGGCTTCAGGAAAATGGCCGCGGGATGCCGCGCGTGCGCATTAGAGATCGCGGCGGCCATTTTCCCAAAGCCGAGATGCAATCTCGGCTTTGGGAAAATGGCCGCCGCGATCTCTAATGCGCACGCGCGGCATCCCGCGGCCATTTTCCTGAAGCCCCGTGCAGCAGAGCACTCGATCTGCGCACGCGCGGCCCCAGGAAGATGGCCGCCCCCACCGATGCAAGGGATTACAGCGCAGATCGCGCGCTGCTTGTTCACCACTACGCCACCAACGTAAAGCTGAGGAAGAACCAGCGATGTCACCACGCCCTCCCGACCTGACCAGCCTGATTGACAGGCGAAAACGGCGACTTTGGTAAGTTATTTCTCAGCATAGGTGGGGAATCAGGGTACACTACATACACTATAGTAACGCACAGCGCAGGCCCTATTTAACAGTATTTATAGCTCAATCTCAAAAAACGGGGGTGACAGGTTCCCTTTAACAAAATCCTGGTGACAGGTTCACTTTAAGTTGTCATCTACAGTAAATCTGCACTTGCAGCATTACATGAAAGTGATTGCAATCACTTTCTTTATGGAAGACTGAAGGCCAAGATTAAAAGTGAGCAATGATTTAAAATAGGCCCCCAAAATCTAGACAATAATAATTCTGGGAAGATTATCAATCTTTCTGGCACATGTAGGAGCTACCAAATAGCGATAATGGAAAAAAAATCTAGAACAAGGGAGAGTTGTTTGTTACCTGGCGTTGCCACTGGAGTTACAGACACGTCCTGTGGTAAAATGGCTCCTCTCCTAGCCACCATCTTTGTGACATGCTGTGCCCATGCAGAAGACATGTCAGCTGATGGCTCATTGATATCAAAGTTCAAACCAGCTGAGGAATAAAGGAAAAAAAGCAGGATGTTAGTTTAAAAAAAGCCCCAAGGTTGCGAGATTTCAATTTTTCATTGCATGGCAAAAATAAAAAAAATATACATTTAACTAAAAAATCAGATATTTGATTTAAACAGATTATTTTCTGATAATGGCTTCCCTTCAAGACCAGACAGTTAACAAATTTTTAATGGCTACACATTTCTCATTTGCTAAACTGAAGAACATTTTTGGGGCCATATGCCATTTTTTTCTCTTTTTTTTTAACCCCCTTCCCGACCTTGGACATACCCAGTACAACATATTTGTTAAATTCCTACTGACCTTGGACATACTGGGTACGTCATGGCTAAAATACGCACCGTCATCGTATTAAGGTGCCCTGCTGTTTCTAACAGCAGGATAATTGTGCTCGTCGTCGTCTGAACAACCAATCACAGCGTTTTCAGTGTTTCAAGCAATACAATTGATTGAAACAATGATGTCCAGCCTATGATTGGTGCTGTAACAGTTCCGATCAAAGGCTGGAGCTTAGGGACGGCAGTGTCATCAGGACCAGCTTTGATTGCTCTAATTGGTGTGATCAGACGATGACACCGATCGCACCAATCAGAGTGCACAGAGGCCATATGACCTTAGTATGACCGCCCTGCATCTCCTCATTTTAGCTTTGGACATGTGCAGGGCAGTCATACTGTCGTGCTGTGCTTGGCCTTATTGTGCCAAACACATTTTTTCAAGCTTGTGCAATCACTGCTGGTGTTGTTGGTGCTGTTTAAGAAAGAAGACATTCCTGATTCTTCCCTGATCTATTCCTGATCTTTCCTAATTCACCCCAATCCCCCTTTACACCACTTTTCCCCCTCTCTCTCTAACCCCCTATGCAAACCCCTTCTGCCGCTGAGCGCTGATCAGTACTTGATAGCTCGATTTCTGGCAGTTTTTTGACAGCTGATCAATGACACAAATCACTGATCGACACTTGTGCTTGGTGTTTTCCAGGACTTTTTTCCCTGCCTATTTCCCTCCTTCCCTTTGCACCACCTCTGTGTGTGCGTCCTACACTCGCCGAGCTGCTAATCAAACGTACATCACCAATTGGTACCTGTGTTTGCTTTTGGCAAGGACATTTTTTTTGTTCCTGTCTATTGTTTTATCCCCTTTTTGCACCACATCCGTGCATGCATCCTACATTCATCAAGCGCTGGTTGTGGTGAAACAAATCACTGATCGGCCTCAGGTTGTAGGGTTTTTTTGTGTGTGACAAAATAAAACATAATAATTTAGTTAAGTTGATAAGACTAGATAATGGATAGTACAAATATACTACAGTAATAAATTTGCAAACAAATTTTTGGGGTCCATTTTCTCCTTTTACCCTTGTGAAAATAAAAAATTTGGAGCTAAATGAAAATGTTTGGCGAAAAAAATTGATTTTTTATTTTCACAGCTCAACTTTATAAATTTCTGTAAAGCACCTGGGGGTTCAAGGTGCTCACCACACATCTAGATAAGTTTCATGGGGTTCTAGTTTCCAAAATGGGGTCACATGTGGAGGGTTTCCACTGTTTAGGCACATCAATGACTCCCGTGTAGTCAGCTCTTGATTCCAGCCAAGTTCAAAAAGTCAAAGGGTGCTCCTTCCCTTCCGAGCCCTGCCATGCGCTCAAACAATAGATTTCCCCCACATATGGGGTATAAGCGTGCTCAGGAGAAATTGCACAACAAAGTTTGGGGTCCATTTTATCCTGTTACTCTTATGAACATACAAAAATGTGGTTCTAAATTAAACATTTTTTAAAAAAAAAATATTCATTTTTTTATTTCCACATTCCATTAATTCCTGTGAAGCACCTGATGGGTTATTGAACACATTTCACCAATATCATGAAGAACAAAATGTCACAAAAATACCATCTAAGAATCACTGGGATCCGTTGAAGCGTGAAAACCGTGAAAGTGAAAACAGGCTTGGGGGATAAAGGAGTTAAATACTAACATAACATAATTTACTTTCTCTCCTTGTAATCTTTAAAAGGATTGTCCACTACTAGGACACCCCCTTCTCAATCTGAATTTTTCCCCGAGTTAAACTAAAAACACTTATACTCACCTCTGGTGACGC
Organism: Ranitomeya imitator; assembly: GCF_032444005.1. Lineage (NCBI taxonomy): Eukaryota > Metazoa > Chordata > Amphibia > Anura > Dendrobatidae > Ranitomeya > Ranitomeya imitator. The sequence goes on from NC_091285.1 coordinate 411,765,690, forward strand.
TCCAGAGGTGTGACGCTTACGTACCCGGGTACACATGAGGTTTTTACATCACGTTAGTTCTGCGCCCAATCAACGCTGGTGTCACTGTTCCCTCCTTCAGGCAAATAAGTAATCAAGAGGAAGTCAGAGCTGTGGCTGGTTGCTCAGTTCCTCTTGATTACTTATATGTCTGAAGGCAGGCCCAGTGACGCAAACTCTGATTGGGCGCAGGGCTCGTGGGACATAGGAAGCTAGTGTGAGCCCCAGGAACGCGAGTGTCGACACCGCTAAAACGGCACCATCACTGGAGTCAAATATAAAGGTATGCGCACACAAACATATGACTCGGATGAGTGCTATGCCAATTTAGCATGAGAAAAAAAAAATCACAGCATGCTGCAAGTGGCTAGGCAAACCTCAGCAAAAGCACACATTCTGGTGTATGGGAGAATGCACAACACCAGACTACAGTGCAGTCTGACATCCGCAAACTCAGACAATGGAGAAATGAAGGTCTCCATCTTCTCCACACCTGTGCTGCAATTCTCTCATGTGAGGGAATCAGATCACAGAAAACGAACACTCGGCTCAAACTCTGTTCAGTGTGTCATTATGATGATCCGTCTGAGAAACAGCCCTTGTGTGACCCTGACCAAGGTGTTTTTATTTTAACCAGGGCAAACACTCAGATGGCGAAGGAGTTGTCCTAGTAGTGGACAATCCCTTTAATCAGTAGGTGAGGTTGAGATCTTTTGACTGACTTACATAAAACCATGTAAATGGTGTACTTACCAACTGGTCCTTCATGGGATACTGTATGCAGACTAAAGGAGAGCTCCTTCTCAGGGTTGTTAAGTAACTCCTTACGTTTTGAAAACGCCTTAGCAATCATCTTACTTTTCTTGATTCGCTTGGGTTCATCATCACTACGTCCCAAAATCCTGCCAAGCATTGTAATAAAAAATCTAAAGTATTCCAATCAAAAGCCTATACACATGTTACATGTGGTTATACTGCTTCATAAACCGCTTTATGTAATGTCCACAGACATGTTGATATGCATTATTGTTTGCTTTGATCAACTCCTTTTTATTAGATGAGACCATTAATGTAAAAAGCCAATAACAAGGACCTCCTGTGTGTTCAGCAGCAGCACCACCGGTGAAATGAAGGACTACATAATGCATTTAGGCTATTTGAGTATAAATATATGTGTATGTTTCAAAGATGAAATAAAATAGTAGGTACATAACTGTGGCATGGAAACCGACCCCCAAAACTTGTAATTTGTAAAAACAAAGATGAATGATATCTAACAAAACATTATATTCAGCACTACATTTGTACCCATTTTATAATTGCCATATAACCCAAGTACAGAGCTATTAGCAACAGAGTATGAATCAGACCATGTGATATTGCAATAAAACGGGAACACCCCATAGCTTTACCTGAAGGTGTTAGTAGGCATCAATGGCAACCTTCATTGTGCATACTGGTGAAGATACACTTAAAGTACCACTCCAGCGTTTTTTATCTTTTCCTGCACTGGAGCGGTGTCACTAAACTAAGTTCCCTGCTCCTACCCTCTGTGAGGCAGTGACCCCTGTTACAGCTAGGGGGCGCTGTTGGGCTCCCCAGAATGCGCACGGAGGAGTAGTGAGGTCATGTGGGGGTATTGCAGTCGCAGATGTAGCAGTGACCAATGTCACAGGTAGGGGTCGCTGTGTGCTCTCCCCAGGTTGTGCATGGAGACGTATGCAGTGACTGCAATGCAGGTTAAATGTAATAAATAAGGTTAGTCTTGGACATACTGTTTGTCCAAGACAGATTTAGGGAAAACCTGCTCTGGGTTTTGTGTTACGAAACTGACTGCAGTATGTTAGTGGTGCAGTCTGTTTCATTTCCAGTCCGGGTTTTCCATGTGGCAGGAAGCCACAGGTTTGTTTTGTTAAAAACCCTGCAGTAAAGGGTATGGGTGTGTCAGGGTCAGAGTCAGTGTCCAGTTGGTGTTTGGAGAAGGACAGAGCAAGAGGCTCTACAGAGCTTTGTCAGTGTGCAGTGACACAGGACAGAGCGGAGCCAAGCAGCCAGGGGAGCTGAGATGCCTGGCATCCACAGTTAACACAGCACTGCGGCCACCTACGGGAACTGGTCAGAGGAGGACCGGCGTGTTTAGAGGCCGCAAACCAATGGAGTTGTGAGTAAAAGCTGTGTGAGTAAAGAGACTCTGATACATCAGTGCAGGATAACCATGGAAACTAGTCAGAAGAAGACTGGCGTGTGTAGTGTCTGCAACTTGTAAAGCTGTACGTGTAAGAGACTTGGTCCCGGCGTGCGGTCGCCCAGGGAAACTGGACAAAGGGAAGTCTGGCCTGTTTAGGGACTGCAATCTAAAGCCGTGTACTATGTATTCTAATGGACTGGTGTGAAGTGAACACTGTGAATTGGACCTTTAAAGGGAACCTGTCACCCCGTTTTTTCAGTAGGAGATAAAAATACCGTTAAATAGGGCCTGAGCTGTGCTTTACAATGGGTATTTTTTGTCCCCTGATTCCCTATCTATGCTGCCGAAATACCTTACAAAAGTGGCCTTTTTCGCCTGTCAATCAGGCTGGTCAGGTCAGATTGGGCGTGGTCACAGCGCTGTTTCTTCCCCCACATCTTGCTTATGTTCCCGTTGGTGGCGTAGTGCTTCTCGCATGCGCAAGTGCCGAATGCACTGCGCAGCTGTAGAAAAAGAGCGCGCTCGCCGCTATTCAGCGGTTTCTCGGTGGGCGCGGCTATCTTCCTGAGGCCGCGCGTGCGCAGATGGAGTCTCCTGCTTCCCGGGGCTTCAGGAAAATGGCCACGGGATGCCGCGCGTGCGCAGATGGACATCGCGGCGGCCATTTTCCTGAAGCCGAGATTCGAACACTCGGCATTCGGCACTTGCGCATGTGAAAAGCACTACGCCACCAACGGGAACATAAGCAAGATGTGGGGGAAGAAACAGCGCTGTGACCACGCCCATCTGACCTGACCAGCCTGATTGACAGGCGAAAAAGGCCACTTTTGTAAGGTATTTCGGCAGCATAGGTAGGGAATCAGGGGACAAAAAATACCCTATTGTAAAGCACAGCTCAGGCCCTATTTAACGGTATTTTTATCTCCTACTGAAAAAACGGGGTGACAGGTTCCCTTTAATGTTGTGAAGAGAAACACATTAAAGAGACTTTTGTGTTGGAACTTTTTGGGTCACTGCCTCTTCACTGCGTATGGTGCTACTGCGGCCTTACGCCTCATACTTACCAGCTGTCTTCTTCTGTTGTCATAGTCGCTCTGTAAGGAGGTGGCGGGGAACCTCACGTGCCTCCTCTCTTCAGGACACTGTTCGCACGGTTACATGCGGCATCTCATGGTTTATTAATCTTTATACACTGTGATGTTTTGTAACTGTCATGTAATGTAATATTTATATAATGTGTCTGTCATATGCTGTGCATAGGATTAGGGTTAGAATAGGACCTTAGAAAATATGTAACTATAAGGGTTAGAATAGAGGGGGGCACATAAGTGATAGAGTATAGTGTAGAATAGAGAAGGACACAGGCAACACATGGGTTAACCTGATGGGAGGGGCAGCACAGAGCAGAGTACTTTTTAGTCAGGATACTTCCTGGTTCTGTTATAAGCCCTGGAGGCTTGCCCATGGGTAGGACGGGTGCACAGTGACAGGATTGAGGCTGTGGGGATAAAGTTGACTTATCAGTAAGGGACCCCAAGCTGAGGACGGTGTTGACGGGCACCAGTTAGAAGGATCATCCCTAAGCAGGATCCAGGGTGTAAGACCAGGGCAGGAGCCACAGTGAAAACGTTCCTGGCACCTCTTCCCATTGGAGCCGGACGAGGGGCTCATAAAGAGCTGGTGACAGGAAGGAAAAGGAGGGACACGGATTGTCCACAAGGCTGAGATTGCCGGGTAGGAGAAGCTACTGATAAAACAAAATGGGGTCTGTCAGGACGACAGGGACAGCGCAGGATGTCAAACTCTGCGTGAAAAGTGCTGCCTAAGAGTTGAAAATTCTGTTGCCTAGTAAAGTTATGTTGTTTGAATAAAATATCTCAGAGTCACAAATCTTCTCAGTCGGAGTGACGGGACCTGAGAATCTGGCAGTGACCGTAAGTTTTGTCACACACACCACAGAGAGGACTTGTTATTTTATCTGTGAGGCGTCAGGGTGTGGGAACCGTAATGCCAGTTGCCATGACTACCACCCTGGCCGCCTTAGGGTATGTGCACACATAGATGGAATCTCTGTGGATTTTTCCGCACCTGTTTTGAGAAATCCGCAGGTTTTACACCTGCGGATTCCTATTATGGAGCAGGTGTAAACCGCTGCGGAATTTGCACAAAGAATTGAGATGCTGGGGAATAAACAACGCTACGTTTCCATGCGTTTTTTTCAGCAGCATTTGCACTTCGGATTTTGTTTTCCATAGGTTTACATGGTACTGTAAACTCAGGGAAAACAGTTGCGAATCCGCAGCGTCAAAACTGCTGCATATCCGCAGCAAAATCCGCAACATGTGCACATACCTTTACAGTTCCGGTCAGTCTACAGCTGGTTGTGACCTGCTGGATCACTCCAGTGTTTGCTGGGCGATCTGGAACTCACAACTCAATGTAAGTCTATGAAACCTAGAATGAATCCAGAACAAGGCTGTCATAGACTTACATTGAGAGCTTGTGACCATTACCTCTGACTTCCCATCAGAAGTTGTCACAAGATGGTGGATCGGGACTGGAGTGAAGTCGGGAAGAACTGAAGACAGGGGGCTGTTGAGTATATTACTACGGTAAGAGAACTTACATTAGTGGCACCACTCCAGCACTGAAATAAGAAAAAATCCTGCTGGAGTGGTGCTTTAAAACCTGTTTCAGAGCCCATGTGTCCAATCTTACATTTACATCATTTTGAAAATATGAGAAATTGACATCTGAACGTGTTTCAGTAAACTTCTAATCTCACCTGCACCAGGCTCTCTTCCAAATAATTATTGTGGCTTTGGTCCACACCCATGTACTCATAGATATGCCAGTTCCAAACATGGCGAAGAGGTTAATCTTCTCTACAAGGAGGCTGGGCCTGTTCTTTATTTCACACTCTGGAATTGGCTTGTTGGTCTGAGCAGCAATAGTCACATTGGCTTCACATCTGAAAAATATACATATAAGCATATGAAAAGTTTCGTTAATGGATGTCATATGATGTCACCTATAAAGTGGCAAAATCCCAAATATATTATGAATTAACTCGCCAATTTCGGTACTTACAGGACATATTCACGGAAGCTCCGTTCCCACTCAGCTTGATTGAAAAAGTCATAGAAATGACAGCTAAATGTAATGAGCACAAAACCAAATGCCAGAAATCCAAATATTCCTATATTAAAAGAGATAAGGAAGTGCATTAGGCATGGGACAGTGCAGAGATATATCCAGTCATTCCACCACAATTATCGGGAGCTGCTAAATAGCATTCCCACGCATGACATTATCAGCTCCTGCTCAGATTGGTATCTATGAACTACATGATCTTCTATATACAGTTGAAACTAGAAGTTTACATACACTGTATAAAAAGACACATATGCAAGTTTTTCTCAATATCTGACATGAAATCAGAATAAACCTTTCCTGTTTTAGGTCAAATAGGAATACCATAATTATTAATATTTGCCAAATGCCAGAATAATGAGAGAGAGAATGTTTTAAGGAATTTTTATTACTTACTGCAAAGTCAAAAGGTTACATACATTTCACATTTGGTATCATTGTCATTAAACTGAATGACTTGAGTCAAAAGTTTGGGATATCCTTCCACAACCTTCGTACAATAGTTGGTCGGAATTTGGACCCATTCCTCCTAGCAAAACTGGTGTAACTGATCCAGGCTTGTAGGTTGCCTTGCTAGCACCTGAATTTTCAGCTTTTCCCATAAATTTTCAATTGGATTGAGATCAGGGCTTTATGATGGTCACTCCAAAACATTGACTTTGTTATTTTTAAGCCACTTTGTTACCATTTTGGCAGTATTCTTCGGGTCATTGTCCATTTGGAAGACCAATTTCCGCTCAAACTTTAACTTTTGTAACATCCCTGCCGGCATCACTGCATGGCTTCCCATCTCCCATCTTGCTCACCACTCCGGGCCATGCTGTGAGTTCTGTCCTCTGCCGGCTCCTTGCTGTGGGCCTCATGTCCTTGCCTGCTGCATACTTCCTGGCTATATGCTTAGGGCGGCGGCCCCGACACTCCCTGATTCTAATAGAGGCAGTGTGCACCTTCCTAAGGTGTCCCCAGCCAATTGCCAAGAGGCATCAGGTACTTATGGCATCTCCACCCATAGGGAGAGGCCTGAGGATTGTGGACCCATTGTGCAACGAACCAGACTACCCTGGAGGGCATGACTAAGCAGCTACTTAGGTGTTCACTGGAGCCTCTAGTGGTGAGGTCAAGCTTGTGCGGCAGGTAGCTGCCAGATACCCCTCCAGGGCGGTGTCTGGCTGTAGCAGCGGATCCCACTGAGGGACGAAACACTAGTGACAGGTGCGAGCAAGTAGGGACGAGCACAACTGGTACTCTGGTGGGCACGGCTGACACTCTGTCAGGCAGGCGAGCACAGCTGGCACTCTGGTGGGCACGGCTGACACTCTGGCGGGCACGGCTGGCACTCTGGCGGGCAGGTGGGCACAGCTGGCACTTTGGTAGGCAGGTGAGCACGGCTGCAAGAATCGGGACCGTAGCAAGTAGGGCAGGAACACAGGAAGGTACACAAGCAGGTAGGAACCAGTACAGACTGGAAGGACAGGGACTATAGGAATCAGTTCAGCCTAGAGGGATAAGGGACACAGGGTGCGGGGTGGGAGCGAAGCAAAGCCGCAGGATGTGGAGAGCCGGGCAGAGCCGCAGGAGGCGGGACGGGAGCAGAGCAGAGCCGCAGAATACGGTGAGTAGAGCAGAGCCGCAGGTTGCGGTAAGCAGAGCAGAACCGCAGGATGTGCGAGCTGAGCAGAGCAGAGCCGCAGGATGCAGCGATCAGAGCAGAGTTGCAGGTTGCAGCGAGCAAAGCAGAGCTGCAGGATGCGGCGAGCAGACTAGAACAGAGCCACAGGATGCGGTGAGCAGAGCAGAAGGAGTGGACACAAGGATACACACAGCTGAGTAGGGAAGGCAACAAACAAGGTTACAAACGGTTACAGGTATAGGACGAAGTTCAGACAAGGACAGGCACGGGAACAAGTTCAGGACAAAGGGTTCAGGTCTGGGTATACAGCCCCCAGGGTGGCAGAAACTAGACAAGAAGAGCACAGAAATGGGCCTGGGTATGCAGCCCCCAGAGAGGCAGAAAACAGGACACAAAGTGCACAGAAACGGGCCTGGATATGCAGCCCCCAGGGAGGCGGAAAACAGGACAGGACCTGGCAACTCAGTAGCAGAATACAGACTGAACTTGTTCTCGTGCCTGTCCTTGTCTGAACTTCGTCCTATACCTGTAACCGTTTGTAACTTTGTTTGTTGCCTTCCCCACTCAGCTGTGTGTATCCTTGTGTCCACTCCTTCTGCTGTGCTCACCACATCCTGCGGCTCTTTTCTGCCCTGCTCGCCGCAACCTGTAGTTCTGCTCTGCTCTGCTCACCGCATCCTGCGGCTCTGCGCTGCTCGCCACATCCTGCGGCTCTGCTCTGCTCCTGTCCTGCAACCTGCGGCTCTGCTCACCGCAACTTGTGGCTGTGCTCTACACTGCTCGCAGCAACCTGCGGCTCTGTTCTGCTCTGCTCGCTGCATCCTGCGGCTTTACTCTGCTCAGCTCGAAACATCCTGCGGTTCTGCTCTACTCATCGCATTCTGTGGCTTTGCTTCACTCCCATCCCGCACCCTGTGTTCCTTTATCCCTCTAGTCTGAACAGGTTCCTACCTGCTTGTGTACCTGCCTGTGTTCCTGCCCTACCCATTACGGTCCTGATTCTTGCCAGCTGTGCCCGTCTGCCTGCCAGAGTGCCAGCCGTGCCCGTCTGCTTGCCAGAGTGCCAGCCGTGCCCGTCTGCCTGCCTGCCAGCTGTGCCCGCCTGCCTGCTTGAGTGCCAGCTGTGCCCGCCGGAGCACCAGGCGTGCTCGTCCGTACTTGCTCGCACCTGTCACTAGTGTTTCGTCCCTCAGTGTCATCAGCTGCTACAGTCAGACACCGCCCTGGAGTGGTACCTGGCAACTACTTGTCGCACAAGCCTGACCTCACCACTAGAGGCTCCAGTGAACACCAAGGTAGTTGCTTAGTCACGCCCCTCTAGGGTAGTCTGGTTCGTGGCACAGTGGGGCCACAATCATTGCTCGCATCACCCAGTCAGGGCGCGAGCATTACAAACTTCCTGGCTGATGTCTTGAGATGTTGCTTCAGTATTGTCACATAATCTTCTTTTCTCATGATGCCATCTATTTTGTGAAGTGGACCAGTCCCTCCTGTAGCAAAGCAACCCCCATAACATGATGTTCTTAGGCTTCCAAGCTTCTCCTTTATTCCTCCGAACGTAATGATGGTCATTATGCCAAAACGTTTCATTTTAAGTTCACACCACAGGACATGTCTCCAAAAATTAAGGTCTTTGTTCTTGTGTGCATTTGCAAACATTATTCTGGCTTTTTTATGTTTCTTTTGGAGTAATGGCTTCTTCCTGGCAGAGTGGCCTTTCAGCCCATATTGACACAATACTCGTTTCACTATGGATATTTACGCAATCTTACCAGCTTCCACCATCATCTTCACAAGGTCTTTTGCTTTTGTCCTTGGGTTGATATGCACATGTCAGACCAAAGCACGGTCATCTCTGGGACACAGAAGCCGTCTTCTTTTTGAGCAGTATGATGGCTGGACATTCCCATCTTGTTTGTACTAGCGTATAATTGTTTGTACAGATGAACGAGGCACCTTCAGGTATCTTGAAATTGTACCCAATGATGAGCCAGACTTGTGCAAGTCCACAATTCTCATCTTCATCTTGCCATGATGCTACATTAAAATACATCCACAGGTGTGCCTCTAATTAACTCAGATGTTGCCCAAAACACATGACAACATCCTATGGGCAGTTCAGAATTGTTTAAAGGCATAGTAATCTTAGTTCACACTCCCCCGGAAGAAGCGAGCAGCGAAACGGTGCCCATCGGTCAGTGAGGGAGAGGACAGTCTTGTGACTAACGTCCGTGACCACCACCATTGGCTGCAATATCATCTTACCTGCCAAACTAAGGTAATAAACAGCCTATAATAGGCTTAGCCTTAATGGCACTCTTGGTTATTTACAGGCAGATAGATAGTGTATTCCTTGGCTATAGCTGGCATTATATTCTGGATTGTTTGTTTGTACTTATGGAGCAGTATAGGGGTATATCATTGCAATTATGCTGACTGATATTTTATATGAGTATTTTTCCACAAACTTATCACTTCACTATAATACTTATGATTATTTAATATCTTCTTTATGTACTGGACTTTATGCCGATAAACACCACATGGATATATATAATAGTGATGAGCGAGTGTACTCGTTGCTTGTGTTTTCCCCGAGCACGCTCGGGTGACCTCCGAGTATTTGTTAGTGTTCGGAGATTAAGTTTTCATCGGGCAGCTGAATGATTTACAGCTAGAAGCCAGCCTGAGTACATGTGGGGGTTGCCTGGTGCCTAGGGAGTCCTCATATGTAATCAAGCTGTCTAGTAGCTGTAAATCATTCAGCTGCCACGATGAAAACTTAATCTCTGAACACGAAGAAATACTCGGAGGACACCCGAGCGTATTCAGGGAAAACCCGAGCAACGAGTATACTCACTCATCACTAGTATATACATTAACATAACTTTTATTACGTTGATTCTCCAGTAATTTGTTGGTCAGTTTGTTTATTATCTTTATTATCACTATATTCTAGTATTATGTTCTTGGACAATTGTTTCAATCAGCACAGCAGTATATTTTTGCTTTTATTATGTTTGTTATTGTCCTGCATACCCTATTCTGCTGCATTTTGATATTGATCTGTAACTCTCCTTCTTCATGGAGGTTTTTGGCCCTGTCTACTTTAATTGCTTTCGTTATTTTAATTATTAATAAATATTGGATTTTTAAATCAATTTATTTTGTTGGAATCACTTCTAGGCTGGTGGCGATGGTACCACAACAGACATTTTGTTGATATTTATTATTCGAAGTGTCTAACGATTACCGTAATTATCCTTGTGGACACATAGAATTATAGTAATCTTAGTGTATGTAAACTTTGGACTTTGCAGTAAGTAATAAAAATGCCTTAAAACATTCTCTCTCTCTCATTATTCCGGCATTTGCCAAATATTAATAGTTATGGTAATCCTAATTCATCTAAAACGGGAAAGGTTTATTCTGATTTCAGGTCAGATATTGAGAAAAACACACATATTTGTCTTTTTATATAGTGTACTAGATGGTGGCCCGATTCTAACGCATCGGGTATTCTAGAATATGCATGTCCACGTAGTATATTGCACAGCCCATGTAGTATATTGCACAGCCCACGTAGTATATTGCCCAGCCACGTAGTATATTGCCCAGCTACGTAGTACATTGCCCAGCCACGTAGTACATTGCCCAGCCACGTAGTATATTGCCCAGCCACGTAGTATATTGCACAGCCACGTAGTATATTGCACAGCCCAAGTAGTATATTGCACAGCCACGTAGTATATTGCCCAGCCACGTAGTATATTGCCCAGCCACGTAGTATATTGCCCAGCCACGTAGTCTATTGCCCAGCCACGTAGTATATTGCCCAGTGACGTAGTATATTGTCCAGCCACGTAGTATATTGCCCAGTGACGTAGTATATTGCGCAGCCACGTAGTATATTGCCCAGACACGTAGTATATTGCCCAGTGACGTAGTATATTGCCCAGTGACATAGTATATTGCGCAGCTACGTAGTATATTGGCCAGTTACGTAGTATATTGGCCCATTACGTAGTATATTGCCCAGTGACGTAGTATATCGCACAGCGACGTAGTATACAGCACAGAGCCACGTAGTATATTGGCCAGTCACGTAGTATATTGCCCAGCTACGTAGTATATTGCCCAGCTACGTAGTATATTGGCCAGTCACGTAGTATATTGCCCAGCCAGGTTTGTCACAGGTGAAAAAATAAAAAATAAACATATACTCACCTTTCCGAAGGCCCCTTGTAGTCCATGGCAGCTTCCGGTCCCAGCGTTGGTATGGGCGCAGGACCTGTGATGACGTCGCGGTCACATGACCGTGACGTCATGGCAGGTCCTTGTCGCGCAGGGCCTGTGATGACGTCGCGGTCACATGACCGTGATGTCATGGCAGGTCCTTCTGCCTTACCATCTTTGCCACCGGAAACTGCAGCGGAAGATGGCGGCCGGCGGGAGCGGCTCAGCGGACTACAGAGGGTGAGTATAGCAGGTTTATTTTTTTTTTTGTTATTTTTAACATGACATTTTTTACTATTGATGCCGCATAGGCAGCGTCAATAGTAAAAAGTTGGGGACACACAGGGTTAATAGCGGCGGTAACGGAGTGCGTTACCCACGGCATAACGCGGTCCGTTACCACCGGCATTAACCCTGTGTTAGTGGTGACCTGAGGGGAGTATGCGGGCGACAGGCACTGACTGCGGGGAGTAGGGGGCGGCCATTTTTTTCCGGACTGTCCCCGTCGCTGATTGGTCCAGGCAGCCATGACAGGCAGCTGCCTAGACCAATCAGCGAATGAATAACCGTGACAGAAGGACAGACAGACAGATGGAAGTGACCCTTAGACAATTATATAGTAGATGTAAGCTTCTAGTTTCAACTGTGTATAAAAAATCCTTGTAAAGAATTAACTGGGGAACCTTGATAACATTCCTGTGCTTGTACTTATAGCATCATACATCATCTATATGTCAGGGACCTCCAGATCACAGTTACTAGGTATGCATGGGTGTGGTGTTGGCAACCAAAGCCGTGGGAACGTTCTCACGCTCGCGCTGACTTCAGTGAGATGAACAGAGTTCATTGGGTATAAACTCCACTCAACTTTCTCACGTCAGCACAAGGCACTATCAGGTCCTCTTTAAGTTGTATTTACCTACTGATTACCACTGTGGCTACAAGTACATACCTTTTTTGCAGACAGGTTCCTTTTATTCTGCAGCAAGAGAAATGGGGTGCTCATAACACATACTCTCTGCACAACACCACATTTCTACATGAACATTTACTGTAACAGACCTTATATTAATTGAATTTAAAAGGAAAAGCATTACCTAGCCGCAACATGGTTTCATTGATTTTACTGGCAGCTTTCTCACTAAGTAGTCCAGGGTGATTACTCTTAATGGAAAACAGTGTCATCACACCTATAAGAGAATGGATGTCCAGTAAACAGAAAATCTCCATTATCACACGTATATCTCTACAGTCTATATAACATATCATACAGTGGAATGTAAAAGTTTGGGCACCCCCTGGTCAAAATTACTACTATTGTGAACAGTTTAGCAAGTTGAAGATGAAATTATCTCTAAAAGGCCTAAAGTTAAAGATGACACATTTCCTATGTATTTTAGGGGGGAAAATAAAATTATATATACAGTACTGTATAGTCACTTTTACATTTTAAAAATTGCAAAAAGGAAAACGGGACGATGCAAAAGTTTGGGCACCCTTGGAGATGTGTGTGCTCAGATAACTTTGACCAGGATTTCAGACCTTGATTAGCCTGTTAGGGTTATGGCTTGTTCACTATCATCCAGGCCAGGTGATGCAAATTTCCCAGCTTTATAAAAAACCCAGCGTCCTCTAACCTTGTGCCAAAAACCAGCAGCCATGGGTTCTTCTATGCAGCTGCCTAGCACTCTGAAAATAGTGAAGGTCCACAAAGGGGGAGAAGGCTATAAGAAGAGAGCAAAGCATTTTCAAATTGCCCTTTCCTCAGTTAGAAATGTAATTAAGAAAAGGCATTTAACAGGAACAGTGGAGGTCAAGATGAGGTCCGGAGCAAGCAAAATTTCAGTGAGCTGCTCGTAGGATTGCTAGAGAAGCAAATCAGAACCCCCGCTTGACTGTAAAAAACCTTCAGAAAGATTTAGCAGACTGTGTAGTTGTGGTACATTGTTCTACTGTTCAGAGACACCTGCACAAATATGGCCTTCATGGAAGAGTCATTAGAAGAAAACCTCTCCTGCGTCCTCGTCATAAAATTCAGCATCAGAAGTGTGCAAAATAACATCTAAACAAGCCTGATGCATTTTGGAAACAAGTCCTGTGGACCGATGAGTTTAAAATAGAACTCTTTGGCCACAATTATCAAAGGTATGTGTGGAGAAAAAAGGGCACAGATAAGTCAACCATTAAGTATGGGGGGTGGATCAATCAAGCTTTGGGGTTGTGTCACAGCCAATGGCATGGTGAACATGTCATGTGTAGAGGGAAGAATGGATTCAATGAAATTTCAACAAATTCTAGGATGCAAACATAACAACATCTGTTAAAAAAACCTGAAGTTGAAAATAGGATGGCTTCTACAAATGGATTTTGATCCTAAACACACGTCAAAATCCACAATAGACTACCACAAAAGGCACAATTTTAAGATTTTACAATGGCTCTCGCAGTTCCCTGATCTAAACATCATTGAAAATCTGTGACTAGCCCTCTAAATAGCAGTGCATGGAAGACGACCCAGGAATCTCACAGAACTGGAAGAATTTTCCAAGGAAGAATTGATGAAAATCTGTCAAACGAGAATTTAAAGACTCTTGGCTGGCTACATAAAGTGTTTAGAAATTGTGATACTTGATATGGGGTGCTACCAAGTACTAGCCATGCAGGGTGCCCAAACTTCTGCATTGGCCCATTTTTCTTATTTATTATTTTTAAAATGTAAAACGTGAAATATATATATATATATATATATATATATATATATATATATACTGGCTATTGAACCCGTTCTACACCTGGGTGGCGAGCATTTATATTGGTATATAGTCCCCATCCTGTCATGTGCTGCTCCCATCCTGCGCCCCCGTTTTAATCAGTGATGGCAACAGACACTGTGGCGGTACTGAGTCAAAAGTGGCTGCCTTGCTCCACAGACGCGTGTTTTATATTCTTTAGAAAGTTACTTGGTAACTTTGCTGACGTATTGTATAGTGTAGATATTCTTACACATGCTCCTGATATCTGTAACGAAATCATTAATGTGGGAGGAAATGCCACGACATCATGAGAGGGCGGGATTGTGACGCAGTAATTGGCGCCTGCGCAGTCTGCGCAGCAGTGTCTCTTCAGATGGATGTAAGTAACGTCATGAGGACGGGATCGTGTCCACCGTGTCCCCACGGCCCCTGATTCCAGCCCATAAATGTTTCCCTGCTCCCTGAATCGACGCCTGCGCAGTCCGCGTTTTCCAGCGCCATTTTCTTGAAGACACACTGCAGTATCCAAGAAAATGGCGCCAGAAAGCGCGGACTGCGCAGGCGCCGATACCGGGAGCAGGGGGACATTCATGCCCTGGAATCAGGGGGCCTAAGTAATTGCTGTGGCATGAACTGACACAACGTCATGAGGGAGGGATCGTGTCCACAGTGTCCCCACGCCGCCTGATTCCGGCTCATAAATGTCCCCCTGCTCCCGAAATCGGCGCATGCGCAGTACGCGCTTTCCGGCGCCATTTTCTGGAAGACACACTGTAGTATGTATTCAAGAAAATGGCGCCGGAAAGCGCGGACTGCACAGGCGCCGTTTCCGGGAGCAGGGGGACATTCATGCGCCGGAATCAGGGGGCGTAAGTAATTGCTGTGGCATGATCTGCTGCAACGTCATGAAGGCGGGATCGTGTCCACCATGTCCCCACGCCCCCTGGTTCCGGGAGCAGGGGGACATTTATGGGCCGGAATCAGGGAGCATGGGGACACTATGGGGGTGGAAACGAAGTGATATGGGCGGGATTGTGACACAGATTTTGGCGCCAGCACAGTCTGCGCTTGCCGGCGCCATTTTTTCTTGAATACGGACACTGTGTCTATAATCTAACGCTAGGAGCGTCGCGCTTGCGCAGAATATAAAGGCTTCGAGACAGAGTGACGCTCCTAACGTTATATTATAGATTTTGCCTAAAATACAAAGGATATGTGTCATCTTTAACTTTAGGCCTTTTAGAGATGATTTCATCCTCAACTTGCTTAACTGTTCACAGTAACTTTTCACCAAGGGTGCCCAAACCTTTACTTTCCACTGTATATAAGTATATAAAAGTATACATAAAATATTTTATATATAAATATAGATATCTCTCTGTAAGTATGTGTATATATGAAAGTATTCACACCTCTTTAAATTTTTCAATCTTTGTTTCATTGCAGCCATTTGGTAAATTCAAAAAAGTTCATTTTTTTCCTCATTAATGTACACACTGCACCCCATCTTCACTGAAAAAAACCCAGGAATGTAGAAATTTTTGCAAATTTATTGCAAAAGAAAAACTGAAATATCACATTGGGGTGCAGAGTGTACATTGATGACAAAAAAAATGCACCTTTTTTAATTTACCAAGTGGCTGCAATGAAACAAAGAGTGAAAAATGTAAAGGGGTCTGAATACTTTCCGTACCCACTGTATATACCTACATATACCGTATATACTCGAGTATAAGCCGAGATTTTCAGCCCAAATTTTTGGGCTGAAAGTGCCCCTCTCGGCTTATACTCGAGTCACGGTAGCGGTGGGGTCGGCGGGGGAGAGGGCGCTGTGGTATACTTACCTAGTCCCAGCGATCCTGACGCTCCCCCTGCCCTCCCACGGTCTTCTGTGCTGCAGCTTCTTCCCCTCTTCAGCGGTCACGTGGGACCGCTCATTAGAGAAATGAATAAGCGGCTCCACCTCCCATAGGGGTCTATTCATTTCTCTAATCAGCGGTGCCGGTGACCGCTGATAGAGGAAGAGGCTGCGGCACAGAAGACCTTGGGACAGCAGGGGGAGCCGGACGTCGGGACCAGGTAAGTATGTAATATTCACCTGTCCGCGTTCCAGCCGCCGGGCGCCGCTCCATCTTCCCGGGGTCTATCTGCGCTCTGACTGTTCAGGTCAGAGGGCGCGATGACGCATATAGTGTGCGCGGCGCCCTCTGCCTGATCAGTCAGAGCGGGGAGACGCCGGGACCGGACGCTGGGAGCTGCAATCAAGAAAGGTGAGTATGGCTTTTTTTTTTTATTGCAGCAGCAGCAGCAGCGGCGGCACAGATTTATACCGAGCATCTATGGGGCAGTATGAACGGTGCAGAGCACTATATGTGGCAGATATGGAGCAATATGAACAGTGCAGAGCACTATATGGGGCAGATATGGGGAAATATGAACAGTGCAGAGCACTATATGGGGCAGATATGGGGCAATATGAACAGTGCAGAGCATATATGGGGCAGATATGGGGCAATATGAACGGTGCAGAGCACTATATGGGGCAGATATGGGGCAATATGAACAGTGCAGAGCACTATATGGGGCAGATATGGGGCAATATGAACAGTGCAGAGCACTATATGGAGCAGATATGGGGCAATATGAACAGTGCAGAGCACTATATGGGGCAGATATGGGGCAATATGAACGGTGCAGAGCACTATATGGGGCAGATATGGGGCAATATGAACAGTGCAGAGCACTATATGGAGCAGATATGGGGCAATATGAACAGTGCAGAGCACTATATGGGGCAGATATGGGGCAATATGAACAGTGCAGAGCACTATATGGGGCAGATATGGGGCAATATGAACAGTGCAGAGCACTATATGGAGCAGATATGGGGCAATATGAACAGTGCAGAGCACTATATGGGGCAGATATGGGGCAATATGAACGGTGCAGAGCACTATATGGCACAGCTATGGGGAAATATGAACGGTGCAGAGCACTATATGGCACAGCTATGGGGCAATAATGATCTATTTTTATTTTTGAAATTCACCGGTAAATGCTGCATTTCCACCCTAGGCTTATACTCGAGTCAATAAGTTTTCCCAGTTTTTTGTGGCAAAATTAGGGGGGTCGGCTTATACACGGGTCGGCTTATACTCAAGTATATACGGTCTATATATATATATATATATATATATATATATATATATATTTATACATTACATTCTGTATATATATATATATATATATATATATATATATATATATATATATATATATATATATATATACCAAAAAAGAAAAGGAACAGCACAGAAATACTTAACTTCAGGTGCAAAGCCCCAAGACGATCCGTCCAGCGATCATCCACATTTATAAATGTCCAAAAATGAGGCAGCACTCCATAGCAAATGTCAAAAAACGTGCAGGGTTTAATATACCCACATATTGTGGCGACGTTTCAGCTCGCAATGAGCTTTTCTCAAGCTTGAGAAAAGCTCATTGCGAGCTGAAACGTCGCCACAATATGTGGGTATATTAAACCCTGCACGTTTTTTGACATTTGCTATGGAGTGCTGCCTCATTTTTGGACATTTATATATATATATATATTTATATATATATATATACACACACACACACACACACAATACACAATTTCCATCTAAAATCAGCAGAAAATATAAGTCCTCAAGTCATTAAATACGAACGACCAATATTGCTACTAGTTTCCTTATTTTTTCTTATTGCTTATTCATTGTTCATATTATTGCTTTCTCGCAGCTTCATGTTTTCTGTTTCATGTATTCTCACCTCTGATAAGGAAGTAACCTCCGACAATTAAGACAATCCCAATTGGAGCCAAAACAAAGCCAGCTCTATATCTATAGTTTTTGTATCCCACAAAGCAAATACCGCTCACAGAGTCACCATCCACCTGTTAAGGCACAAGCACAAATATCCCAAGAGTCTTCATCAGATATTTTTTACTTAATTCTAGCATTTTATTACTATAGTATACAAAGATATACAAAACAGCTGACATGTCCCCAGAAAGATGTGGGCTCACCGCTGGAGCCCACATCAAATGGAGGGAGTACGACATCGGCGTAAATGTAAGCCCGATGTCAGAATGGGGTTAAAGGAATTTGACAGTAGGAGCAACTCTCCTAAGCCATCTATATGAGCATGTAGGTCTTAGGAAGTTGAATAAAATGATACTTCGATATCTGCGATCCAACGTTTTATTTCCATGAAATCTATGTAAATGAAATGTTAAGATATATGGGTAGGACATAGATCTCCCTGAGAATCTGCCTCCAGAGTGTCATGCATCTGGGTTCAAACCTTTGAGACTGTGCTTTGCGATTGGATTCCCTGTCCGTCGAGCCACAGCAGTTACACCTTTTCTCTAGGTGTTTAGTTTCGGTTATCCTTACTTAAGTCTTTGAGGGTAAACGGTGTTTTTCATTTACTCATTTGACACCCTATCGCCTTTCGGGTGCAGCTTTATATACTTTCCCCTTGCTGGTATTTCCTGCTGGCGATAGTCTAATTTCAGTGTCCAGCCATACTGCTGTAGTTTAAGCCAGTCAGTTAATGGGTTTATCTGTCTGCTGTTTATGTTCTTTAGCCAGAACCAATCTTCTGTTCCTTTTTAGGAAGTAGGCAGCATATTCTCTAACAGTGTGTACTTAAGCCTTTATTTTGTGTTTCATGGTTTGTTTTACTCACTCTTGGATTTCTTTCTATTTCAGCACATTTTTCTTTCTGTAGGTAATTTGCACTCTGCTCTGCCCTCTGGTTCTCTAGGAGGAAAGTGAACCGCTCAATGACCTTTCAGGTAGTTTAGGTCCGAGCTGCCATTGTCTAGTCTGTGGTTAGGGCTATCTCAGCTCACACAGGAACCACTAGGGACTGCAGGGTCAGGATCCCTAATCTGTACAGGAACCAGGAGGGACAGTTACAGCTTTTAGTGCATTACTTATTTTCCTAAGTGAGCTGCTACAATAAAATAACACAAAGTTTCTTTTAAATAAAAAGGAGCGTTACCAGTGTGAGACATGTAATGACTGCTCTCCTGATCTATTTATCTCACTCTGGTAACTCCCCCTTTCATTTAAGATAATCTCTGGAGGTAGAATTTCATGCAGATCAGTGTCCGACCCATAGATCTTAATGGCTCATTTACATATTAAGAAAAATGTGCATTTTTCTAGACCTTGGTTCGCAGCTATCAAGGTATCATTTTATTCAGCTTCCTATGACCCACATGCACATTTAGAAGGCTTAGGAAGGTTGATCTAACTTACAGATTTCCTTTAAAACAGAAAAAAGTACTGACAACTCATGACTCCATATATGTGACAATGTAGTAAGCAGAAAAATATGACACCATAATAGAACATATGTTAGAGCATAGCATGATGGAAAAAAACATCTATGAGGCGCTTATATGGGACATATTGAAACATGCAGTAGATTTTGTGTACGGTCCTGTTGAGAAACTGTTTGATTATGGTTCTACAATGCCATCTTGTGGTCACTGTGGAGAATACACTTTGAGACTTGCGAAAGCTAGTGCACCAAAAATGGATGGAGTTGTCCTTATAAAAGAATAAAGCATTTTGCGTCAGTCTTATGTCGGAGAAAAGTATAATTTGATTAATTTGTATTATTTGTTTGCTCTACATTTTTTATGCTTGTAAAATTTGCATTTCCCTTAAATTGTCATCTCACACTTTGTGAAATGCATTAGTGATCACCAAAATAGTAAAACCCAAAGCACCATAGCCACTAGAACGCAACATTTCCCCGACTGTACCCCAACATACTGGAAACCTGCACTGACCACTGGAGTATACTTAATCCACGTCAGGCCCCATTCAGACATCCGTGTTTTATACATGGCATTTAGGGATAGAACATGCACCTTTCATAGTCTATGGGGCTGTTCACATGTCTGTATTTTGTTTTGGAGACTGAGCATCAGCAAAAACAGAGACATGTTTGTTTTTGATCCAAGTCACCGATTAAACTTGCCCATTAAAGTCAATGAGTGAAGAAATCGACAACACACAGATGCCTTCTTTCTGGGTGTCATCCAAGGATTTTTTTATTTTTTTACAATTTAATTGATAACAGACGTTTGGGAATGTATTTATTTTTCATTCTTATATTTCAATTTGCACTTTTTTTTGTGTCCACAAAAGAAAAAATGGATACGAAAACCTGTCCAATATTGATCCAAGTCACGGAACAAAAAAAATCAGGTTCAAGCTTCTTGGTTGGTGAAAATCTTAGACAGTACACTGATGCCATCATAGTTACTGGGTACTGTCTGTTTCATCATGATTTGCTAGGAGAAGCTTGAGAAACTGCCAGCGGGGTTTATTGCATAAGGGAAAAGCTGATACTTACCTCCTGCAGCGGCACAGTTCTAGTGATGTCGGTGCCGCTGTTCTAGTGATGTCGGTGCCGCTGTTCTAGTGATGTCGGTGCCGCTGTTCTAGTGATGTCGGTACCGCTGTTCTAGTGATGTCGGTACCGCTGTTCTAGTGATGTCGGTACCGCTGTTCTAGTGATGTCGGTACCGCTGTTCTAGTGATGTCGGTGCCGCTGTTCTAGTGATGTCGGTACCGCTGTTCTAGTGATGTCGGTACCGCTGTTCTAGTGATGTCGGTGCCGCTGTTCTAGTGATGTCGGTACCGCTGTTCTAGTGATGTCGGTACCGCTGTTCTAGTGATGTCGGTGCCGCTGTTCTAGTGATGTCGGTACCGCTGTTCTAGTGATGTCGGTACCGCTGTTCTAGTGATGTCGGTACCGCTGTTCTAGTGATGTCGGTACCGCTGTTCTAGTGATGTCGGTGCCGCTGTTCTAGTGATGTCGGTACCGCTGTTCTAGTGATGTCGGTACCGCTGTTCTAGTGATGTCGGTACCGCTGTTCTAGTGATGTCGGTGCCGCTGTTCTAGTGATGTCGGTGCCGCTGTTCTAGCGATGTCGGTGTCGCTGTTCTAGTGATGTCGGTGCCGCTGTTCTAGCGATGTCGGTGTCGCTGTTCTAGTGATGTCGGTGCCGCTGTTCTAGCGATGTCGGTTCCACTGTTCTAGCAATGTCGGTGCCACTGTTCTAGCAATGTCGGTGCCCCTGGTCTAGCGATGTCGGTGCCGCTGTTCTAGTGATGTCGGTGCCGCTGTTCTAGCAATGTCGGTGCCGCTGTTCTAGCCATGTTGGTGCCACTGTTCTAGCAATGTCGGTGCCGCTGTTCTAGCAATGTCGGTGCCACTGTTCTAGCAATGTCGGTGCCGCTGTTCTAGCGATGTCGGTGCCGCTGTTCTAGTGATGTCGGTGCCGCTGTTCTAGCCATGTTGGTGCCACTGTTCTAGCAATGTCGGTGCCGCTGTTCTAGCAATGTCGGTGTCGCTGTTCTAGCGATGTCGGTGCCACTGTTCTAGCAATGTCGGTGCCCCTGGTCTAGCGATGTCGGTGCCGCTGTTCCCATGTGACCAGACCTGTCCATCAGTCTTGTCCAACTGAAATCTTCACATGAGAAAACTGTTTTCCTATTGAAAGAGACTGACACAC
Organism: Ranitomeya imitator; assembly: GCF_032444005.1. Lineage (NCBI taxonomy): Eukaryota > Metazoa > Chordata > Amphibia > Anura > Dendrobatidae > Ranitomeya > Ranitomeya imitator. The sequence continues at coordinate 411,787,253 of NC_091285.1, forward strand.
AGGTCTGGTCATACGTTCCTCCACCAGAAGCCATTCTGTGAGGAAGGTAGGACTAACATGAGCAGAAGAACCTGTTATACCCGTATAGCAGAAAGTGTCACAAAATCATGTCCCCAACGCATCTGATGAAGGAAAGATAATGTGGCTGACCCCGATATCTCATTCTGCAGCCAGCAATAGGCAGTGTAATCCAGAGGCTAGAGGAGGCAAATGGTGCAAAATGTTTAATGAAACCCAATTGCTAAAATGATTTTTAGCCCCAATTGCATGTATTTAAAGGGACACTGTCACCTGAATTTGGAGGGAACAATCTTCAGCCATGGAGGCGGGGTTTTTGGGTTTTTGATTCACCCTTTCCTTACCCGCTGGCTGCATGCTGGCTGCAATATTGGATTGAAGTTCATTCTCTGTCCTCCATAGTACACGCCTGCGCAAGGCAAGATTGCCATGTGCAGGCATGTACTACGGAGGACAGAGAATGAACTTCAATCCAGTATTGCAGCCAGCATGCAGCCAGCGGGTAAGGAAAGGGTGAATCAAAAACCCAAAAACCCCGCCTCCATGGCTGAAGATTGTTCCCTCCAAATTCAGGTGACAGTGTCCCTTTAAGAAAAAATATTTAGAAACTGCAATTGCTTTCACTGGGGTGCAGGGGCCCAGAGAGAGCTCTTTGTTCCGGGTTGTTCATGAACGACCCAGCGCTAATTATTTAGCCTTCTTACCTGAGCTACTGCTAGAATAGCCACAGTCAGCACAAAGGGAATGGACCAAGTGATCAAATGGAAGTATGAGGTCCTGCCAGAGAGTGGCTGCTGAGTGGTGCCCAGGGCTTTGAAAGATGTATGCCAGGCGTATGTCAACATGACAAACCAGATCACCCCGGACATCATGGAGTAATAAACAATGACAAATATGATCACACAGGACAGAGTTTCATTCGATCTGAAAAAACAAATGACAGAGCGACATTTTTACACTTGTTCAACTTTGTAGTCGCATTCATGTAATATATCACAGCAAGATGAAGTTTTAGAACAGTAATATGGCGTCACACACACCCACATAGACAATGCGAACATCAATGACTTGTGTTCTCCAAGAAACAAGGTAATTAACCCAGAAAATATTATATTGCTCTCCAGCTGTTTTTTTAGGCCTACAACCTAAATTATGACACTGTGGTGGGCATACATCGTCCATAGAGTCCTGAGATATCTGTCCCTCACTATCTAAAAAGGTGAAAATAAAACTAGGCCATCACATGCCACCCTGAAAGAGGCCAAATTAAAACTTTTTGCTTCCATTAGGTAAATTGAGCCTTATACACCCCTTTGATGTATATACTTTGAACACTCTACCTAATACTTTTAGTGGATTGTACCAAATTTATAATGCTATTTTATCTGAACATATGCATTTAACATTTGAAAAAGTTTTCTTCTCAGTTTGAACATATGTGAGCCATCACTTGATCGTGTTAGACTCGAGCGTAATCTGATTTCTGAGGTCCCCAATGATGACAGCCCCTCCAATCACTACGACAGGCTGGTCTGAGCCCCCAGTCCTTGTACAGTCAGAGAACAATTGAAGTTGAAGGAAAAGGTCTGCATTGCCAGTGCCACTCTATTAAACGTCTATGGGACTTCCGAGCACTGTTCTAAATGTCTGTCTCAGTCCAAAAGACATTGAGTGGAGCAGCAGGATACAGAACAACTAATTCTTCTTCAGTCACTCTGTGACTATACTGATTAATTTGGAACCCAATAGTGAAGCCACAGGGAATCAACGATTTATCACCTAATTTTATGGATCAGAACACAAAATAAGGAGTGGATTAAAAAAAAAGATGGAGGTATAAATGTTTCCATTCTATATTTTACTCGCAGTAATGGCATACAATATTTCTTATAAAAAACTGATCCAAAACTGAAGTGCAAATGATGTCCAGTACTTTATATTGATAGCTTACTCTCAAATGTTCATGATGCTGGTAGCGACCAGATGTGATGAGTTGTGAAGCGGAGCAGCATAGATCCGTCGACTGTATAGTGACTGCAGTGGGGTGCTGTAGACCCTCCACTATTCATTAGAATAAGGTCGGATGTTCAGTCCCCGGCCGCTATACAACTGATGGACCTATGCTGTTCCAATCTTCTTTTTTTTTTGTTTAAATAGTTTTTTATTGAAAGCAAATGTGAACAATACAATTTATGCATTTTCCAGTATTTTGCAAAATTTTAACATTTTCCAAGCCCCCAACAATCCCAACAAAACCCAACTCCCCCCCTCCCCTGACAGCTCATACCCAGTTATACTTTTGTTACCAGTATTGATGGTTCTTTGAGCCATTTGACTCACTTATGTCCGCTTGTTCCTCTAGCACTCTCTTCCTTTCAGAGGCCCTCATCCTCCCATTTCCCATAACTACTCATCCCAGCTCGAGCCACGGAGACCACATTTTGTCAAATGTTTCTATTTTCCCACGTCTTTTATAGACCCCCTTTTCCAAATTGAGACCATATTTAACATAATTCAGGAATTCACCCCTTGTAGGCGGTTCCTCTTTGATCCAGTTCCTTGCTATTACCTTCCTTGCCATATATAATAGCCTAGCTATTGCTATCTTCCAGGTGTTATCCACTCTGATTTCCTCTACATGTCCCAGTATACACACTATCGGATCCCTCGGCACTCTGCATTTATACGCCCCTTCCACACGGCTCATTACCACCAACCAGAAAGCAACCAGTCTTGGACATGTCCACATCATGTGGTATATTCCTGCATTCTCAGTCCCACATCTCGGGCATTCGGAGTCAGCACGCAACCCCGCTCTGTGCAACACTTCCGGTGATTTATAGACTCTGTGTAAGATGTACAGCTGCGATAGTCTGTACGGCTCACTCAGTGACACTCGTGGAACCCACTCCAACACCGACTCCCAGGTTTCATCCTCCATTGGGCCTAAATCTCTTTCCCATTTCGCTCTCGCTTTTAAAGGGAAGTCTAGCAGATGTGCATGTAGAAGGTCCTTATAAAGGGTGGTAATGACTCCCCTTGTGGACCCTTCCCCACACACGTATTCCAGAACTATGTCCTCCTGGATCTCAATACCACCACCCTTGTTCTGAGCTTTAAAAGCATGTTTCATCTGAGCATATTGATATTCCCCAGTCGGTCTCAGTCCAAACTCCCCTTGCAGCTGCGAAAAGGACTTTAATCCTTGTTGTTGAATTATCTGAGCCACCAAGTGGATTCCTTTGGCCTGCCACTCCGCCAGCACTCCAAGGGCCGCAAACTCAACCAAATTATTATTAAACCATATCGGTGTAAATTTAGTCAGCCCCGTGACCCCCCGAATCTGTCGCAGTCTGGTCCATAATTTATATATCAAAAACATAGTTGGGTATAATTTCCCCAATGCATCCAAGGAACCATCCTCCAGACACTGCGCTACCGGTCGTCGGTCCGTCATCCCCTCCATCAAGTGCTGTACCGCACTGGAAGACGCCTCCCGCGCCCAGCCCTTCAAATGTTGGCTCTGGGCTGCAAGAAAATATAACTCAGGATTAGGTAAAGCCAATCCTCCATCTTCCTTGGGTCGCTGAAGCGTCTCCAGGCGAATACGTGGGCACCGCCTCCCCCATATCAGACTTCTAAATAGAGCATTAATCTGCCGGAATTTCCCACGTGGAATCCAAACTGGCGCATTATGTAGGACGTAGAGTAATTTGGGCATCACAACCATTTTAATGAGATTAACCCTACCTACCACCGATAAGTGTAATTTATTCCACGCATCCACTTTTGCTTTAAGAACGCCCATGAGAGGTGTCAAATTCCTATATAAAAACTCTGTAACTGGCATCGAGATCCATATTCCCAGGTATTTGAAAAGGGATACTACCTTAAGCCGCCCCTCTCCCAATGGCTCACTTCTACTCTCCTCCACCTCATCCACCTCAAAGAGGACCGATTTATCCCAGTTTATCCTCAATCCCGATAAGTCTCCAAATTTCCCAACGATCTCGATAGCCCCCTTCAAGGCTTCATCCGGGTCCGCCAGGAACAGTAAGATGTCATCTGCATATAATGCAATCTTCTCCTCCACACTCCCATATCTGAACCCAGGGACCTCATCCGATTGCCGGATCTTGGCGGCCAGTGGCTCCACAGCTAAGGCAAACAGAAGGGGCGACAGTGGGCAACCCTGCCTCGTACCTCTGGCCAGCTTTATAGGCTGAGAAAGCTCCCCATTCACTCTAATTCTAGCTGTTGGTAGTGAGTATAACAGTTGAGTCCACGCCACAAATTGCGGGCCAATACCCATACATTTCAACACCCGCCAGAGATATCCCCACTCCACACTGTCAAACGCCTTATGGGCATCCAAGGATGCAATAACCCTTCGGCCACAATTGTCAGACTTCAGCTGCAGGTTCATATGCAGCCTCCGCAGATTAACCGCTGTAGATCTGTCAGGCATAAAACCAGATTGATCCGGATGTACAAGGTTAGCAATGACGCTGGACAAACGGGTAGCTAACACCTTGGCCAAGAGCTTGACATCGATGGTTAACAGAGAGATTGGCCGATATGACTCAGGCTTCCCCAGATCCTTATCCTCCTTCGGAATAACCACTATATTAGCCTCCCTCATAGATGCTGGGAGAAACCCTTGGCATCCAGCCTCCTCCAGTACTAACTTTAATCTGGGAATCAGCACTTCCTCCAAACTTTTATAGATTTCGGCTGGTAACCCATCAACCCCAGGTGCCTTCCCATTGGCCATAGACTTCAGCGCCCGACTCAGTTCCTCCTCGGTGATAGGGGCATCGAGGCTCACCCTATCCTCCTCACTCAATTTCGGAAGACCCAGACTCTCAAGGAAAGTCTCCGTTTCTCCGGCTGACTCATTGACCTTGGAGGAATATAAGTCCGCGTAAAAGTCCGCAAAGACCTTTATAATATCCGGTGTTTCAGATACCCTGCTCCCCCCATCCGAAACCAACGAGTGTACATACGAGGTACTACGCTGAGCCGCGGCTACCACCGATAGCATGTGTCCAACTGTCTCTCCCTCCTGAAAATAAGCCACCCTCTGAAACTCCCGCTTCCTTTCAGCTTTCCCCAGCAGAATCTTTTCCATACAATTTTGCGCTGTTCTCAATCTTTTCTCTGCCTCGGAAGTCCCCAGCACAACCATCTCGTCCTCCGCGGCTTTCAGCTCCTCCAACGCCACTCTCTCCGCTTCCCTCGTCTTCCTCTTACACCTACTAATGTCTCTAAATAGTAACCCTCTCAGGTACGCTTTCATTGCATCCCAAACGGTTAGAGCATCTGTACTCCCATCATTTAACGCAAAGAATTCCGTCACCTCCTTCCCTATACCGTCCAAGTCAATGCTCTGTAACCAGTTAGGATGGATCTTCCATTCTCTCCCGCTTGCGGTCCGTGTCCCCAACAACCTAACCTCTACCTCAATTGGACTATGATCCGAAAGGGCCCTCGGCAGATAACGCACCTCCCCCACCATTGTGTCCAACAGGCGATTACCCAGTGCCATATCAATTCTGGATAGCGTAGCATGAGCCGGTGAATAGCACGAGTATCCTCTCTCCCCAACATGTCTGACTCTCCATAGATCAATCATGCCTAATTCACGCACATAGGTTCCAAATGTTGTAGTGTGCCCCTCCGACCTATTCTGGGTGTTCTTATTTTTATCCCAAAAGTCATCACATATATTGTTCAAATCCCCAATAATTAAGATTGGCAGTGGTTCCCATCGTCCCACCCTCTCCAATACCTCCCTGATCTTCTTACTTGAATATGGAGGTGGAATATACATTGCCGCAACACACAATCTCACTCCATACAATATACATTGTATCACCACATACTGACCCTCAGCATCCACGCATACTTTCACCTCTTCATATTGCACTCCCACCGGCACCAACACTGACACACCTCTTGAGTACGTCGAAAAGGTAGAATGATACCCCTTCTGTATCCAACGTCTATTCAGTACGTCCACTTTCTCCTGTATCAAGTGCGTCTCTAGCAAGCATATCATAGAAGCCCGTTGATCCTTCGCATACTGCAAGCTCGCAGCTCTCCTAGACTTATCCGCCAGGCCTCTCACATTCCAGCTCAATATCTTAAAGCGGTCCCCTATTATGTGACTCATCATCTTTAGTTGTGTCGTTACTCCCGGTTCTGAGCTGTCTAACTTCCCTTCCCACCCTCACCCCACTCCCCCCTCCCCCACATCCCCCAATACTATACATTCTGCCTCTTATCAAGAGTGGGGCACCATCACCCATTGCGAACACTCTTGTTAACGTAACCTTCTCCTTCCGCCTCCCGCTACCGTTTATAACAGAATTCGGCGCAATTCTTAGAAGAACAATATAATTGAACCTGTATTGTATTACAACTGCAAGAAACTAAATAAACTTTTAGTACGCTGCACACCCTTCCTCCCTCGTACTTCTCCGCCGCATCAGCACTCCCAGTGCTTTCCCTGAGTAACATCCAACTCCACCCTCCAACCTTCACATTTCAATTACCAGTGTACTGTCAATCAATCTCTTTTTTTCCCCCCTTTTTGAAAGATTTAAGATATCTCCCGACCAACCCGCCTCACATTTTCAATCTCCTTTCCCTTTAAGTTTTTTAGCGTTAAGATCTATCCACTGGGTAGCGTCCTCCGGCGTCTGGAAAAAATGAATCTTATCCAACGCTACCACTCTCAGTCGTGCCGGAAACATCATGGAGTATTGCACTCCCAGTTCTCTCAGCCGTCTCTTGATACCCGTGAACATCATCCGTTGTTTCTGTACCAGGGCGGAATAGTCAGGGTAAATAGCAATTCTTTGACCTCCAATTGTCAGATCCGTCATGTCTCTAGCCTTCCTCAGGATAATGTCTCTGTCTCTGTAGTTTAGGATTTTGGCAAGCACGGTACGGGGACTTGCTCCAGGGACAGGTGGTTTCGGTGGGACCCTGTGGGCTCTCTCTACCGCAAATACTTTTGTCAGTGCTGCATCACCAAAGGTCTCAAGGAGCCAGCTTTCAATATACTCCGTGGGATTCCTCCCCTCAGTTTTTTCAGGGACACCCACTATACGAATGTTATTTCTTCTGGACCTATTCTCCAGATCCTCATTTTTTGCAGCTAGCTCCGATATTGTTTGAGCAAACTTCCTCTCCGCTTTCTGCAGCTGCACTATATGGTCTTCTGCAGTGCTCACTCTTTCCTCCACAGCCCCCACACGTTTGTCAATCTTTTGCAGGGCTGCATTTATCTGGGCTGTATCCCCTTTAACCTCCTGTAGCTGCTGGGTCAGGGATTGTTTGCAGGATGATACCAGTGCAAAGACATCTCTAAGGGTGGGCTCTGCTCCTGACTCCTTATCTTCAGGTCCCCCCGCTACCACCGCCATGTCACCATCCCCACTCTCCTGTTGTACCTCCTGCTCCTCTGCTGGGCTTTCCTCCTCTCCTTCTGTGTCTGTGTCCCCTCCGGCGTCCTCCTCTGCTTTTCCTGTGTTCCCTGCGGCTTCCACTCTAGCAAACTGCTGGAGCTTTGCCGCCACCGCCATTCTCTTCTGGCATGCCGCGTTGTCCTTCTCCGCCTTCTCCCTGGCGTCGGCGCCATCTTGGCCGGTCCCTGCCTCGCCGGCTCCGGCGTCTCTTTGTCTCCTCCTGGTCATGTTTGCCGATCTCGGGGCCGCCGCTATTCACCGCCGCACTCCCGGGACTCTCCTGCAGCCGGTAAGCGCTTTGAATCGCCGCTCAGCTGCGGCTTATCAGGATAAACTCAGCGTTAGCAGCGGGAGCGCTCTGTCACGCGTCCGCTTACATGGACGTTCAGGCCACGCCCCTGCTGTTCCAATCTTCAACTGATCACCTCCAGCCGCCAGCACTGATAATAGCTGATTGGTGGGTTCCAGGTCTCACACCCCCAACAATCTCATACTGATGATCTATGCTAAGGATAAGCCATCTATACAAAGTTCTGGACACCGCTTTAATCAGTTTTCAATTTATATTTTCCAATCACAAGTATACTAAATTATAAGATTTAGAAAAAGAAAAAAACAGAATTAATCTTACGTGGGTTCCCCAAGTCTCATGGTTCCATCTCCACGACAAACTATTTCATTCCGGGCACCATCCATGAATTGTGCTAGCCACCCAATACTGCCCATGAAGAAGCAGGCATTGACATAAAATAAGATAACGGCAGGATATCTGTTGGAATTTTTCCAGTCTGACAGAAATGTAGCCTGCCAAAATAAGAGAAATTTATTAGGACTGTTATTCTCAATCGATTATGAGTACTGCAGAAAACATGTTAATTTTAAGTATGAATAAAGCCTATTTCACACAGCTGTCATATGGCCATAGTTTAGCATCTGCATTATGGCCGCAAACAACACCCTTCCCCTCCACAGATTTTTGCTGCCCTAGCTTGGTTCAGTAGGAGTTTACTTCAGTTGGTCCAGGTCTTGTGGCTATAACATGAATGCAGCTGTATTAGAGCCACATTAATCTGGCGGTAGTGTGACGTAAGCAAGGCTCAGCGCGTTCTACTGACCATCAGCTTACCAGAGTGAAAAAGGTGAAAAATATAGTGACGGAGCTGAATATGGCGATGTAGACGTGCATCTCCCGATGCTCCTTCTGAGTGAACAGTGGGTTCTCACACTGAATGCCACAGCCTTCCACATCCTCGTACCAACTTTTAGGGTTGTCTGTGCGGACCAGTGGGGCCTCACAACGACCTGAACTGTTGAACTTGATGTTCTGCACCTCATTCTACAAACAAAGGAGCAAAGACATTAAAACCAAGCAGATGCACATACATGTTTTTCTGCAGAACGAGTCACAAAGTCAAAAAGTCACAGCAACATCCAAGTTTTGGATCACAATTATCCATACAAGTCTATGGGTCCACGAAAACCACAGACGGCACACGCATGGCATCAGTGTATGTATTAATATTGTAATGGATAGGAGAAGCTTTGCAATTTTTTTTATTTCATATTTTTTGTAATTGTATTTATTTTTTCATCAATGAAAATCTCTGATGAAACACTGATGCTAAAAACTGACACACTGAACAAACGCTGATGAAAATGTGATCTAAAACACTGATGAACGGTCCAATCTGGGACATGTGAATTTGGTTGAAGGGTGAATTTACACTGGCCAATTTTCATGAAAGAGTTTTCCTAGGAATAGCTGTTTCCCAATAATCAATCATCACCTGACAAATGAACAAAACACTTGTTCGTTGGGTGTAATGATTTTTATGCTCCTGGGCCGTGCATCATCTTGTGTAACCATCGTCCTGTGTTGCGGAGAACACTGACAGTCTTTGTGCACATCTAATACCAATCATTCTGTGTGCATGGGAAGTGCGGTCAGCCTGTGTACGCAGACCCTAATCCTGAAAATGGTCGTGTTTTCACACAGTGGGCACTAGATTTCTATAAATCTCATCCACTTTGCTGGAACTGAGGATATGTGCAGACGATCAGTAAACCATGCGGGTTGGACGCTGCGTACTTCTGCAGTGTCCAGATGTTACAGCATAGTGGGTAGGATTATAAGAAATCCCATGCCCACTATGCGTCCAAAGACGACCGCTCACACCCGCAGAGACGGACATGCGGCACGTCTTTCCAGACTGCAACATCTATTTCTCTTGCGGAGACGCGAGTCACCCAAACAATGTATTGGGCGTGGTGATTCCGCACGGTTCAGTAAACACGAGCAGATTCACCTGCATTCAATAGATGGTAGCACTTTGGATGCCGCGAACATGTTCTGCATCCAAAGCGCTGCCAGTTCCTGATCGTCAGCACACACCCTAAGGAGATGTAGTTTTGTGCATCAAAAATATGCCATGGCAAAAACTCACCCAAAACTTCATCGTGGGAACTGGAACTTAACCTTAGGCTACGTTCCAACAATGAGTATTTGGCGAGTTTTCGATGTTGCAGGTTCTTTGCACCTATTGGCTAAGCTATGTTACTTGGATTTTTTTCATTGCGTTTTTATAGCTTTTTTTGCTGTCTGTTGTTAGTTTGCCATCTTTTAAATGAAGCTGCTTTGCTTGTAATAATTTCTGGTATTTGGCTTTAATAGAACGGTATTGACACAGTTGTGTGAATTAGACGAACTTTTCAGGTCAGATATAAACCTACAGGGTGTCACTTCTGGGTGGCAGTGGTCTCTTCTAGGAGACAGTGGTCATCCTTCCGGAGCAGTGCTACATGGTATTGTTTTCACAAAATGCAGGGGGAGATGTGGACGCCTGGGAGATTTATCATTGTAATCTGATTATTTTACTCTGTATTTGGCCAGTAGAGAGGAGCTTTCATTTGCCAGAAATATATCATTTCTTTACCTAGTCTAAATGTCATGATTCTCCTGAATATGACATTGTTGTTTTTATTTGTCTTGCCTCTTCTCAGAGATATGGCTCCATCTTTTCTGTATGTAAATCGTGTCTAGTTAGCCAACAGGGCATGATCATCAAATAGATTCTCACAAAGACGCTTCAAGGATCACAGCCCCTTGGATAACAAGACTAGATTTACATATAGGTAAAAGGGGACCATATTGGAGAGGCTCAGGAACAAAAGAAAAACAATGCCAGATTCCTGCGCCAATTCCTCCAGGTAAAAAAATGACATTTATGGAAAATGACAGGTCCTCTTTAAACATATTTCATTCATTTTTCTTTCCACTTTGCGCTTTATTAAAATTGCTTTCCTGCCATGAAAGATTTTTGAACATACATAACATACATTTAAAAGGTAATCTGTGACCAGCATCACATCCTAGTAAGTGACACATCACCGGAATCAGGGTCTCAGCCCCTACATCATGATGCTTTCAGATCTGCTGACAGATTCCCTTTAAACAGCTTATCAGTTGTTTGCTTACCGGACATCCCTCAGGAAATCGATCAGTGGAGCACTTTAGAAAATCAGGCCAGCCTCTCTCACGTTCCACAATAGCGCAAGGTCCTCGTGTGGCAAGACACAGACCTTGACTTGGCAGCTCCACTTTGCCCGCTTCGCACTTCGGCATGTACACAGCACATAGCAGGGGTTGTATCGCCTCCCAGCAGCGAGGCGCATTCCGTAACCCTGTAAACAAGTAATAGGAAGAAGGGGGTTCGCAAGCTTCAACTGAAGATCGCTGCACGGACTCGCCACAGCATCGTGAGTCTGCAGCAGAGGAGGAGGTGTCCAGCACTCAGGTGGCCACAACTAAGGGTACCACGTATGTCCGAAATGCGTCAAACTGGGATCGCTCCTGTCCATGTGAGTTCTGTACATACTTTTAATTGAAAAATAAAGCTTATGTTTTACTCATCTGAGTGCTGGACGACACCTCCTTTCCTGTATACAAGTAATACACATTTATATATAGCTCAGTACCACCAAAGAATTGCATATACCTATCATACACAGGCATTTTCCTAACTTCATGTCCACACACTGAGTAGCACTCAAACAAAACCAGATGCAGAGTTGTAGATAGTAACACACATAAGAATACGGGTTATTTAAGGTGTGATATATGGAAAATACATACATATATATATATATATATATTTATATAATTGCCTTGAAATGTTTTCATTTCCTGTTCTGTCCAGATGTCACCGTATGCCAGAATTCCAAGCGGAGGAAGTTCACCGACCGCCATATTGGGACACCCAAGTGATGGGTGTCTCATTCTGAAAACTGCTGTTGGTAGCAACCTATTGTGCGGTACCACCAGCAGAACACCGTCGCACCACACACACACACACACACACACACTCTATACGCCGTATGCGCCACACATACACACACACACACACTCACACACACACATTCACACACTCACGCAGCCTCTTGCGCGGTACCACCAGCGCAACACCGTTGCGAACACGCCACCGGCGGGATGATTCACTGACTGCCGCAATCTTTGTACAGGAGGAGTGCATGCACAGTTTTAATGTGACCGCCGCTATCTGTCTGCACAAAGATGGCGGCGGTCTGATTTACTGCGCCTGCATTCCACGCAGGCGCAGTGAATCATTCGGCTGATCTCGGCGGCAGATGCGCGATGTGTCTACAGGCAGAGGAAGCCGGTCACATTAAAGGGGTTCTGCCATGAACAAAAGTTAATTTTAAAAATTGACTGTGTCTGACCATGTACAGAGCATACCACATCTCCTGGGCAGGGGAGGAAGCAAAAGATAATACTGATATTACAGCAGGGGATCGCAGTGGATTCATTTTGTGAGGTAAAATATTTCACTGACTGTTTTTAAAAATATTTTACCTTACAAAATGTATCCTCTGCGATCTCCTGCTGTAATGTCAGTATTGTCTTTTGCTTCCTCCCCTGCCCAGGAGCTGTGGTATGTTCGGTACACAGTCAGACACCATTTTTAAAATGAACTTTTGTTCGTGGGAAAACTACTGTAAAAGCAAATATCAACGCCAACATGGCTCCTCCTAAAAAGTATGCCAATGACAATGAATGGAAAGCAGCAAAGGCACAACTTTGAAGACAAGAAATTGCAAATGAGACTCTTGAAGAACAGCAGCATCGCTGGGACAAAAACAATGCATATAAGCGTAGGCGTCAAGCACGAGTCCCCTGATGCAAAAGTCATTAGATTAGGACAGGATGGCATTAGGCAACAACAGCGCCGCATGCTTGCCCCATCGTGACATTACCGCCCTCGCATCAGGCCTCCATCTAATATATTATATATATACATGCATACTTCAACGGACAAAACATCTTCATTTAGTGACACATTGGGCCCAATTTAACAAGGTTACTTTCCCAGAATTCTGACATAAGCATTTTGAAATGTCACAAATTAATAAATAAAAAATTTGTAATTTTTGGCGTTTTTATGCCAGTCAGAGATTTTTATTCCAGCTCTGACAGAGGCAAGTGCATGTTGTAAGAAGCAGTTACCGTAGATCATTATTGGTGTGTGCCTCTTAGTGAATTATGTGCATCTTACTCCAAGGGTCCCTTCATTAATACTAGTAATCAAAACAGGTCTGAGTGCCCAGAATTCTAGCCTGACTTGTGCCATCTTTAATGCCTTGCAACTCTGAGGAACAGAAGTAATACAGATTATGCATGGATTAAGTGTGAACATATGCCAGAAATATATCTGTAATAACCTTGGGTGTGGTGCACAGATCATCAGGTGGATTACATATGTTCCAAAAGTCAAAAGATAATTTAATATATAAATATAATGTGTGTATGTCCGGGATTGGCATCTGCACCGTCACAGCTACAGCCACAAAATTTTGCACAGTCACACGTCTGGACCCCGAGAGCGTCATAGGCTATGTTGTGAGGCGAAATTTTAACCCTGCGTGTTCCAATTCACCAAGTTTTCCCCTATCTACATAATGGGGAAAAAGTGAAAGGAAAAGTGTTGGAGGCAAATTGACATGAGCAGGATGCAGGAGCAGATGACACACAGGTATATATTATATACAGGAGGAGATGACATACAGGTATATACTATATATAAGAGGAGATGACATACAGGTATATACTATATACATGAGGAGATGATATACAGGTATATACTATATACAGGAGGAGATGACATACAGGTATCTATATATATAATTGCCTAAGGGTTTTTCCGTCTGTCTGTCTGTCTGTCTGTCTGTCTGTCTGTCTTGGAAATCCCGGCTCTCTGATTGGTCGAGGCTGCCAGGCCTCGACCAATCAGAGACCGGCACAGCGACGATCATGTCATAAAGGACGTAGACATCCCGCGTCTCTGATTGGTCGAGGCCTCCAGGCCTCGACCAATCAGCAACGGGCACAGCGACGATGATGTCATAAAGCACGTAGACATCCTGCGTCTCTGATTGGTCGAGGCCTCCAGGCCTCGACCAATCAGCAACGGGCACAGCGACGATGATGTCATAAAGGACGTAGACATCCTGCGTCTCTGATTGGTCGAGGCCGCCAGGCCTCGACCAATCAGCAACGGGCATAGCGACGATGATGTCATAATGGTTGCCATGGCGACGATGATGTCATAAAGGTTGCCTCGACCAATCAGCGACGGGCACAGTCTGCCGCGAATTCTGGAATCATCATTGTCCATATACTACGGGGACATGCATATTCTAGAATACCCGATGCGTTAGAATCGAGCCACAATCTGGTATACTATATACAGGAGATGACATACAGGTATATACTATATATGGGAGGAGATGACATACAGGTATATACAGAGATGACATACAGGTATATACTATATACAGGAGTTGGGTAGCAACTTATACGGCCAATTAACATGGTAATAATTAATAAACCAGCAATCTGTACCATCAGTCTAAAGGACTTAGAGACCCATCATCAGATTAGCATAATGGCACGAAAAAAGATGATACTAGGTCAAACAAATACTGTATCAAAAACACTTTATTAATAATTATTAAAACTAAGACAACAAGTGTAAGAAAGGTGATACATAACAGGCGCCTTCAATGAGGGCATTGTAAAAATAGCAGGAGGCATGTACTCAGGAGGTACAAGTCTACAAAAAATTCATTTTAACTAACAATACTCATAACCAATTTCTCAATTGATGCCCATAGAGTATAATTACAAAATATAAGAAAAATAATAGAAAAATAATTAATGGTAGGGAATTTTATCTGCGAGCGGAAGCCGGGGAAAATACCTATAGACCACAGTCGTATTAGAAATCTCATTCAGCTCAGCCATGAACAACGTTATAGTGCAAATTGAATATAAGACTAGTGGTAAAGACAGAGTCACCAATCAGGCCATAGTCTAACATAAGCCGCCGCGTAAATTACCCACCGCAATGTAGACTGTCACTCCTGGGGACGCGCCTCTGCCCCACAGTCTACAGTGACAGGAGTGACAGTCTGGCGGCCTCGACCAATCAGAGAGCCGGGATTTCCAGGACAGACAGACAGACAGACAGACAGACGGAAAAACCCTTAGACAATTATATATATAGACTAGATTGTGGCCCGATTCTAACGCATCGGGTATTCTAGAATATGCATGTCCCTGTAATATATGGACAATGATGATTCCAGAATTTGCGGCAGACTGTGTCCGTCGCTGATTGATCGAGGCAACCTTTATGACATCATCGTCGCCATGGCAACCATTATGACATCATCGTCGCTGTGCCCGTTGCTGATTGGTCGAGGCTTGGCGGCCTCGACCAATCAGAGACGCAGGATTTCTACGTCGATGCTGTGTCGGTCTCTGATTGGTCAAGGCCGCCAGGCCTCGACCAATCAGAGAGCCGGGATTTCCAGGACAGACAGACAGACAGACAGACGGAAAAACCCTTAGACAATTATATATATACTAGATTGTGGCCCGATTCTAACGCATCGGGTATTCTAGAATATGCATGTCCCCGTAGTATATGGACAATGATGATTCCAGAATTCGCGGCAGACTGTGCCCGTCGCTGATTGGTCGAGGCAACCTTTATGACATCATCGTCGCCATGGCAACCATTATGACATCATCGTCGCTATGCCCGTTGCTGATTGGTCGAGGCCTGGTGGCCTCGACCAATCAGAGACGCAGGATGTCTACGTGCTTTATGACATCATCGTCGCTGTGCCCGTTGCTGATTGGTCGAGGCCTGGAGGCCTCGACCAATCAGAGACGCGGGATGTCTACGTCCTTTATGACATCATCGTCGCTGTGCCGGTCTCTGATTGGTCGAGGCCTGGCAGCCTCGACCAATCAGAGAGCCGGGATTTCCAGGACAGACAGACAGACAGACAGACAGACAGACGGAAAAACCCTTAGGCAATTATATATATAGATGGGCATCAATTGAGAAATTGGTTATGAGTATTGTTAGTTAAAATGAATTTTTTGTAGACTTGTACCTCCTGAGTACATGCCTCCTGCTATTTTTACAATGCCCTCATTGATGGCGCCTGTTATGTATCACCTTTCTTACACTTGTCTTAGTTTTAATAATTATTAATAAAGTGTTTTTGATACGGTATTTGTTTGACCTAGTATCATCTTTTTTCGTGTCATTATATACAGGAGTTGACACATAGGTACAGTATATACAATATACAGGAGGAGATGACATACAGCAGGTATATACTATTTACAGGGGAGATGACATACAGGTATATACTATACTAGATGGTGGCCTGATTCTAACGCATCGGGTATTCTAGAATATGCATGTCCACGTAGTATATTGCACAGCCCATGTAGTATATTGCCCAGCCACGTAGTATATTGCCCAGCCATGTAGTATATTGCCCAGCCACGTAGTATATTGCCCAGCCACGTAGTATATTGCCCAGTCACGTAGTATATTGCCCAGTCACGTAGTATATTGCCCAGCCACGTAGTATATTGCCCAGTGACGTAGTATACTGCCCAGTGATGTAGTATACAGCACAGAGCCACGTAGTACATTGCACAGCGACGTAGTATACAGCACAGAGCAACGTAGTACATTGCACAGCGACATAGTATACAGCACAGAGCAACGTAGTATATTGCACAGCGACGTAGTATACAGCACAGAGCTACGTAGTATATTGCCCAGCCACGTAGCATATTGGCCAGTCACGTAGTATATTGCCCAGCTACATAGTATATTGCCCAGCCACGTATGTCACAGGTTAAAAAATAAAAAATAAACATATACTCACCTTCCGAGGGCCCCTTGTAGTTCGGTCACATGACAGGTCCTTCTCGCGCAGGCGCACAGGATCTGTGATGATGTCGCGGTCACATGACCGTGACGTCATGGCAGGTCCTTCTCGCGCAGGATCTGTGAAAAAGTCACGGTCACATGACCGTGACATCATGGCAGGTCCTTCTCGCGCAGGCGCACAGGGCCTGTGATGACGTCGCGGTCACATGACCGTGACGTCATGGCAGGTCCTTCTCCCATACCATCCTTGGCACCGGAACCTGCCGCTTGCATGGAGCGGTCACCGGAGGGTCGCAAAAGGTGAGTATATAATGATTTTTTATTTTTAACATTAGAGGTTTTTTCTATTGACGCTGCATTGTCAGCATCAATAGTAAAAACTTGGTCACACAGGGTTAATAGCGGCGGTAACGGAGTGAGCTACCCACAGCATAACGTGGTCCGTTACCGCTGGCATTAACCCTGTGTGAGCGGTAACTGCAGGGAGTATGGAGCGGGCGCCGGGCACAGACTGCAGGGGAGGGACTAATCGGACTGTGGCCGTCGCTGATTGGTCGCGGCAGCCATGACAGGCAGCTGGCAAAACCTATCAGCGACTTGGATTCCATGACAGACAGAGGCCATGACCAATGAATATCCGTGACAGACAGAAGGACAGACAGACAGAAAGACGGAAGTGACCCTTAGACAATTATATAGTAGATGCAGGGGAGATGACATACAGGTATATACTAAATACAGGAGATGACATACAGGTGTATACTATATATAAGGGAGATGACAAACATGTATATACTGAGGGGAAAATGAGAGGTGTGAGGTGAAAATGAGAGGTGTGAGGTGAAAATGAAAAGGTTTGAGTGCAAAATGAGAGGAGTGAGGGAAAATAGTGGAGTGATTGGAAAATGACAGATGTGAGGTCGAAATGACAAGTGTTAGGGGGGAATGAGAGGAGTGAGGGAAAATAGTGGAGTGATTGGAAAATGACAGATGTGAGGTCGAATTGACAAGTGTTAGGGGGGAATGAGAGGAGTGAGGGGGGGAATGAGAAGAGTGAGGGGGAAAATAAGAGGAGGGAGGGGGAAAATGAGAGGTGTGATGGGAAAATAAGAGAAATGAGGTGCTATAACTAACCACAGATATTTACTATGCCCAGGCAACGCCGGGCTCTTCAGCTAGTTATGTATAATTCCCCAGTCTGAGCATACAGTGACATGAGGAAGGCATGGATCAGATGTGGGAGGGGGGGAACCGGGTTCTTACCAAAGAGGCATATCAGCAACGATATTGCTGTAGTGAGAAATCATCTTAGCCCACTTAAAAACTTGGGCACGTTGTTTATGGATCGTTATATTTTACTGGAGTATAAAATTGCCAATTTCCACACAAACCACAATGTACGAGGGCCTATATAGCTAGCCAAGAGGAATTGTGTATAAGGGCGCAGGTCATTTAACAACCTAAATTTAAAATAGTTGATTTGTGGTATGAAAGACCCCAGATAAATGAAGCCAGTAAACATGAAAAAGGGACAGATTCAGGAATAAATAAGCATGTGGACTTCATTCATTTTCTAGATTTATCCTATCATATCTTGAATTTTGGTTTTTAGTGTTTTATCAACGGTTCCAAGAAGTTATAGTGAAGCCTAACATCCCATAGTGACCTAGTACTGTAGGTTGTGAACACTGCCTGGTTGTTGCACATGACCGTTTAATTCAAGGGAACTAGTGTAAACTACACCTTCACAAATATTATAAATGTGAGCCATTATATGCAGTTTTCCTAAGTAAACATATGTTCATGATGAAGACCATGTTTTACTATAGCAGGAATAAGTCCAAAACACCAAAAATCTGCACATTTTTCCATGATACCTTTTTTTCTTCATTTAAGAACCACTGCTTGTTTTGGCTTACAAATGCTGATTAAAAAAAAAAAATGTTATTAGGTCACTGAGACCTAAGACTATGTAGGAATATAAAGGCACAGATGATTGGCCTCGGGGAGACCAAAACATCCAACACCGCGGAGACACCATCACGTGTTTCTCAACGCAGTGATTCCAGAACACTGCCCCCATCCCTTATGGGAAATATGCAGATACATGTAAAGAAGCTGCGGAGACACCATCACGTGTTTCTCGACGCAAGCAGTGAATAGCCAGGCCTTTCCCCGGGAAGGAACAACCACAGGAAGGGCAGCATCCCATGAAGGAAAGCCACCTATGCCAAGCATGGTATCCATCCACAGACAGCTGTTTCGGGGTTTTTGCCCCTCATCAGTGTGGAGTAGGAATCTGGCTATTAGGAGCAGTGCCTAGTAAAAAGGCTATAAAGGCACAGATGATTGGCCTCGGGGAGACCAAAACATCCAACACCGCGGAGACACCATCACGTGTTTCTCAACGCAGTGATTCCAGAACACTGCCCCCATCCCTTATGGGAAATATGCAGATACATGTAAAGAAGCTGCAGAGACACCATCACGTGTTTCTCGACGCAAGCAGTGAATAGCCAGGCCTTTCCCCGGGAAGGAACAACCACGGGAAGGGCAGCATCCCATGAAGGAAAGCCACCTATGCCAAGCATGGTATCCATCCACAGACAGCTGTTTCGGGGTTTTTGCCCCTCATCAGTGTGGAGTAGGAATCTGGCTATTAGGAGCAGTGCCTAGTAAAAAGGCTATAAAGGCACAGATGATTGGCCTCGGGGAGACCAAAACATCCAACACCGCGGAGACACCATCACGTGTTTCTCAACACAGTGATTCCAGAACACTGCCCCCATCCCTTATGGGAAATATGCAGATACATGTAAAGAAGCTGCGGAGACACCATCACGTGTTTCTCGACGCAAGCAGTGAATAGCCAGGCCTTTCCCCGGGAAGGAACAACCACGGGAAGGGCAGCATCCCATGAAGGAAAGCCACCTATGCCAAGCATGGTATCCATCCACAGACAGCTGTTTCGGGGTTTTTGCCCCTCATCAGTGTGGAGTAGGAATCTGGCTATTAGGAGCAGTGCCTAGTAAAAAGGCTATAAAGGCACAGATGATTGGCCTCGGGGAGACCAAAACATCCAACACCGCGGAGACACCATCACGTGTTTCTCAACGCAGTGATTCCAGAACACTGCCCCCATCCCTTATGGGAAATATGCAGATACATGTAAAGAAGCTGCGGAGACACTATCACGTGTTTCTCGACGCAAGCAGTGAATAGCCAGGCCTTTCCCCGGGAAGGAATCACTGCGTTGAGAAACACGTGATGGTGTCTCCGCGGTGTTGGATGTTTTGGTCTCCCCGAGGCCAATCATCTGTGCCTTTATAGCCTTTTTACTAGGCACTGCTCCTAATAGCCAGATTCCTACTCCACACTGATGAGGGGCAAAAACCCCGAAACAGCTGTCTGTGGATGGATACCATGCTTGGCATAGGTGGCTTTCCTTCATGGGATGCTGCCCTTCCCGTGGTTGTTCCTTCCCGGGGAAAGGCCTGGCTATTCACTGCTTGCGTCGAGAAACACGTGATGGTGTCTCCGCAGCTTCTTTACATGTATGTAGGAATATAATCCTTTGTAAAGAGGACTAATAACATTCAGTTGTAAATTTATGTATATATTTCTGTGACGAATAACAAAAAAATGGTACAAAGAAAATGTATTTTCATATTTGCCAACAGTCCTGATTTTGCCAGTTCAGTCTCCCCTAGAATGCGTATCTGGCCCCTGTGCTTACTTTTTTGCTATTATCTGCAAAATTACTTTAGTTAGAATTTTGAGACTCTAGGTATTCCTCAAGTATGTCATTGTTGGTAATATCCAGTTGTTCATATAATTGTTTTGATAGGCATTTTGGTGTAACAATGCTTTTTTGGAGAAAACCACACCTGTATGGAACGGGGGCCTTTTAGGCCTCTGCTGTTTTTATCATGTACTCAGCACTTCAAGAAATGTAGCTGCAGCTAGTTTACTCTAGATTTATATTACTTTGTGTGTTTTTCATATCTTTGTTTGAAATTTTGAAAAAAAAAATGTTTTTTGGTGTTTTCTGCAAAAAAAATTATAATTAAAATGTTGTGCATTATTCCTATCTTATTTTGCAATTTTGAAATAAACTTGTAAAAGTTATTTATGTGAGTTTCTCCATATGATTTGCACGGGGGCCTAAAAGGCCCCCGTTACGTAAAAGTGTAGATTTGTGACGTCACACATTCTAGGGTTAAATCAAACCACTAAAGGTACCTTCACACATAACGATATCGTTAACGATATCGTTGCTTTTGGTGACGTTGCAACGATATCGTTAAGGAAATCGCTATGTGTGACAGCGACCAACGATCAGGCCCCTGCTGGGCCATCGTTGGTCGCTGAACAAAGTCCAGAACTTTATTTCGTCGCTGGATCTCCCGTGGACATCGCTGGATCGGCGTGTGTGACACCGATCCAGCGATGTCTTCACTGGTAACCAGGGTAAACATCGGGTAACTAAGCGCAGGGCCGCGCTTAGTAACCCGATGTTTACCCTGGTTACCATCCTAAAAGTAAAAAAAACAAACACTACATACTTACCTAACGCTGTCTGTCCCCGGCGCTGTGCTCTGCACTCCTCCTGTACTGGCTGTGAGCGTCGGTCAGCCGGAAAGCAGAGCGGTGACGTCACCGCTCTGCTTTCCGGCCGCTGTGCTCACAGCCAGTACAGGAGGAGTGCAGAGAAGCTGAGCGCCGGGGACAGACAGCGGTAGGTAAGTATGTAGTGTTTGTTTTTTTTTACTTTTAGGATGGTAACCAGGGTAAACATCGGGTTACTAAGCGCGGCCCTGCGCTTAGTTACCCGATGTTTACCCTGGTTACCAGTGAAGACATCGCTGAATCGGTGTCACACACGCCGATTCAGCGATGTCTGCGGGGAGTCCAGCGACCAAATAAAGTTCTGGACTTTCTTCCCCGACCAGCGACAGCACAGCAGGGGCCTGATCGCTGCTGCCTGTCACACTGGACGATATCGCTAGCGAGGACGCTGCAACGTCACGGATCGCTAGCGATATCGTCTAGTGTGACGGTACCTTTAAAGGTATGGGGCTCAGTAAAACTATACTCAAAAGTGGGCGTTCTTGCTGGTTAACTGTTGGCAAGAATATTATTTAACGAGGAATCGAACAGGCGTGTCCGGGGTGGGGTCAAATCCTTTTTGATGGTAGGATTTTTTTTCTCCTGTGTGGAATTTGTATTTTAACATACATATTTACTGTATAGAGACTGTACAGAAAGCAAATGAAAAGGCAACAACAGCTGGAAGAACAATAGTCCTTCCCCCAAGGAGCACACCTGTGGGTTGTGAATAATGTTCACTGCAGGACCTGAGGGAGCCAAAGCTCCAACCCGTCAAGGAACAAAACAACTGTTGATTCAATGATGCCACCTAGAGGAAAGTGCAGCACTGTTCCCAGATTAGACTGAACTAATTGGATGAATTATTACTTTGTTTGTATTTATAAGGATCAACAAAGTATGGTATACTTGTGTGTTTATGATTGGTATTCAAGAATTGTATGCTCAATAAATGACCACTTCCATGAGCCTCATCATGACTTGGAGTAAGACAGGTACCAATTCAGCCAGTGATACAAAACAAAGTCTTCCCTGCTCGGCAGTAAGCCTGAAAGCTGCTAGTCAAAGGTCAACGACCACAGCGCTAATCGCATGGTAATCAACAGCAGGAGAGGAAGCTACAACTCCTTCAAGGTGGCTCTCTAAGGGTATGTTTCCACGTGCCGGATTACATTAGGATTTGCTGGGGATTGGACACTGCTTACAGCCGCAGCGTCCTATCCCCAACGTCCAGATGTTACAGCGTAGTGGAGGAGATTATGAAATCCCGTCTCCATTATGAGCTCAGGGCCGCATCCGGCAGCCCTTCGTAACCGGACATGCGGCGCGTCTTTATAGACTGCAGCATGTCTATTTATCTTACGGAGATGCTACGTCTCCGCAAGATAAATACCACAGTCAATGAATATGATGCGGTGATTCCGCATGTGATCAATGAACACATCCGGAATCACCACACGTACAACAGGGGGTGGCGCTTTGGGCGGGGCGAGGTATCCGCTGCGTCCAAAGCGCAGAGCTTCCAGACCGTGGAAACATACCCTAAGTTGACCCAAAGGTGTTCTCAAAGGGAAGAAGTCCCAGAGACAGGTATTCTCTGCATTGGCTTTCACTGGGACAAAATGTCTGTCTGTCTGTAGACAGTCAAGAAAGGCTGAGTGTAGGTTCTGGCCACTGTATCATACGGACAACAGCAGCAGTGCACTGGTGATGAGTTCATATTGAGCGCTAAGCAGGGATCTTCACTGCAGAAGATGGCCGTGGGTTACACTGTGAGAGGAATCTAAGTGGTAATGTTTCTCTTTACCGCTAAGTAATTGCCTCTTTAGTGAGGAAGAGAACTTGAACTCCAGTGCCACCTACTGGAAGTAGCAATCCTAAAAGTTATTATTGACCCCTCAATTAGCCTTGCCATGACACTTTGATAGAATTAAAAGCCTAGAAAAGAGCAAGGGGTCACCATAGTATCACCTTACCCAATAATGAATCAGTACTATTACTGCGGAGGTCGGATCCCCTGCTTTGATGTGGGCTCCGGCGCTGAGCCCACCTCAAAGCCGGGACATGTCAGCTGTTTTAAACAGCTGACATGTGCCCGCAATAGCGGCGGGTGAAATCGCGATTCACCCGCCGCTATTAAGTAGTTAAATGCCGCTGTCAAATGCTGACAGCGGCATTTAACCGGCGCTTCCGGCCAACGGGCCAGAAATGAGCACATCGCCGACCCCGTAACATGATCGGGGGTCAGCGATGTGTCTGCATAGTAACCATAGAGGTCCTTGAGACCTCTATGGTGCTGATGCCGGATTGCTATGAGCGCCACCCTGTGGTCGGTGCTTATAGCAATGCAGGAATTCAGCTACATAGGAGCGATCTGATGATCGCTCCCATGTAGCTGAGCCGATTGAGTTGTGCCAGCTTCTAGCCTCCCATGGAGGCTATTGAAGCATGGCAAAAGTTTTAAAAAAAAAGTTTTAAAAAATATGAAAAAAAAAAAATAAAAAAATATAAAAGTTTAAATCACCCCATTCAAAATAAAACAATAAAAAAAAAATCAAACCTACACATATTTGGTACTGTAGATCGCCACATTCAGAATCACCCGATCTATCACTAAAAAAAAGGATTAACCTGATCGCTAAACGGCGTAGCGAGAAAAAAATTCGAAACGCTAGAATTACGTTTTTTTGGTCGCCGCAACATTGCATTATAATGCAATAACGGGCGACCAAAAGAATGTATCTGAACCAAAATGGTATCATTAAAAACATCAGCTCGGCACGCAAAAAATAAGCCCTCACCCGACCCCAGATCATGAAAAATGGAGACGCTACCAGTATTGGAAAATGGCGCAATTTTTTTTTTTTAGCAAAGTTTGGATTTCTTTTTTTACCACTTAGATAAAACATAACCTAGACATGTTTGGTGTCTATGAACTCAAAGTGACCTGGAGAATCAAAACGGCAGGTCAGTTTTAGCATTTAGTGAACCTAGCAAAAAAGTCAAACAAAAAACAAATGTGGGATTGCACTTTTTTTGCAATTTCACCGCACTTGGAATTTTTTTTCCAGTTTTCTAGTACACGACATGCTAAAACCAATGATGTCGTTCAAAAGTGCAACTTGTCCCGCAAAAAACAAGCGCTCACATGGCCATATTGACGGAAAAATAAAAAAGTTATGGCTCTGGGAAGGAGGGGAGCAAAAAACGAGAACGCAAAAACGGAAAAGGGCAAGGTTGTGAAGGGGTTAAGATAAATAAGCAATACATGCCGCATTACACATACTCTAAAAAAATGAGAGAAGAATAAAAAGAATCTATAATATAACGCTGGGAGCGTCACTCTGTCCGAAGCCGGCAGTGTGTCTTCAAGAAAATGGCGCTGGAAAGCGCGAACTGCGCAGGCGCCGATTCCGGCAGCAGGAGGACGAAGAAAATGGGCGGAAAGGAATGGCGTAAGTAACAAATTGCTGTGGCATGAAGCTGTGACACTTCATGCCACAGCAATTTGTTATTTACGCCACCTGATTCCTTTCCGCCGCCATTTTCTTGGTCCTGCTGCCGGAATCGGCGCCTGCGCAGTCCGTGCTTTCCGGCGCCATTTTCTTGAAGACACACTGCCGGCGCCATTTTCTTGAAGACACACTGCAGGTGTGTCTTCAAGAAAATGGCGCCGGAAAGCGCAGACAGCGCAGGCGCCGATTCCGCCAGCAGAAGGACCAAGAAAATGGCGACGGAAAGGAATCAGGTGGCGCAAGTAACAAATTGCTGTGGCATGAGGCTGTGGCACTTCATGCCACAGCTATTTGTTACTTACGCCACCTGATACGGGGCATATACTATGGAGCATCTTATGGAGCAGCGTATGGGGCATATGGATGGGAGCAGCAAATTAAAGAACGGTGCCGCAGGATGGGAGCAGCACATGACAGAACGGGGGTGCAGGATGGGAGCAGCACATGGCAGGATGGGAGCAGCAAATGACAGAACGGGGGCGCAGGATGGGAGCAGCACATGACAGAACGGGGGCGCAGAATGGGAGCAGCACATGACAGAACGGGGGCGCAGGATGGGAGCAGCACATGACAGAACGGGGGCGCAGGATGGGAGCAGCACATGACAGAACTGGGGCGCAGGATGGGAGCAGCACATGACAGAACGGGGGCGCAGGATGGGAGCAGCACATGACAGAACGGGGGCGCAGGATGGGAGCAGCACATGACAGGATGGGGATGCAGGATGGAGCAGCACATGACAGAATGGGGGCGGAGGATGGAGCAGCACATGACAGGATGGGGACGCAGGATGGAGCAGCACATGACAGGATAGGGACGCAGGATGGAGCAGCACATACCAGGATGGAGACCATATACCAATATAAATGCTTGCCACCCGGGCGTAGAACGGGTTCAATAGCTAGTCTTTTCAATAATGAGGTTTCGTTTGGCGTCTGAACCTCCTATGTTCATAGCCATATATGTAATGCCATTACAGTGTCATAGCTCATTTGTGGGCTGGGATCTCCACTTTCTCTCTTATCTGCAATGATCTATTAATATCAATCAAAGTTGGACTTTTCCTTACCAACAATTTTTTGTGGCAAAAAGTAGCTAGCTATTAATATTTTTTTTTCTGCCTGTCTCCGTCCAAAAAAAGGAGTTTCCTGATCAAAATCTGATACACATGAAAATTGGACAAGTGTGTGCCCAATAGAAGTTGGCCGATACTGTGCAGCCGTTCTTCTCCTGCCTAGCTGCAGCTATATGCCACATAATGTGTAATGGAATCCTTCTTTGCTGATGGGAATTTTGATGATACACTTGTTCAGACAGCCATAAGATTTTTTGGGGGTTTTCATCGTCCCACACTCATAGCCATAACAGCCATACCTTTTTTATTTTCACTTATGCATCGGCATGTAATGTCGTGCTTTTTGAAAAATTAAACCTTAAATTTATATTTAACTTTTATTAGGTGTTAAATGCAAAAAAAACCCTGTTACAGTTTTTATTTAATCCATTTACCAATCACCATGTTTGTATTGTACGAGTTGTCACAATACCAGGGATACAAAATATGTCTACGTCATTACCAGTATGTTATGTTTATTTAAAAAGGTTTATTACAAAAATACATTTATTGTAGTATGCAATTTTTTTTTTTACTTTTACCAACTCTTACTTTTCATCTTTTAGTTTTACCTATAGTTTAATTCAGGGATGCACAACATTGTTTGGTTAGAGGGCCACATTGGCATACTGAACCAATCCCAAGGTCCCAGAGTTCTGAAGGGCCAGTAATGAGTCCGGATCTAAATTGTCACCACTGCTCCTATCTGAGTGTCTGGGTGCAGTGAATGACAGTTCTGCTGTCTAATCTAGGTATCCAATCGGATGCTGAGCTGTCAGTATTTGAAGTGATAGTCTAGCCGTCCAATCAGGACCAGGGTGTACTGGGCGCTACAATGGCAATTTGCAATTTTCATTCAGCAGCATCCACTGCTGCTTGTTTCTGGAAAACACCCATGGAGTCAAAATTGTCAAAATCCAGGAGCAAAAATAACGCACTGTTCCTCCTGAGTCTCACCGTATGGCCCACCCTGTAGAAAGTAATCAATTACACCGCCATTTGAAAGTATGGACATAGCAAACTAGGGATTTTAACCCCATGCATATAACAGGGTGGGCCATTTATATGGATACACCTGGGTGGGCCATGTATATGGATACACCTACATAAAATGGGAATGGTTGGTGATATCAACTTCCTGTTTGTGGCACATTAGTATATGATGGGAGGGGAACAACTTTTTAAGATGGGTGGTGACCATGGCGGCCATTTGGAAGTTGGCCATTTTTTAATGCAACTTTATAAACGGCCCACCCAGGTGTATCCATATACATTGTCCACCCTGTAGAAAAATAAGTACCATATAGTAAATACACTCCTTAAAGGAGTTGTCTAGGTTCATTACAAAAGTCTGCAGTCAATCTATGCGACTGCACACTTGTAGATCCTCACATTGAGCGCTGGGAGGAATGTCGGGTGTTAGCGGAGAGACAGATTGGTCATGTGACCGTAAGTATCTGTATATGCATACACCCTGTCACATTATAATTAGATATGCGTGGCATCGCTCAATTCACTTGTGTTGATCAAGGCTGCCCATGTCTAGAAAGAATATGAGTATCACACACTTGCAGTCACATGACCGCTCAGTCTCGCCACCGGAGAATCATCACAGCACGTCCTGTGCGTGATGTGGAAATTCACAAGTCTGCAGTCACCTAGATTGACTGCGAAGTTTTGTGAAAAACCTGGTCAACCCCTTTAACATTTATATTGCAACACCATAAGGGAAAGTCGTGAAATTATGGATATCACAGGATCAATGAACATGCAAACTATGAAAAAAAATTGAAACAAATTTTGAAAACATCTCAATTTATTCAGCATTAAGCATGGGTGCCACATACAGAAATATGTGCAGTTACACACCTTGTCATGCTATCAATGAGATTAATAATGGTGTCTGAGAAATGTTCTGCCATGCTGAATACACTTGGGCACGCAAATTCTGAAGATCCGCGAATGGCAGCTCTCTTTACAATTGCTGACCAATGGCATCCTAGAAGTGTGTGATGGTAGACAAGTCTGGAGAGGCTGCAGGACATGGCAGCACGTTCACGCCCAACAGGCTGCTCAGTAGAATGAGTAACATCCAGCCTGAAGGAAACGTCGACCACTGATTCCACAATTGATCCATTCTGTACTGCAAATGAAATTGCAAGCATAAGGTGTCAAAGCACAAAAAAGACTTTTTATTCTACGTCCATACGGAGCGGTCCAGGGCTTCAGAGGCGCAATGATGTGAGAGAACGAAGCCACGCACGTGTGAGATTAGTATAGCACTGCTGATAATGCCGGCCCTTGTAAGCCATGTTGCCATACCCACAGGGGCGTGATAACATGCTAAGTGGGCCGACTAGTTTGGCGACACTAATGCCCCATCTACTATATAATTGTCTAAGGGTCACTTCCGTCTTTCTGTCTGTCCTTCTGTCTGTCACGGATATTCATTGGTCGCAGCCTCTGTCTGTCATGGAATCCAAGTCGCTGATTGGTCGTGGCAAAACGCCCACGACCATTGCCATGACCAATCAGCGACGGCCGCAGTCCGGCGGCAATATGACCGCTCTTTCCTCCCCGCAGTCACTCAGTGCTCGCTCCATACTCCCCTCCAGTCAGCCCTCACACAGGGTTAATGCCAGCGTTACCGGACCGCGGTGTAACGCACTCCGATTACGCAGCTATTAACCCTGTGTGACCAACTTTTTACTATTGATGCTGCGTATGCTACGTGACTGGGCAATATACTACGTGACTGGGCAATATACTACGTAACTGGGCAATATACTACGTAACTGGGCAATATACTACGTGACTGGGCAATATACTAAGTGACTGGGCAATATACTACGTGGGCTGTGCAATATACTACGTGGCTCTGTGCTGTATACTACGTGACTGGGCAATATACTACGTGACTGGGCAATATACTACGTAACTGGGCAATATACTACGTGACTGGGCAATATACTAAGTGACTGGGCAATATACTACGTGGCTGGGCAATATTATACGTGGCTGGGCAATATACTACGTGACTGGGCAATATACTACATGACTGGGCAATATACTACGTGGCTGGGCAATATAGTATGTGGCTGGGCAATATAGTACGTGGCTGGGCAATATAGTACGTGGCTGGCCAATATACTATGTGGCTGGGCAATATACTACGTGGCTGGGCAATATAGTACGTGGCTGGGCAATATAGTACGTGGCTGGGCAATATTCTACGTGGCTGGGCAATATACTACGTGACTGGGCAGTATACTACGTAGGTGGGCAATATACTACGTGACTGGGCAATATACTACGTGGACATGCATATTCTAGAATACCCGATGCGTTAGAATCGGGCCACCATCTAGTCAACTAATAAAAGGGTTAATTTACATATCGTAAACGGACTTTAGAAATACTTTTTCTAAAGATCTATTTGTGTCCAGTGTAGTGAAAGGAATGTTAGGCAGGGTATTTAGATAGGTAGACACAACTGCTGGCGGTTCTGGGGCTACGGGGAACCTGACAGGTTCCCTGTTAAAGATGGTGGCCATACTTTATATTGGCAAAACTTGATGACAGGTTCCCTTTAACTGTGCTACCATACTTAACACTGAATAAATTGAGTTGTTTTTAAGATTTTGATTCCATTTTTTGGAGAATTTGCATATTATTAACATGTTTATCAATATTGTGATTTTCATAATTCTATGACATTTCCTTCTTGGTGTTGTAAATTTAATTGTTGAGGAGTGTAACTAGCATGATTCATGATTGAGACCATCACTGAACCGCAGGTCCAGTGTCAGCACCCAGCGCACCCGGGCAAGTGCCGGGGCCCTGAGCAAGTGGGGGGGCTTACTCACCGTCAGGGACAGCGGCATGCTATGTGGGCCCAGTGCCAGTGCCTGTGACTGGGCCCAACCCTCCCACTTGCTCAGGGCCTCGGCACTTGCGATAATTACCTATCCCGCTCCAATGCTGCGGTGCCTTCTACATCTTCTGACTGTGACGTTCAGGTCAGAGGGCACGATGACATCACAAGTGTATGCCATATGCCTGAACAGTCACAGTGCAGAAAGCCAGAAGACGACAACGCTGAGGAGTAGAGCAAGCGGCCAGCGAGGTGAATATTTCATTTTTTTTTTATGTTTTGAGCATCTTATGGGGCCAATTACACATGGAGCAGTATATGGGGCCCATTATCTATGAAGCATCTTATAGGGCCAATTATGTATGGCGCATCTTATGGAGCCTATTATATATGGAGAATCTTATGGGACCAATTATATATGGAGCATCTTATGGGGCCAATTATATATGGAGCATCTTATGGGGTGAATTACATATGGAGCAGTTTATGGGGCTCATCATATTCTGGAGCATTATATGGTGCCCATCATATACTGTATGGAGCATTAAATATACTATATGGAGCATTATGTGGGGCTCATTATTCTGTATGGTGCATTATATAGGGTCCATTATTCTGTATGGTGCATTATATAGGGTCCATTATTCTGTATGGAGCAATATATGGGGCTCATTATTTTGTGTGGCGCACTTTGTGGTGCCAATAATACTGTATGGAGCAATATACAGTCATGGCCAAAAGTATTGACACCCCTGCAATTCTGTCAGATAATACTCATTTTCTTCCTGAAAATGATTGCAAACACAAATTCTTTGTTATTATCTTCATTTAATTTGTCTTAAATGAAAAAAAAAATACAAAAAGAATTGTCCTAAAGCCAAACTGGATAGAATTCCACACCAAACACAAAAAAGGGGGTGGACAAAAGTATTGGCACTGTTCAAAAAATCATGTGATGTTGGCAATAACTAAATCATACTTGCAGCCAGTTGACATGGATTAAAGTTGACTCAACCTCTGTCCTGTGTCCTTGTGTGTACCACATTGAGCATGGAGAAAAGAAAGAAGACCAAAGAACTGTCTGAGGACTTGAGAAACCAAATTGTGAGGAAGCATGAGCAATCTCAAGGCTACAAGTCCATCTCCAAAGACCTGAATGCTCCTGTGTCTACCGTGCGCTGTGTCATCAAGAAGTTTAAAGCCCATGGCACTGTGGCTAACCTCCCTAGATG
The DNA here is from genome assembly GCF_032444005.1 of Ranitomeya imitator. Lineage (NCBI taxonomy): Eukaryota > Metazoa > Chordata > Amphibia > Anura > Dendrobatidae > Ranitomeya > Ranitomeya imitator. The sequence continues at coordinate 411,818,367 of NC_091285.1, forward strand.
TGGACGGAAAAGAAAAATTGACAAGAGATTTCAACGCAAGATTGTGCGGATGTTGGATAAAGAACCTCGACTAACATCCAAACAAGTTCAAGCTGCCCTGCAGTCCGAGGGTACAACAGTCAACCTGTACTATCCGTCGGCATCTGAATGAAAAGGGGCTGTATGGTAGGAGACCCAGGAAGACCCCACTTCTTACCCCGAGACATAAAAAAGCCAGGCTGGAGTTCGCCAAAACTTACCTGAAAAAGTCTTAAACGTTTTGGAAGAATGTTCTCTGGTCAGATGAGACAAAAGTAGAGCTTTTTGGGCAAAGGCATCAACATAGAGTTTACAGGAGAAAAAAGAGGCATTCAAAGAAAAGAACACGGTCCCTACAGTCAAACATGGCGGAGGTTCCCTGATGTTTTGGGGTTGCTTTGCTGCCTCTGGCACTGGACTGCTTGACCGTGTGCATGGCATTATGAAGTCTGAAGACTACCAACAAATTTTGGAGCATAATGTAGGGCCCAGTGTGAAAAAGCTGGGTCTCCCTCAGAGGTCATGGGTCTTCCAGCACAATGACCCAAAACACCCTTCAAAAAGCACTAGAAAATGGTTTGAGAGAAAGCACTGGAGACTTCTAAGGTGGCCAATAATGAGTCCAGACCTGAATCCCATAGAACACCAGTGGAGAGATCTAAAAACGGCAGTTTGAAGAAGGCACCCTTCAAATATCAGGGACCTGGAGCAGTTTGCCAAAGAAGAATGGTCTAAAATTCCAGCAGAGCATTGTAAGAAACTCATTGATGGTTACCGGAAGTGGTTGGTCGCAGTTATTTTGGCTAAAGGTTGTGCAACCAAGTATTAGGCTGAGGGTGTCAATACTTTTGTCTGGACCACTTTTGGAGTTTTGTGTGAAATGATCAATGTTTTGCTTTTTGCTTCATTCTCTTTTGTGTTTTTTCATTTAAGACAAATTAAATGAAGATAATAATACCAAAGAATTTGTGATTGCAATCATTTTCAGGAAGAAACTGAGTATTATCTGACAGAATTGCAGGGGTGTCAAAACTTTTGGCCATGACTGTATGGGGCTCATTATTCTGTATGGAGCACTATGTGGTGCCCATAATACTGTATGGAGGACTATACTGTCTGATTTTTGAGCTATTGATATCACTCATATAATGTAAGAAGTTAGTGAAATCTTTGGCATTGTAATATACCTATATTTCTCTGCCATATCTGTGCATCAAGAATCGTGGTATGTGTTAAAGGAACCCACGAAGACTCTTTCAACCAGGACCCACGAAAACTTGGAGCCGGCCCTGATGAACCTGACTGATATCTTTAGGTTCACATTTGCTTTTTAAATTGCTTTTATTTTCATAGTTCAGAAGAATGGAATGCATAGCTATTACCGATGAGTGAACATGCTCAGATAAGGTGTTATATGAGCATGCTCGTGAGCTAACCAAGTGACTTTGGCGTGCTCGATAAATATGCTTGAGTCTCCGTGCCTGCATGTCTCGTAGCTAATCAACAGCCGGAATACATGCAGGGATTGCATGTTTGATAGGCAATCCCTGCATGTATTGCGGCTGTTGAACAACCACAAGACATGCAGGTGTGGAGACTCATACATATTTTTCAAGCACGATGAGGACACTGTTAGCACACGAGCATGCTCAGATGACACCTTATCTGAGCATGTTCACTCATCATCAGCAATAGCTATAAGTTCTGTCATAGTGATGGTCTTTTTTCACACAGATGTGTATCAAGACTGAATGTTGTCTGTTGGGTTGCAATGGCATCTGTGTTGACAAAGATCCAGCAATTAGAAATCATTTCAATTATACATATAAATAACAATGCAAGTGTGAACAGTACCATAAAAATTCTTCTCCCTGGAAACACATGGTCATAAGCATTTCACAGTGAGTGCTGGCCATGATGAGGAGATACTAAAGAGACTGCCAAGTGCTTGTGATCAGCAGTTTCCATAAACCACTCATTCTATGGAGAAAGTTCATGTGTGGCCTGCTCCCCTGTATCTCCCCCAGCAGACAGAACCAACACCAACACCAATCCAGCTTCATACAATGCCAAAATCAAATAGAACATTATGTTAGGGAAAGCCTTTAATTATCTACAAACAAATGGGCAGAATGAATGAAAAGGTAGAGCAGCTTAAAATGGCAATTTTTTTTATTGCAATTAAAAATAAAATGTATACCCGGAAGGGAGTAATTACAGTGGATGCAAAGGTTACATACGGCCCTGGATCTTGGGGAACCAAAATGTCCTTTGGCCCATATCAGAAGGCTAATAATAAATGACAATACTGTTAAAGAATTCTAGCGCTCAGTAAAAATCAGAAGCCACTCTGATGGTCCGTATGGTATCCCTTATTTTCCTCACACTGTACCGATTTTGGAGTCAAATCGTAGCATGCTGCAATTTTTTTTTCTCATACCGAACACAGCTGAGAAAAATATACGCAGATCTGTACTGCCTCATTGAATAACATTGCTCTGAGTGCAATCCGATTTTTTTTTAAATCAGATTGCACTCGTCCAAGTTATACGCCAGTGTAAGCGAGCACTAAAGGTGTTGTCCACTACTCGGACAACCCCTATGTTTGCCCCTAGTAATATAATAACACTTAGGACACGTTCACACGCTCAGTATTTGGTCAGTATTTGACATCAGTATTTCTAAGCCAAAACCAGGAGTGGGTGATAACTACAGAAGAGGTGACATGTTTCTATTATACTTTTCCTCTGATTGTCCCACTCATGATTGTGGCTTACAAATACTGAGGTAAAACACTTAGGCTGCCGTCACACTAGCAGTATTTGGTCAGTATTTTACATCAGTATTTGTAAGCCAAAACCAGGAGTGGAACAAATAGAGGAAAAGTAATAGAAACATCTGCACCACTTCTGTGTTTATCACCCACTCCTGGTTTTGGCTGAGAAATACTGATGTAAAATACTGACCAAATACTGCTAGTGTGACGGCAGCCTTACGAAATATTCAGTAAGTGAAAATGGCCTTATACTCACTTACGATGTCGGCGCCATTCCTGCAGTGTCGGCACTGGCTCTCCCATAACTTTACTATGTCACACTACCACTGCATTACCCCTCTTAACACTACCACTGCAGACAATCAACGCTGGTTTCACTCTCCTCTCTTAGGCCGGGTTCACATTGCGTTAATGGTGTCCGTTAGACGGACTACGTTACACCGCGGCATAAAGCGGCGTAACGCAGTCCTTTAACGCCGCCATTAATTCCTATGTCGGACGCATCGCTAGCGCATGCCCACAATGGGCGTGCGCTAGCGATGTGCTGTCATTGAGTGACGGACCCTGAGATGCGGGCTGCAGAGTTTCCGGGTCCGTCATTGCTAGCGCAGATAGGGCTAGCAGATGCTCTATCTGCGCTAGCGCGATGGAATGTCAGCCCTTGCGTTAACAGCAGCCCGTTAACGTATGTGAACGGGCTGCTGTTAACACAATGTGAACCTGGCCTTATGGACATAATTCCCATCCGGAGGAAGTGAGAGGGTAGTCGTAGCTCTCACTTTCTCCAGATACCTTGATTTGTCCGAATGAGGGGAGAGTGAAGCCAGCGCTGACTGGTGGCAGAGGTAGCGTGACATAACATTGGCCCCAGGAGAGACAGTGCCAACACCACTGGAATGGTGAGGGAACACGACTATAGGTATTATTTTACTAGGGGGAAACATGGATTGAGAAGGAGTTGCCCGAGTAGTGGGCTTTCCCTATAAACCGACATTGCTGAAGGTCAATAGGAATAAATCCTGCATGGTAAGATGCTACGGCGGAAGAATAAGACGCCTGCGTGACGTTTTGGGTGTAACCTTTTTTGAAGAAGTGAGATGATACCCCGAAATGTTGCACAGGTGTGTGGGCATCTTATTCATCGGCTGCACCATCTCTGCATGCAGGATTTATTCCTATTGACCTACAGCAATGTACGATTAAGGTAGCAGTGTGCACCTACGTGAAATCAGTTTTGTATACATATCACTTTATTGGATTGTAGGTCTGAGCTACGTTCAAATAATAATTGTGATTGAAGAAAACAGTTTTGTGTATCTTGGTTTAGATGTAATAATATTAAAGACTCATGATAGCTGAGGGACTTTGTTGGGGATTTTGCATTGGGGCCTACGAGCTTCAAGTTACGCTTATGCGCTGCACGTCAGCATAGTAAACAAAAGTGCCCCCTTCACCACCACCGGAAGTGGAGAATCATCCTATTTTACAAGAAGGAGATAAGCACAATTACTCAGTCATTGCATAAGTGTACCTCACTCACTATATCATTATACACTCACACACAAAAGAAAAAGAATAAAAATCACAGACGTAACAGGATCAGCCTATACATAGACACCAAATCAGTCAGTCTACTCTTACAAGTGTATATTAAAAAAGGATAGAGAAACTTCAACCTTTCTCACAAGTAATTAACAACTTACAGCCAATTAATAACTTAGCAAACATCTGGCCATGGTCAACCAGTGCAATGTACTTTAGTGGCGATCACTAATGTATGGAAATGGTAGTACTTACTAGATGAGAGTAGAAGTTTAGCATGAACTTCTTCTTGAGAATTAATTTAGCAAACATCTGGCCATGGTCAACCAGTGCAATGTATGGTAGTGGCGATCATAACGTATGGAAATGGTAGTACTTACTAGATGAGAGTAGAAGTTTAGCATGAACTTCTTCTTGAGAATTTAGCAAACATCTGGCCATGGTCAACCAGTGCAATGTATGGTAGTGGCGATCATAACGTATGGTAATGGTGGTACTTACTAGATGAGCGTAGAAGTTTAGCATGAACTTCTTCTTGAGAATTAACTTAGCAAACATCTGGCCATGGTCAACGAGTGTACTGTAGGTTAATGGTGATAATGTATGGAAATGGTGGTACTTACCAGACCAAAGCAGAAGTTTATCATGAACTTCTTCTTGAGACAAGGAGTCTTCTGCCAGGATTGTGGACGTCAATGCATAGGGTAAAGTAGATCCAAGGCACACATTATACTTGAGGGATTCACAAGTGGTGGTCTTCTTGCATCTATCCATATAAAAAGACTCATTGAACTGAACCTCTCGGGTTCCAGAAATGTAACCGAAAAGCCAAAGCCCCATCATGTAGTACATCCAGAGCACCATGGAGGAGGACATCTTTACAAGAGAGAAGAAGGGGGAGGATGGGAAACTCTAAGACTCTCCAGACTGTGTGGCTATTGCATTCAGTACAGCCTGGCTTTGTCTCCTCTTCAGCAGGAAGGGTGCACTTCTATCCCCCTCTCCTGTAGCCTACCCTCCTCCATTTTCCTCCCATTTAATGGAGACGATCCCGAAGCACAACTTTTAGAAGTACAACTTCCATCCAGCTAAACTGCCCCACAAATCACTGAAACATGAGGCTTGATTAGATCCTACAACCCACTCCAGTCCTGATCCAGAAAACTTGCAGGAAAGGGCAGGATAGGAGTGAAAGAATGTAATCTGATCCCAGCTATTCCTCCTCCTCCTCCTCCTCCACTCTCTGCCTGCTTAGTTTTGCATCACAGGCTGCCTCACATTTTAGGAAAGTGTCTTCTATGCCACAAAGGATCTAGTACCCAATGCAGCAAGAAAGTTCCAGCTTTGTGTCTCATCTTGAATGATATCTGCCCTCATTCCAATTAACATCAATTTAGATTAGTTTAAAGCTAGAACTCTCCTGTACTCAGCCTCTTCTATAAATATTGTCTCCTGCATACATTTGTTAGCAATCACCCTGAAGATTCAGAGTTACCCCAATGTTCTGAAGGCTAGATAGTCATTATTCATAGATCTAGCATACTTTACACAAATTTCTGGGGCAAGAAAGGGATTTGTAGGGAAAGTAGAATGTAATCTGATCCTGGCTATTGCTGTGCTGTGGATTTCTCCTCCTTCAGTCTCTGCCTCCAAAGTTTGCATCCACACTACTTCACATCAGCTTCTCAGTCACAAAGGGGTGTAGTGCAAAGGCCAAGTAACAATATGCTGAAATGCACCAAGAAGGTTCAGATAGCCCCACAAGTGTAGAAAAAGAATCTCCCGAGTGTCATCCAAGAAATTCCAGACGATTTTTTTCTGTCATTCGTTCGCAATCCGCTTTTTATACAGCAGCAATTATTTAAAAATACAAAATCATGTATAGTTTCCTGTGTGAAATAATTGCAATCTGTCTGTAATAATTGGATGTTATACTGTGGCTCCATAAGACATCCGATTTTTTTTTTTGGTTGCACCCATAGACTTGAATGAGTGAGTCTTATCCGACACAGGGGAAATTAGTGCATGCTCTGATTTTTTTTTTTCACGAGCAGATTTATTCCATGCAAAAAAAAAAAAATCGCTCATCGGCACTGCCCCATCAAATAACATGTCCATTTTTAATACCAGCACTTGGACCAAAAATACAGCTGTATGAACTTAGCTTATACTATACTATTTTTCACAGATACAGAAACTTAACATGGACAAAACAGAATTCATCATATTTCCCCCATCTCACGTGACCCCCCCAACGAACCTATCCATTACAGTAAATGGCTGCCCACTCTCCCCAGTCACACAAGCTCGCTGCCTCGGGGTAATCTTTGACGCTGATCTCTCCTTCAAACCACATATCCAAGCCCTTTCCACTTCCTGCCGACTTCAACTCAAAAATATTTCACAAATCCATTCATTCCTCAACCAAGAATCTGCAAAAACCCTAGTCCATGCCCTCATCATCTATCGCCTTGACTACTGCAACCTCCTGCTCTGTGGCCTCCCCTCGAACACTCTTGCACCCCTCCAATCTATTCTAAACTCTGCTGCCCGACTAATCCACCTGTCCCCCCGCTATTCCCCAGCCTCTCCCCTCTGTCAATCCCATCACTGGCTCCCCAATGCCCAGAGACTCCAGTACAAAACCCTAACCATGACATACAAAGCCATCCACAACCTGTCTCCTCCATACATCTGTGACCTCATCTCCCGGTACTTTCCTGCACGCAACCTCCGATCCTCACAAGAGCTCCTTCTCTATTCGCCTCAGGGGCGGACATACCGCCGGTTCAACCGGTGCAACCGCATCGGGACCCAGAGCGGGAGGGGGCCCGACCCGACGGACATACACGGCACGGCACGTCGGCATTGTTGTGACTGCTGCGTGGATCCTGTAATGAGCGCCGGCGCTGCGGTACCCAGAGCGAGTGACCGCTGGTGAAGAAGCTCAGAAGCTGCCGTGCCCGCCGCTGCCCGGAGTCTGCGGAGACCATCTGTCCGCAGTCCGGGTCCGGGAGAAGGAGCCAGGAGCAGGTGAGTATCATATTTACCTGTCCACGATCCACGCGCCGGGCGCCGCTCCATCTTCCCGGCGTCTCTGCGCTCTGACTGTGCAGGTCAGAGGGCGCGATGACGCATATTGTGTGCGCGGCGCTCTCTGCCTGATCAGTCAGTGCGGAGAGACGAGACGGTGAGGACCAGCGGGCGGGCAGAGACGAAAGTCGAGGTGAGTATGTCTTTTCTTTTTTTTTTAATTGCAGCAGCATTTATATGTGGCACAGCATTATATGGAGGAGCATCTATGGGGCCATAATGAATTGTATGGAGCATTATGTGTGGCGGCACAGCTTTATATGGAGTCCATATAAAGCTGTGCCGCCACATATAATGCTCCATACAATTCATTATGGCCCCATAGATGCTCCATATTATGGATGGAGCATCTATGGGGTAATAATGAATTGTATGGAGCATTATATGTGGCGGCACAGCTTTATATGGAGCATCTATGGGCCGGGGCCATAATGAATTGTATGGAGCATTATATGTGGCGGCACAGCGTTATATGGAGCATCTATGGGCCAGGGCCATAATGAATTGTATGGAGCATTATATGTGGCGGCACAGCTTTATATGGAGCATCTATGGGCCGGGGCCATAATGAATTGTATGGAGCATTATGTGTGGCGGCACAGCTTTATATGGACTCCATATAAAGCTGTGCCGCCACATATAATGCTCCATACAATTCATTATTACCCCATAGATGACCATAGCATCTATGGGGTAATAATGAATTGTATGGAGCATTATATGTGGCAGCACAGCTTTATATGGAACATCTATGGGGCAATATTCAATAATGAATTGTATGGAGCATTATATGTGGCGGCACAGCTTTATATGGAGCATCTATGGGGCAATATTCAATAATGAATTGTATGGAGCATTATATGTGGCGGCACAGCTTTGTATGGAGCATATATGGGGCAATATTCAATAATGAATTGTATGGAGCATTATATGTAGCGGCACAGCTTTATATGGAGCATCTATGGGGCGATATTCAATAATGAATTGTATGGAGCATTATATGTGGCGGCACAGCTTTATATGGAGCATCTATGGGGCAATATTCAATAATGAATTGTATGGAGCATTATATGTGGCGGCACAGCTTTATATGGAGCATATATGGGGCAATATTCAATAATGAATTGTATGGAGCATTATATGTAGCGGCACAGCTTTATATGGAGCATCTATGGGGCGATATTCAATAATGAATTGTATGGAGCATTATATGTGGCGGCACAGCTTTATATGGAGCATCTATGGGGCGATATTCAATAATGAATTGTATGGAGCATTATATGTTGCAGTATGGAGGGGGGGGAGGGGTAGGGGGGGCCCAGGAAGATTTCTTGCACAGGGGCCCTCTGCAGTCTGTGTCCGCCCCTGATTCCCCTCTTATCTCCTCTTCCCACAATCGCATACAAGATTTCTCTCACGCATCACCCCTACTCTGGAACTCTCTACCACAACATATCAGACTCTCACCTACTATCGAACCCTTCAAAAAGAGCCTGAAGACCCACCTCTTCCGACAAGCCTATAACCTACAGTAACCACCGATCGACCAAACCGCTGCATGACAAACTCTACCATCGCCTACTGTATTCTCACCCATCCCTTGTAGATTCTGAGCCCTCACGGGCAGGGTCCTCTCTCCTCCTGTACCAGTTATGACTTGTATTGTTTAAGATTATTGTACTTGTTTTTATGTATACCCCTTCTTACATGTAAAGCGCCATGGAATAAATGGCGCTATAACAATAAATAATAATAATACAAAACATACCCATTATAACCTATGGCGCTATTCACATGTCTCTGTTTTTTCATAGACTGCGTGTCCGTGCAAAACACACGGAGAAATGTCCGTTGTATTTCCAGGAGTACTTTGTACAAACTCCCTTTTTTGAAGTAGGCATTTCATTTATTTAATTTCCCATTGCTAGGTATCTGACCAGTCGGACCCCGCACTGCTCTGCCCCCATCTACATTAAGGTCACCTGGCACAAGGTGAGGTTTTAATACTAGAGGATAAGACCATCCCAACTGGGGTACACTTTGGCGTGGTGAGATGGCATTTACGCGTAATTGACTATAAACAGTGCTTACTAAGTACCCTATGTTATCTCTATATTATATTCAGGGGCAGACACAGACAGCTTGGGGCCCCTGTGCAGGAAATGTGTCTGAGCCCCCCTCCTTTTAAGGCGACAAAGCTATATATATATATATATATATATATCTACTATATAAAGCTGAATGTGTGTATGTGTGTGTGTGTGTATGTGTGTGTGTGTGTGTATGTCTGTATGTCCGGGATTGGCATCTGCACCGTCGCAGCTACAGCCACAAAATTTTGCACAGTCACACGTCTGGACCCCGAGAGCGTCATAGTCTACGTTGTGAGGCGAAATTTTAACCCCGCGCGTTCCAATTCACCAAACAATTTTGCCCCTATCTACATAATGGGGAAAAAAGTGAAAGGAAAAGTGTTGGAAGCGTCGCAGCTACAGCAACAAAATTTTGCACAGTCACACGTCTGGACCCTGAGAGCGTCATAGGCTACGTTGTGAGGTGAAATTTTAACCCCGCGCTTTCCAATTCACCAAACAATTTTGCCCCTATCTACATTATGGGGGAAAAAGTGAAAGGAAAAGTGTTGGAAGCGTCGCAGCTACAGCAACAAAATTTTGCACAGTCACACGTCTGGACCCTGAGAGCGTCATAGGCTACGTTTTGAGGTGAAATTTTAACCCCGCGCTTTCCAATTCACCAAACTATTTTTCCCCTATCTACATAATGGGGAAAAGTGAAAGGAAAAGTGTTGGAGGAAAATTGACAGCTGCCAGATGTGAACAAGAGCGATGGCGCCAAAGAGTATATACCGTACAGTTGCTAAGGTGGGGCCCCGACATGGGATACTCACCACACACGGGGATATGAACACACACACAAAATGGGCCACACACTACCACGTGCTTGAACACATATACCACCCTCAGCACACATTTCACCACACATACACCAACCTCGCCACAAAAAAGTCGAAACACAAAAGTCGCCACTCAAAACTCGCCACACGCAAAACTCGCCACATGCAAAAACTAGGCTCACGCAAAACTCACCACAAGTGCAAAACTCACCTCATGGAAAACTCGCCACACGCAAAACTTGCACACGCGGAAAAATTGCCACATGCACAAAAGTTGCAACACATGCAAAAGTTGCCTCACACAAAACTTGCACATACTCAAAAGGCACCAGACATAAAACTCACCACGTGCAAAACTCGCCATGCGCAAAACTTGCTGCACACAACTTGCTACACTAACCTGTCACATGCAACTCGACACACAAAAAGTTGCTACACGCATGTTGCCACACAAAACTCATCTCACGAAAGTCGCTACATGCATGTCGCCACACACAACTCAACACACACAACTTGACAGACGAAACTCGCCCTAAAACACACACAAGTCTGGTATTATCCTTCAAAAATAAAAATCTGATTAATAAGCAGACAAACTACAAGAGCAACAAATGTACCATATAGGAAATACGGCAGCTGTCAGTCACATGACCTGTCTATTATGTGTATGTGTGAGCTAATATATACTGCCAGGGGGAGGGCTTCCTGTTGGCTGGGGATTTATCAGGCTGCCAATTTAGCTTACAAATACTGAGGTAAAAATACTGAGCAAATAATGTGTTAACGAGGTCTAATACAGGAGATCACACAGGTATATACTATATACAGGGGAGATGACACACAGATATATACTATATACAGGAGAGATGACACACAGGTATATACTATATAGAGGAGGAGATGACATACAGGTACATACTATATACAGGAGGAGATGACATACAGGTATATACAGGAGGAGATGACACACAGGTATATACTATATACAGGAGCAGATTACCTACAGGTATATACTATATACAGGACGAGATGACATACAGGTATATGCTATATATAGATGACATACAGGTATATACTATATACAGGAGATGACACACAGATATATACTATATACAGGGGAGATGACACACAGGTATATACTATATACAGGAGGAGATGACATACAGGTATATACTATATATAGAAGGAGATGACATACAGGTATATACTATATATAGGAGGAGATGACATACAGGTATTTACTATATATAGGAGGAGATGACATACAGGTATATACTATATACAGGGGAGATGACACACAGCAGGTATATACTATATACAGGGGAGATTACATACAGGTATATACTATATACAGGAGATGACATACAGGTGTATACTATATATGGGAGATGACAAACATGTATATACTGAGGTGAAAATGAGAGGTGTGAGGTGAAAATGAAAAGGTGTGAGTGCAAAATGAGAGGAGTGAGGGAAAATAGTGTAGTGATCGGAAAATGACAGATGTGAGGTCGAAATGACAAGTGTTAGGCGGGAATGAGGAGTGAGGGAGAAAATGAGAGGTGTGAGGGAGAAAATGAGAGATGTGAGGGGGAAAATTAAAGATGTGATTGGGAAAATGAGAGGAGTGATGGGAAAATAAGAGAAGTGACGTGCTATAACTAACCACAGATATTTACTATGCCCAGGCAACGCCGGGTTCTTCAGCTAGTCTAATATATAAAGCTGAATGTGTGTGTGTGTGTGTATGTGTGTATGTCCGGGATTGGCATCTGCACCGTCGCAGCTACAGCCCCAAAATTTTGCACAGTCACACGTCTGGACCCCGAGAGCATCATAGGCTATATTGTGAGGTGAAATTTTAACCCCGCGCGTTCCAATTCACCAAACAATTTTGCCCCTATCTACATAATGGGGAAAAAAGTGAAAGGAAAAGTGTTGGAGGCGTCGCAGCTACAGCCACAAAATTTTGCACAGTCACACGTCTGGACCCCGAGAGCGTCATAGGCTATGTTGTGAGGTGAGATTTTAACCCCGCACTTTCCAATTCACAAAACAATTTTGCCCCTATCTACATAATGGGGAAAAGTGAAAGGAAAAGTGTTGGAGGAAAATTGACAGCTGCCAGATGTGAACAAGAGCGATGGCGCCAAAGAGTATATACCGTACAGTTGCTAAGGTGGGGCCCCGACATGGGATACTCACCACACACGGGGATATGAACACACACACAAAATGGGCCACACACTACCACGTGCTTGAACACATATACCACCCTCAGCACACATTTCACCACACATACACCAACCTCGCCACAAAAAAGTCGAAACACAAAAGTCGCCACTCAAAACTCGCCACACGCAAAACTCGCCACATGCAAAAACTAGGCTCACGCAAAACTCGCCACAAGTGCAAAACTCACCTCATGGAAAACTCGCCACGCGCAAAACTTGCACACGCGGAAAAATTGCCACATGCACAAAAGTTGCAACACATGCAAAAGTTGCCTCACACAAAACTTGCACATACTCAAAAGGCACCACACATAAAACTCGCCATGCGCAAAACTCGCCATGTACAAAACTTGCTGTACACAACTTGCTACACTAACCTGTCACATGCAACTCGACACACTAAAAGTTGCTACACGCATGTTGCCACACAAAACTCATCTCACAAAAGTCGCTACATGCATGTCGCCACACGCAACTCAACACACTCAACTTGACACATGAAACTCGCCCTAAAACACACACAAGTCTGGTATTATCCTTCAAAAATAAAAATCTGATTAATAAGCAGACAAACTACAAGAGCAACAAATGTACCATATAGGAAATACGGCAGCTGTCAGTCACATGACCTGTCTATTATGTGTATGTGTGAGCTAATATATACTGCCAGGGGGAGGGCTTCCTGTTGGCTGGGGATTTATCAGGCTGCCAATTTAGCTTACAAATACTGAGGTAAAAATACTGAGCAAATAACGTGTGAACGAGGTCTAATACAGGAGGAGATGACACACAGGTATATACTATATACAGGAGGAGATGACACACATATATATACTATATACAGGAGAGATGACACACAGGTATATACTATATAGAGGAGGAGATGACATACAGGTACATACTATATACAGGAGGAGATGACATACAGGTATAAACTATATACAGGAGGAGATGACACACAGGTATATACTATATACAGGAGCAGATGACCTACAAGTATGTACTATATACAGGAGGAGATGACATACAGGTATATGCTATATATAGAAGATGACATACAGGAATATACTATATACAGGAGGAGATGACACAGATATATACTATATACAGGAGGAGATGACATACAGGTATATGCTATATATAGGAGATGACATACAGGTATATACTATATATAGAAGATGACATACAGGTATATACTATATATAGGGATGACACACAGCAGGTATATACTATATACAGGAGATGACATACAGGTGTATACTATATATAAGGGAGATGCAAACATGTATATACTGAGGTGAAAATGAGGGGTGTGAGGTGAAAATGAAAAGGTGTGAGTGCAAAATGAGAGGAGCGAGGGAAAATAGTGGAGTGATCGGAAAATGACAGATGTGAGGTCGAAATGACAAGTGGTAGTGTTTTTTTTACATCTTTTACTAGCACTTGCGGATTACTGCAACATTTTTTCAAACTGAGTGTTTTTGGTTTTACTATTCTCTTTTGTGTCTTCAGGTTTCTTGGTGGTGTGTGAACATGATCCTACAGACTTGTTCACTGTGCAAGTAGCCCATGTGTTCCTGTTTCCATAATTGTTCTCTTGTGTCTACAAGACTGGGGAGCTACCCACCACTCCTCTTGGGCTAGCTGCACAAAAGGTGTTCTACTCTGCATGCACACATGGATTTTTCCTCTCTGAACCCTGTTCACACAGGTAATATACAGATGATCAGGTTTTTGAATACATCAGATACGGATTGCATACATTAGTTAGGACTGCTCTGATAAGGGTATACCATGAAGTTTGGTAGAGCAGCTTAGTATACATTTTTTGCAAAAAACGTATCAACCAAATACCCTGTTTTTTTTACATCTTTTACTAGCACTTGCGGATTACTGCAACATTTTTTCAAACTGAGTGTTTTTGGTTTTACTATTCTCTTTTGTGTCTTCAGGTTTCTTGGTGGTGTGTGAACATGATCCTACAGACTTGTTCACTGTGCAAGTAGCCCATGTGTTCCTGTTTCCATAATTGTTCTCTTGTGTCTACAAGACTGGGGAGCTACCCACCACTCCTCTTGGGCTAGCTGCACAAAAGCTGTTCTACTCTGTATGCACACATGGATTTTTCCTCTCTGAACCCTGTTCACACAGGTAATATACAGATGATCAGGTTTTTAAATACATCAGATAGGGATTGCATACATTAGTTAGGACTGCTCTGATAAGGGTATACCGTGAAGTTTGGTAGAGCAGCTCAGTATACATTTTTTGCAAAAAACGTATCAACCAAATACCCTGTTTTTTTTACATCTTTTACTAGCACTTGCGGATTACTGCAACATTTTTTCAAACTGAGTGTTTTTGGTTTTACTATTCTCTTTTGTGTCTTCATATATATAGAAGATGACATACAGGAATATACTATATACAGGAGGAGATGACACAGATATATACTATATACAGGAGGAGATGACATACAGGTATATGCTATATATAGAAGGAGATGACATACAGGTATATACTATATATAGAAGATGACATACAGGTATATACTATATATAGGGATGACACACAGCAGGTATATACTATATACAGGAGATGACATACAGGTGTATACTATATATAAGGGAGATGCAAACATGTATATACTGAGGTGAAAATGAGGGGTGTGAGGTGAAAATGAAAAGGTGTGAGTGCAAAATGAGAGGAGCGAGGGAAAATAGTGGAGTGATCGGAAAATGACAGATGTGAGGTCGAAATGACAAGTGTTAGGGGGGAATGAGAGGAGTGAGGGAGAAAATGAGAGGGGGAAATTGAAAGATGTGATTGGGAAAATGAGAGGCGTGATGGGAAAATAAGAGAAGTGAGGTGCTATAACTAACCACAGATATTTACTATGCCCAGGCAACGCCGGGCTCTTCAGCTAGTATATATATATAGCCACACACACACACACATGTAGATATTACACAGCCTCCCACCCTCATAGTTCTTTTGCTTGATGATCCTCCAAAGGTTCTCTGTACGGTTGAGGTCAGGTGAAGATGGTGGCCGCCCCATGAGTTTATCTCCTTTTATGCCCATGACTCAGCAGCAGCCAATGACTCAGAGGGATTCTTTGCAGCATGAGATGGTGCATTGTCATGCATGAAGATGATTTTGCTCCTGAAGGCACGTTTCTGCTTTTTAGACCATGGAAGAAAGTTGTCAGTCAGAAACTCTAAATCAGGGGTGTCAAACTGCATTCCTCGAGGGCTGCAAACAGGCCATGTTTTCAGGATTTCCTTGCATTGCACAGGTGATAATTTAATCACCTGCAGAGAATGATTCCAGCACCTTGTGCAATGCTAAGGAAATCTTGAAAACACGCATGGTTTGAGGCCCTCGAGGAATGCAGTTTGATACCCCTGCTCTAAATACTTTGCAGAGGTCATTTTCACACCTTCAGTAACCTTAAAGCGTCCTACCAGCTGTTTCCCCGTATTTCTGGCCCAAAATGTGACTCCTCCACCTCCTTGCTGACGTTGCAGCCTTGATGGGACATGGTGGCCATCCACCAACCATCCACTACTCCATCCATCTGGACCATCCATGGTTGCTTGACACTCATCAGTAAACAAGACTATTTGGAAATTAGTGTTCATGTATGTCTGGGCCCACTTTACCCATTTCTGCTTGTGAACACTGTTTAAAGGTGGCTGAATATTAGGTTTATGCACCACAGCAAGCCTTTGAAGGATCCTACACTTTGAGGTTCGAGGGACTCCAGAGGCACCAGCAGCTTCAAATAATTGTTTGCTGCTTTGTAATGGTATTTTGGCAGCTGCTCTCTTAATCCCATGAATTTGTCTGGCAGAAACCTTCCTCATTATGCCTTTATCTGCATGAACTCTGTCTGTGCTCAGTTTCAATCACAAAACTCTTCACAGTATGATGACCACTCTTAAGTTTTCGTGGAATATCTAATTTTGTTCATATCTTGTCCAAGGCATTGCACTATATAATGCTTATCAGCAGCAAAGAGATACTTTTTAGTTCCCATATTACTTGAAACATGAGGCCTGCTTAATAATGCGGAACATAATTTTTAAGTAGTTTTCCTTTAATTAGAATCACCTGGAAAACTAATTATCACATGTATTTAAGATTGATTTAAGTGATCCATTGAGCCCTGAGACACAATACCATACATGAGTTTATTTGAAAAACAAAACAATTAAATCTTTATGACACTTAAATCCAATTTGCATAATAATTTGGAACACAGTGTATTCCACCACCTCCATCATTGCCTCCTCCCCACCCGATAATTGTCCTTTCCACTGCAATCATCATTGTCTTCTCCCCCATCATTACCCATTCCACGACCACCATTTCCTCCTGCCCCACCATCCCCATCATTGCCCTTTCCACCATCATTGTCTTTCCTCCCACCAACTGTTGTGAATTCCGCTCTTGGGCTCCCTCCGGTGGTGGTAAGTGGCACTTTTGTGTGTTCTGCTCTTGGGCTCCCTCTTGTGGTTTCGAGTGGTATGGCTGCTCCTTGGAGTTGGCTGTCAGCAGCTGCCTCCACTGATCGTCTCTTCTGCTCGGCTATTTAGGCCTGGCTCTTTCCTTCAGCCAGTGTCACTTGTAAATGGTTCCTGGTTGGATTCACATCTCTTTGGATTTCCCTGTTATCCTGACCAGTTCAGCAAAGCTAAGTTTTTGCTTGCTCTTTTCTGTCCATAGATTGTGGACTTATTCGTTCTGTGCTTTCTATGTTTGTCCAGCTTATCAGTATGAATTAATTCTGTCTTGCTAGAAGCTCTGGGAAGCAGATTTACCCTCCACACCTTTAGTCAGGTGTGGAGATTTTTTGTAAACTCTGCGTGGATTTTTTTGTAGTGTTTTATACTGACCGCACAGTATTCCATCCTGTCCTATCTATTTAGCAAGACTGGCCTCCTGTGCTCATCCTGGTTTCATTCTGTGTATGTCTTTTCCCTCTCCACTCACAGTCATTATTTGTGGGGGGCTAATCTATCCTTTGGGGATTTTCTCTGAGGCAAGATAGCCCTCCTGCTTCTATCTTTAGGGGTAGTTAGATCTTAGGCTGTGACGAGGTGCCTAGGGAGAGTTAGGAGCATCCCACGGCTACTTCTAGTGTTGTCTTGAGCTTAGGGACTGCGGTCAGTACAGTTACCACGTTCTTCAGAGCTCGTTCCATGTTGCTCCTGGACCACCGTATCATAACAACCACCCTCATCATTGCCCATTACACCACCTCCATGATTTCCTCCTCCTCACCACCCCCATTATTGCCCATTCACTACCCCATCATTCATTTCTCCCCATCACCCCCATCATTGCCCTCTCTGTCAACCCAATCATTGCCTTCTGCCCCATCACCCCAATTATTGCCCTCTCCTTCACATACACACACACAGCACCATTCACCTCTCTGCATACACACACACAGTGCCATTCACCTCTCTACACACACACACACACACACACACATCACCTCTGCGCATGGATTGCTCCCTGCCTCCCGCACATGAGGGCAATCTGGCCAGGGGCCCCCCCGGAGACTCTGGGCGGTATGTCCAACCCATGATTATATTACTATTTACTTACAGCAGGATATATGCTTATTTTGTTTGTTAAATGGTCACAGTGAGAACATGCTTTTACACATTGCATGTAAATCAACTTGTGCTGCGGCTCATTTCTTTGGTTGTGCTGTAGTTTCTTGTACTTTCTACAAACCGGTGTGTGGCCCACTTTTTTGAGCTAGGCATTTCATTTACATAGCTTCTCATGCCTGACCAGTCGGACCCTGGTACTGCTCAGCCCCCATCTACATTGAGCTCATTTGACACAAGATGAGGTTTTAATACTAAATGTCATGCTGATGGATCGTGGACCCACTGCACTACAAGCCGAGCTTACTCTGGAGTGGCGTGGCTGAGCGGCTAACTGGTATTCACTTGAGCCCCTGATGGTGGAGTTAGGCTTCAGCTGCAGTTAACAGCCAGGGACCACTCAAGGGCAGTCCCTGGTACTGCAGAAGCTCATCTCAAGGGTCAGGAATGCAGGGACAGTCTCCAAGTCCCTGGCTGAACAGGATTTGGAATCACAGGTACAATGGATATCAGAGTCGGTTCAGACAGTACTGAATCAGGTTTGGGTAGAACAGGATGATCAAAATTGAAATAATTGTGATCTCTTCTTTGCCTTACATTTTCACCCTTAGGAGGATTGATGATGGATTTCATTTCGATGACTAATTTCTCTCTTTGTGATGTTTTTCCCGACTGCGGCTGCGTGACTTGGTTGTGTCTCCTAGATGATCCAGCCGGGCTGCGGTCACGTGGTGCTGCTAATGAGTGGTGTAGGCGTGTAGTATCACTGGTAATGCCCCTGCCCTGATCATGTGACGGGGCGCTTCCGGGATGCGGTGCGCCTGTGATGCGACTCCGGCGTGGCTTGTGACCCGACTGTGTGCCTTAATGGAGGGCGCGCTCAGGTGACGTATGCATGATCAGAATATGATAGGGCTAATTCTATTGGTAAATTTGTATGTGCCCTATTGAGAAAAGACTATGGATAGGTATTTTGATATTTTGGCTCTTTTATCTGGAATAAATCCTATTGGCTCTATCAATATGACGCCTTAGAATAATTAACATGTGACTCTGAAGATTGGTTGAAGATCTCCATGGGAACCAAGATGCACTGAATTGATTTGTCAGAACAGGATGATCAGACAGAACAGACTCAGGGTTTAGACAAGACAGGTTCAGACACTAGTGCTGGTTCAGACAGTGCGGATTATTGAACACTAGACAGGATGGACACTGGTGCTGGCTCAGTCAGTGCGGGTTCAGGACATAGGATCAGGTTCAGACAGGACAGGCTTAATAAGAAGTTCAGGTTCAAACGGGACAGACTTAGGACCAGATTCAGAGTAACTGGACGGGCGTGGGAACAGGGAGCCAACAATGGACTTAGCAGCTTGAAGAATAACTAAACACTGATGTTCAAATAATAAAAAACTGACTGTCACTTCCAAATCAGAAAACTGAGGTGTACAAGTGTGAACTAGAAGTAGCCATCTCTATATATAACAAACAAAGTTGCACTCTGTACTGCTAAAGCATGTAAATACCAAATAGTTGATACCTAAAAAATTTAATCTCATCTGACCACATGGGGACCTTTTGTGCCCTGCAGGATTTTAATCCATGACGATGTAGTGTGCTACTAAAGGTCATGTTTGAGACTGTGGTGCCAGATCTCTTCAGGTCACTGACCAGCCCCCCCCATGTAGTTCTGGGCTGATTCATGACCTCTTTCAAAATCATCCTTATCCCATGAGGTGAGATCTTGCATGTAGTCCCAGACCAAATAAGATTTACAGTCATCTTGTGTTTAATCCATTTTATAATAACTGTGCCAACAGTTGTTGAATTCTCAACAAGCCGCTTGCCTATTATCCTGTAGCCCATCCCAGCCTTGAGCAGTCTACAATTTTGTCCCTGGCATCCTTAGATAGCTCTTTGGTTTTGGCCATGGTGGAGAGGTTGGAGTGTGATTGATTGCGTGGACAAGTGTCTTTTATACAGGTAACAAGTTCAAACAGGTGTAAATAATACAGGTAATGAGTCCAGAGTAGGAGGGCTTCTTAAAGATAAACTAACAGATCTGTGAGAGCCAGAATTTTTGCTGGTTGGTAGGTGATCAAATACTTATTTCATTGAATAAAATGCAATTTAATTATTTAAAAATCATACAATTTTTTTTTAAGATTCTGTCTCTCACACTTGAAGAGCACCTACAATAAAAATAATAAAAAATTACATACCTCTCCATTCTTTGCAGGTGGGAAAACTTTCAAAATCATCAGTGTATCAAATACTTATTTTCTCCGCTAGGTCCGATTTTCCATTGTCTAGTCTGTGGTTAGGGCAATCTCAGCTCACGCAGGAATCACTAGAGACTGCAGGATCAGAATCTCCAGTCTGTATTGCAACCGGCAGGGTCAGTTGCAGATTTAGTGTGTTACCCATTTGCCCTAGTGAGTTGCAAACTATCATAAAAAGCTGATTATCTGGTGCTTTCGGAGTGGCTTCAATATACAGCAGAAAGGGTTTCTTTGTAGAGACCTGCCTGCATAGTTGGTTGTGTATGTTTAGATTTTTGGCCTGCCAAAAAAGCACCATCACCACCTTTTTTGAATTCTAATTTCCATGCTTTATGTAGCGCTATTGCCAGCATACCTCCATGGTGTCCCCTTCCCTCTCCATGCAGGGACAATGGCTTACTCACTGCCCTGGTCCTCGGAGCGGTCCCTGGCATGCTTCTGTCTCCTGTGACTTCCTGGTGTGCATGCTGCACTTTGACTTGGGAGCGCGCTCCCCTGTTCTTAAAGGCCAGCAAGCGTACATGGTAAAATGCCCCCAACTGTCAGCCAGGAGGCATTTGGTTAATGTGAACACCTGCAAGGTTCTCAGGCCAACAGCTGGGAAGCATCTTGTATAAAAGGTACTCTCCCCAGTTGGGAGGTGCCCGAGCACCTATAGGTTAGTGTAAGGGTTGTGCAACTGTATGTTGCCTGGTCCCCCGTCCTTAATCTGTCTAACTTGTTCCTGTATCCTGTTAGATTAGTATAGTTAGTCCTTGTTCCTATGACCACTTCGGCTTTGTCTGTACCCTGAAGCTGCATTGGCAGCACCCGAACTGTTTCCCGAGACCAGCATGTCTAAACCTGTCTCTGTGGCCGTCCTGCCAGCACAGTCTCAACCTATCCCTGTGGCTGTCCTGTCTGCTATCCAGAAACTGCAGTCTGAACCTGTCTCTGTGGCCGTCCTGTCGTCATAGTCTGAACCTCTCCCAGGTGGCCATCCAGCCTGCACGGTGTGAACTTCTTTCAGTGGATGTCTTGCCCTGCCCTGTCTAGGAGTCTGGATTAATGTCATAGACACTTGGGGTCAGCTGCTACTGCCGGACGTCACCCTGGAGTGGCACCTGGCAGCTACTGCCACACAAGCCTGACCTCACCACTAGAGACTCCAGTGAACATCAAGGTAGCGGCTTAGTCACATCCCTCCAAGATAGGTCCAGTCAGTGGCACAGTGGGTCCACGAACCACATCCACCAACTGCGTGCGTGACATCTTACTACTTACTACTATGTAATAAAATATATACAGAACACACAAGTCTATCATAGTCTTCACTGTGACAAAAATAAATCACTAGCAATAGCAATATACTATTATGCCTAAAATAATTTACACAACTGCATATTTCCACAGTTGGCGTTCTGTTTTACATAGGGGATTGTCAGAGCAGAAGGTACAGCAGCTGCGGAATGTCAGAGAAGTACAGTAGTCAGTGAGGCACACAGATTCCTCAGGTTACTGCCTCCAAGTGCCTCACTCAGCATGTACTAGGTACTTTACTCTGACAATATGTTATAAATAGTATTTTGACTTTGAGAGACCACAGGACAAACATCTGTTTAACCCCTTCCTGATCTGAGCCAGTACATCTTGCCATTATTGATAAATGAATTCTGAACTATGCCAGCAAATTCTAATTCTGAATTACACCAGCAAATTCTAAAGAAAAACGTCAGGACATCTGTGCATGAGTGGAATCTCAAGAGAATGTGGGTCACGCACCAAGATAACGACAAAAAACATGCAGGTTCCTCTAAGAGATATTGGTTGGTTATTGGTAAAGAAGAATAAATTTAAAGATTGCAAATTTTATGAGCGAAAGCTAGAGGTGAATGAAAGAATGAAAGAGAAATATATATACACACATACTGCTCAAAAAAATAAAGAGAACACTAAAATACCACATCCTAGATATCAGTGAATGAAATATTTCAGTTGCAAATCTTTATTCATTACATAGTGGTATGTGTTGAGAACAATGATCATTTTTATGTTTTAATGTAAATCTAAATGAATATCCCAGTATCTCGGTACCTAATGGCAGTCAGGCTACCTCTGGCAAGCACATTAAGGGCTGTGCGGCCCTCCAAAGAAATGCCGCCCACACCATTAGTGACCCACTGCCAAACCGGTCATGCTGAAGGATGTTTGCCCTCTACGGAATCTCCAGACTCATGTCATGTCTGTCACGTGCTCAGTGGCGCCAGTGGCGAATTTGCAAATCCTGGTGTTCTGTGGCAAATGCCAATCGTCCTGCACAGTGTTGGGCTGTGAGCACAACCCCCACCTGTGGACGTCGGGCACTCAGACCATCCTCATGGAGTCGGTTTCTAACCTTTTGTGCAGACACATGCACATTTGTAGCCTGCCTACAACTATGGACAAAACATGTCACTCTCGGGCTAAGCCTACAATTTATAAATACCCAAAAGTGGCATGTACAGTAGAGTAGGACCCATCAGAGGGAAGGTCACCTTGCCGTGGTTGATGGGCATACATGATTTGGCCAATTTATTCGCTAAGAACCTTCATTTTCATCTATTATTGTAAGTTTTATGAAAAAAATGTATTTTTGAAAAAATTTGTGAAAAAATATTTTTGAGAAGTATAATCTATATTGAATATTTGTCTGTCTTTTCAATGGCCTAGATTCATGCACATGTGCTGCTGTGTTCTTTTTTGTCTATCTATCTATTCTGAAGGTTCTGGCTGTGAATTTACTGTACTTGGCTGATGACATTTTGTAGTTCCTTTGAGATGTGTGCGAGAAAAATAACGAACAGCATACGCATGGTCTGTGTGCCGTCCGTGTTTTTTTTCCCGCACCCATTGACTTGCGTTGGTGAGTCACGTCCGATATACATATTTGTCTCCTCAGCCTGATTCCAGCTGAGGAAAAAATAACAGGTAGCAGAGGAGCACTGCTTCATTGAATAACAATGGTGTGAGAGCAATGCCAGTTTTTACCACATTGCACTTGCTGGTTTTATACGCAGATGTGAGTGAAGCCTAATAGTGATGTTAATGTAGTCTGCGAAGTAAACTATACTGAAGAATCTGTGCAAACCCCCTACTTGATATGTTCAGCCAGACACATTAATACAGTTGCTGTGATTGACTGTTTCCTCCTGCAGTGACTGTTTCCAGTAATACAGCAATGTTTACAGCACTGTCAGCCAGCTGAGCGTTGTCCTACATACAGACATACTGACCAGCGTTGGCGGTACAAGAACTCTCAGCAGCATGGATGGTGTGTAGAAAGGAAGAGTACGGTGTGGTATAGCACATTAGCATTGCTAATTCTGCTAAAGCATTTAGTGTTAAAGACTTTCCTTTAGGCTACGGTCACCCAACCATATTTTCTCTCATCAGAGAGAATAGGTCCGATTATGCTAATCACACTCTGATCTGAGTGGGATCACAGTGTCATCTGACTTTTTTCGAATGTGGAGAAAATGAAAAAAATATATATTTCTCCATCTTCTCCATTCTATCAGTCTGTGAAAATCAGACTGCACTAGCATGTCATCCGAGTGTGGTCTGATGCTTTCCACAGACTTGGATGACTGAGTGCGATCTGATTTACGGATGCAAATTGTGCGTTCTGCTATATCTTCCTCGGACAGATTCATTCTGAGGAAAAATTCAGACATGTGCGTGAGCCCATATAATAACACTGGTCCGAGTGTGATCTGATGGTTATCATATTGTACTCGGACCAAATATTCGGTAATCTGCACCAGCCCCTAGATTGTATGATCCGTTACGTTACTCTTTTAACAGAATTTAGATGAAGAGAACTAAAGAAAAGGCACTACCTACTTGGATGCATATATCGCCACCCTTCTTGACCCTATGAAGCCTGAGCTGTCAATCAAAGAAGAAAGGGGTGGAGTTTGAGGAAAACAAGCAGCTGTGAAGGTGTATATAAATGATTAGCCCCGCCATGAAGCACCGAGCGGTGGACTTTGTCAGGACAGGATGGCTCCTCAAACTAAGTCTACTATACATTATATTATTTTCACATTTTAAAACTACATTTTTAATTTAAATCTACCTTATTTCAGATCTTCCTCATTCCATCTGGGGTTGGCAAAGCCCTGGCCCTTACAATATTATTCTTTTTTCCATTCTGTCTTTTTGGGCACAATAGCAATAAACACCCTTTTCATGGGATTTTTTGAGGCTAGCATTAATAAAACCAGCTCTTTTCTAAAACTGTTTTGATATATATAACCCATTTCTAGTCAACCATAGTATATTGTCTTCTTGTCGATCGCTAAGACAATTGATCCGAGTCACAACTGTATTGATATCTTGGCACCCCTCTCCACACAGCATTTGTTTTGTCAGGAGAGCTGAACACATTTAGTTAAATAGTACTTCTAGTGAGTTACTGCTACTCAGCTTCCTTTTGAATATATTTTTTTTTACTAATTTTGTATTTCAAGGGACGGTGGCCATTTATGGCAATTACAGTGGGTACGGAAAGTATTCATATACCCCTTTAAATTTTTCACCCGTTCTTTCATTGCAGCCATTTGGTAAATTCAAAAAAGTTCATTTTTTTCTCAATATACACTCTGCACCCCGTCTTGACTTGCAAAAATTACTACATTTCTGTTTTTTTTAATGTATTAAAAAAGAAAAACTGAAATATCACATGGTCATAAGTATTCCAACCCTTTGCTCAGTATTTAGTAGAAGCACCCTTTTGAGCTAGTACAGCCATGAGTCTTCTTGGGAATGATGCAACAAGTTTTCACACCTGGATTTGGGGATCCTCTGCCATTCTTCCTTGCAGATCCTCTCCAGTTCCGTCAGGTTGGATGGTGAATGTTGGTGGACAGCCATTTTCAGGTCTCTCCAGATATGCTCAATTGGGTTTAGGTCAGGGCTCTGGCTGGGCCAGTCAAGAATGGTCACAGAGTTGTTCTGAAGCCACTTCTCTGTTATTTTAGCTGTGTGCTTAGGGTCATTGTCTTGCTGGAAGGTGAACCAACAGAGCACTCTGGAAGAGGTTTTCATCCAGGATATCTCTGTACTTGGCCGCATTCATGTTTCCTTCAATGGCAACCAGTTGTCCTGTCCCTACAACTGAAAAACACCCCCCCATAGCATGATGCTGCCACCACGTTTCACTGTTGGGATTGTATTGGGCAGGTGATGAGCAGTGCCTGGTTTTCTTCACGCATACCACTTAGAATTATCACCAAAAAGGTCTATCTTTATCTCATCAGACCAGAGAATCTTATTTCTCCTAGTCTGGGAGTCATTCATGGTTTTTTTTTAGCAAACTCTATGTGGGCTCTCATATGTCTTGCACTGAGGAGAGGCTTCCATTGGGCCACTCTGCCATAAAGGCCCGACTGGTGGAGGTCTGCAGTGATAGTTGACTTTGTTGAACTTTCTCCCATATCCCTACTGCATCTCTGGAGCTCAGCCACAGTGATCTTGGGGTTCTTCTTTACCTCTCTCACCAAGGCTCTTCTCCCACGATTGCTCAGTTTGGCTGGACAACCATTTAAGGATTATGGAGGCCACTGTGCTCTTAGGAACCTAGAGTACTTCAGAAATTCTGTTGTAACTTTGGCCAGATCTGGGCCTTGCCACAATTCTGTCTCTGAGCTCCTTGGCCAGTTCCTTTGACTTCATGGTTCTCATTTGGTCTGACATGCACTGTGAGCTGTGAGGTCTTATATAGACAGGTGTGTGCCTTTCCAAATCAAGTCCTATCAGTTTAATTAAACACAGCTGGACTCCAATGAAGGAACAGAACCATCTCAAGGAGGATCACAAGGAAATGGACAGCATGTGACTTAAATATCAGTGTCTGAGCAAAGGGTCTGAATACTTATGACCATGTGATATTTCAGTTTTTATTTTTAGTAAATTTGAAAAAAACAACAACAAATGTATAAACTTTTTCAGTCAAGATAGGGTGCAGAGTGTATATTAATGCGAAAAAAAATGAACTTTTTTGAATTTACCAAATGGCTGCAATGACACAGAGAGCAAAATTTAAAGGGGTCTGAATACTTTCCGTACCCAGTGTACATTTAAAATGATCTGTCACCATATTTTACAAAACAAACTACATACATTATTACATTATTCCATAGATCTCTTAGTACTTACTTTACAAATCCATGTGAGAATGGCTGTACAATGCTGATATTAAAATTAGCATATTATGAGTGAGGCTAAAGAGCAAATGTAGTCAGTTTCCACTCAGCCTGCCTGACAGACACTTGTACTGAGCAGTGTGAGATCTCAGCAGCAGGAGGGACACTAAGGAGTAAGCCGTCAGGCTACGAGGACAGAGATTGAGTTAAACTTTCTTAAAGGAGATTAGAGCCATTTTAAGGATAAATTCACACTAGGTGTTTTTTTTCAGAAAAAAAAAACATGTTTCCTTTGTTTTTCTTGTGGAATTTTGTATGTGTTTTTTGGCGCTTTTGTGTCTTGTGCATGCTGATAAAGTTCAATGTTGAAGAAAAATTCCTATTCCATGGAATCAGGTTTTGGCATAAAAATGTAGCAAAACAGGATACCTGTGTTTTTGGTGCATTTTTCAGTGTGAATAGGGCCAGTTTTAGACAAAGTGGGGCCCTGTGGAAAAGTTTAAAGTGGGGCCCCAAATGCAAACATATTGCGACATCACACAGAAACATTTCTGTTGTATTTACATACGCTGCGTTCAGGCCGTTAAACGAGCGCGATCGAGAATATTGAAGTAATTTGATGCTTGTTCCCGAGTTTGTTAACCAGCGGCTGAGGAAGAATGATGGGGACAGATAGTCCTCGATACAGTATAATGCAGTCCCATATAGTACAATGCACTGACCATGGCCCTTGATAGAATATACTGCAGCCCCCCTCAGAGTATACTGCAGTGCACTCAGAGTATAATGCAGCCCCCTCATAGAGCATAATATAACCCCCCCAGAGTATAATGCAGCCCCCAGAGTAAAATGCAGCCACACACACACAGTATAATGCAGCCTCCCCAGAGTATAATGCAGCCCCACACGCACAAAGTATAATGCAGCCCCCACAGAGTATAATGCAGCCCCACACACAGTATAATGCAGCCCTCTCAGAGTATACTGCAGACCCAGAGTATAATGTAGCCCCCTCATCAGTGGCATAACTTGAAACTCATGGGTCCCGATGCAAAAGCTCCAACGGGGCCACCAAATATTTTAAATCTTTAATAGCAATAGTCTTTTTCTATAGGCCAAAGGGACTTTTAGGGCCCCCTAGGCTCCAGGGCCAGGGTGCAATTGCAACCCCTGTACCTGTTGTAGTTACGCACCTGCCCCTCAGAGTATAATGTAGTGCCCTCATAGAGCATAATGCAGCATCTCATAAAGTATACTGCAGTCCCCCAAGTATAATGCAGCCCCCTCACACACACAGTATAATGCCGCCCCTTCAAGAGTATAATGCACACACACACTATATAATGCAGCCCCCCACAAAAGCACAGTATATTGCAGCCCCACCAACACACACACAGAATAATGAAGACTGCACCACACACACACACAGTATAATGCAGCCTCCCTCACACACACAGTATAATGCAGACACACACTTAATACTTACCTCTCCCCTTTCCCACGCTGCTCCAGTCTCATCAGATCCACTGCTGGCGCAGCATGGTGCACAGTGAAATGACGTCATCATGACGCCCGCTGAGTCACAAGCAGAGGGGGAGTGATAGGAGAGTGAGCATCATGTGATGCTCTCTCCTCCATCACTGCTTTCAACTGGGCCGAGGGTGGCGCAGGGCCCCATAGCGGCCACTGGCTCTTGCCCCTGAGGAAGTGGGGGCCCTAGGCAGCTGCCTGGTCTACCTGCACCTAACGCTGGCCCTGAGTGTGAACTTAGCCTTAGATGAATCTATAAAGTTAATATTTATTAGTAGAGTTGAGCGAATTTTTTAAAATTCGGTACCTATTACGATCGGCACTGAATATTGTATATGCAATATTCGCTGAACACGGCTGAATGTAATTGGAGTCAATGGGAGTAGAAATGACCAAATATGTTTGGAAATGATCATCCAACATAAATTCGGCACGGACAGGGTACCAATATGGCACAAATATGGCAAATTCAGATTCGTCGACAGATTCCAAACATATTTAATCAATTCTGCTTATTGGGTCTAAGAGGTCTGTGTGGTAATGTATATAGCTTGCATTGTAAACTCTGGTGATAGATCTGCTTTAGGCTACGTTCACATTAGCGTCATGCGACGCAGCGTCGCCGACGCACGACAACGCATGCGTCATGCGCCCCTATCTTTATCATTGGGGACGCATGCGTTGCGTTGTCGTGCGTTTTCGGTAAAACGCACGACGCATGCGTCGTTTCACCGCGCCTGGGTGGCGTTGGCGACGCTACCTTGTTGCATTTTTCTAGCGTCCAAAAAACGCACGCGTCGCACTTGCGTCGCTCGTGCGTCGTCAATGCGTTCAATTTCCCATTGAAACCTATTGACAACGCACTTGCGTCGCGGGTGTGCGTCGTGCGTGCGTTGTGCGACGCATGCGTCGTTAGATAAAATGAAACAAAAAAGTGTCTAGACAGTGTCTAGACAGTGCAAACAGTGAGAAAAACATCCCCCATATATAAAGAAAATCTTTGGATTGTTTGTCACTTCTGCAGCAGGCTACACAACAGTCTACATCACACCAGAAAAGCAGAGCAACTGTCTTCTCATCCGCTGTCCAGAGATGTAAGTATAGAATGATTCTGTGCATTTTCTACATGTTTTTTAAAATTATTATTGCAAGTTGTGTATTATATTCTGCACTGTGGTTAAAGATATTGTGGTATTTTTAGTCTGGTTGGGATGTATGGCGTTGTAGAATGGCGTTTCATTGTGTGCGGCCTAGATTATTGTTCCAGGATAGATTTTTCGTTTCCATTTTTTGGTTTGGTGGTGTTTTTTGTATTCAGTTGTGATGTTTTATTCTTGCGTTATATGATGGCGTTTAATAGTCTCCGGCCCTGTTGGTTTTATTGTAAAGTATGGTAGTATAGAATGATTCTGCGCCCTTATATTACATTTATTAATTTTTTATTGCAAGTTGTGTATTATGTTCTGCACTGTGGTTGTGTAAAGACATTGTTGTATGTTTCTGGTTGTGATGTATGGCGTTGTGTGGCCTTTTATTGTCTCCGTCCCTGTCGGTTTTATTGTAAAGTATGGTGTGTTAATGTTTCTGCCCTTAATTTTTGGGGGTTGTTTTTTTTTACTTTCAATAAACTATTGTGTTTTTTGGGTTGCTCCGTGCATACTGTACTTTAAAAAAAAAAAAAAAACACTCTTTTGGGATTACTACATTGGGTCTGTTGTAGATTAGTTTTCTTATCTTTAGGCTTTTGTACTCTGGCATTGGGTTGTCTCTATTGTTTCATTTAATCAAAGTGGCAGTGTTGTTTGCTCAGCGTTAGTTCAGTTGGAGTGCAATGTTCTTTGTGGTTTAAATGACTCAATGTTATTTTGTTCTTTATTTCAGAATTGCATTATGGCCAGCGGCAGCGACTCAAGTCACACCCCACCGCTGAGGAGTCCGGTGAGTACATGATCTACTATTGCTTATATTCGCTGTCATTAGTAGATGGGTCACTCAACTTTTTGGTAAACTATTTTGCAGGCTTCTTCAAGTGAGGAGGAGAACCAGGAGGAAGAGAGGGAGCAGCAGCAGGGACAACGGGGCCAAGCTGTGGTTGCAGGACGGAGAGTAAGTATTTATTTCAAACCTATTTTTTTTTTTGTTTAATTTTTTTGTTTTTGCGGTTATGGGGGGTGGTGGGAGGTTGTGGTGTTGTGTGTAGTAGGTGGCGGTGGAGGAGGTAGGGACCATTGTTTTTATCTTTCAAACATTAATATTTTCCATTTTTTCTAGGTTTCACAACGGGCCCTGGATGAACCACTCGACATAGACCTCATGGTGGCATCCATTGAAGCACGGGGCCCGTTGTGGGACAGCCGTGACCCCCGGCACGCGGACCAGGGCATATTGCGGCGTCTCTGGTTGGAGGTGGCACAATTGCTGTGGGATGGCTTCGACAGCGCTTCACCAAAGGCCAAAACTAGTTTCCGTAAGTATTTACAAAATGCTGCTGTGACCCATCATGCCAGGATTACACAACCGTCTGTGATGTCTTCTATTGGTATTGCACGACCAAAAGCTCCAATGTCCACAGCGAGAAACCTGCAGTCCGCACCTGCAATTGCCATCAACACGGTGGAAAAGTATTTTTTATAATTAAAAAAAAGAGATCCACTTCTTGAAGGCTTGGTAATCCTAATGTGCTTCCCATCCACGGCTCCAATACAGTTAGGGAAAGAACACACTTGTTCAAATTTTTGGGCGTTGGCAAGCCATATTTCTCTTGTAGGGATGGGTAAAAATTCCTTCTGGAGGTTGTCCCACAATGCGCGGCAAGTGTCGGCAATAATCCCAGACAGTGTGGAGACTCCAATCCGAAACTGGAAATGCAGTGATCTCAATGTCTCTCCGGTAGCCAGGAAACTGACAAGAAGAAAAATAAATAAATAAATATAATTAATAAAATTGTTATGAAAGAATTTTTCATTTTTAATAACAATCCCCCCACCCCACAAAACAAAAGCACGTACTTTAAAAAATGGCAAGAACATATAAATCCTTCACATTCCATTACGTACCGTAGAGTCACCAGCAGACGTTCCTCAGGGGAAATCGATTTACGGAGCTGCGTGTCCTGCCTGGAAATGGTTCCTTCCACCAGACGCAGCAGATATCGGAAGCTGTCTTTTGACATCCTGGTGTACTCAAAGTATTTGTCCTGGTTCTCATTTAATTCGCCAAACAGACAATGGTAGGCTCCACGACTCTCTCGGACTTCCACTATAGGGTGTAGCCAAAAACGCCGACGACTCCTTCTCCGTAGTTTGTCTCTTTTCCTCTGTTCATGACAGGCAATAGCATAAGCAATAGCAAGGGCTAATTCCAGCTGAAAATTGAGGTAGATACTCTCCATGGAACGATCCATCTTGATGCTCTATGGTTGGAAATAATGTATGCCGGGGTATATATACCACTATTACATTAATACCCACCCCCATTTACCCATTGGTGGCATTATCGATCGTCTAGACACTAGACCCACCCTCTTCTATTCATTGGTGGTGTTATCTAGTGTCTAGACACTTAAATTGTGTGTAAAGATCTAATCAGTGTTTGACAACGCATGCGTCGTAAAACGCTGCGTTTTTTGTAAAAACGCAACAAAAACGCAACAAAAACGCTGCGTTTCACGACGCATTCGTCCGACGCTTGCGTCAAAAAAGGTGCGTTTTTGCGTGCGTTTTCGATGCGTCGTGCGTTGCGTCGTCAACGCTGCGTCGCATGACGCTAATGTGAACGTAGCCTTAACGTGGTGCTTCAGAAGAGATATTAACGAAGTAAAGCAGTGGAACTTTCAGAAGGTGCTTAGAATTTTGGAGAACTGTATGCCAAAATTTGTCTCAGATCACACATATTATAAATATGATAACGTTTCGAGAAGAGACTTTTGTATTTAGTATCAAACTTGGTTTTAGTATATATAACACCTTCAATAATTATAGGTCAGTGCTTTATTCTGCATTAGAAAGAGCACACTAAGTAGCTGACTACATGGTTCTATCAAAGGTCACAGTTAAAAAGAAAACATAAAACATTTGTCTATGTAATACAATACCTTGGAGGCATCCTTCACAGGTATATGTTAGGACATCTTCCCAACATACAAAATCTAGTACTCCCAATGCACACTGTAAATTGTGGTGTGAATAGACCCTTAATACTATGTAAAACATGATTACTCTCTCCCTTTGAAATTCTGTGAAAGTCCTGTGTGTTTTTAAACAGGACAAACAAGTAGTTAGTTTGAATATTTTTTCTACAGACTGTTTATATCTACATTAATATTCTTAATGAAACTATGACCTTTTTAGGGACTAATATGAACGCCTGCACTCCCCTTTATTACGGTCACTGGTGAGTGCATCACTCAGGCTTTCAGGAAAGCACAGCTCAAAAGAAGATCCACAGAAAACATTAGCGTTGTGTGAAACACTGAAAGATAATCATGAATGATAATGTTTCAGTGTAAACAGGCTGCTGATCACCTAATGAACGAGCAAAACACTCGATTATCATAGTTCTCGGCAGCACATTGTCCTGTGTAAACATGACTCATGCTGCCGAGAAAAATGGCGTCTTATGAGTAGTAAGTGATCTATTACAGATCGTCAATGCACATCATTTACTGCCTGTGTAAACAGGCCATTAAACAACAATTGATCAATAAATGTTTATACTGTAGTCTATGAACTGTTACGCACTTTCACAACCCTTATTTCATTGTTCTATAGGTGTTAAAAATTAAACCTATTACGGAAAATGGATTCTCTGCTCCTGATGAAAACATCTTACTTTGGTATCTGTTGTATTAAGTGTTCTGGGTTTTATGTCACCCTTTATTTTTCTAGTAGAGCTACTCCTGTTCTGCCAGCAGTTCATGTGAATGGATGCCATATAATAGAACATATTCCCTACAAAGGAAACGCCTGTCAGAGACATGTCAGTAGTTTATAGAATGAAAGAACAATTTACATTTTACTCAAAAATATACCTATAAAGACAAAAGTCAGACAAACTGAAAATGTTGCCGTGGTCTCTTAATTTTTGCCAGAGGTGTATAAATACGCAGTATATTTTTCATAAATGTATTCATTCATTAATGTTTCAGCAAAGACAGCAAAATACTTCTCCTGCCCTTATCTAAATACAGCCATAAAACTTTGCCTCATAGATGCAAAATTTACAACTTTTAGGTCTCATCTTGAAATGATGCCTTCAGCAAGTTTAAAAAAGACAACTAACCACCTAAAAATACTAACCACACCCATACATGCCAGGAACATCAGGAGCTGTGTTTTCTGGCCAACACTATAAAGCTGCTTGGCAAGTTCAGGAACCAAGACATAGCTAACTGTCATAAATTCAGTTGCCAGGAACACCCTGAAAGACCTATCAGAGATGCAATGCACGGTGTATATTAGTTCCAAGTGTAGGAGTGATGGAATGTCTCACACTCCGGACTCCACATACTGAATTTGAATATCATGAAAAGCGTCAATATACTATATGCCACATGACAAGTTTTATAGAAAACAATCAGATCTATGAGCAAACAATATAAAACATATATCGTAACTTTAATGAAAGAAGCATGATAACATTCAAATAAGTATCAGATGAACATTGGCTCCACATTGAAGAGCACCTGGAAATGAATGGCATAAAACGCAATTGAACCTGTGGATTTTACGGAACTTTACTACAGCACCCAAAGGCATGCAGAGTTTTGTCTCACAGAAAAAAAAGTGATATGTTCCATTGGAAGCCATACTACGAGCAAAAGATTGCTTCTTCTGAAACCATGCTCTGAAAGAGGTTGCTTCATCAGTTGGCATGCTCGGATTCTTCCCTTAAGGCCGGGATCACACATGCGAGAAACACGTCCGTGTCTCGCATGTGAAATCCAAGCTCTGGCGCCGGCACTGTGGAGCGGAGCGTGCGGCCGCATAGCAACACATGGAGCCGCACGCTCCGCTCTGGAGTGCCGGCGCCAGAGCTTGGATTTCACATGCGAGACACGGACGTGTTTCTCGCATCTGTGATCCCGGCCTAAATGTTATACTCTGAAACAGAGATTGCTCAATCGGCTGCCATACTTTGATTTTGAGATCGCTTCCTTAGATTCTATACTTTAAAAAAGAAAAATTCTCTTCAGATGTCATACTCTGAAAGAAAGGTTGGTCCATTGGATGTTGTATTCTGAAAGAGATTGATCCATCAGATGATATACTCTGAGGGATTGATCTATTGCAGAGTTAATCAATGAACTTTTCCCGAGCGACCACCTGAGAGACCTTCACTGTCTATTGTGGAGGTCGTACCAATAGGCTGAAAGTATTTCAGCTCAATATTAATATTAACATTTTAATGATCATTATTTGATACAATTAATATTATCACTTAATATTGAGCAGAATTAAATATGCGGACACACCTTATCTACTGTATGAGTCCAAACACAGCCCCTTATTTAATAAGCCAAGGCACAGTCTCCCATACACAGTATGATCCCACACAGCCTGCCCTACATAATGAGCCAACACACTGCCCCTATATAAAGTATACACAGCCTTTTTTATACACTGAGCCCCCACACAGTTCCCCTGTATACAGTATGAGCCTTCACATAGCCTCCCTATACACAGCATGAGCTCCCATGTAGCCCACCATATTTACAGTATGGGCTCCCATATATCCCACCCTACATACTGTATCGCTCGCGCCCTGACTGGGTGGCGTGAGCAAGGGATTGTGGCCCCACTGTGCCACAAACCAGAGTACCCTGGAAGGGGTGTGACTAAGCAGCTACTTTGGTGTTCACTGGAGCCTCTGATGGTGAGGTCAGGCTTGTGCGGCAGGTAGCTGCCAGGTGCCACTCCAGGCTGATGTCTGGCTGTGGCAGCTGATCCCACCGAGGGACTGAACCCTAATAACAGGTGCGGGCAAGTACAGATGGGCACAATGTGTACTCTGGCGGGCACGGCTGACACACTAGGCAAGCGGGCACGACTGGCACTCTTGGCAGGCAGGTGGGCAAGACAGGCAGGCACGGCTGGCACTCTTGGCAGGCAGGCAGGCACGGCTAGCAGGACTGGAACTGGTTCGGGTAGAACAAGAATACAGGCAGGTACAATTGGGAAAAGGGAGCAGGTAGGAACCTGTTCAGACTGGAACCGGTAGGAGCCAGTACAGACTAAAGGGACAGGAACTGCAGGTAGCGGAACAAGAACAGAGCTGGGCCGCAAGGTGCAGAACGGAAGCAGAGCAGAATGGCAAGGTGTGGAAAGGGATCAGAGCAGAATCACAAGGTGCGGAACGGGAGAAGAGCAGAACCACATGTTGTGGAGCAGAGTAGAGCGGAGCCGCAGGGTGTGGAGCGGAGAGCAGAGCAGAGCCACAGAGGCTAACAGAGAGCAGAACCAAGAAACACAAGTACTTGCAATGAAGTATAAATTGAACAACAGGGACTCTATCGTTGTGCAGCGACAACC
Source organism: Ranitomeya imitator (assembly GCF_032444005.1). Lineage (NCBI taxonomy): Eukaryota > Metazoa > Chordata > Amphibia > Anura > Dendrobatidae > Ranitomeya > Ranitomeya imitator. The sequence continues at coordinate 411,854,076 of NC_091285.1, forward strand.
AGATAGAGGCAGGTACTAATATGGGATCTGCAAGCAAGAGGAGTACAAACAAAGATAAACACAGCAAGGTAAGGAAGGCTAAAAACAAGAATACAAACAGGTTCGGGTATAGGCTAAGTTTAGACAAGGACAGACACGGGAACGCGTACAGGACAAGGATTCAGGCCTGAGTATGCAGCCCTCAGGGAGGCAGTATATAGAAACGGGTCTGGGTATGCAGCCCCCAGAAAGGTGGAAAACAGGGCAGGATCTGGCAACTCAGCAACAAAGTACAGACTGACAGAGTTTGTTGCTCAGGCATCCCCTCATTGGTGAGGATGCCTTAAGTACCTGAGGCCTCTTGGCAATTGTCTGGAAACACCTTAGGAAGGTGCACATTGTCTCTATAGAAACCAGGAAGTGCCAGGGCCACAGCTCTAGGCATACAGCCAGGAAGTATGCAGCAAGCAAGGACATGAGGCCCAGAGCATGGAGCCGGCAGAGGACAGAACTCACAGCATGGCCCGGAGTGGTGAGTAAGATGGGAGATGGGGAGCCATGCAGTGATGCTGGCAGGGATGTTACACATACAGTATGTAACGGGGTCTACTGTGCTGTAGTACCTCTTACGGCACCCCCCGTGTTTCAGGAGGTCCACTCTGCTATGCTGGATTCTGAATGAAGGACGCTGGCTAGAATTTCTTGAGTACATGGGAGCATATAAAAGCTGACTGCTACTCCAGGTATTTCCAGTCTAAAAGAACACACTTTATTTACAACACACAGAATATATAACACAGATACACAGGGCAGGCCAATAGAAAAAACAGGCCAGACCTACATTACAATAGCCGCAGGGGGCCAGAGCCTGCTGGTATTTACTGTGGGAATTACAAAGGTGGGGGAAGTCAGAAAGAGAATATCTTGTCCAGGGGCGCAGCCTGTGGACTGATGCATTTCACATGGAAACTATTATACAGAATATATATAGCATAACATATTCTTGGTGCTGGGGGTTCTGTAACACAGTATAAGCTCCAACATAACCACATTTACAATATGAGCCCCCACATATCCCCCAGTATACAATATGAGCCCCCATACAGTCCCCCAATATACAGTATTAGTCAACAATCACCTTATATATAGAATGGGCCCCCACATATCCTCTCTATATCCAGTATGAGCCCTCAGTGCATGAGCCCCAAATAGCCCCCATTACACAGTCTGAGATCCCGCATAGCATCCTTATATACAGTATGAGCCTCCACATAGCTTCCCTATATACAGTATGAGCTCCCATATAGCCCACCATATATACAGTATGAGCCCCCATACAACCTCCCTATGTGCACTATGAGCCCCCACACAGTGTCCTCAGCTGCAGTATGACCCTCCATTTAATCCCCCTATATATAGTATTCCCACATATCCTCCCTATATACAGTATGAACCTACACAGCTTTCCTATATACTGTATGAGCCCTCATATAGTCCCCTATATACAGTATAAACCCCCACGCAGTCCCCTATATACAGAATGAGCCCCCACATATACTCCCTATATACACTATGAGCCCCCATGTAGTCTCGTACATACAGTATGAGCCCTTAGACAGTCCCCTATATACAGTATGAGACCACATATAGCCCTCTCAAAATACAGTATGAGATCCCACATAGCCTTATTTGTACTATAAGCCCCCACATACATGAGCCCCCATACAGTCCCCCTATATACAGAATGAGATACCACATATCCTCCCTATATACAGTATGAGCTCCACAGTGCTCCTATATACAATATGAGCCCACAAATAGCCCCTATATACAGTATGAGCCCCCATATAGCCCCCCTCATACAGTATGAGCCCACACACAGTCCCTATATACCAAGGGTGGGGAATTTTTTTTCTGCCAAGGGCCATTTGGATATCTATACCATCCTTCGAGGGCTGTACAATCTCCACCCACAAAGTACATCCTGACTCTGGCACTGGTTTCAGGATGTAATCTTTCATTGCATGCCCTTCAGTGTTCATTAGTGAACACTGCATGTGTGTGCTAACAGAGCAAGAAGAAATTATTGAGTTGGTGGCAATCAAAATACAGCTCCTTGCCCAAGAATGCGGTCCCTGAAAATCTGCTGGGGGGCAAGATAAAAGGTCATCGAGGGCCATAAATGGCTCTGGGCCTGAGGTTCCCCACCCCTGCCATATACAGTATGAGCCCCCACATAGCCTTTCTACATACAGCCCGAGTCCCCACATATACACACACATTCACACATATAGTGCATTAAAAAACTAAACACATACCAACTGTCAGGCTGCAGATATGCAGGTAACAGGAACTTCCACCAGAGGGCAACAGAGTGGAAGGAAAGTAACAAGTCTGCAAGGGCAGATCTGCAGTGCTGCAGCGAAGCTATCACCAGGTGGCAGCAGAATAGTCAAACAAGCCGAGTCAAAACCTAGACCGTCACGCAGTACAAAGGGAAAAACCAATAACAGAGTCAGTGGAGAGCCAAAGGGTCAAATACCAGACAAGAGGCAGAAGTACCAGGACCAGAGGCAAAGTCAAGTCAAACACAGAAATCCAAAAGTAATAAGGAAACACTTAGACAAGACAAGCAGGGAAGGCGGAATAGACACGTGCAAGGTCAGAAAGTGCAGCAGGACAAATCAAGGTACTACCGGAGTCAGGTACTCATGCCGAAGGCAGAACATATAACTGACAGAATGCAATGGAGCTAAACAGCAAACCTGAACCCAGAATGAGGTAAAGCAAAGTTAACCCTTGACATGATCAGCCCAGGAAAAGGGTAGACATGACTCAAAACCCAGACTGGATTATTATTACACTAACCTTGCTTGGGTTCTCCCAGCGCTCTGCTCCGGTCCTTGCACTGATGCTCCCCACAACAGACGTATTTGCTGACATCATTGCATCTGCTGTCTCCCCCATACACATGGTAGAATGGTAGGAGACAGCGGTTCCCTCCTTCACTATTTTATTAACTGCGGTGATGTCAAGATGCCGAGAGGGGAAGCAGGCCGCTTGTTGGTCATCATAGTTAGCATCGTCCTTATTTTCAGTCTGAGTTGGCCAGGAGGGGGAACAGTCTGACATTCAATGTCCCCCACCATCTACCTGCTGCTGCGCCTCCTCTTTCTTCTTCTCCAAATCCTCTATATCAAGCTGCAAGTAACTTAAACCTTGAGGATCAACAACAGTCACAGGTTGGCAAGCAACATGTATAAGAAAGATGACATCTTTGATGCCACAATTGTCCCTATTGACATTTTTTAGCCTCTTCAAAGGGCTTCAGAAGGAAGGCTGCACGCACCCATCATGAGCTGCCAATGATGGATCTCAAAGTAGCTTATCCTTTAGTTTGGCTTACGCATGATATAGTGCGACATTGCCTTAGGTTGCACATGCATTCATTACAACATTTGCAGAATCAATTTCCACTGGGTTGTATCGTCACAAATCGGGCAAAGCTAGGTGGGTATGCATTGCCAGGTGAAAATTTCTAAACTGAGCAGACGCTTATCTAAACAAAGCCACCACGTTCCTCAAACAGGTAAGTATATTTCTTTAAGAAATATTGTACAACTAAACTCAGGATGTTTGCTATGCAGGGAGCATAAGATACTTTGCACAAAATAGTCTGCTCTACAGATGGGCAATGTTGTTCACGATAATTCCTACTCATCCTGGACTCAAGATTTACCTTGGTTCAATTCCATTGCTAGTGTTCCTACCAACACTACTCACAGAACCTGCAACACAGTCCTCCAGCCCCATGTCATACAAATACAATGGCTGACTATTCATCTCTTCCAATAAATCAACTGACATAAGTTGTTTTAATGAAGCTTCTATGTTAGCGCCAGAGTGCTGCGGTTTAGGGAACTAAAAGTCAGAACAGATGCAAGTGTCATTCCTGTAAGTGAAATTCTGCTATGAATAACATTTGATGATATGGAGGTGGAAAAGGTGAACTGTGCAGAACACTGGCTTTGGCTGATGACATCATTGTCAGAGGTAACATCATTCTGCTGTGCCAGAGATGAGTGATGTGGCATATATTTCATTACACCCACAACTTACTTCCCACTAATATACTTGCTAGAGGCAAAGAAAGGCAAGTGTGACCTGGGTTTGGTATTACTACTGATAGGATGGCTGGTGCCAGCCAGGGCTGCCACTAGGAATTTCATGGCCTCATACTGGCAAAATTTTCGGGGTCCCATTGAGGCTCTGCCCAGAATCCACCCCTCAAACCGTACACAGTCCCACCTCCCTCACTTGGAAAAACTCCACTTCTGCACCACATCTTCACCAATCACACATTAACAGTTCCCATCACCAGATCAAATACATAGCCAGCAGCTTTTGCTTTGGCCAAAAGACTTTTTAATCCACCACCTCGACAATGTAAGACTCTTTTGGCCGGGCCGTACTCTACTGTAACTTATTAAACATTAGTTAAAATATCCAATACAATTTAGATATATTTTTATTTATTTTATTTTTAAAATGACCAATAATATCACATACAAGGGACAAATACCACCGCACCATGGCCGGACCACATATTACCACGACAGTGACCGAATACTGCAATACTGATCATTAACCTCTTCCCGACCTGTTACGCCATGTAGGCGTCATGAAAGTCGTTGCCAATCCGATCTGACGCCTATGTGGCGTCATGGCAGGATCGCGTTCCTGCAGATAGGGTGAAAGGGTTAACTAAAATTTCACCTGACCTGCAGGGACAGGGCGAGTGGTACTTCAGCCCAGGGGGGATTGGTTTGCCCCTATGTGGCTACGATCGCTCTGATTGGCTGTTGAAAGTGAAACAGCCAATCAAAGCAATTTGCAATATTTTACCTATAAAACTTGCTGAAATATTTCAATCCAGCCATGGCCGATACTGCAATACCATCGGCCAAGGCTGGAGACCACGATCTGCCCCACCATCGACTGACAGCGGCGATCTGCCGCCGCTGTCAGTCTTTCATCCTCTCCGTCCGGTCCTCTGCTGCCCTCCTCTCCCCTCTGCCTGCCCCCGGCATCCTCTCCGCTGTCTGATCCTCCCCCATATTTACTGAGTCCCGGTGTCCCTCTCGGTGTCCGTCCATCTTCAGCGATGGGCGCCGGAATCTTCCAAAATGGCGGGTGCATGCGCAGTGCGCCCACCGAAACTGCCGGCCGGCAGATTCATTCCAGGCACATTTTGATCATTGTGATAGAACCTATCACAGTGATCAAAATAAAAAAATAGTAAATAAAGCCCCCCCTTATCACCACCATAGGTAGGGAAAATAATGAAATAAAGAAAAAATATTTGTATTTTTCCACTAGGGTTAGGGTTGCAATTAGGGTTAGAATTAGAGTTGGGGTTGCAATTAGGGTTAGTGTTAGAATTAGGGTTCGAGTTGCAGTTAGGGTTAGGGTTGCAATGAGGGTTAGAATTAGGCTATGTGCACACAGTGCGGATTGGCCGCTGCGGATTCGTGGCAGTTTTCCATCAGGTTTACAGTACCATGTAAACCTATGGAAAACCAAATCCGCTGTGCCCATGGTGCGGAAAATACCGTGCGGAAACGCTGCGTTGTATTTTCTGCAGCATGTCAATTCTTTGTGCGGATTTTGCAGCGTGTTACACCTGTTCCTCAATAGGAATCTGCAGGTGAAAGCCGCACAAAAACACTGGAAATCCAAGGTAAATCGGCAAGTAAAACACAGTGGGTTTTACCTGCGGATTTTTCAAAAACGATGCGAAAAAATCCGCACACGAATCTACAACGTGGGCACATAGCCTTAGGGTTAGGGTTGAAGTAGAGTTAGGGTTGGAATTAGGGTTAGGGTTGGAATTAGGTTTAAGATTAGGGTTAGGGGTGTGTTGGGGTTAGGGTTAAGCTTGTGGTTAGGGTTATGGTTAGAGTTGGAATTAGGGTTGTGGTTAGGGTTGGGATTAGGGCTAGGGGTGTGTTGGGGTTAGTGTTGGAGTTAGAATTGAGGGGTTTCCACTGTTTAGGCACATCAGGGGGTCTCCAATCGCGACATGGCGCCACCATTGATTCCAGCCAATCTTGCATTCAAAAAGTCAAATGGTGCTCCCTCCCTTCCAAGCCCCGATGTGCGCCAAAACAGTGGTTTACCCAAACATATAGAGCATAAGCGTACTCAGGAAAAATTGTACAACAACTTTGGGGGTCTAATTTCTCCTGTTACCCTTGGAAAAATAAAAAATGGGGGCTAAAAAATTATTTTTGTGGGAAAAAAAATGATTTTTTATTTTCACGGCTCTGCATTGTAAAATTCTGTGAAGCACTTGGGGTTCAAAGTGCTCACCACACATCTAGATAAGTTCCTTGGGGGGCCTAGTTTCCAAAATGTGGTCACTTGTGGTGGGTTTCTACTGTTTAGGTATATCAGGGGCTCTGCAAACGCAATGTGACGCCCGCAGACCATTCCATCAAAGTCTGCATTTCAAAACGTCACTACCTCCCTTCCGAGTCTTGACGTGTGCCCAAACAGTGGTTTACCCCCACATATGGAGTATCAGCGTACTCAGGACAAACTGGATAACAACTATTGGGGTTTAGTTTTTTTGAGACATTATAAACGTTTGAAGCACTTGGGGATTCAAAGTGCTCACCACACATCTAGATAAGTTCCTTGTGGGCTCTAATTTCCAAAATGTGGTCAATAGTTGGGGGTTTCTACTGTTTAGGTACATCAGGGGCTCTGCAAACCTAACATGACACCCACAGACCATTCCATCAAAATCTGCATTCCAAAACATCACTACTTCCCTTCCGAGCTTTGCCATGCGCCCAAACAGTGGTTTACCCCCACATATGGGGTATCAGCGTACTCAGGACAAACTGGACAACTTTTGGGGTCCAATTTCTCCTGTTACCCTTGTGAAAATAAAAAATTGCGGGCTAAAAAATATTTTTTGAGAAAAGAAAAATGATTTTTTATCTTCATGGCTCTGCGTTATAAACTTCTGTGAAGCACTTGGGGGTTCAAAGTGCTCACCACACATCTAGATGAGTTCCTCGGGGGGTCTAGTTTCCAAAATGGTGTCACTTGTGGGGGAGCTCCAATGTTTAGGCATACAGGGGCTCTCCAAACGCGACATCGTGTCCGCTAAAGATTGGAGCTAATTTTTAATTCATAAAGTCAAATGACGCTCCTTCCCTTCCGAGCCATGTCATGCACCCAAACAGTGATTCCCCCCCACATATGGGGTATCGGCGTACTCAGGACAAATTGTACAACAACGTTTGGGGTCCATTTTCTCCTTTTACCCTTGGGAAAATAAAAAAATTGTTGCTGAAAGTTCATTTTTGTGACTAAAAAGTTAAATGTTAATTTTTTCCTTACATGTTGCTTCTGCTGTGAAACACCTGAAGGGTTAATAAACTTCTTGAATGTGGTTTTGAGCACCTTGAGAGGTGCAGTTTATAGAATGGTGTCATTTTTCGGTATTTTCAGCCATATAGACCCCACAAAATGACTTCAAATGTGAGGTAGTCACTAAAAAAGATGGTATTGTAAATTTTGTTGTAAAAAATGAGAAATTGCTGGTCAAATTTTAACCCTTATAACTTCCTAGCAAAAAAAAAAATTTGTTTCCAAAATTGTGCTGATATAAAGTAGACATGTGGGTGATGTTAGTTATTAACTATTTTATGTCACATAACTCTCTGGTTTAACAGAATAAACATTCAAAATTTGAAAAATGCAAAATTTTAAACATTTTCACCAAATTTCCATTTTTTCACAAATAAACGCAACAATTTACCACTAAGGCTACGTTCACATTAGCGGTCCGCTAATGTGCGTCGCTGTTGCGTTGGCGACGCAGCGGCGACGCGCCCCTATGTTTAACATGGGGGACGCGTGCGTTTTTTTGTCGCGTTTTCCGACACGTGCGTCGTTTCCGACGCTAGCGTCGGACGCAAGAAAATGCAACAAGTTGCATTTTTCGTGCGTCCGATTTTCGTCAAAAAACGACGCACGCGTCGCAAAACGCAGCGTTTTTGCGTGCGTTTGCGCGCGTTTTTTGTGCGTCGTGCGTTGCGTCACCGTTGCGTCACCGACGTACCGGCGCGCAACGCTAATGTGAACGTAGTGTAACATGAAGCCCAATATGTCATGAAAGAAAAGTCTCAGAATCACTGTGATCCGTTAAAGCGTTCTTGAGTTATTACCTCATAAAGGGACACTGGCAAGAATTGCAAAAAATGGCCAGGTCATTAAGGTCAAAATAGGCTGGGTCATGAAGGGGTTAATAACCCCCCCCCCACAATACTAATATCACCATAAGTGCCATTATACACAGGAGATCTGTACTTAGTATACAGTGTCCGTGTAAGATAATACATTGATCACCAGCGACATTATACACAGGAGCTCTGTATATATTATTCAGTGTATAGTGTGCATGTACATGTAATACTCTGGCTCACCAATGATGTCTCTAAGTAAAGTAATTCATCTTCGCTTTTCATCTTCATCCAGCACAGACCGCCATCACTTCTTTCAGCCAGGATTCAGCTCTACAGGAAATAAGTTATTCAGAGCACCGCTTGCAGAGCACATTAATTTATTCCCAACTTCTATACTACACCAAATGAAGAAAAAAAGTCAACATAATGTCGCTCTGCACAGTAACAGGACCCCCATTGAAAACAGTATCCTCAAAAAATAAAATACATCACTGCAGTAATAATATCCCCCATCCTGGCCCCCTTGTGTCTCATTACTGGCTCTAGCCATATGTTCTCCCATCCTGCCCTCATGAGTATCCATTCTGCCCCCATGTGATGTCCCATCCTGCCCCATCTGTCTCCATCCTGCACCCCTCTGCTCACAGGTCCCCATGCGACAGTCAGGGCAATAATGCCATGATGGCGGCCCTGGTGCCAGCAATGCCGCTACAACGTCCATTACCATGTTCATTAACACAAGACTGCCAAACATAGGTACTCGTTATGTTAATCAGATTATTTGGCATTTACATGTACAATAAAGCATGTCGAGATTTTCGTTCATTAGAAAAGGGGCACACATGAAGGCATAGTTTCCACCACGTGAAGGAGATTTGAACACATAGTGGAAAATATCCAGAATGTAATTTCCTCAGTAAAGTAAGAGGCTATAATGCTATAAAAAGCTATAATGTTAAATCTGTGTTTTCTGGCGCTCAGCAAAGTGCTGTGTACCTGGTGCTAAGAAACATTCGTCTATAATAATGCCTGGCTGTTTTTCTGTTCTCTTTGCAGAATTCCTTACATTTTTGCTATTTGCAAGGGTGAAAGTCAGCCCAAAAAAGCATTTCTTCAGCACTGGCAGTGTGGGGTAACATGGGTGTTTTTCTTTTTCCTTCTTTTGGCTGCTTTCTGCCCTGCTTGCTCCAAACATAGAGGATTAGGACCAAGAGCAGGAGGCTGTGTGTGGTCTCCTCTGCATCCCTTCCTAGTACCTCCTCCATCTCAGAGGCCCAGTGCCCACCCTCACAGTTTAGTTCATGCTGCAATATTTTAACTCTTTGTTAAGTAAGAAACTTTATATATTACCCAGTTTTATAGTTTTCCTCAACTATTGCTTCTATTCGGCACATGTAGACATGTCATTCTGCTTGCCCTGAGGCATTCTAAGAAATTGATCAAGATACTCGAACTTGTAGATTGTGAGCCTTCACGGGCAGGGTCCTCACTCCTCCTGTACCAGTTATGACTTGTATTGTTCAAGATTATTGTACTTGTTTTTATTATGTATAACCCTCCTCACATGTAAAGCGCCATGGAATAAATGGCGCTATAACAATAAGTAATAATAATACTCATCCCTGTATGAGAATTTCCCTTTTGCCTCTGTGGTATGTTAATCCAGGTGAGATGGTTAGAAGTGATAGGACAGGACAAGGCCCAAGCTAAATTACAAACCCTACTGATGATTAACTCCTTCCTTCCACAGCCAAGTTTTAATTTTGCTTTTTCGTAGTTTTTTTTTTTTGCTCACCTTCTTTCAAGAACCATAACTTTTTTACTTTTCCGCTGACAAAACAATATGAGGGCTTTTGTTTAACTTGTTCTGTATAAAAAAAAAACTATAGTTTTGAATAACACAACTTATTTCAACATTAAATGTACTGGAAAAGAGAAATAAAATTAAAGTGCTATGAAATTGTGAAAAGCAATGCAATTCTGCAATTTTTGTTTTTTTTAGCATACATTCTGTGGTAGAAATTACTATGAATTATGATTCTCCAGGTTAGTACAATTACGGAAATACCAGACGTGTACAGGCTCGGACTGCCCCATAGGGGAACAGGGGAATCCGCCGGTGGGCCCCTGTGCAGACACGGGCCCCCAACCCCACTATATGGGTAGTACTTGGTATAATTCACTTGATACACTCAGTAGAGAAAAAAAGCAGCATCTCAGTCATTTACCTTACTCCCCAGTTTATTTTTATATAGAGGTGTAGATAAATTTGTGAAAGAGGGTAGTGTAATATTTGCATGCAGGTGAAAAGTGGGCCCCCCCAAAGTTAATGTTACTGGTGGGCCCTTGGCACCCCAGTCCGACACTGAATGTGCATATATTCTTTTTCATTGTATGGAGAAAAAAAAATCATAAATGTGTAAAAAAAAAATTAAAATTTGGTTTGTGTCACCATTTTCCCACACCCATAACATTTTTATTTTTCAGTTGAGTGAGCTGGACAAGGGCTTATTTGTTGTGTAATGAACTGATGGTTATGTCTAGTAGTGTAGCTACTGGGAGGACAGAGGTAGCGGCTTCCCCAGACCCCACACTAAGAGGGGCCCAAATGGAGCTAAACTACCTAGCTTGCCATTATAGATAAGCCCTGCGGTAGTGCAGGAAGACATAGTCTCCCCCGCACTACCGCTCTCCATTCCGTAGACTGCAGGTCGCACCAGGACTTTGATGTTCTGTGTGTGCATCAATGCTATGACCGTGCATTGTCTTGCCTCTGAGCTTGTCAAGATCCTGGGTTAGGTTAGTATTTGATATTTTTTATTAAATTTATTGTGTCTAGTGGTGCATCATAAACAAAGGGGACCCTTATACATAGTATGGGGGACCCTCAAACATTATAGCAACTAATACAAGGGCCATTATGCAGCTTGAGAACTAATTCGGGGGTCATCAATCATACACCTTGAGGACTACTGCAGGGGCCATTATATGGATTGGGGACTAATAAATATCTCTTCTTGTACTTGTGTGTGCCTTGTATTACTCATGTTTATTGTACTTGTCTATATTTGCCCCGTTCACATGTAAAGCGCCATGGAATAAATGGTGCTATAAAAATGAATAATAATAATAATAATAATACAGGGGCCATTATATAGTTTAAGGACTAATGCAGGGGCCATTATACAGCTTATGGACTAATGTGAGGGCCATTATACAGTTTGGGGACTAAGGCCAGGATCACACATGCAAGAAATATGGCCAAGTCTCGCATGTAAATACCCCGCATTGCCGACCGTCACTCAGGAGCGGAGCGTGCGGCTGCATGTATTGCTATGCGTACGCACGCTCTGCTCCTGAGCGACGGCGGCAATGCAGGGTATAAACATGCAAGACTCGGCCGTATTTCTCGCATGTGTGATCTTGGCCTAAAGCCACGTTCACACTAGCAGTAGTTGGTCAGTATTTTACATCAGTATTTCTCAGCCAAAACCAGGAGTGGGTGATAAATGCAGAAGTGGTGCATATGTTTCTATTATACTTTTCCTCTATTTGTTCCACTCCTGGTTTTGGCTTACAAATACTGATGTAAAATACTGACCAAATACTGCTAGTGTGACAGTAGCCTAAGGCCTGTCCCACACGTCCAGATAATTCTGGTACCGGAAAAATTGGTACCAGAATTATCTGTGTCCATATGTCCGTGTGCTCACGTGGCACATCAGTGTGGCACACGTGCGGCATCCGTGTGCCGACTGGGTACCACACGCACCGTGCAGGGGACAGCGCTACAGTAAGCGCTGACCCCTGCATCTGGTGCTGAGGCCGCCATTCATTTCTTCTCTCCAACAGTGTTCGCTGGAGAGAAGATATGAAAAATCTTTTTTTTTTTTTTGGTGTTTAAAAAAAAGATCCCTGTCCCCAACCCCCTCCCCCCCTGTTTGCCCCCCCCCCCCTCCGCTGTTAATAAAATACTTAGCCGGCTCCCTCGCTGCTTCCTCTCCTCGCCGCAGCTTCTCCTGTATGAGCGGTCACGTGGTACCACTCATTACAGTGATGAATATGCGGCTCCACCCCTATGGGAGGTGGAGCCACATATTCATCACTGTAATAGGCGGCACCACGTGACCGCTCATAAAGGAGAAGCTGCGCCGAGGAGAGGAAGCTGCGGCGAGGAGAGGAAGCAGCAAGGGAGCCGGGTAAGTATTTTATTAACAGCGGGGAGGCACACAGGGGGTGGGAGGGGGTTGGGGACAGAAATCTTTTTTTTTTAAAAACACAAAAAAAAAAAAAGATTTTTCATATCTTCTCTCCAGCGAACGCTGTTGGAGAGAAGAAATGAATGGCGGCTTCAGCACCACACTGGGGGGACAGCGCTTACTGTAGCGCTGTCTCCTGCACGGCACATGGTCTGCACACGGACATCATCCGTGTGCGGTACGTGTTTTACACGGACCCATTGACTAATGGGTCCGTGTAATACGTGCGCTCCCACGAACACTGACATGTCTCCGTGTTTTTCAAACGGACACACGGTCTGTGAAAACACACTGACATGTGCAGAGACACATTGATTTTAATGTGTCTACGTGAGTCAGTGTCTCCGGTACGTGAGGAAACCGGTCTAATACAGAGCCCATTATACAGTGTGGGTCCAACGTGTGGTGGTCATTTTATAGCTTGGGGGCTATTGTGGGGACCATTATACAGTTTGTGAGCCAATGTGAGGGCCATTATACAGTCTAAGGGCTACAGTGTTTAGGGTGAGCGGTGGAGACCTCATACTACAGTATGTGTAGAGCAGCTGTGGGCCCACTGTACTGTGCATAGGGGAACTGTGATTCCATTTCACTGTGTTGAGGGCAGTTTTGGGAACATATTGTTTATAGAGGAGCTGTTGGTGAATTATACTGTGTATAGGGAGCTGTGGGCCCATCATAATTGATATAAAGCAGCTGTACATTAGGGAACTTGGGACAATATTAGATGTTAAGTGGGAATCTCATTTGTGTGGGTTTCTTCCGGGTGCTCCAGTTTCCTCCCACACTCCAAATACATACTCATTGGGAATTTAGATTGTAAGACCCAATGAGGATAGTGATGATGTCTGCAAAGCGATGTGGAATAAATGGCACTCTATAAGTAAAAAAAAATGTTGTGGCACTCCAAGATATGCATCATACTGTCTGGTTGTGGTGAACTGTGGGAAGCAGCATACTGTGTGCGGAGTTCTAAGGAACGGCTTATGAGGGCTCTGAAAGCATTATAATGTGAGCTGTGGGACATCATGCTGTATAGGGGAATGTACTATGGTGGCATCATACTATGCATTGTGGGCGTCATGAAAGTGGCACGGTCTTGTGTGGGAGCACTAAGGGTATGTTTCCATGGTCAGGAACCGGCAGCGCTTTGGACGCAGCACATGTCCGCTCTGTCCAAAGCGCTTCTGGCTTTTGAACGCAGGTGATTCCGCATATGTTCACTGAACCGTGAGGAATCAAAGCGCCTAATACATTGGACGGGAAACTTATCTTGCGGAGACCGAGCGTCTCCACAAGATAAATTGACATGCTGCGGTCTCGAAAGACATGCTGCATGTCCATCTCCGCAGGGTAGCCAGAGGCATTCTTGCACGCATAGTGGAGATGAATGCAGCTTCAAACCCGCAGCGTTTACTGACTGTGGAAACATACCTAATAGGCTTCAGTAGTAGCAACATTCTGTGTGGGCACATATATAGAACTAGGCGAGGTTACAGAAGTGGCTTAACGTAACATAGAAATTGTTGCAGTGCCTTAGGAAAACCTGCTTTAAGGGTTAAAAGGAACCTGTCACCAGAAAAACATTACTAACCTGCAGATATAGGGTTACGCTGCATGGTAATAGCATTACTAACCTGCCCGGAGCACATATGTAGCCAAATACTGCAGGGAGAAAATTAACTTGATTCGTTCCTGGCCGAGTTGGGGTTCCAGTCTTAGAGGAGCGCTGGTGTGGGTTCATTCACTGCGCCCCTGTTCCTGACTGACAGCTGACGGTAATGCAGAGCCAGTGTCAGTCAGTGCTGGTGGTGTGGTTACAGCCGCCGCTATATATACACAGAGCGGTGGCTGAACCAGTGCCACCCCTGTGACTGAAACCTGAATGCTGCCAGGGGAATAAAGTTCATTTTCTCCCCAGGGCATTCGGCTAAGTGCAGGTGCTGGGCAGGTTAGTAATGCTATTAACCTGCAGATTGACCCCATATCTGCAGGTTAATAGCATTTTTTCTGGTGACAGATTCTCTGTAAAGATCAAAAATCTGCTGTTCAGTTGATGATCTATGCCAGTGGTCCCCATCCTTTCTTACCTTGAGAGCCACATTCAACTCTGAGAGATAGTCACAAGTCACATCTAGTGGTCCCCTACTGATAGTATAATAAAAAAACAAAACTTACCCACAGAAAGCACACCAAGACCATGTACCCCCATCCATTACAGGTGGTATGTTTGCACCCAAGTGTTTGCACTTTACCCCCATTTCATATTCTTGCATCAAGCACACTCCCAACACTATTGAATGAAGTTTCAATCACCATTCTAACCAGTATAATCCAATCTCCTGCCTGTCATATTTATTCCCACTGCCTGTATATGTGCATCCATATCAGCATTCTGAATCACCATCTGGAGACGTCCTCTGAGCAACTTACTAGACCTGGTGTCACTGCATCAAACTGACAGACGCGAGCCACATAATATGGACCCGCGAGCCACATGTGGCTCCCAAGCTACAGGTTGGGGATCCCCAATCTATGCAGTTGATATTCAAAGCCTCAGCAGCGTTGCTGCATTATGGGTCTTGTACAGATCCTCAGTACTGCAGCCATAACCTAATATGGATAGACACTGTACCTCCGCATGCCTCCTGATTTTATAAGAAGTCCAAGTGAGCAGTATCTGGAGCGCCTATGGGCCTGTGCTACTGTTTACAAGAAAAGTTAAAAAAATAAAGCATTATAAAATTGATAAAAACTGAGAAAATTAGATTGTAAGAAGCCACCGGAGCTGAAAACAGACGGCAGTGTGCATTAGTGTAGCTTAAACCTGTCCTGCCATGCCCTTAGACTTTGCTGCCAGCTACCTGCTTTTTCTCTGGTCTCATCTTGTGTGACTCACATATAAACGGTTCTTTAAACCTGTAGTATCAGGCTACAGGAAAGGGCGGAAGCGCTGGCCTCAATTCCAGGATAAAAACTGCACTTTGTCTCTCTGTGAAGT
This sequence comes from Ranitomeya imitator, assembly GCF_032444005.1. Classification (NCBI taxonomy): domain Eukaryota; kingdom Metazoa; phylum Chordata; class Amphibia; order Anura; family Dendrobatidae; genus Ranitomeya; species Ranitomeya imitator. The sequence goes on from NC_091285.1 coordinate 411,869,576, forward strand.
GCTAGTGCCCTCTAGACGTTCAATACACAGAACTGCTACTACAATAAATGAATTTACAGCAACTCCGTACTGTACCTTCTTAGGATTTTTTTCCTTGGTCTACCATCAATAATAAAATATCCATGTTGCTGAAAAGTTGTATGACTGTCATCGCCAATCCCTCTAATGGGGAAAAAAGTATACTTAACCCCTTCAATATGCGGCGATTTTCCGTTTTTTTTTTTCTATTTTGTTTTTTCATCCCAGTTATAACTTTTTGTTCCATCAATACAGCCATATGAGGGCTTGCTTTTGCTTGTTTATTTTACTATATAATTTACTGGAAAATGTGAAAAAATCAAGTTTGTTAAAATTGCAAAAAAAGTGCAATTCCACAATTGTTTTTTTTTTTTTTTTAAATTTACCATGTTCACTAAGGCTGTCACATTTCGCTCGGTAGTCGCCCGTCACAAAGCGTCAGCGCGATGTACCGACGGAAGATTGTTCTTTCACATTTCCGTCTGTATTCTGGGTGAGGAAAGAGAGTGAGTGCGAGATCTTGCAATCTTGCCTTGCGCAGGCGTGTACTATGGAGGACAGAGAATGAACTTCAATCCAATATTGCAGCCAGCATGCAGCCAGCGGGTAAGGAAAGGGTGAATCAAACACCCGAAAACCCCGCCCCTATGGCTGAAAATTGTTCCCTCCAAATTCAGGTGACAGAGTCTCTTTAAGGGAACAATTAACATTTTAAATGCACCAAAAAGTACCCTTACCCATATTCATCACCTAGGGAACCAGTGTAGCAGCCTGAGATGGCCACGCCAGAACCTTCACTTTGTTCTGCTGTAGCCGATGACAGGTCGACTTGGCCTTGTGTTTTGGATCATTGTCATGTTGGAAAGTCCAAGTACGTCCCATGCGCAGCTTCCGGGCTGATGAATGCAAATTTGCCTCCAGTATTTGCTGATACTCTAGACTCAAATCTTATACCTTCTGACATCCTCTTTGCACCTTTTGATTAGATGGGCTGAGATGACTTCATGCACAGATGACATTGCGCTAGCCATGACCCTTTACATCACATAACCATTAGCTGAGAAGAGATTCCAGCCAAAAGTATATAAAACATCATATTTTTTAAATTACAAACATAAAAACATATAATATTAAAAGAAAGGGCAAAGACCTCCAAAATAAGAGGGAGAAAACACAGCATTAATATACAAATAGCCTAGTGGAGGTGTCAAAATAACCAGACCTGTAATCAATTATATAAAACAACCAGCAAAAGGGCTATAGCCTACATAGTAATGTATAATTAGGAATGTTCCAAATACATTAGTAAAAGCTAATTATTAAATAATGGCTGGTTAATGTGTGAGAGTGGCAATTATATAAGGTCCCATTCATAGGCTGAGTAAAAGAAAGCGGAGTGAAGAGCATAAGTGCCAGTGCATATGTCTGCATAAATTTTAGGCTGGCATTTTATCACTTCACATAAAATAGCATTCCTACAAGAATCAAATAGCCTGACACACATGGCAAAGTTGTTGTACATGAAAAGAAAGAGTATATTACCTAAAATTAGGGTGAGACAGGAATCAGCAGGGTTTGAGGGGAACAAAGCTTGTCCTACTGACTCCTGTCTCACCACAATGGGAGTAATGGACATCATAATTGTAGCCTATCGCACAGATGACATTGCGCCAGCCTCGCTAGTCAAAAACCATGCTGTGGATCACAGAACGTAATAGATTTTTGAGTCTCTCGTCTAGCGGCCAGGGACTACTGACCTAGCCAACAAACCAAAGTCCCACAAATTGATATGCCTAACCAGGGCTGGCTCCAGGTTTTTGTGGGCTCCGGGCGAAAGAGTCTCAGTGAGCCCCTTTAACACATACCACGATTCATGATGTACAGATACAGCAGAGAAATATAAGTATAGTACAATGCCAAAGATTTCACTTCTTACATTACATGAGTGATATCTATTGTAAATTCTACAATAGCTCAGAAACCGGACAGTATAGTGCTCCATACAGTATTATTGGTACCACATAGTGCTCCATATAGTATAATGAGCCCCACATAATGTTCCATACAGTATAATGAGCCCTATATATTGCTCCATACAGTATAATGAGCCTTATATATTTCTCCGTACAGTATAATGGACCCCATATATTGCCCCATACAGAAGAATGAGCTCCATATATTGCTCCATACAGAATAATGGGCCCCACATATTCCTCAGTACATAATAGGCCCCATATAATGCTCCAAACAGTATATGATGGGCCCTATATATTGCTCCAGTATATTATGGGTCCCATATAATGCTCCATTATATGCTGGGACACATAATGCTCCAATATATGATGGACCTCATATAATGCTTCAAACATTAAGAAAAAATTAAATACTAACCTCTCCTTGCTGGCTGCTGTTCGGACCTGTTGTGGAGTTTAACTCAAGAGTCAAGGTCCCGTCAATATTTCTGCCACATAGTGGCACTCCTAGCCATCTGGGTTGCAATTTTCTGAATATCACATGAGCATTGCTGTGGAAGAAAAACTTGTGGAGGGGGCACAGGTTTTAATTAGTGCTTTGCTCCCTTCATTCTAAGAATTAGAAAATCCCAAACCACCAATAAGGAAATGAATGGCATTTTAAGCCAAAACATTGTTGATTATGAAGGAATAACTCTCCTAATACACTGAATAATGGTGACTACTATTTCTCCATCTGTAGTGGAACGATCCCCCCAGATGTGTGAGCCAGTAGCATTACTGTTCAGAAAGGCATTAATGTTCTTGAGCATGTGAGATTATCAAAAGTGGCTTGGGCTGTCAATTCGGAATTTGCAGATTGAAGGTCTCATATCAACCAGTTCAGATAAAAAGTTTAGTTCAGATAAAAATGTTACCTATGACACCCTAATAAATCAGTTCTACCATACACTAGAATGTTTTTTTATGGTAATAACGTTCCGTCCTCCTCGTGTTCTAGTGAATCAAGCTTAGTTCACCACATAGCAAATTCGTTTAGGTTCATCATGACTAAAGAAGAATGTCCAAGTAGAGACTTTTTTAGTCTAACTCTTAACCCCTCTGTGACCTTAGACGTACTATCCCGTCGAGGTGCCCTGGGCTTATCTGACCCTGGACGGGATAGTACGTCATAGCCGATCGGCCGCGCTCACGGGGGGAGCGCGGCCGATCGCGGCCGGGTGTCAGCTGCTTATCGCAGCTGACATCCGGCACTATGTGCCAGGAGCGGTCACGGACCGCCCCCGGCACATTAACCCCTGGCACACCGCGATCAAAGATGATCGCGATGTGCCGGCGGTGCAGGGAAGCACCGCGCAGGGAGGGGGCTCCCTGCGGGCTTCCCTGAGCCCCCCGCAGCAACGCGATGTGATCGCGTTGCTGCGAGGGTCTCCTCACCTCCCTCCCTGCTCGAGCCCCGGATCCAAGATGGCCGCGGATCCGGGTCCTGCAGGGAGGGAGGTGGCTTCACAGAGCCTGCTTAGAGCAGGCACTGTGAAGGCTGCAGCGCTGCATGTCAGATCAGTGATCTGACAGAGTGCTGTGCAAACTGTCAGATCACTGATCTGTGATGTCCCCCCCTGGGACAAAGTAAAAAAGTAAAAAAAAAATTTTCCAAATGTGTAAAAAAAATAAAAAAAAATATTCCAAAATAATGAAAAAAAAAAAAAAATATTATTCCCATAAATACATTTCTTCATCTAAATAAAAAAAAAAAAACAATAAAAGTACACATATTTAGTATCGCCGCGTCCGTAACGACCCGACCTATAAAACTGTCCCACTAGTTAACCCCTTCAGTAAACACCGTAAGAAAAAAAAAAAAAAAACGAGGCAAAAAACAACGCTTTATTATCATACCGCCGAACAAAAAGTGGAATAACACGCGATCAAAAGGACAGATATAAATAACCATGGTACCGCTGAAAGCGTCATATTGTCCCGCAAAAAAAGAGCCGCCATACAGCATCATCAGCAAAAAAATAAAAAAGTTATAGTCCTGAGAATAAAGCGATGCAAAAATAATTATTTTTTCTGTAAAATAGTTTTTATCGTATAAAAGCACCAAACCATAAAAAAATGATATAAATGAGGTATCGCTGTAATCGTACTGACCCGAAGAATAAAACTGATTTATCAATTTTACCAAACGCGGAACGGTATAAACGCCTCCCCCAATAGAAATTCATGAATAGCTGGCTTTTGGTCATTCTTCCTCACAAAAATCGGAATAAAAAGCGATAAAAAAATGTCACGTGCCCAAAAATGTTTTCAATAAAAACGTCAACTCATCCCGCAAAAAACAAGACCTCACATGACTCTGTGGACCAAAATATGGAAAAATTATAGCTCTCAAAATGTGGTATTGCAAAAAATATTTTTTGCAATAAAAAGGGTCTTTCAGTGTGTGACGGCTGCCAATCATAAAAATCCGCTAAAAAACTCGCTCTAAAAGTAAATCAAACCCCCCTTCATCACCCCCTTAGTTAGGGAAAAATAAAAAAAAATGTATTTATTTCCATTTTCCCATTAGGGCTAGGGTTAGGGCTAGGATTAGGGTTAGGGCTAGGGTTAGGGCTAGGGTTAGGGCTAGGGCTAGGGTTAGGGCTAGGGTTAGGGCTAGGGTTAGGGTTAGGGCTAGGGTTAGGGCTAGGGTTAGGGCTAGGGTTAGGGTTAGGGCTAGGGTTAGGGTTAGGGCTAGGGTTAGGGTTGGGGCTACAGTTAGGGTTGGGGCTAAAGTTAGGGTTAAGATTACATTTACAGTTGGGAATAGGGTTGGGATTAGGGTTAGGGGTGTGTCAGGGTTAGAGGTGTGGTTAGGGTTACCGTTGGAATTAGGGTTAGGGGTGTGTTTAGATTAGGGTTTCAGTTATAATTGGGGGGTTTCCACTGTTTCGGCACATCAGGGGCTCTCCAAACACGACATGGCGTCCGATCTCAATTCCAGCCAATTCTGCGTTGAAAAAGTAAAACAGTGCTCCTTCCCTTCCGAGCTCTCCTGTGTGCCCAAACAGGGGTTTACCCCAACATATGGGGTATCAGCATACTCAGGACAAATTGGACAACAACTTTTGTGGACCAATTTCTCCTGTTACCCTTGGGAAAATACAAAACTGGGGGCTAAAAAATAATTTTTGTGGGAAAACAAAAAGATATTTTATTTTCACGGCTCTGCGTTATAAACTGTAGTGAAACACTTGGGGGTTCAAAGTTCTCACAACACATCTAGATAAGTTCATTGAGGGGTCTAGTTTCCAATATGGGGTCACTTGTGGGGGGTTTCTACTGTTTAGGTACATTAGGGGCTCTGCAAACGCAATGTGACGCCTGCAGACCAATCCATCTAAGTCTGCATTCCAAATGATGCTCCTTCCCTTCCGAGCCCTCCCATGCGCCCAAACGGTGGTTCCCCCCCACATATCGGGTATCAGCGTACTCAGGACAAATTGGACAACAACATTTAGGGTCCAATTTCTCCTGCTAACCTTGGAAAAATACAAAACTGGGGGCTAAAATATAATTTTTGTGGAAAAAAAAATATTTTTTATTTGCATGGCTCTGCGTTATAAACTGTAGTGAAATACTTGGGGGTTCAAAGCTCTCACAACACATCAAGATGAGTTCCTTAGGGGGTCTACTTTCCAAAATGGTGTCACTTGTGGGGGGTTTCTACTGTTTAGGTACATTAGGGGCTCTGCAAACGCAATGTGACGCCTGCAGACCATTCCATCTAAGTCTGCATTCCAAATGGCGCTCCTTCCCTTCCGAACCCTCCCATGCGCCCAAACGGTGGTTCCCCCCCACATATGGGGTATCAGCGTACTCAGGACAAATTGGACAACAACTTTTGGGGTCCAATTTCTCCTGTTACCCTAGGGAAAATACAAAACTGGGGGCTAAAAAATAATTTTTGTGGGAAAAAAATTTTGTTTTATTTTTATGGCTCTGCATTATAAACTTCTGTGAAGCCCTTGGTGGGTCAAAGTGCTCACCACACATCCAGATAAGTTCCTTAGGGGGTCTACTTTCCAAAATGGTGTCACTTGTGGGGGGTTTCAATGTTTAGGCACATCAGTGGCTCTCCAAACGCAACATGGCGTCCCATCTCAATTCCTGTCAATTTTGCATTGAAAAGTCAAACGGCGCTCCTTCCCTTCCGAGCTCTCCCATGCGCCCAAACAGTGGTTTACTGCCACATATGGGGTATCAGCGTACTCGGGACAAATTGGACAACAACTTTTGAGGTCCAATTTCTTCTCTTACCCTTGGAAAAATAAAAAATTGGGGGCAAAAATATAATTTTTGTGAAAAAATATGATTTTTTATTTTTACGGTTCTGCATTATAAACATCTGTGAAGCACTTGGTGGGTCAAAGTGCTCACCACACATCCAGATAAGTTCCTTAGGGGGTCTACTTTCCAAAATGGTGTCACTTGTGGGGGGTTTCAATGTTTAGGCACATCAGTGGCTCTCCAAACACAACATGGCGTCCCATCTCAATTCCTGTCAATTTTGCATTGAAAAGTCAAATAGCGCTCCTTCCCTTCCGAGCTCTCCCATGCGCCCAAACAGTGGTTTACTGCCACATATGGGGTATCAGCGTACTCAGGACAAATTGGACAACAACTTTTTGGGTCCAATTTCTCCTGTTACCCTTGGTAAAATAAAACAAATTGGAGCTGAAGTAAATTTTTTGTGTAAAAAAGTTAAATGTTCATTTTTATTTAAACATTCCAAAAATTCCTATTAAACACCTGAAGGGTTAATAAACTTCTTGAATGTGGTTTTGAGCACCTTGAGGGGTGCAGTTTTTAGAATGGTGTCACACTTGGGCATTTTCTATCATATAGACCCCTCAAAATGACTTCAAATGAGACGTGGTCCCTAAAAAAAAAATGGTGTTGTAAAAATGAGAAATTGCTGGTCAACTTTTAACCCTTATAACTCCAAGTATTTTGTGTGACATATCTCTGTGATTTAATTGCATAAAAATTCAAAGTTTGAAAATTGCGAAATTTTCAAAATTTTCGCCAAATTTCCGTTTTTTTCACAAATAAACGCAGGTACTATCAAAGAAATTTTACCACTATCATGAAGTACAATATGTCACGAGAAAACAATGTCAGAATCACCAGGATCCGTTGAAGCGTTTCGGAGTTATAACCTCATAAAGGGACAGTGGTCAGAATTGTAAAAATTGGCCTGGTCATTAACGTGCAAACCACCCTTGGGGGTAAAGGGGTTAAAAGACATGGACACCTTCAAGGCGATTTTTTTAATTTGCCTGCATGCATTTTTGCCTTAAAAAAAAAATGTTGTGATTGGTTTTCATTAGACATCTGTCTTTCATTAAAAATGTGCCATTTGTCTTTTATAGCCTCTTTGTTGCATTATTTATTTCTGGCTTCAAAATGATTTAACAAAGTTAATAACCCTTATCTTCTTTCTTCTACGCTCTTCTCAGCTTGTTCAACCTTCAAGTGCTCAAAAATCTGCTGATAGGAGATCAGAAGAACCAGGCTACAGAAGGCAAAAAGCATATTTTGAAGAAAAGCTAATTTTTTGGGTTAGAAAACGCAATTCCGGAAATTTTTATTAAAAAAAAGCCATATATGTAGGTGAAAAAAAAAAAAAAGCCCCCAAAAGGTGTCTATATCCTTTCCGCCAGAGCCTGGTCCTCTCCTTTCTGTACCAATCTGTAGTTTGACTGTAATTTCTATTTGTGTCTTGTATGTATTCCCTTCTCATGTACAGCACCATGGAATCAGTAGTGCTCCAAAAATAAATCATAATAATGTAATATTTTTTTTTATTCCTCATTTTAAAAAATATTCACACGTTAGCTCAAATTATTGTACGGCAAATATTTTCAAGTGTCTTAAAATATCCTAGTGAGACAAATAATGTTACTACATGATATTATATTATACTTTACCCTACAATAATTCTATTTCTACAATGCACTTATTACAAGTACGGTAATACATACAGTCCACATTCAATTAATATTTAAACATTAATGTTCCAAATTACAAACAAAAGATTACAAAAGCATCCGAAAATAAGTTATTTTACAACATACAAAAATACACAGTTAAGTACATGACATAAAAAGGTCAGAGCTGTGAGTGGAGCCCTTCAGTTGAAATTATATGCACATTTTGTATTAACTTTGGATAGGCACTTGCTTCATGGAAGCATTACATTAGAAAATGTCAAGGCACACTAACCATTAAATAATGAGATGCTTATTTTGAAAACTAGGATTCTTCAGTTCAGCTCATTACGAATATACCGTAATTCAGTCTACGTCTATAGGTCAGCATTTATGGCAGACTCCACTCAACTGAGCATGCAGTTTCACAGAGGTGGTGTACTATGGACCTAGAGGGGTATCCACACACTGGTGGGGGCCTAAAGGCTTCTCTGCCACATAAGAATACATCTTTATTATAACTATGGTATTTATATGATAAGTGGAGGACATCTATATTAAGACATTAAAGCAGCAGTTGACCTGGCCCCCATAGGTCCCACTCCCCGCTTGACACTCTTCCTTGAGGGGAGGCAGTCCTCTATACACATTATTCTTGCACAGCTCAGTTAGCAATCACTGCAGAATCGTAATCTTCTATTTAGTAGGTCACCCCCTGCTATGCAGTAGTTGGGTCCAGGAGGAATGGCCGGTAAGTAGCTAAAATGGGGAGGACTGCCTTCCACCATAAGGAATGCCATCTATGGGAGCTTACACCTATGGGAGTCAGATGTTAATGTCACGTCTCATCAAACAGAGCTGTTTGATCCCGTGTCAAGGCCACTTTTTATTTGCTAGAAAGCCCCTTTAGACTTCTGCAGGTGTGACTGATGTTAAACGTTAATATTCCTAGCTCATACACACAGAAAGCTTTTTGTTTTGGTCATTCTTCAGACTGTAGGGCTGTTTGTTTCTGTAAGACAATATACTTTTTTTATTTGAAAAGAAAAATACTGACACTAACAAAACAATAGATATTAGGATTTTTTTGTAATTAGCAGCTCTACAGGATGAAGACCATGCTCTCGTATCTTAGCTTCGTTCATCCCTAGATAACAGGTTAAGTTTGAAGGTGAAGATGGTATGGAGTCTCCACAGACATAAGGTTGAAGACAGATCCATTCAAATCACCAGGATCTCCCCAAAATATCTAATATTTATAGACAGTTTTATTGTTAAATGGAACCTTTCTTCAGATTGATGTTGCCCGAACAATTGTAGCCAGGTATATTTTACTCTGAGATGCAGCAGCATTTCAGACATACTGTCATGATCCAGCTCGGGATTTGTTTTCTGCTATCCTCGCTCTGGACTGGTCATTCGGGGGTTAATCCCCTCGGCCTCGTTTTGGAGCTGGCTGGGCTTTTTAAGTCCTCTGCAGTCTGCAGGCCAGTGTTAGTGATAGTTCATGCTTCCAGGCTAGTGCAGCTGACCCGTATACCCTGGTGATCCTTCTGCCTCTGACTTCTCGTATTTGTATTAGACCCGTTCCCTATCCCTGATTTAGTGTTCGTCTGGTGGTTTCCCTACAGTGTATGACTTGGCCTGATCTCTTACCCCCACCTCTTGTTTTCCATCTCTGATAGCACGTTCCCCGACCGGCTTTGACTCTATGGCTTGAACCCCGACATCGTCTTACGTCTCATGTTTTGGATCCCGCGCTCCCGTTTGGCTCTGACTTCTGGCTTGTCTCTGACTACGTGCTTTTGCTGTTACTTCCGGTACGTCTGCTCCTGTCAGATTCTGACTCAGCTTGTCTGACCACTCTTTCGTTACCTGTGACACCTGTGCGGCTGCTCAGTGTTGCTGCACTGTGAATGTGAAGTCTCTCTTCCCTCGCCAGCACCCCCTGGTGGAAGTTGCGCTATACTGCACTGCAGCCACATCACACATACTTTGTATAGCTGTCCAGAGACTATCTTTCTTCACTGACAAGTCCGATAAAATCCCCAACAAGCTTCTCCCTGACCCGCTCCCCAAGACTGATAGGTCTCTCGCCATGTGTGTACAAGAGAAGATTTTCCATGTCTGTTCTCTCCGAGGCGCTGGAGCACTTCAGAGTAAAACATACCAGTCTGCAATCATGCAGACAGCGTCTTGATGAAATTTGCCGGTCGTTCAGATAGTATGAATGCAAAGACAGGTTCCCCTTAAAGGGCTTGTCCTAGGATTAAAAAAATAACAAAATGCTCTTATTTTGGGATAATGTAATTACATGTTTGTCATGGCGCCCCCTGCTGTTCATTATTTTCTCTTACAGAATGTCCAGATAATGTGTCCAGTACTGGTGTAAGAAACCACTCCTAGTCTGCAGATGCCTGCAATAGCAGGATTCAGGATGCTGACGGTGTAAAGGTCTGACGGTTGGGACAGAACCAATGAGCATGTGCAACCAAAAAGCTCTATCAGCAGAACTGGGATTCCCATAAGGGAATCAAAAGAACAGCCGGGGGCACTATGGCAAGACACACAGGAGTACCATTATCAAATTATTCCAAAGGAAATCCATTACCTTTCTTATGATAAGATCTCACAATAATGGGATAAGACAGATCATGATTGAACTGTATATAGAATGTACAAATCTGCCTGCAGTCACTTAAGGTACCTTCACACTCAGTGACGCTGCAGCGATACCGACAACGATGCCGATCGCTGCAGCTTCGCTGTTTGGTCGCTGGAGAGCTGTCACACAGACAGCTCTCCAGCGACCAACGATCCCGAGGTCCCCGGTAACCAGGGTAAACATCAGGTTACTAAGCGCAGGGCCGCGCTTAGTAACCCGATGTTTACCATGGTTACCAGCGTAAACGTTAAAAAAACAAACACTACATACTTACCTTCTGCTGTCTGCATACTTACCTTCCGCTGTCTGTCCTCCGGCGCTCTGCTTTCCTCTGCACTGTCAGCGCCGGTCAGCCGGAAAGCAGAGCGGTGACGTCACCGCTGTGCTTTCCGGCTGGCCGGCGCTGACACAGGATGCAGGAGGAGTGCAGAGAAGCAGAGCGCCGGGGACAGACAGCTGAAGGTAAGTATGTAGTGTTTGCTTTTTTAACGTTTACGCTGGTAACCAGGGTAAACATCGGGTTACTAAGCATGGCCCTGCGCTTAGTAACCCGATATTTACCCTGGTTACCAGTGAAGACATCGCTGGGTCGGCGTCACACACGCCGATCCAGCGATGTCAGCGGGAGATCCAGCGACGAAATAAAGTTCTGGACTTTCCTCAGCGACCAACGATCTCCCAGCAGGGGCCTGATCGTTGGTCGCTGTCACACATAACGATTTCCTTAACGATATCATTGCTACGTCACAAAAAGCAACGATATCGTTAACGATATCGTTATGTGTGACGGTACCTTTACTTTCACATTTAATTCTATGTACATGTATAATCACACACAATTTATATTTATATGTAACAAGAAATTAATTACTCTCAATCCTCTACCCCTGCCAACAATCCTCTCATCTCACCAAAATGACAAGTTGCTGTAGCAAACATTTTATTCCTCAGTTAATTCCCCAACCTAATAACATCAGAAATGTGGTTCGCTTAACAAAGTCGGAAAGTGGTGTGAAGAGCAGGGATGCAGCGATTCAGAGGTTTTCTGTGTAGGGCTATCTGGATCCTTTAAGCTCTCCAGAATCTTACTGCTTACCCTGACAAATACAGAGCACCTACACCTACTGGAAATGTGTATTTTTTAGCAAAAGGCACACACTTTGCGAATTTATGCGGAAAATACTATGGTGACAAATGTTGATAATCATGAAGTCTGCAGGAAACATTTTTCTACTGTAAACATCTGTAACTACAAATTGGTCGTCCTTGATGTCCGTATATATGATCCACTTTTTATACAATGTATAAAGATTTTACTTTAATCTCAGATTATTGTACACATAAAAAATAATTTAACACTTAAGAAACAACAATAAAACAAATTTCTGATAGGTATGATCATATCAAATTACAATCAATGGTAATACGATGTCTTGCTATTGTAACAGGAGAATATAGAATTTATAGTTGTCCCTCTAATCAATTAGATATTGATTCAATCTAACCTCCAGGCCTGGGTATGGCTACTGTGATTAGGCACTATTCCAGAAATGGTGACACCAGCTGTGGGGGCACTGGTAGAAAAATGACAAAGCAGAAGAGTAGATAACATCTCTTCACCATTTTATACTCCTTCTATGCAGAGCAGTTGCATATGTAATTTCCTAGAGTTCACAATGAGGCAAGAGGAAAGCTTGCATATAAAGATCACACACATGAAATTGCTGTCAGTCTAAAGGCCCCATACACATCAGACTAAAGTTTGCTGATTTTGCCGATATCGATGGACTCAGCCAACAGTCCAATGATAGAGGCCTTCAACAGATAAGGGGATTAAGATCACATATGTCCAATTTTCAGACTGTAAATCCTTTTGTTCTCCCTGATATAAGCCACCATTAGAGATGTCTGGCAGAAAACAGAAGCTGTGTATGGGACAGTCAGGTGAGATAGGTGCCGATGCTTCGGCCGCCAGCCATCTATTGTCGGGATTTGGGCTCATTAGGTCAACAGTCATTTCTTGCGACATCCCCATGCACATGAAATTTCAGCTCAGCGAACACCTTTGGCAGTGACCTGTCTAACATGAGTAGAAATGGTTCAAGTGTTTCAATTCAAACTGCCTTAGCCTTTTCTACCTTACTATCATTTGTTGGGGGAAATTAGGAGCCCCCCATATGCATGATATGATTGGATTATCTTGTGGAAATCATAAATTTTAATATAATGGTAACTTTTAATGAGGTAACATCACAGTCAGGGGCAGACAGACAGGAGAGAGCCTCTGTGCAAGAACCGTCAGTAGTCTGACTAGTCAACAGGTCATCATGAGTGATGATCGAGTATACTCGTTGCTCGGGTTTTCCTGAGCACGCTCGGGTGGTCTCCGAGTATTTTGTAGTGCTTGGAGATTTAATTTTCTTGGCCTCAGCTGCATGATTTACGGGTGCTGGACAGCCTGGACTCATGTGGGAATTTCCTAACAAACAGGCATTTCGGCATTTCTCACATGTATTCAGCCTGTCCTGCAGCTGTAAATCATGCAGCTGCACCAACGAAAACTAAATCTCCGAGCACTAATACTCGGAGACCACCCGAGCGTGCTCGGGAAAACCTGTTGTGAATTCTGTGGCCAAGCTCCCTCCTGTGGTCGTGAGTGGTACTGCGGCTGGTTCTGTCTATAAGCTTCCTTTGGTGGATGAGAGTGGTACTGCGGCTTCTGAGTTTCCTTCCTCAGGTGATGAGGTGAAGTCGTTAGGTGCTGCTCTATTTAACTCCACCTGGTGCTTTGATCCTGGCCTCCAGTCAATGTTCTAGTATTGGTCTTGCTTCCTCCTGGATCGTTCCTGTGGCCTCTCTATCCTGCATAAGCTAAGTTCTGCTTGTGTTATTTTTGTTTGCTATATTTTCTGTCCAGCTTGCTATATTGGTTTTTTCTTGCTTGCTGGAAGCTCTGAGACGCAGAGGGAGCACCTCCGTACCGTTAGTCGGTGCGGAGGGTCTTTTTGCCCCTCTGCGTGGTTGTTTGTAGGTTTTTGTGTTGACCGCAAAGCTATCTTTCCTATCCTCGGTCTATTCAGTAAGTCGGGCCTCACTTTGCTAAATCTATTTCATCTCTGTGTTTGTATTTCATCTTTACTCACAGTCATTATATGTGGGGGGCTGCCTTTTCCTTTGGGGAATTTCTCTGAGGCAAGGTAGGCTTATTTTTCTATCTTCAGGGCTAGTTAGTTTCTCAGGCTGTGCCAAGTTGCATAGGGAGCGTTAGGCGCAATCCACGGCTACCTCTAGTGTGGTGTGTTAGGATTAGGGATTGCGGTCAGCAGAGTTTCCACGTCTCAGAGCTTGTCCTATGTTTTTGGTAAATGTCAAGTCACCTTGTGTGCTCTGAACTTCAAGGTCCATTGTGGTTCTGAATTACCTGTTCATAACAAAAACCCAAGCAACGAGTACACTCGCTCATCACTAGTCATCATACTACAGTGCTTTATGTGCCAGCGACAGAAGCTGCTCTCTGCTATGGAGGTGGCAGTGGGCCACCTTATCTCTTGGGCTCCTGTGTGTCTGCACAGGTTGCCCCAACTGTTAACCACCTACTCCCATCACAATTACCGCATACCTTAATTCAAAAAGGTTTTGAAATTATATGTGGTCGTTCGCCATCTCTCACTGGTAGATCAGGGCTCATTGAATGCTGTCCCTAGCAGAATAGAATTCATTGAGTTTTAAGGCAATTATGTGTATAGCATTAATACTATTTCACATCTGAGTACCAGAAATACTGTAACTAAGCCAAGAACACTTTCCATATATAAGCTCTATGGTCTGTGAGTTAAATATATAATCTAGCCAAAGAGATCACTGTAACAGTATAAAGGCTTGGCTTCAGCTTCAAGCGGTAATTTTAAGTCCTTCTAATATAAGACAACGAAATACAACAATTAACACTGCTTCTGATGCTGACCGATTTTCCGCTGCTGCTTCTTCTACGCAATGGTTCTGGCGGCTCCTCACACTGTATTCAGGTTCCTGTGCGGATCTTCCTTGCCCGCTGCATTGTTGTGTTCATAGCAGTGTTGGCCGCATACGCCTAGCCTTCTGTCAGTACCAAGGGTCTGACCGGTGCTGAAGGTTGTAACTTTGGAGTTTAATTTGGTCTCTGATCTGGTTAATCAGAACCTGAGATAGGAGAATTCCAACCAGCTGTTTCAAAACAAAAAATAAAGAACAGAGAAAAATGACCAAGAGTATTTAACATGCTTCCAGTTCCTGTATCATTTCTAAGGGATGCATTGAAATAAGGTTCTAAAACAACCTGAGAATACTGAAGATATTATTTTTATGTTATTTGTAAATATCGGATTTAAAGAACAACTTTTTTTTACTCATAACTTTCCATTCTGGACAAAGTTCATTGACACTTTACAAATCCCTTTATTTGGGGATTTGCCTTCATTCCTGGAAAAAAAAATTGCAAGTGGCTTCCAAACCTCAGCTCTTCCTAGCAATTTGCCTGCCCATATCCTTCATAGTGTTGTGCTTTATCAGAAGAATCTCCTACAGCAGCTTATCTCTAGAGTTAGTGAGACACAGTGATGAGTGAATGTGCTCTGGATGAGGTGTTATCCGAGCATGCTCGGGTGCTGAGTGTCTTCGGTGAGCTCAAACAGTATGTTCCATCCCCGCGGCTCCATGTCTCGCGGCTGTTCAACAGCTGCAACACATGCAGGAATTGCCTGCTTGTTAGGTTATATTGTTTGATATATTTTTCGAGCACGCCAAAGACGCTCGGTTAGCACCCAAGCTTGCTCGGATAACTCCTTATCCCAGCACATTTGCTCATCACTAGTGCTGATCCGACCCTTTTATTGCCATCATTTGTACTCCAAATGAGTATCTTCTGATATCAATGCCGCTAAAGGCAGAATAATGAATGAAGAAAAATATGCTATTAAAAATGATTTGTAACATCTCATAATTTTCCATGCTGGACAAAATTATGAAAAAAAAAATGAAAGTTTAATTACTTTTATCAGTGCTGGTGAGGTCAAAAGAAATGCCCAGGCATGTGATTTCCAACCATCTCACCAGCTTTGATAGAATCCCAAAAACTTCAAAGAAGAGTTAAAATTGATCTCACATTTGTGTAGGCACTGCTGAGTTCCCAAAACAGGTTTCAAGATCAGAAAAAGGGAACAATTTTGAAGAAGAGACACAAAAACGCAGTAAGTACCGTATATACTCGCGTATAAGCTGAGATTTTCAGCCCATTGTTTTACGCTAAAAGTGCCCCTCTCGGCTTACTGTATATTCAAGTCATTGTCCCAAGGGGTCGGTGGGAGAGGGGGAGCGGCGGCTGTCACATCATACTCACCTGCTCCCGGCGTGTTCTCTGCTTCTCCGATGCAATGGTCTCTGACGCCGGCAGCTTGTTCCTGTGTTAAGCGGTCACGTGGTACCGCTCATTAAAGTAATGAATATGGACGCGACTCCACTCTCATAGGTGTGGAGCACATATTCATTACTTTAATGAGCGGTACTAGTGACCGCTGAACACAGAAACTAGATGCCAGCGCCAGAGACCATCGGAGCAGCAGGAGGGTGAGTATGACGGGGGAGGGTGAGCCATGCAATATTCACCTGTCCCCATTCCACCGCCGGGCTCTGCCTTCCACGTCCTCTGGCTGTGACGTTCAGGTCAGAGGGCATGATGACGTGTTTAGTGCGCACCCTCTGCCCAACAGTCACTGCAGAGACCCGGAAGACACAGCGGCACGCGGCGGTTGAACGGGGACAGGTGAATATCGCAAGTGTCGGGGGCCTGAGCGAGGAGAGGTGAGTATATCATTTTTTTATTTAATCGCAGCAGCATATGGGGCATAATATGCTATGGAGCATCTTTTGGGCCATCAACTTTTTTGCAGCATTATATGGGGAATATTCTATGGAGCATTTTATGGGGCCAGCAACCTTTGTGCAGCATTATATGGGGCATAATATTCTATGAAGCATCTTATGGGGCCATCAACTTTTGTGCAGCATTATATGGTGCATAATCTATGGAGCATCTTATGGGGCCATCAACCATTGTGCAGCATTATATGGGGCATAATATTCTATGGAGCATCTTATGGGGCCATCATTAACCTTTTATGCAGCATTATATGGGGTATATTTTAATATGGAGCATCTTATGGGGCCCATCATGAACTGTATGGAGCATTATATGGGGCTCCTGATTTAATATGGATATTCAAAAACACTTAACCTACTGATGTCTCAATCAATTTTACTTTTATTGGTATCTATTTTTATTTTTGAAATTTACCAGTAGCTGCTGCATTTCCCACCCTAGGCTTATACTCGAGTCAATAAGTTTTCCCAGTATTTTGTGGCAAAATTAGGGGGCTCGGCTTATACTCAAGTATATTCGGTAAGCCTTTGTCTTACATTTGTTCTCTTCTTCAGAGAGCTATTCCATTCAAATTTGGGAGGTTAGTACGGGATTTCTTAAAGAACCTTCAGGATTCTATGCCACACGATATTAGCTTTTGGTAGGCCTTAAGACATTAACTCCTTTCTTACTCTAACAGGCTCATTAAGACATCTTTGATCACAGACTGTAGTTCACCAGTAGATTATAATGGTACGTGTTCTATCAGTGAAAAGATACAGAAGAAACAGACAGAACACATACAGTGCCTTGCGAAAGTATTCGGCTCCCTGGAACTTTTCAACCTTTTCCCACATATCATGCTTCATACATAAAGATACCAAATGTAAATTTTTGGTGAAGAATCAACAACAAGTGGAACACAATTGTGAAGTTGAACCAAATTTATTGGTTATTTAATATTTTTGTGGAAATTCAAAAACTGAAAAGTGGGGCGTGCAATATTATTCGGCCCCTTTACTTTCAGTGCAGCAAACTCACTACAGAAGTTCATTGTGGATCTCTAAATGATCCAATATTGTCCTAAACGCCTAATGATGATAAATATAATCCACCAGTGTGCAATCAAGTCTCCGTATGAATGCACCTGCTCTGTGATAGTCTCAGGGTTCTGTTTGAAGCACAGAGAGCATCATGAAGACCAAGGAACACAACAGGCAGGTCCATGATACTGTTGTGGAGAAGTTTAAAGCTGGATTTGGATACAAAATGATTTCCAAAACTTTAAACATCCCAAGGAGCACTGTGCAAGCGATCATATTGAAATGGAAGGAGTATTATACCACTGCAAATCTACCAAGACCCGGCCGTCCCTCTAAACTTTCATCTCAAACAAGGAGAAGACTGATCAGAGATGCAGCCAAGAGGCCCATGATCACTCTGGATGAACTGCAGAAATCTACAGCTGAGGTGGGACAGTCTGTCCATAGGACAACAATCAGTCATACACTGAAAAAATCTGGTCTTTATGGAAGAGTGGCAAGAAGAAAGCCATTTCTCAAAGATATCCATAAAAAGTGTAATTTAAAGTTTGCAACAAGCCACCTGGAAGACACACCAAACATGTGGAAGAAGGTGCTCTGGTCAGATGAAACCAAAATCGAACTTTTTGGCAACAATGCCAAACTATATGTTTGGCGTTAAGGCAACACAGCTCATCACCCTGAACACGCCATCCACACTGTCAAACATGGTGGTGGCAGTATCATGGTTTGGGCCTGCTTTTCTTCAGCAGGGACAGGAAAGATGGTTAAAATTGATGGGAAGATGGATGGAGCCAAATACAGGACTATTCTTGAAGAAAACCTGTTGGAGTCTGCAAAATACTCGAGACCGGGACGGAGATTTGTCTTCCAACAAGACAATGATACCAAACATAAAGCAAAATCTACAATGGAATGGTTCACAAATAAACGTTTCCAGGTGTTAGAATGGCCAAGTCAAAGTCCAGACCTTAATCCAATCAAGAATTTGTGGAGAGAGCTGAAAACTGCTGTTCACAAATGATCTCCATCAAAACTCACTAAGTTCAAGCTGTTTGCCAAGGAATGGGCAAGAATTTCAGTCTGTCGATGTACAAAACTGATAGAGACATACCCCAAGCCACTTGCAGCTGTAATCACAGCAAAAGGTGGCGCAACAAAGTATTAACATACGGTAGTTATTAAGGTTGAAGGAAGACTTTAAGTCCATCTAGTTCAAACCATAGCCTAAGCTAACATGCCCTAAGATGTTGATCCAGAGGAAGGCAAAAAAACCCATGTGGCAAAGAGTAAGCTCCACATTCGGGAAAAAAAAAAATTCCTTCCCGACTCCACATACGGCAATCAGACTAGTTCCCTGGATCAACGCCCTAATTTAAGTTAAAGGGGCCAAATAATATTGCATGCCCCACTTTTCAGTTTTTGATTTTTCACAAAAATGTAAAATAACCAATAAATTTCGTTCAACTTCACAATTGTGTTCCACTTGTTGTTGATTCTTCACCAAAAATTTACATTTGGTATCTTTACGTTTGAAGCATGATATGTGGGAAAAGGTTGAAAAGTTCCAGGGAGCTGAATACTTTCGCAAGGCACTGTATGTGAGAAACTGAAGGAGGCCAAAAAACAATAATCCCTTTACGTGAATGGAATACACAATCTGCATCCAGACACTTCTGAACTTCTGTTTCAACCCATTAATGACCAGGTCTGAAAAAGCTTAAAATGAATTACAACTTTTTTTTTACAACCATAACTTTTTTTTTTTTTACATTTTTATTGACATGGCTTTGAGGTTTTATTTTTTGTTGAAAATATTGTATTTTGACGTTGCTGTTCAATTTTTTTTTTAAATTTATTTTGGATTTTTTATTTTTCTCTTACTTATAATTAAAAAAAACATATGTAATATATATCTAGTGTTTTAGTTTATTTTTATCAATTTTTTTTAAAGAAGGAAAGCTAATGAACATGCATACGGAATGAAACATGAATGAAATCGCAAAGCAAATGAGCAAAAGAGAAATCTAAATCAAATCAATATTTGGCGTGAACACTGTTCCTTTTTGCCTTCACAATAGCATCAATTCTTCTAGGTACATTTGTACACAATTTTTGAAGGACCTTGGCAGGTAAGTTATTCCAAACATCTTGGAGAACTAACCACAGATCTTCTAAGGATGTAGGCTTGCGCAAATCCTTGTCTCGACATGCACTTCAAGACAGACTCAATGATGTCAAGATCAGGACTCTGTGGAAGTCGTATCATCACTTCGAGAAGTCTTATTTTTCTTTGCGCTGATAGTTCTTTATAACATTGGCTGTAAGTTTGAAGTAAACTAACAACTGAAAAATACATTTGGAGCCGATCAGACGTCTACCTGATGGTATTGCATGATGGATAAGTATCTGCCTGCATTTTTCAACATTAATGACACCACTAACCTTTACCAAATTCCCAACTCTATTTGCTGAAATGCACCCCCAAACTTGCTAAGAACCTCCCCATGCTTCACTGTTGCCTGCAGACACTCTATTATATTGCTTTTCAGTCCTTCGGGAACAAACTGCTTTCTATTACAGCCAAATATTTCACATTTTGACTTATCAGTACAGAGCAGCTGCTGCTGTTTTTCTGCAACACAGTTCCTAAGTTTTCAGGCATAGATTAGCGTTGTTTCCATGTCGAGGGTATGGCTTTTTGGCCCAAATTCTTCTTGGTCCTCAATGTTACCCATTTCTTGGTGCTTCATTAACCCCTTAGTGACGGAGCCAAATTTTTGAAATCTGACCAGTGTCACTTTATGTGGTAATAACTCTGCAACGCTTCAACAAATCCCAGTGATTTTGAGAATGTTTTTTCGTGACACATTATACTTTATGATAATGGTAAATTTTGTTCAACATTTTTTGTGTTTATTTATAAAAAATATCAAAAATTTGAGAAAAATGTTAAAAAATTAGCAATTTTCTAAATTTGAATGATTATCCCTTTAATCCAGATAGTCATACAACAGCAAACCATTAATAAATAACATTTCCCACATGTCTGCTTTACATCAGCACCATTTGTAAAATGTTATTTTATTTTGTTAGCATTTTAGGAGGTTTAAAAATGTAGCAGCAATTTTTCATTTTTTCACAGAAATTTACAAAATTTATTTTTTTAGGGACGTATCCATGTTTGAAGTGATTTTAGGGGTCCCATATATTGGGAAACCCACACACATGATACCATTTTAAAAACAGCACCCCTAAACATATTGAAAACTGCTGTCAGGTAGTTTATTAACCCTTCAGGTGCTTTACAGGAATTAATGCAAAGTGGTATGACAGAAATGAAAATGTGTATTTTTACCACCTAAATGTTGCTAACTTCTAAACAGATTACAACAGCCGTCAGACTCTAAGGCCGCTATTTGGTCATGAATTGCCATGGCAAACATCAGGACAACAAAATCATGATCTGAGGGCACCAATTGTGACAAAGAAGAAGCCCCCACACTCTGTTAACCTTTTATAATGATGTAGTCACTATTGACAGCAGCATCTAAGGGGTTAAACAGATTTAGATGGTGCAAATACTGATCGTGGCTGGTACAGCAAGTTGTCAGCTATAGTGTACAACCAACAGATGCTGGATTGTCATCTGTATGGGGAGGCTATTCTCTTATATCTCAGGTCAGTTAAAAGACGTATTGGCGGTCATTAAGGGGTTAAAGGAGCTAGAACAGCATATCTGAAAACCTGACTCTGCTTTGAAAATCTTGTTATTAAGCATTATTAATTATCACCTGCTTGGTATAATCGGTTACTTATACATTGGACTATAATCGTTCAAAATCGCTGACTTTGAGAATGTGTACCTAGAAGAATGAATTCTGTTTTCAAGTGTGGTCACATCAAATATTGATTTTATTTATATTTCTCTTTTGCCTTTTGTTAATTGATACAAATAAACTACTAACACTTCAATTTTTTAACGCATCTTATTCTACATCATTTTTCCACACCTGTCAAACGTTTGCACAGTACTGTATTTACTTTTATTTACCAAAAATGTCATAAAAGATCTCTGGGGTACATTGCATTTTTAATTATTCAGTTTGTCCCTGTAATTGAGGTATTCAGATGTTCCTCCACCAATAGGCTGTCATTGTCATAAAATCAATGTTTTCGATGCTGCAGATTTAGCAGTTCTCTCAATTCTGAGCTCTGTATAACACCGCCAACACCACTGATTGACAGCTTTTGTTGTCCACTGTGCATAGGCAGAAAGCTGTCATGTGTCAATCAATGATGGGTATGGTGTTATACAGAACTCATGAATTTAGAGGACTACTTGGCAGCAGGTTTACTAGTCCTCTGGTGTTAATCTCCTGGGGATAAAAATTACTTTATTAAATCTACAGCCAGCAGCCCAGTAAGTAACACATCAATGGAACTAGGGTCTCTGCATTATGCTGCTCTCAGAAACCTGGCGACAGATATTCTTTAAGATCACAATGTGCCTATGTTTTAAAATTGCAGTAGTATCTGTCTAGGTAGAGGTGGAATGTTACATTAATCGCACTTAAAAATGACCTCGTGAACCACAAATATTTCATGTTAAGGGTTATTTTACATTAAGACAAAATGTGCATTGTGATGCTCAGAAATCATTATATCAAGTTTCTAGTAATACGGGATTATAACAGTAGAGAATATAAGTACAAGGTCTTACATAAGTGTAATATAATGTATATAATGTACCTGTGGGATAGCAAGACCTAGTGCAACCCCTCCAAGCAAGAAAAGGTTACTATGCAGCCAGTTAACCAGTTTGTCAATGCAGCCATTTGTGTGTATAAACTCTCCTGCTTCTAAATAATTGAGCGTCTGCACGCCAAAGCCACACATGGTGTTCACGACAGCCTACAAGAGATTATATATAAGTATTACAGCAGGACATGATACTTAACAGATGAATGACTTCCTCCGCGTGCGCAGTACCAGAATAGGTTGTTTATTGCTCTCACATCTAGAAGTATGTAGCGCTATCAGCCTATTGCTTACTGGAAATAGGAGATGATCAAGATGTCTGCATAATGTATTAAAGGGAAGGCAGTATGGCTACAAATAGGTAGATATTACATAATTTACATACATTTGTACATGCTGCCTATGGGATATGCAGGTAAACTTGCAAAATGGTTACGTGGAAATTTTCAGAAAAATAAAAAAGTTCTCATGAAGCTTCACTAAGACAACCATGAGCACATATTATCTGCTCCTTGCACACTATGTGTAGTATGTTAGGCTACGTTCACAATTGCGTTGTTGTGTGCTGCGTCGGCGACGCAACGCACAATGCACGCAAAAACGCATGCAAAACGCAGCAAAATGCGTTTTGTGACGCATGTGTTCATTTTTATAACGCAAAAAAAATGCAACAAGCAGCGTCCTCTGCGCCCTGACGCTTGCGCCCAAAAAACGCATGCGTCACAAAACGCAACAAAACTCATGTCCATGCGCCCCCCATGTTAAATATATGGGCGCATAACGCATGCGTCGCCGCGGTTGCGCCCGACGCACCGCAAATGTGAACGTAGCCTTATATAGCAACTGTAGTTATACTGTCCACTAGATGTGACCTCTAAGACAAAGATGTTCTGCAGAACTGCATTTTAAATCATTTACTAGGTAAATATTAGTATATTGTAAGATGGCAGCTGGATAAGTCCTGGATGGAGTATATGTCACCGAGGTGAGGTACAACCCAGAGACAAGGCTACAGCACTGACAGTGCTGAGAGGTTTATTTAATGAGCCCGGATTTGGGTCCAGGTTTTAGGAGCAGCTGGGAGAGCTCGGTGGGACTGGCTGCTACCATATCTCCAATCTAGGCCTGACAGCTGAGCTGCTCCATAGTGGCCTGAGTGTAGAGGTGGAAACACCTTTCGGACTTTGGAAGAAACTGACCCAGTGTGGTTCTGTTTTGCTGGGAGAATCATTGCACTTATGGACTAAAATAAATCTTCCCATCTGATGAAGAACATGGTGCCTGTGCCTTCCTCAAGCGCTGCCTGAGTGAGTGAGAGTGAATTCCTAGAATATATCACTAGTCTTAATACATGGGCTTACTGAAGCGCCATTCACGTAATGAATTGGGTTCATCACTTACATGGCGAGCACCTATGCCAGAAACGTACTGTACTCCAGTGATGAACTGGGGCGAATTACTGTTAACATTTACGCCACTCAGACAGTGTTAATTTTAATGGCTTAGATGGGCGGGCTTAGCCACTTAGAATGCCACAAAAAAGATGCGACAAATGAAGGCGTTTTACGCTAGTAGACTGACGTAAACACATTCGTGAATCAGGTCCATAGTGTATTTATATTTTTTGTAACAAATATAATTCAAACATTCCTCCCGATTTACTTTGGGAAATTCCTACCTCATCTTCACTGTAGAGGCAGCAGGAGTAGGGTACAGAACAACGTTCTCGACTTCGGTTTTCAGAGGTACAGTTGAAGTATATGTTCTGGGACCAGTCCTTATAAGAGATTCCCCCACAACAATTAAACTGATAGAAAGGGAAAATATAAGTCAAGATCACCAACTAAAAAAGCTTTAGGTATCTGCATATAAAGGGAGTAGTTAGCTTGGATCTTTATTCTCCATTTGGGGGACACCAATTAAACAAACAACCCATGTATTGTAATGGGAGTCATGGGATATTCTACTTTCCCTGCAGTTATGTCTTGTGTCTTTGCATCTACTCCCTGCTCTACTCTGTATGGAGGAGTGGGGACAGGTGGAAGAAAGTAACACAAGCCTACAGGAGCAGATTACACATGGTTTACATGCCGTCTATAAGTAGTGACATACGTCTGCATTGGAGCTGTATACACAAAAAACAGAACCATTTTTACTCAAGACTACATTTTTGCTAATTTTTTTTTATAGGCTTTAGAACAATTAAACATGGTTGTAAAGGTGGACAGCCACTATAATATCCTCTCTATATATAAAATAATTTTGTTGATTTAGCAGAATGTTTTATATTCTATTTTATCATACTATATTTAAAGGGAACCGGTCATGTAAACAGTATTAATCTGCAGGTTAATAGCATTCTAAAGCATTGAAAGCTCGAATGCCAGGAGAAAAATGAAGTTTATTTCTCCCGGCAGCCTCTTGCTTCCAGTCATGGAGGCGCGTTCGGTGCTTCTTCAGCCACCGCTCAGTACTAGTGAGGAGTCGTTCGCGAAAGATCTAACACAAAGTGCTGGCTCCCTGGTGTGAACAATAGGGACTGGCACCCCAGTGAAAGCCACTAAGTCTGATTGGCCCTTACCTGGGGTAAAATAACGGTGTTTGGCAGCCGAAATCCCGCCCAGGCACTGACTGACAACCGGCTCGACAGTGCATCAGTGCTCAGCTGGCTGTCAGTCAGCCACCGCTCACCATGTAATAAGCAGTGACAGCAGCTGCTCCTCTATGACTGAAAACCGAAGACTGCCAAGAGAAATACACTTCCACCTGGCCGCTGGGTTTTCAGTGTGGCAGCGGTGTGGATTTTGAAAGCTATTAACCTGAATTTTATCATGATATCTACAGGTGAATAGCATTGGTTTACATAAAGGAACCATTTACATATGAAAAGTCTGAACCAGAGACATGTATAAGATCAATATTTTTGACAATCATTTATGCTTGTCTCTATAAAAATTTCTTACCTCCCTTTGCCCAAAGTCTATGAGATTTTGTAGGTCCATGTCATCCCTGTAGTGAACAATTGCGTTACTAATCACTTCACTCACTTTACCACGAGCCTTCAAGAGAGCAAAAAATTACCAATGCGTCAATATGCAATCACTATAAACTTAGGGACTCATAGTGGCCCACGGCACCCATAGGCCCCAACGGTAAATTAAAAAAATGTTATACGGTTTTTCATGGTGGTCCGTAGTATAGACAAGCACAGTATATTGTGCTTTTATATACAGTAAAAAAAAAGAATGCAGAAGTAATGACGAAGTGTACAAGTCTGAGGAATACTTTTTTGGCCTACACTAACGAGCAAAAGGGTAACAAAGTTTTGAACTTTTGAATTTCAGGCTCCATATCTCACCATCAAATACTGCTTGGAATGTGAGACTACCATCATTTTATAGACAATCAACTTGGATATCTCATACATAGATTTGACGTGAAACTATTTAGCATATGATTAGATTCTTGTTATGTCACTGCATTGCTACTGTTTTGCTCCTAAAAAATAAAAAAAATTATTTTTTATTATTATTTTGTAAATCCACCTTTTGTATCTCAACACTACCAGAATCCTTCTGGACATGCTCTTGATTGGACTCAAGCATGTCTCGACCAAAATCTGAACCCAGATCTCTTCTATACTTTCCCAAAGATGGTGCATACTGGTCGACTCACTTGGGAATGTATACAGCTTTTCCTTCGCATTCGAATGGGTTGGGGTCTGGGGACAGTGGGGGCCAATCCAGCACCTCTACTTCATTGTCACTGAACCATTTCTTTGCCAATCTTGATGTATGCTTCGGGTCGTTGTCCTGCTGAAATACTATGTCATCCTTTTTATACCCATTGTACTCAAGTGTACAAAGTAACTTGTCTCGTATGATATTATTATTATTTATTTATATAGCACCATTGATTCCATGGTGCTGTACATGAGAATGGGTCACATACAAGTTACAGATATCACTTACAGTAAACAAACTAACAATGACAGACTGATACAGAGGGGCGAGGACCCTGCACTTGCGGGCTTACAGTCTACAGGATGGTGGGGAAGGAGACAATAGGTTGAAGGTTGCAGGAGCTCTGGTGTTGGTGAGGCAGTATCTCCGGTAGTGATGAGGAGGCAGCGGGGTCAGTGCAGGCTGTAGGCTTTCCTGAAGAGATGGGTTTTCAGGTTCCGTCTGAAGGATCCGAATGTGGTTGATAGTTGGACGTGTTGGGGCAGGGAATTCCAGAGGATGGGGGATATTCTGGAGAAGTCTTGGAGGCAGTTGGATGAGGAGCGAATAAGCGTGGAGGAGAGAAGGAGGTCTTGGGAGGACCGGAGATTACATGAGGGAAGATATCGGGAGATTAGTTCAGAGATATATGGAGGAGACAGGTTGTGGATGGCTTTGTAGGTCAGTATTAGTAATTTGTGAAGTATATCGTGGCACAGCTCTGTCGGTGCTCAAGAAAGGTTTCCCACACCAGCAATCATATAGTTAGTAAATAACTTGGCACTCAACTTAGTGGATCGTGATAATAAAGAAAAATAATTTTATTACTTGAATAGCAGCCCAGCATAAACGTTTCGGTCAAACATTTAGACCTTCTCCAGTAAACCGACTGCTGGTATAATGGAGAGTATAGGGCACTGATATATGTAGATAGGGTCCTATGGTGGAGTTTTTGCAGGACCTCTAAGATTGAAGCAATTATCCAAGTAAATAGAACGTGTGCGTATTTCCGTTCCAAATAGGCTTGAAAGATAATAAGCTAGTATAAATAACTTAAGAGGTACTGGAATACTGCCAAGAAGCACGGGATATGGAGAAATGTCCAACTGAATGGCCTGGAGTTATATAATCCTGGCCAAAAGGGTGGTACATATAGGCACAGAGTACCGGAGACGCGGTGAAAATCTAATGCACAGGGCTTTGTAAGAAGGCTTCAAAAGGCAAGTCTCATAGGGAAGGTGCGCTGAGGATCTGTTCCGGTATAAGATAGGTAGGAGGTGAACATCAACGCGGACTCCTGGATACGCTGAGGGAATGGGAGCCAATGAAGAGATTTGCAGAGAGGGGAAGCGGAGGAGTAGCGAGGAGAGAGATGAATTAGTCGGGCAGCAGAGTTAAGGATAGACTGGAGAAGTGAAAGGGTGTTAGCAGGGAGGCCACAGAAAAGGATGTTGCAGTAGTCAAGGCGGGAGATGATGAGGGCATGCACAAGCATTTTAGTAGATTTACGGTTGAGGAAAGGACGGTTTCTGGAGATATTTTTGAGCTGGAGGCGACAAGAGGTGGACAGAGATTGGATGTGCGGTTTGAAGGACAGGGCAGAGTCAAAAGTTACTCCGAGGCAGCGGACTTCCGGTACGGGGGAAAGCATGATGTCATTGATTGCGATAGATAGGTCAGGTAAGGAAGATTTATGGGATGGAGGAAAGATGATGAGTTCACATTTGTCTACACTGAGTTTGAGGAAGCGAGAGGAGAAGGAGGATATGGCTGATAGACACTCTGGGATTCTGGACAGTAGAGCGGTGATGTCTGGGCCAGAGAGGTAGATCTGAGTGTCATCAGCATAGAAGTGTTACTGGAATCCATGGGGCTTTATGAGGATACTCACATATAGCTCATTATTGAAACCACCATCGATCCTGGTCAAGTATTCAATACATTTGGCTGTGAAACAACTGCATATCGATCCATTAGCCCCTTTTACCCTTGTTTCTTCCAGACCCATTTGCAGGAGTAGCTATGGAAGATATCCACTAAATTAAAACATAACCTTTAATAAATATATATGCATAAAAAACTCGGATCCTAACAAGACACAAATATAAACCATACAAACATGCTCAAGTGAACCAGTGCTCGAGATAAAAAATTGGATCAATCTTACCAATTTAGATGGACATATAGAAGGAATCCCTCAAAATCCATGAGGGTGGTGGTTCCAGATGTAAAGGGCCAAGGGTAGGGAAAGGTACACCGCCAGTGTCTTCCCTGTAATCCCTTAGAAGAACTCCTGTCCTTACAAGGACAGGCCCCAAGTGTGCCCTGCTATGGGAATCCACCAACCAAAATGTAACCCTAAATGTCTCTCTTCTCCCTATGCGTTTCAACTCCAATAGGGGAGCATCATCAGGGGAGTTATATAGATAAGAGGTACCAGTGGGTCCCCTCAAAAGTCCTAAACAGGACAGTCCAGAAATAATTCCATACAGTCCGTATTAATCCGTATTAGGTGGGTCCCGCAGTGGCTGGGAGGTCCCCTAAGGATGTCAAGGATGCTGGCTGTGTCCGCAGCTTAGGTAAGTCCTAAGTAAGAGAACACAGTGGCGGTGTACCTTTCCCTACCCTTGGCCCTTTACATCTGGAACCACCACCCTCATGGATTTTGAGGGATTCCTTCTATATGTCCGTCTAAATTGGTAAGACTGATCCAATTTTTTATCTCGAGCACTGGTTCACTTGAGCACGTTTGTATGGTTTATATTTGTGTCTTGTTAGGATCCGAGTTTTTTATGCATATATATTTATTAAAGGTTGTTTTAATTTAGTGGATATCCTCCATAGCTACTCCTACTATTTTCCTGAGGGTATATACAGGGCTGTTTTCTCATACAGGCCGTAGCTATTCAGACCCATTTGCACCCATCAGAGCCTAGCCTATTAACTTTCATCTCATCGCTCCAAATCACCTGTTTCCAATATGCTGCTGTCCACTTTTTGTACTTTTTTTGCAAACTCAAGCTGACACTTCTTATTAATATGAAGTCAAAGCTTCCTCACCTTTTTCCAAACCACTATTCCAGACTTGTGTAACATGCATGGCACGGTCTTTGCATAGACGTCTGCGATCTCACGATCCATCTGATAGACCTTGTGATGAGCCGACTAGTTGACTCCGATATTTTGCCTGGACGTTCACCTCTTGAATTGTGACTGGATGGACATTATTTTATATTTTTCCTACTGTCATGGTGCTCACAAGATGCAATTTCAAAATTTTGTTAACCAAGAGACTGCTAATTATAAGCTGGTTTCTCTTTTGTTGGAAAGTCTTCTCCATGGCTTCTCCTCCATTCAAATCTGTGACCTAGCCAAGATGATTGTCTATAAAATGATGGTAGTCTCACATTTGAAGCTGTAGTATATGGTGAGATATGGAGCCTGAAAGTCAAAAGTTTAAAACATTGTTACTAGTGATGAGCGAGTATACTCGTTGTTCGGGTTTTCCCAAGTACACTCGGGTTGTCTCCGAGTATTTGTAACTGCTCGGAGATTTAGTTTTTGTTGACGCAGCTGCATGATTTACGGCTGTTAGCCAGCCTTAGTAATGTGGAGGTTGCCTGGTTGCTAGAGAATCCCCACATGTATTCAAGCTGTCTATCAGCTGTAAATCATGCAGCTGAGGTAACAAAAACTAAACCTCCGAGCAATTACAAATACTCGGAGAACACCCGAGCGTGCTCGAGAAAACCCGAGCAATGAGTTCACTCGCTCATCACTATTTGTTACCCTTTTGCTCTACAGTGTATGTCAGGTGAATTTGGGCCTAATGTTGTGTTTGTCATACCTGCAGGGTTCTTTTCTAGTTTCATATTTACTTTCATTATCTCATACATGTAATACCTGCTGTGACTAAAGAAGCAAACAGTCTTATATCTAGAAGTACAGGTGATTCTCACAAGATTAGAATATCATCAAAAAGGTCATTTATTTCAGTTCTTCAATACAAAAAGTGAAACTCATATTATATAGAATCATTACATAGTGATCTATTTCAAGTATTTATTTCTGTTAATGTTGAGGACTATGGCTTACAGCCAATGAAAACCCAAAAGTCATCAATTCAGTAAATTAGAATAATTGACAAAAAACACCTGAAAATGCTTCCTAAGCTTTTAAAAAGGCACCTTAGTCTGTTTTAGTAGGCTCCACAATCATGGGGAAGACTGCTGACTTGAGAGATGTCTAGAAGGCAGTCATTGACACATGGGGACCCATGTCATTTGATTGTGTAGGTCCACTGTTGTGAATTCTGCTCTTGGGTTCCCTCCAGTGGTTGTAGGTGGGAATGCAGTTGTCTCTGAGTCACAGTCCTGGCCAGGTGTATCTGCTAATTGCTGTTCTGACTGGGAAATTTAAGTGTGCAGGATTCATTAGCCCTTGCCAGTTGTCAATGTTTCTTTGGAAGTATTGGATCTCTGCCTGGCCTCACCTGCTTAGCTGCCAGTTCAGCAAAGATAAGTGTCTGTTTCTTTTTCTGAAGCACACTTGCTGTGTGCTTATTTTCAGTGCTGATCTTTTGTTTCTATTTGTCCAGCTTAGACTGTCAGTTGTTTTTCTCAGTCTGATTGGATTCTCTGGAGTTGCAGTTATACTCTCCACATCTTTAGTTAGGTGGTGGAGTTTTGTATTTTCTGCTGTGGATATTTTTGTAGTATTTTTATGCTGACCGCTTAGTATCCTGTCCTATCCTTTTCTATTTAGCTAGAAGTGGCCTCCTTTGCTAAGCCTGTTTTCTGCCTGCGTGTGTCTATTCCTCTCCAACTCACAGTCAATATTTGTGGGGGGCTGCCTATCCTTTGGGGGTCTACTCTGAGGCAAGATAGTTTTCCTATTTCCATCTTTAGGGGTATTTAGTCCTCCGGCTGTGTCGAGGTGTCTAGGTTTTGTTAGGCACACCCCACGGCTACTTCTAGTTGCGGTGATAAGATCAGGGTTTGCGGTCAGTATAAGTTACCACCTACTCCAGTGAAGGTTTTCATGCTGCTCCAAGGCCACCTGATCATAACAGTCCACTGTGTTTAATCAAGACCAAAGTCAGCCAGGAAATTGTAGAGCACTTCAAGCTTCCCTCTGCCGTCAAGCTTTTTGGAGATGGAAATTTCATTCTCCAGCAGGACTTAGCACCGGTCCACACTGCAGAAAGTACCAATACCTGGTTTAAAAACAACAGTATCACAGTGCTTCATTGGCTAACAAACTCGCCTGGCCTTAAGAATCTATGGGGTATTGTCAGGAGGAAGATGAGAAACACCAGACCCAACAATGCAGACGAGCTGAAGGCTACTATCAAAGCAGCCTGGGCTTCCATAACACCTCAGCAGTGCCACAGGCTGATCACCTCCATGCCATGCTGCATTGATGCAGTAATTGAAGCAAAGGAGCCCTGACCAAGTATTGAGTGCATTTACTGAACATACATTTCGCCTCCTGACGAAGAAGCGAAACGTGCGTTGGGGCGGCAGGGACGCCACATACACAGACAGATCTCATGTAAGTGCTGCTCATTATTGCTTTTGTTTCACTGCCATCATTAATTCCTTAGGGCGTTCCTCTTTGCCCCTACACTGAGTAGTTGATGTGCATCGTGTTCACTAGTTTTCTTTTGTTAAATATTTATGCAGGCACTCTGTTGGATCCTTATTCATGTATACACTTATAGTGGATGTCCCTGCTTCTTAGCAGTTACCTTGGATTTTTGCTATTTTATCTTTATTAATTATTTAATAAAAAAGTTTATTGATACTGGCACTTTATACTGGTTCTTCTCTGAGTTGTTTTATACATTTCAGTAGGCCAACATTTCGGATTTTTGAAATCATTTTTCAAGCTGGTGTTATAATTTACTGAGATAATGACTTTTGGGTTTTCATTGGTTGTAAGCCATAGTCATCAACATTAACAGAAATAAAACACTTGAAATCGATCACTCTGTTTGTAATGACTCTATAATATATGAGTTTCACTTTTTATATTGAAGAACTGAAATAAATTAACTTTTTGATGATATTCTAATTTTGTGAGAAGCACCTGTAAATCATAAGAATAAGGTTCAAAGGTAAGCGCTAATTTATTTTCAAACCTTAGAATTGGACTACAGATAATTTCACATAGATTACAAATAGTTGCTTTTATTCAGTCTATGTCCACATTGTGCTTTAGCCTAATGTCAATGGCCCTGTTAGGGGTTATGTCTGAAGCCCTGGAAAATGGGTTTTGGATGTTTGTGCTGATGGGGTCATTATGTACTCTGTTGGATATAATTTGTCAGGTGAGCATCAAAATGCAGTCAAACAAGTTTTGGTGCCTGCCTGAAATAGGTGGGTACTGCTGAAAATGTCCGACAGAGCACAGTGAATCAGTTTGCAACATTAAAGTCAATGGCCCCATCAGAACAAACATCCAGCATCCCATTTTCCAGGGTTATAGATGTAAGAGACTTAAATCTCGACAGAGTTACAGAAGGTTAAACCACAACATGAACACAACCTAAACAGAAATGAGAGAAACTAAGTGTATTCAGTTGTTTCCCCTCACTTCTGAGGGGATATTCTGGCCCAAAAGTTGACATCTTTGTCTCTCGCCCACTTTTGTTTACATGAGGTTGATAATTGAGGAGACCATTCTGTAGCTATAAATTTTAGCTTGTACACAAAACACCCCATTAAATGACACAGAGGGTATTTTGGATATTGCACATCTGTTCTTTGTGCACAGAATATCCACTCCACAGCTGTGTTTATCCATGAACTGTATGCATGAAGAAGGGGCCTAGCTTTAAGTCAAAAATTCATATTTGCTTTTCACAAAATAGAACAAGTCACATAGGAGATGTTTAATATGGAATAGACAAATATTCATTTTTGGGAAAATAATTGTGAACTAATATGCTGCATGTTGGGATGTTATCATATCAGTGTTAGACAAAGTTTTTGGACAAAAATGTATATATAAGTGGAAAACATTAATATGTTACTGGTAATGAAGCTGTAAATGACTATGCAACATACATTTATGACATCTATCCTCACAATGGGGTTTCATCGCCCGCTGCTGTTAGTAGAGAGCTCATCGAAGTTCCGTAAGAAATTAATGAGAATTCCGCCCATCTCTCCACTGGCAATGGCTCCGTTTTTTTAGATAGATGTTGTGGACATGACATAGATGTACAATATGGGAAAGCCTGTTTAGCAAACTTACCGTAAGTGACCCTCCAACCTGGGACTGAAAAGTGACTATAGATTTCTCATGTGTTGTCACCTTGCCTGATGACCTCCGCTCACTAGTGATATGTGGAGTGAAGTGGTAAATGTAAACCATGCCTCCCCTGCCTCTCCAATCTTACATTTGCATGGCTTACATTTACCACTGCGGTGGCCATAGGAAAGCAGGAGAATTGAAACCCCAATCTGTGCAGAGGAGGCAAAGGGAGGCAGATGGAAGTCATCAGGCAGGGTGACTACACATAAGAAATGTAGCCACGTTCAGCTCTAGGGTCGCTTCAAAGCCAATTCTAAATATACTCTTAATAAATTCTCAGAATATTCCAGTACTTAGTGAAGATATAAAAGTCAATACACAGTATTTAAGGGTACGTTCAAATTGGTAGAAAAAAAATAAAAATCTGTGGCTAAAAAAAAAAAGTATACAGACATTATAGCACGGGATCGCAAATGAGTCTTTCTTTGAAGTAAAACCTTGTTTAAAAACAGGCAGGAACGTGTTTTACCTCACAGAAAGAATCAGCTGTGATCTCATGCTGTAATCTCTGTATACTCTTATGCTTCACCCCCTGCCCAGGAGCTGTGGTGTGATCAGTCCATATTCCTGTACGGTCAGACACCCCCATTACACAGCAATGGCACAAGTATAAGATTTAAAAAAATTCTCTAAAAAGTAGAGACTAGCAAAAGTCTACTTTGAAATTCCAGGTTATGGGATCCCGTCATGCTGTGCAGGATCCCACAATCCTCCACCGTAGTTTCCACTGTTAGAACAAAGGCCCAGATTCATCAAAGTATTTATGAATGAGTACAAAACTGGATAGACAATAAGCGCAGTAGCGTCTTATATGGGTGGAATAAGGGGAGATAAAAAGCGGTTTATGCTCATCTTTGGGGGTTAGAAGAGTCACAACCCCTATATCAGCTTGGAAAGTAGGGTACTGGGTACTTGCGAGGCTGGAAATAAGTGTGGGTATATATGGACAACTGATATTGAGTGCTATATCCACAACTTGTAAGCTGTACTTTATCATTGTGGATTGTCCTGATGAAGAATTATGCTTACTTTGAAACATGTTGACTAAAAAAAAAAAAAAAAAAAGTTCTCTCCCTTTCTCAACCATCGGCAGCATGGATATGTACCCACTTATTTCCAGCCCCGCAAGTTCCACCAGAAAACTGGCATAAAATGCTTTGAAAAGTTGCAAAGTGTTTTTGCTTACAAAATGCCAGTCTCAATGTATCTGGGACAAAATTTGGTGTGTTATCACAAAATATCGCACTTTTAACAAAAACTAAAAATAATGTAATCAAAAGTGATGATAATTTGAACTTTATCATTTGGCCCACAATCTACTCAAGACGTGCCTCCAAGTTTTGCACATTAATACAACCCCTGGCAAAAATTATGGAGTCACCGGCCTTGGAGGATGTTCATTCAGTTGTTTAATTTTGTAGAAAAAAAAGCAGATCACAGACATGGCACAAAACTATGGTCATTTCAAATGGCAACTTTCTGGCTTTAAAGAAACACTAAAAAAAAAAAATAAAGCAGAAAAAATGTGGTAGTCAGTAATGGTTACTTTTTTTTAACTAAGCATAGGGGAAAAATTATGGAGTCACCCTGTAAATTTTCATAACCAAAACTAACACCTGCATCAAATTAGATCTGTTCGTTAGTCTGCATGTAAAACGGAGTGATCATACCTTGGAGATCTGTTGCACCAAGTGGACTGACATGAATCATGGCTCCAACACGAGAGATGTC
The DNA here is from genome assembly GCF_032444005.1 of Ranitomeya imitator. Classification (NCBI taxonomy): domain Eukaryota; kingdom Metazoa; phylum Chordata; class Amphibia; order Anura; family Dendrobatidae; genus Ranitomeya; species Ranitomeya imitator. The sequence continues at coordinate 411,904,677 of NC_091285.1, forward strand.
AATTGAAACAAAGGAGAGGATTATCAAACTATTAAAAGAGGGTAAATCATCACACAATGTTGCAAAAGATGTTGGCTGTTCCTTCAGCTGTGTCTAAAATCTGGACCAAATACAAACAACATGGGAAGGTTGTTAAAGGCAAACATACTGGTAGACCAAGGAAGACGCAAAGCGTCAAGACCGGAAACTTAAAGCAATATGTCTCCAAATCCGGAAATGCACAACAAAACAAATGAGGAACGAATGGGTGGGAAATGGAGTCAACATCTTTGACCGAACTGTAAGAAACCGCTTAAAGGAAATAGGATTTACATACAGAAAAGCTAAACGAAAGCCATCATTAACACCTAAACAGAAAAAAACAAGGTTACAATGGGCTAAGGAAAAGCAATCGTGGACTGTGGATGACTGGATGAAAGTCATATTCAGTGATTAATCGCGAATCTGCATTGGGCAAGGTGATGATGCTGGAACTTTTGTTTGGTGCAGTTCCAATGAGATTTATAAAGATGACTGCCTGAAGAGAACATGCAAATTTCCACAGTCATTGATGATATGGGGCTGCATGTCAGGTAAAGGCACTGAGGAGATGGCTGTCATTAAATCTCCAATAAATGCACAAGTTTATGTTGATATTTTGGACACTTTTCTTATCCCGTCAATTAAAAGGATGTTTGGGGATGATGAAATCATTTTTCAAGATGATAATGCATCCTACCATAGAGCAAAAACTGTGAAAACATTCCTTGAAAAAGACACATAAGGTCAATGTCATGGCCTGCAAATAGTCCGGATCTCAATCCAATTGAAAATCTTTGGTGGAAGTTGAAGAAAATGGTCCATGACAAGGCTCCAACCTGCAAAGCTGATCTGGCAACAGCAACCAGAGAAAGTTGGAGCCAGATTGGTGAAGAGTACTGTTTGACACTCATTACGTCCATGCCTCAGAGACTGCAAGCGGTTATAAAAGCCAGACGTGGTGCAACAAAATACTATTGATGTTTTGGAGTGTTTTTTTTGTTTGTTTGTTTGTTTGTTTTTCATGATTCCATTATTTTTTCCTCAGAATTGAGTGATTCCATAATTTTTCCCATATGCTTGGTTAAAAAAAAAAAACTATTACTGACTACCACATTTTTTGTTCTTGATTTCTTTTAGTGTTTAAAGCCAGAAAGTTGCCATTTGAAATGACTTTAGTTTTGTGCCATGTCTGTGATCTGCTTTTTTTCCACAAAATTAAACAACTGAATGAACATTCTCCAAGGCTGGTGATTCCATATTTTTGCCAGGGATTGTATACGTTCACATGTCTTAAAGCGGCAGGTAAGAGGGTTCACCAACCTATAGAATAATAAAGTCTTTCTATGAAATACGGTAGTTACCGTATTTATAATGTTGGTGAAGGACAAGCACCTTTGCCAAATAATCAGCATCTCTCTGATCACACACCTTACAGCCAAGGACCAGATGGAGGCAATCCTATGCCAAGTGAGTCATGGGGAGTTTTTGTTTAGCTCTCAGGAAATTGTGATCTGAATTCTGCACAATTATGATTTATGACTACTTTTAGCAATTTAACAAGTATTTTACTTGTTTAGTTCAATTGTAGACATAAACTAGGCCAGAATATGGAGAATTAAAAGGTTTTCTAGGACTGAAATATTGATGACCTAACGTTAGAATAAGTCATTAATATCAGATCAGTGTGGGGGGGGGGGGGCGCAACATCCCAGCGCCCACAACAGTCAGCTAACTGAAGGCCAACTGGAAGTGGCACAGCTCCATCCTTGTGTAGTGGCCGTGAATGGTACTGCAAGCTCCCTCTCATATTAGTGAATGGGAGAAAGCTTACAGTAGCCTTCATGGCCACTACACAATGTAAGGAGCTGTGCTAGTTCCTGAGTGCCATGGCACCTTTGATCACCCATCTGATAAACTTTCCTGAGGATATTTCTTCAAGAATAGAAGAGATTCATTGGTTTAATTACCAATAACAACAATTTAACAATATAAATTCCAAAGCAATTAAATATATTTACTTTTAAACATCACCTTGTCAGAATAGACGAAGCCTACTATGCCCGCGGACAGCTGCAGTAGAAACACCAATGTCAGACATATAGAAAACTGTAGAGAAAAGTCAACAAATAACATTTATTTATAATTATGTGCAAAAAAATACTTAGAATATGTTATCAAGGCAAACAAAAAGTAATGTGAATACAAACATAAAATAGGACGTGTAAATCCAGTATTACATGGAGGCGATATTGTCCTGACATGTCTGTGTTAGTCAATACATTTAGTCCCTATGAAAATAAACAATTAGGCTAAGTGCACACATTGCAGAATTGCCGCGGACATTTCCGTGGCAATTCCGCAACTGTGCCGCGGGTAAAACGCATGCGGAATTGGCATGCGTATTCAGCATGCGTATTCCCGCTAAACACTAGCGTTTTGCAGCGTAATTAGCTTGCAGAATGCTAGCGTTTTCCAAGACATCTGTAGCATCGCTTGGAAAACTGATTGATAGGTTGGTCACTCTTATCAAACATAGTATTTGACAAGTGTGACCAACTTTTTACTATTGATGCTGCCTACGCAGCATCAATAGTAAAAGATAGAGTGTTAAAAATAATAATAAAAAAAAAAAAAAAGGTTATTCTCACCTTCCGGCGTCCTGATCTCCTCAGCGGTGCACGCGGCGCCTTCAGTTCCCTGGGATGCTGTGTGTGAAGGACCTGGGATGACGTCAGTCACGTGACCGTGACATCGCAGGTCCTTCGCACACAGTATCCTGGGGAACGGGAGCCACTGCATGCACCGCTGAGAGGCGGGAGGACTCCGGGGCCATCAGAAGGTGAGTATATCACGATTTTTAAATTTTAACTCTCTTTTTTTTTAACAATTATATGGTGCCCAGTCCGTGGAGGAGAATCTCCTCTCCTCCACCCTGGGTACCATCCGCACATGATCCGCTTACTTCCCGCATGGTGGGCATAGCCCCATGCGGGAAGTAAGCGGATCAATGCATTCCTATGTGTGCGGAATCCCCGCGATTCCGCAAATTAATGAACATGCAGCGTTTTTTTCCAGTATGCGTTTCTGCTCAGGAAAAAAACGCAGCATGTGCATACAAAATGCGGATTGCATTCTTTTAAATAGGATGCTTAATGTGAGCTTTTATTTTCGCGTTTTTATAGCGAAAAAAACCCGAAAAATCCGGAACGTGCGCACACAGCCTTAGGTTACAGAACGTTCTGCTGCTCCTCAGTTATTCCTACTGTGCACACGTTGCTTTTTTTGTGTTTTTTCACTATAAAAACGCATACATTATGCATCTCATCATTTAGAATGCATTCCGCAATTTTTGTGCACATGATGCGTTTTTTTCTGCGAAAAAAACCCCGCAGCATGTTCATTAATTTTGCGGATTTTTTGCGTTATTCCAGGTATTTAATGCATTGGGAAGCTCCAGAAAAAACCTGTCAAAAATGTGTCAAAAACACATGCGGATTTCTTGCAGAAAATGTCCGGTTTTGCTCAGGAAATTTCTGCAAGAAATCCTGAACGTGTGCACATAGCCTTAATGTATGAAAAAAATTACAACTGGCTGACACTATTCCAATTGTCAAGAGATGAATAGTGTTCCTACAGTGTGTCACTGCCAACTTTACTTAGACAGTGTGAGGAGGCATTCAGACATTGCTTCTAGAGGTGCAGTTAAAAACAGCATCTAAAGTAAAAAAAAAAAAATGTATGTGGCATTACTGAGACTTGCAGAGGTTTTATGATGCAGTAAGGGTATGTGCACACATTGCGGATTCTCTGCGGATCCGCAGCGTTTTTGAGGTGCAGAAACGCTGCAGATCCGCAATTGATTTACAGTACAATGTAAATCAATGAGAAAAAAAAATGTTGTGCACACTTTGCGGAAACGCTGCGGTTTAAAAGAAGTAGCATGTCACTTCTTTTTTGTGAATCTGTGAATTATAGAAAACTGCAAGGGTAAAAACCGTAGCAAATCCGCAAGAAAAACGCAGCAAAAACGCTGCGGAACCGCAGGTGCGTTTTCTGCCAGGAGAGGCAGAATCCGCACCAGAAATTCCTAAGCCTAATCCGCAACGTGTGCACATAGCCTAATAGGCCATGTGTTGCTTACAGATGAAACACGTAAAATAAGAGTATTTCATCTGTAAAATTACATAGTTTTGCAAATTGGTAATTTACCAAGGCAGATTGTGGTAAAACAACGTGTTTTTGGTTTTCATGCGGCTTTTCATCTCCTGTCCACTGCAACTTTTAAACGGGTTGGCTTTTTTTTTTTTTGCTAAAAACCTAGTCACTCTATGCAATTACAGATTTCTTAGTCATCAAAGTGCGCACACCGCACGCCGTCAGTTGAGACAATTAGTATAATTAGCATATTTCACAGACAGCACATGGACCGAACATACAGTGATGTGAATAAGCCCTTAGGCCGAGGGCAAACGAGCATATGAAAATTTGATTGATTTTCATACAACAACCTTGGATGATTTTCAACGTATTGTAATCTGTATTCCATCCATGTAAAATCTGTACAGTACATCAGTATTTTAGATAAGAACAGAAAATGCGGCAGCACGCACCCATCTGTGGTCCAATTCTTTATTCAAAACATGAAAAAATACAGCCTTGCCGTCGTCGTTCACCTGCTCACCTCCCGTCCATCTGCACTCCCTCGGACCGCAAGGCTGTATTTTTTCATGTTTTGAATAAAGAATTGGACCACAGATGGGTGAGTGCTGCCGCATTTTCTGTTCTTATCTACATGTTTGCATCTATCTTCCATGCGAGCACCCCCTATACTGAAGTCAGTCTGTCACCACTCACTGCTGCTGATCTGCCGGAAGAAGGAAGGCTGTGCAGCTCACTTTTTTCTTTTGCTTTTGGACATCAGTATTTTAGGTTAGTATGAAATCCATGTGGCATCCGTGTTTATACATCAACATGGCCATGATCAATGACAGTTTCTACAATAATAATGGCAATGTATTATAAAAACCGGATACAATATGGATGTTTTGTATGGGATCTGATTTTTAGATATTATAAGATATTTTATGCAGATGTAAAATACGGACATAAGGATTGCATTCAGATTGCATAAGAAAAATAATTTGCTTTTTTTCTAGATTTTTTTTTGTCATACTTATGTGAACTTAATTGAACTTCTGTTTTCTGGGCGAATATAATATGTGCATATTTTAAAAACACAGTAATTACTTTATTCTGTTTTGCAGTATTTAGCATCAGTATTTAGAAGTCAAAATCATGAGTCAAACATGAACAGAAAAAAGTATAATGGAATAATGGTTTCAATATACAGGTATGTCCCAAATACAGAAATTCATTATTGCACAGTGCAGACAGGACAGCACAGCACAGCACGGGGATCAGACTGGAGCCATCTTCTACAGCTTCTCATTTCTTATATCAAGTAAAGAACTCAGTATTAATATACAATATATTTCTTTTATACTATAAGTAAAAAAGGAAAAGAGGGTAGCAGCTCAGAGCTGAAACGTACAACAGCCAAAATGAATAATGACAATTACCGTATCTGCCATGGTAGTTTAAAGTGGAAATATTACGGTCCAGAGATGACTTGTTTTTGGTACTACAAATTAATAACCAGGAATAGGACAAGAAAAATACACTGATAAGATCCATTATAAGTCATGGGAACACTGCTAAAAGTATGTGGGATTACTGCAAAAGCTGCATGGGAGATCCAGCCTAAACAACGAAGTATTTCTGCCAACGCAACGGTACAAAACGAGACTTAGTAAAGAAAAGGAGATGCAGGCCACAAAAAAGGTAAGCTGGAAGTGATCACCCAACTGAGATCTATGGGGGAATATAGGCCATCAATAACTCCTGCCGATCAGCTGTTACCGGCACTGGCTGGAAATTCTCGGATGGTGCCCCAACACAGCAAAAATAGAATTGATCCATATCAGTATAATATATATGTTCTCAGTCTAGAAGAACAACAGCTATCAGAAATGCGAATGTCAGGTAAAAGGACTCACTGTTAAATCCCAAGGTGATAAACATTTATATCTTTTCAACACAATAAGGGAACGGGTGAGACACTACTCATATAGACGCAATGACTAACTATATCCACAGATGACAATGATGTCAGAGGAACAAACATCCAGGATGAGTTATGGATCTGCAGAAACAGAACCTCACAAAGGATCCAAAAGATGATGTGCTGACATCTCTGGATATAAAAAACAGTAGAGAAAACTGAAAGTGCTCAGATTACTTCTGTGAAAATAACCAAAGTTAGTGTAAGCCTGAAAACTACACATTAGCCAATAAAACAAAACCCAGATGCAGAACCAAAGTGTTCAACAAGAGAAAAAAAGGTAAACCACCTAAACGTCACTCAAAGTGTATATGAGTTAACATAAATGCATAAAAGCTGATGATAATGAAAAGACTACCATAAACAATAAAGAACTCAAACTAAAGATATCAGTTGAAAAAAAGAATCGGAAGGCATGGAAAAGCTGATTAAACTCTTGAAGGAACACAATGCTAGATAGATAAAAATCTGGAGATCAAGATGCATGAAGAAGAGCAAAACATCTTGAGACAGAAAGTTTTAGGACTTGCTCAGGCTAAAGAAGAAAATAAGGAACTTAAAATGGGCATGATGATCATAGAAAAGAATGCCCTGAAGGTGAAGATTGGAGAACTTAGAGAAGTCATTATGGGTATTTTTGCAAAGCAACTGCAGAAACAGATAATCTCGGCTGATCAAGAGGCTGAGAAATTGGACTAACCTGGTGAGAAAGGGAGTTGGAGTATACAAGAATATAGATGAGCGGTGTTCGAGTCGAACTGTTCGCCAATTTCAAATTCGAGCTGTTTTGGGCGGTGATCGAGTCGTTCGTCGAACTCGAACAATTTGCTTAACTTGATTTGCACATTAAAACTGTTTATCATTATTAATAGACTGTTTCAGTGTATAGTGGGTGGGGGATAGATCTGTGCTGAAATAATGCCGATCTACATTTTTTTTTTCTTTCCCGCATTTACAGTGGGGCGGTGCATTCTCTCATCCTATCAGCAGTGCACACGCACACAGCAATGTGCATGTGATGCACACAAGCAAGGGCATGTGTCATTGGCTGTGTATGTCACATGTCCTTGCCCTATAAGAACCAGCCATTTGCCCGTCGCCACCATTTCCTCACTGCTGCAGCTTAGTGTTAGATGGCACCGCTGCTGCTGTGGGCGCTATACAGTCTAAGAGTGTTTTTTTGGAGCAAATTTTCAGAGAGATAGGTTTAGGGAGTCGGGAGGAGTTGGGACTAGTTGTAATATCAGCCCTTTTCAGGGTAGGTTACAGCAGTTCCTAGCACTTTTTGCCAGGCAGGTCTGTGCCAGTGCTGTGCAAGTGTTTGTCACAGCATTTGGTGTAATATAGCTCAGCCAATCCTTTTGGGCTAGTAGCATTGTCTGGTAGTCAGCAGAGCAGCCCACCTGTGAAGCTTGCTACACCGCCTGTGTATCTAAATTTTTACTGCATCTAACCCAATAAATCATTTTGGGCTTAGTAGCAGTGTCTGCAAGTTAGTGGAGTAGCCCGCCTATGAAGCTAGCTACACCGCCTGTGTATCTAAATTTTAACTGCATCTAACCCAGGAAATCGTTTTGGGCCTAGGAGCAGTGTCTGCACGTTAGTGGAGTAGCCCGCCTATGAAGCTAGCTACACCACCTGTGTATCTAAATTTTTACTGCATCTAACCCAGTAAATCTTTTAGGGCTTAGTAGCAGTGTCTGCACGTCAGTGGAGTAGCCCGACGGTGAAGCTAGCTACACCGCCTGTGTATCTAAATTTTTACTGCATCTAACCCAGTAAATTGTTTTGGGCCTAGGAGCAGTGTCTGCACGTCAGCGGAGTAGCCCGCCTGTGAAGCTAACTACACCGCCTGTGTATTTAAATTTTTACTGCATCTAACCCAGTAAATCCTTTTGGGCCTAGTACCACAGTTTGGCCACTCAGTTCTGCTCGGTTTTCATCCATCGGTTGTTGTGCCAACAACTACAGATACAGAGTTGCCAATTAGTTAAGTACCAAAATGAGTGGCAAAAGGCCTGCTGCTGGTGGAAAGGGGAATAGGCGTGTTGGAAAGGGAAAAAAAGGTTGTGTCCGTGGGGTAGGTGGTAAAGCAACAGTAACATCTGCAGAAGAAAGACCATCTTCCAGCCAAAGTAAGATGTCTACTTCTTTTCATGGACAATCTGATATGATCCCTTTCTTACGACCATCGCTACGAGTATCGCCAAAAATTCCAGATGAGGCACAAAAACAGCAAGTGCTTGAACCGATATCAAGTGCTCGTTCAAGTGGGCTCTCCTCCATGTCAACTTCAACATCACAACTACTCCAGTCCTCAGAGGTGTCACCCCAATCGCACTTGCTTCCTCACAGCTCCCCAGCAGGACCGGCGTCAGCACCCGGCACACCGGGCAAATGCCGGGGCCCTGGGGAGAGAGGGGGGCCCACTCACGTCATAGATACAGCTGGGAGAGCAGAGCAGGAGATAACGTGCTCTCTCCGCCCACAAAGTCACTGCTGGCTGCGTTCTCTTAACCCCTATGTGCCAGCTCTGACACAAGCATCTTCTCACTCAGTGAGTGCAGCCAGGCAGGCACACATAGGGGTTAAGAGAAGGCAGCCAGTGTGACATTGTTTGTGGGCGGAGAGAGCACATTCTCTGCTCTGATCTCCGCCCCTGGCTGGCTGCAGTGCTGCTGAAGTTATGAGGCAGATTCAGGAGAAGCTCCTAGTCCTACCAGTGCCTGAGTGAGTGGCGCTGCTATATACTACGTGGGCTGCGCTGCTATATACTACGTGGGCTGCTATATACTACGTGGGCTGCGCTGCTATATACTACGTGGAAACAGGAACACATGGGCTACTTGCACAGTGAACAAGTCTGTATGATCATGTTCACACACCACCAAGAAACCTGAAGACACAAAAGAGAATAGTAAAACCAAAAACACTCAGTTTGAAAAAATGTTGCAGTAATCCGCAAGTGCTAGTAAAAGATGTAAAAAACAGGGTATTTGGTTGATACGTTTTTTGCAAAAAATGTATACTAAGCTGCTCTACCAATCTTCACGGTATACCCTTATCAGAGCAGTCCTAACTAATGTATGCAATCCATGTTGCGGATTACTGCAACATTTTTTCAAACTGAGTGTTTTTGGTTTTACTATTCTCTTTTGTGTCTTCAGGTTTCTTGGTGGTGTGTGAACATGATCATACAGACTTGTTCACTGTGCAAGTAGCCCATGTGTTCCTGTTTCCATAATTGTTCTCTTGTGTCTACAAGACTGGGGAGTTCCACCACTCCTCTTGGGCTATCTGCACAAAAGCTGTTCTACCCTGTATGCACACATGGATTTTTCCTCTCTGAACCCTGTTCACACAGGTTATATACAGATGATCAGGTTTTTAAATACATCAGATAGGGATTGCATACATTAGTTAGGACTGCTCTGATAAGGGTATACCGTGAAGATTGGTAGAGCAGCTTAGTATACATTTTTTGCAAAAAACGTATCAACCAAATACCCTGTTTTTTACATCTTTTACTAGCACTTGCGGATTACTGCAACATTTTTTCAAACTGAGTGTTTTTGGTTTTACTATTCTCTTTTGTGTCTTCAGGTTTCTTGGTGGTGTGTGAACATGATCATACAGACTTGTTCACTGTGCAAGTAGCCCATGTGTTCCTGTTTCCATAATTGTTCTCTTGTGTCTACAAGACTGGGGAGTTCCACCACTCCTCTTGGGCTATCTGCACAAAAGCTGTTCTACCCTGTATGCACACATGGATTTTTCCTCTCTGAACCCTGTTCACACAGGTTATATACAGATGATCAGGTTTTTAAATACATCAGATAGGGATTGCATACATTAGTTAGGACTGCTCTGATAAGGGTATACCGTGAAGATTGGTAGAGCAGCTTAGTATACATTTTTTGCAAAAAACGCATCAACCAAATACCCTGTTTTTTACATCTTTTACTAGCACTTGCGGATTACTGCAACATTTTTTCAAACTGAGTGTTTTTGGTTTTACCATTCTCTTTTGTGTCTTCAGGTTTCTTGGTGGTGTGTGAACATGATCATACAGACTTGTTCACTGTGCAAGTAGCCCATGTGTTCCTGTTTCCATAATTGTTCTCTTGTGTCTACAAGACTGGGGAGTTTCACCACTCCTCTTGGGCTATCTGCACAAAAGCTGTTCTACCCTGTATGCACACATGGATTTTTCCTCTCTGAACCCTGTTCACACAGGTTATATACAGATGATCAGGTTTTTAAATACATCAGATAGGGATTGCATACATTAGTTAGGACTGCTCTGATAAGGGTATACCGTGAAGATTGGTAGAGCAGCTTAGTATACATTTTTTGCAAAAAACGTATCAACCAAATACCCTGTTTTTTACATCTTTTACTAGCACTTGCGGATTACTGCAACATTTTTTCAAACTGAGTGTTTTTGGTTTTACTATTCTCTTTTGTGTCTTCAGGTTTCTTGGTGGTGTGTGAACATGATCATACAGACTTGTTCACTGTGCAAGTAGCCCATGTGTTCCTGTTTCCATAATTGTTCTCTTGTGTCTACAAGACTGGGGAGTTCCACCACTCCTCTTGGGCTATCTGCACAAAAGCTGTTCTACCCTGTATGCACACATGGATTTTTCCTCTCTGAACCCTGTTCACACAGGTTATATACAGATGATCAGGTTTTTAAATACATCAGATAGGGATTGCATACATTAGTTAGGACTGCTCTGATAAGGGTATACCGTGAAGATTGGTAGAGCAGCTTAGTATACATTTTTTGCAAAAAACGTATCAACCAAATACCCTGTTTTTTACATCTTTTACTAGCACTTGCGGATTACTGCAACATTTTTTCAAACTGAGTGTTTTTGGTTTTACTATTCTCTTTTGTGTCTTCAGGTTTCTTGGTGGTGTGTGAACATGATCATACAGACTTGTTCACTGTGCAAGTAGCCCATGTGTTCCTGTTTCCATAATTGTTCTCTTGTGTCTACAAGACTGGGGAGTTCCACCACTCCTCTTGGGCTATCTGCACAAAAGCTGTTCTACCCTGTATGCACACATGGATTTTTCCTCTCTGAACCCTGTTCACACAGGTTATATACAGATGATCAGGTTTTTAAATACATCAGATAGGGATTGCATACATTAGTTAGGACTGCTCTGATAAGGGTATACCGTGAAGATTGGTAGAGCAGCTTAGTATACATTTTTTGCAAAAAACGTATCAACCAAATACCCTGTTTTTTACATCTTTTACTAGCACTTGCGGATTACTGCAACATTTTTTCAAACTGAGTGTTTTTGGTTTTACTATTCTCTTTTGTGTCTTTTTTTTTCTTTATATACTACGTGGGCTGCGCTGCTATATACTACGTGGGCTGCGCTGCTATATACTACGTGGGCTCGGCTGCGCTGCTATATACTACGTGGGCTCGGCTGCGCTGCTATATACTACGTGGGCTGCTATATACTACGTGGGCTGCGCTGCTATATACTACGTGGGCTGTGCTATATACTACATGGGCTGCTATATGCTACGTGGGCTGCTATATGCTACGTGGGCTGCTATATACTACGTGGGCAGTGTTATATACTACATGGCTGTGTTTATATGCGATCATGAATCGGGGTATGTGTTAAAGGGGGGGCCCACTGAGACTCTTTCGCCCAGGGCCCTCAAAAACCTGGAGCCGGCCCTGCTCCCAAGTCTTCAGCTGCCCGTCTGAGCATGGGGTAACACAGACGGTTGAGTCTGCAGAGCTGTTTACTCATACTATAGCCTGGGAATCAGAGGTTTGCTCCAGAGCTTCTGTGAATCCAGATGAGGAAATGATCTGCACTGATGCCCAGAATCTTTGTGAGTCGGATCTAGGCCCAGATGAAGAAGGTTCTGAGCATAATGTAGACCCTCGTTCCCAAACTGTAACTCCTGTTGGTGGAGACAATGAGGAAGATGATGAGGAGACTGAGATACCTGATTGGAACGAAAACTTGACTTTTCGGTCAGGGGAGGAAGAGGTTGGCTCTGAGGACAACAGGTGTGAGAACACACAGGATGATGATGACGAGGTTGGAGACACCACTTACAGTCAACCCACAGTCCGCCAGTCCATGAGGTCAGCAGAGGAGGATGCTAGTGACGAGTCTGACGATGAGGTTAGGTTGCGCCAGAGACGGAGTACTGGAAGCACGTCAACAACTGCATCCTCAACCCCAACTGTGCCTCTGAGCTGAAGTCATAGTAACATAGTTAGTAAGGCCGAAAAAAGACATTTGTCCATCCAGTTCAGCCTATATTCCATCATAATAAATCCCAGATCTTTCGTCCCTCTACAGAACCTAATAATTGTATGATACAATATTGTTCTGCTCCAGGAAGACATCCAGGCCTCTCTTGAACCCCTCGACTGAGTTCGCCATCACCACCTCCTCAGGCAAGCAATTCCAGATTCTCACTGCCCTAACAGTAAGGAATCCTCTTCTATGTTGGTGGAAAAACCTTCTCTCCTCCAGACACAAAGAATGCCCCCTTGTGCCCGTCACCTTCCTTGGTATAAAGAGATCCTTAGCGAGATATTTGTATTGTCCCCTTATATACTTATACATGGTTATTAGATCGCCCCTCAGTCGTCTTTTTTCTAGACTAAATAATCCTAATTTCGCTAATCTATCTGGGTATTCTAGTTCTCCCATCCCCTTTATTAATTTTGTTGCCCTCCTTTGTACTCTCTCTAGTTCCATTATATCCTTCCTGAGCACCGGTGCCCAAAACTGGACACAGTACTCCATGTGCAGTCTAACTAGGGATTTGTACAGAGGCAGTATAATGCCGTGGTGGCTTTTCAGGTCGCACGGCTCTAAGCCTTGCATAGTCTGGGCATTTTTTGACATCGCAAAGGATGACCCAACTCATGTTGTCTGTAAGATTTGTCAACAAAATCTCAGTAGAGGCCAAAAAATGACTAGCTTGAGTACTTCATGCATGAACCGTCACATGGATATGAGGCATAAGTTGCAGTGGGAAGCTACCTGTGCTACAATGCGGCCTAGTGGGCCAGGTCAACCACCGTCTGCCCCATCAAGTGCATCCGCGTCCTCTTCATCCTCTGAGACTGTGGAGACAGCAGTCGCACATGGTTTGGGACGCAGACCTTCCACCTCTTTACCCGCAACAGCCAGTCTGATTGGCAGGTCGTCAGGACATTTGCAAGTGGAAACACCTGCTGGTGTTGAGCGCTCCCCGACACCACATTTTGATCAAGGCAACATAACATCTCCGCCTGCACCTTCCTCACAGACCAGCAGTTTGCCAGGGACACCCTACTCAACTCCGTCTAAGCACGGCAGCCAGCCCTCAGTCCCTCAGATGTGGACAAGTAAAAGACCATTTCCTCCTAGCCATGACAAAGCTAAGAGGTTGAATTTCACCATCTGCAAGCTGTTGCCTACAGAAATGCTGCCTTTCCGCCTGGTGAACACAGAGGATTTTCGAGACCTTATGTCCGTCGCAGTGCCCCAGTACCAGATGCCCAGTTGCCACTACTTCTAAAAGAAAGCTGTGCCTGTGCTACATCAGCATGTCGCACACAACATCACCGCTTCCTTGAGAACTTCTGTGTGTGACAGGGTGCATTTCACCAGACACTTGGACGAGTAGACATGGACAGGGGCGTTACATGTCGGTGACTGTGCACTGGGTAACTATGGTGACATCAGGAGACGGGGCTGCTGTCCAAGTCTTGCCGTCCCCACGAGTTGCTCGTCAATCCCCTGTATCTAAAAATTTCTCCACTGCTTCTGCCTCCTCAACCTCCTCTCGGTCCTCCACCTGCACCCAAAGCCTGTCTGGTAATGCCACCCGCGTTGTAACTGCACAGAAGGAATCCTGCACACCTCCTTACTATGCTGTCAACAGGGCTCAACGGCATCAGGCGGTGTTTACATTGAAATGTCTGGGAAATGTGAGTCACACAGCTGAGGAGTTGTGGTCAGCTCTGGAGACCGAGTTCCATCAATGGTTGTCTCCACTCAACCTGCAGCCAGGGAAGGCCGTGTGCGGCAATGCTGCAAACCTGGGTGCGGCCCTTCGCCGGGGCAATGTCACACACGTGCCTTGTATGGCTCACATTTTGAACCTGGTTGTCCAGCAATTTTTATCCCACTATCCCGGACTAGATGCGCTTCTGCAGAGGGCACGGTCGCTGCGTGCTCACTTCCGCCGTTCGCATCCCGCAGCTCAACGACTTACATCTCTACAGAAGTTGTTGGGCCTGCCACTTCACCGGCTGAAATGCGATGTGCCCACACGGTGGAATTCAACTCTGCACATGTTGCAGCGACTGTGGCAGCACCGACAAGCCCTGGTGCAATATGTTATGACGTATAGCCTGGGCCAACGAGTTCCAGAGGTGGGGCAAATCATGCTGCAGGAGTGGTCTCAGATCAGGGAGCTATGCACCCTTCTGCACAGTATTGAAATAGCGACAAAGATGTTTAGTGCTGATGATGCCATTATCAGCATGACTATTCTGGTCATTTACATGCTGGAGCACACCTTATATAGTATTAGGAGTCAGGTGGTGGAACAAGAGGAGGAGGAACAGGAGGAGTCGTATGCGGAAGGGATAATATCTCCAAGGTCCAGACGGTCGGCAGCACCAAGGCGGCTGGCATTGGAGGCTGGGGGAGAGGGATTACCGAGGGCACATGGTAGCAGCCAAACTGTTGAGGAAGGTGCAAGAGGTGAGGAAGAAGTGGAGGACGAACTGGCGCTGGGCATGGAAGACTCATCAGATGAGGGAGACCTTGATCAAATTTCTGTTGTGCGAGGTTGGGGGAGAGGGCAGAGGAAGGAAGCATGATTCTCACCTCGCCGCCACCAAGACAACAAGTACTTGGTCCTCCTGGATGCGCAAGACACATGAGTGCCTTCTTGCTGCACTACCTGCAACATGACCCTCGGATTGTCACAATCCAAAGTAATGCCGACTACTGGGTTGCCACACTCTTAGATCCCCGGTAAAAAAGTAAATTTGGCGAAATAATTCCTGCCATAGAAAGGGATTCTCGCATGCAGGAGTACCAGCAGAGACTGTTACAGAATCTAACATCTGCTTTTCCACAAAACACCAGTGGTGCACAAAGTGAATCTCTGAGTTCTAACTTGCCAACCGTGGGACTATCGAGTCATCACTCAAACCGTAACAGTAACATCGTATCTGGTGGTAACAGCAATTTTTTTCAATCGTTTCAAGATTTTTGTTAGACCATCTTTGCAAGGCCACAGGAGACAAGAAGTCTGACGCACAGCCAACGCCTAGAGAGGATGGTACAAGAGTATCTCTAAGTTAACATCGATGCCATGACTGTGGAACTGGATCCTTGCTCATTTTGGGCTTCCAATCTTGAAAAATGGCCTGAGCTCGCCACTCACGCCTTGGAGATCTTGTCGTGCCCCGCAACCAGCGTTCTCCCTGAACGTGTGTTCAGCGCTGCTGGTGGTGTGCTGACAGATAAGCGCACGCGGCTGTCCAGGGACAATGTAGACAGACTAACGTTCATCAAGATTAACAAATCCTGGATCCGCAAGGACTTTTCTACCCGTGTCATCCTGGGGAGACTAAAAGCTTGATGATTTTTGAAAATCACCTCACCAACCGTTTTAAAAAACTCTGGCGAAATTGATGCCACTTAAATGGTGTCTGTGGCCGAATTTTTGGAAAAAATGGAGACTCTTTATTGAGTCCCCTTGCTGTGTTTTACATGATGTTGCCATCGTCAATTCCAGGTGGGTGGGGTCGTCTGAAGAGTTGTTTACTCATACTATGGCCTGGGATTCAGAGGTCTGCTCCAAAGCATCAGTGTCTGCTAGTCAGCAGAGTAGCCCACCCACCCACTGCCTGTTTACCTAAGTACTATTTTTTAACGGCATCTAGCCCAGGAAATCCTTTTGGGCCTAGTAGAATTTGGTGCTACTCAACAGCGTACCCCACCCATGAAGCAAGCTACACCGCCTGTTTACCTAAGTACTATTTTTTAACGGCATCTAGGCCAGGAAATATTTTGGGGCCTAGTAAAATTTGGTGCTACTGAGCAGCGTACCCCACCCACGAAGCAAGCTACACCACCTAAGTATTAACAGCATCTGGCCCAGGAAATCCTTTTGGGCCTAGTAGCAATTTCTGCTACTCAGCAGAGTACCCCACCCATGAAGCAAGCTACACCTCCTGTTTACCTAAGTACTATTTTTTAACGGCATCTAGCCCAGGAAATCCTTTTGGGCCTAGTAGCAATTTCTGCTACTCAGCAGAGTACCCCACCCATGAAGCAACCAACACCGCCTGTTGATCTAATTACTAATTTTTAACTGCATCTAGCCCAGGAAATCATTTTGTACCCAATAGCATTTTGTGCTACTCAGCAGAGTACCCCACCCATGAAGCAAGCTACACCGCCTGTTTACCTAAGTTCTATTTTTTAACAGCATCTGACCCAGGAAATCCTTTTGGGCCTACTAGCAATTTCTGCTACTCAGAAGAGTACCTCACTTATGAAGCAAGCTACACCGCCTTCTTCCTTTCTCAATCTAACCCCTCGGCTCTGGGGTGTCCACTCTCCCTCCAGCTCTCCTTCCCCCAGGTGGACTACCGCGTGTATTCACACTGTGGCGAATCTTTTGGGCCCAGGCATAAGAAGTCGTCGAGGTAATGGATAATATGTGCTGCCTTACAAACGTCCATGACGACACATTCGAGGAAGCAACTAAACGCCTCAAATAGTGAGCAGGATATGGAGCACCCCATGGGCAAACAGCGATGTATGTAGTATGCTCCTTCACAGAAGCAGCCCAATGGAAGGACACTATTCGGAGGCACAGGTAATAACCGGAACGCCCCCTCAATGTCTGTTTTGGCCATTAGGGTGCCCCTTCCCAACTTCTTGATCCGCCTGATTGCCTCGTCAAAGGAGGTACAGTACATAGTACTGTACTTGGTTCCGCGTCGATGTTGTCATTTACTGACCTGCCCCTTGGATATGAAAAATGGTGGATTAGTCTGAATGTATTGGGTTCCTTTTTGGGCACAACTCCCAACAGGGGTACCACTACGTCTTCTAAGGAAAGTGTTCTGAATGGACCTGCCGCCATTCTATCTAAAGTTTTGTTTTTTTTAACGACGTCTGGGTGTTGGTAGGGTGATTTTAGATTTTTACTCCAGCCTTTCTTGATTTTAGAAGGGCATGACATGCCTATATCGGTGTCCCCTCCTCCTTTTATTCCTCCACCTCTTTTCTTTTCGTATGACTATAGGTAGTTGTGACTTTTCCATGTGTTTGTTGTGTCTTCTGAGCAGTTTGTCAGCTTTTGGACACCTTTTAACCCTTTCATGACATGCGCAGTAATAGTACGGCGCATGTCGTGTCTCCCCCTTTGATGTGGGCTCCGGCGGTGAGCCCACATCAAAGTCGCGACATGTCAGCTGTTTTGTACAGCTGACATGTGCGCGCAATAGCGGCGGGTGAAATCGCTATTCACCTGCCGCTATTAACCTGTTAAATGCCGCTGTCAAACGCAGACAGCGGCATTTAACCGGAGCTTCCGGCCGGGCAGCCGGAAATGATGTCATCGCCGACCCCCGTCACAGGATCGGGGGTCGGCGATGCATCAGGAAGGTAACCATAGAGGTCCTTGAGACCTCTATGGTTACTGATGCAGGCCTGCTGTGAGCGCCCCCCTGTGGTCGGCGCTCACAGCACACCTGCATTTCTGCTACATAGCAGCGATCTGATGATCGCTGCTATGTATCAGAGCCGATCAGGCTATGCCAGTTATAGCCTCCCATGGAGGCTATTGAAGCATGGCACAAGTAAAAAAAAAAATGTTTTTAAAAATATGAAAAAAAATATAAAAGTTTAAATCACCCCCCTTTCGCCCCATCCTAAATAAAACAATTAAAAAAAAAAAAAAACCTACACGTATTTGGTATTGTCGCGTTCAGAATCACCCGATCTATCAATAAAAAAAAGCATTAACCTGATCGCTAAACAGCGTAGCGAGAGAAAAATCCGACACGCCAGAATAACGTTTTTTTGGTCACCGCGACATTGCATTAAAATGCAATAACAGGCGATCAAAAGAACGCATCTGCACCGAAATGGTATCATTAAAAACGTCAGCTCGGCACGCAAAAAATAAGCCCTCACCTGACCCCAGATCACGAAAAATGGAGACGCTTCGGTTATCGAAAAATGGCACTTTTTTTTTTTAAGCAAAGTTTGGAATTTTTTTTTCACCACTTGGATAAAAAATAACCTAGATATGTTAGATGTCTATGAACTCGTAATGACCTAGAGAATCACAATGGCAGGTTAGTTTTAGCATTTAATGAACCTAGCAAAAAAGCCAAACAAAAAACAAGTGTGGGATTGCACTTTTTTTGCAATTTCACCACACTTGGAATTTTTTTCCCGTTTTCTAGTAAAAGACATGGTAAAACCAATGGAGTTGTTCAAAAGTACAACTCGTCCCGCAAAAAAATAAGCCCTCACATGACCATATTGACGGAAAAATAAAAAAGTTATGGCTCTGAGAAGGAGGGAAGTGAAAAATGAAAACGCAAAAACGAAAAAGGGCTGCGACTTGAAGGGTTTAAGGTGTTTTCTATGTGTTTGTGTTTGCCTGCCATTGGTTTCAATGGGGTTCGACGGTGTTCGTCGAACGTTCGACAAACATTTATCGAACACGTCCCAGTTCGACGAATCGAACCAAACTCGAACACTAGGGGGGTGGCTCAACACTATACAAGAACAGTCTTATACTGTGGAGGGGCTATCTTTAGCAGGCAGAAGATAATGTTTTGTTCTTCCTGTAATCCTCTATGTTGTTATGATATAGAGCTTGGTTGAATAATCTCCAAGTAAAACAAATCATTATCCCAGAATGTCTGTAATCTATTGTTTAACTTCAGTTTTTATTTTGTTATTTACGCTATTGTTTACAATTTTTATTCATTTCTAATTTTCCATATCTTATCTTCATAAAAAAAAAGAATGAAGCAAACTAGTGTTGTTTTGATTTTCATCTTCGCCAGCAACCCCTCCTTCCACGGTGATCTGCTACGTAGTCACCGAGCTTGAACTGCCGTGACCTCATCCCTGGCTTTTTCCCACGGTGCTGAGGTCACCACAGCTCAGCCCTGCTGGGAACGCAGCCTCACTTACCGGCGGTAACCTCGATGATGTCACCGCTAGTCAATGATGCTGTGTTGCAGCAGCTTCTCAGCCTGGACGGTTGCATCTGGGCACCTTCAAGGTTGAAAACTATTTATACCCTAGACATGGATTACGATGTGGGACAGAACAAACAATGGACAGGTGAGGGATATTGCTGTTTTTTTATTTTAGTTTTACTACAGGAGACGAGGGCTTCAGTGGAATTAGGCGTTAGGTGAGTATAACTGTTTATTATTTTTAAATAAACCTGGAAAACTGTGTGTTTTGGCTCATTTCTAATGAAAGACTTTATTCTGGCTGTGTATTTATCGTACAACTATAGGATTAGTAATGGAGAGGTGTCTTACAGACACCTCTCCATTACTAAACCGTGGGCTTGATGTCACCTGACAATACAAAGGTGACATCAAACAACAAATATGAACCCCACTTGCCACCGCTACAGGGTAAGTAGGAACAGTAGATGTGCCTTTTCTGGGCAGCTGCAGACTGCTATTTTTAGGTGGGGGGGGCCTATACAATGGCCCCTTACCAGCCTAAGAATACCAGCCCCCAACTGTCAGCTGTAGCAAGGCTGGTTGTCAAAAATGGGTGAGGGACCCACAGCGTTTTTTTTAATTTCTATAAATAGTTTAAAAAAACAGCGTGGGGACCACTCTATTCTTGATAACTAGCCTTGCAGCCCCCAGCTGTGAGTTTTGCTTGGCTGGTTATAGAAAATAGAGGGGAAGCCACGCTGGGTTTTCCATTTATTTATTTATCGTGCAAGCTGCGACTGATGAATTCTCCCATCAGCCGCTTCTACTGTCATTGTTATTAGCGGCAGCAGGCGTAGGCTGATGGGAGTAATAGTGCCATCAGCCGCTGCCTGCTGTCATTGTGACCACATTGAATACAACGCTCATCATTCTCCCCTGATCGCCGGCAGAGCAGGGGAGAATGATGAGCGCCGTCTTCAGCACCCGATGCCTGTCAACAGTGCTTACTGTAGCGCTTCTTCCCTGGTGCCAGGGCACGTCACGCAGATTACATCCGTCTGTGTTCTCCGTGTGCACATGTGCAGGATGTTTTACGACCCATGCTGACTAAAAAACTGACAGTCAGCGTGTTTTGCCCACGAAAACACGGTCCGTGGAAACACACTGACATGTGCACAGACCCATTCACTTGAATGGGTCTATGTGTGCATGTGTCTCCGGTATGTGTGAAAACTGTCATCACTCATACTGATCACACAGACGTCAGAAAGAGCCCCTACCTGCATAATGAGAGTGGGGGTGGATCCAGTCCCTGGGCATCTGACTATACTCACCATGGGTAAGCTATTTGGCTATTAGATACACGGCAATTGCCTCTCTCTCCCCTGTGGAGGTTGTTGGTCACTGTGACAATTTGTGTGGCACGCACTATTTGATTAGTATCCAATACTTAGATTAACACTGATGTTGTGTGAATGACATTTGTATTGGGTGCCAGAAATAAGTATGGCTAAATTTTACTTACGGTGTGTTATATTAGCACCATGGTGTTGATCTATATGAATTACTTCTCATGCCTCGGGACTTATTTGTCTCTAAACTAGGGTCTCTTTTTAGTTCTATCATTGTGCTATTTTGTTATTTATTATGTAAACAGTATTTGCAATAAAACGTACATAAATTTTTTTAATCAATTCTATGTGTATGGAACTCCAATTTTTTTCTGTGTTTAAATTGTGTATCAGGAGTATACACTCACTATCTGGTTACTTTATGGGTAGACTTAAGAAATCATTTCGATATTATTTCTCATTACGTAGGACCCATATTTTTCTTGTGAGTTTGAGTATATTAATAATGAGAGCACTGTACATATGGATTGTAAAGTAGGTAAGTATATCGGTGCAAGGGGCGTGGCCTGAACGTCCATGTGAGCGGACGTGTGACAGAGCGCTCCCGCTGCTAACGCTCAATTTATCCTTATAAGCCGCAGCTGAGCGGCGATTCAAGGCGCTTACCGGCTGCAGGAAAGTCCCGGGAGTGCGGCGGTGAATAGAGGCGGCCTCGAGGTCAACAAATATGACCAGGAGGAGGCAAAGAGATGCAGGAGCCGGCGAGGCTGGGATCAGCCAAGATGGCGCCGACGCCAGAGAGAAGGCGGAGAAGGACAACGCGGCATGCCAGAAGAGAATGGCGGCGGCAAAGCTCCAGCAGTTTGCTAGAGTGGAGGCCGCAGGGAACACAGGAAAAGCAGAGGAGGATGCCGGAGCAGACACAGACACAGAAGGAGAGGAGGAAAGCCCAGCAGAGGAGCAGGAGGTACAACAGGGGAGCAGGGATGGTGACATGGCAGTGGTAGTAGGGGGATCTGAAGATAAGGAGTCAGGAGCAGAGCCCACTCTTAGAGATGTTTTTGCACTGGTATCAGCATGCAAACAATCCCTCACCCAGCAGCTACAGGAGGTCAAGGGGGATACAGCCCAGATAAATGCAGCCCTGCAGAAGATTGACAAACGTGTGGGGGCTGTGGAGGAAAGAGTGAGCACGGCAGAAGACCATATAGTGCAGCTGCAGAAAGCGGAGACGAAGTTTACTCAGGCAATATCGGAGCTGGCTGCAAAAAATGAGGATCTGGAGAATAGGTCCAGAAGAAATAACATTCGTATAGTGGGTGTCCCTGAAAAAATTGAGGGGAGGAATCCCACGGAGTATATTGAAAGCTGGCTCCTTGAGACCTTTGGTGATGCAGCACTGACAAAAGTATTTGCGGTAGAAAGAGCCCACAGGGTCCCACCGAAACCACCTGTCCCTGGAGCAAATCCCCGTACCATGCTTGCCAAAATCCTAAACTACAGAGACAGAGACATTATCCTGAGGAAAGCTAGAGACATGACGGATCTGACAATTGGAGGTCAAAGAGTTGCTATTTACCCTGACTATTCCGCCCTGGTACAGAAACAACGGATGATGTTCACGGGTATCAAGAGACGGCTGAGAGAACTGGGAGTGCAATACTCCATGATGTTTCCGGCACGACTGAGAGTGGTAGCGCTGGATAAGATTCATTTTTTCCAGACGCCGGAGGACGCTACCCAGTGGATAGATCTTAACGCTAAAAAGCTTAAAGGGAAAGGAGATTGAAAATGTGGGGTGGGTTAGTCGGGAGGTATTTTAATTCTTTCAAAAAGGGGAAAAAGAGATGGACTGACAGTACATTGGTAATTGAAATGTGAAGGTTGGAGGGTGGAGCTGGGTATTATTCAGGGAATGTACTGGGTGTGCTGATGCGGCGGAGAAGTACGAGGGAGGAAGGGTGTGCAGCGTACTAAAAGTTTATTTAGTTTCTTGCAGTTGTAATTTAATACAGGTTGAATTATATTGTTCTTCTAAGAATTGCGCCGAATTCTGTTATAAACGGTAGCGGGAGGCGGAAGGAGAAGGTTACGTTAACAAGAGTGTTCGCAATGGGTGATGGTGCCCCACTCTTGATAAGAGGCAGAATGTATAGTATTGGGGGGTGTGGGGGAGGGGGGGTAGGGGTGAGGGTGGGGAGGGAAGTTAGACAGCTCAGAACCGGGAGTATTGACATAACTAAGGATGATGAGTCACATAATAGGGGACCGCTTTAAGATTTTGAGTTGGAATGTGAGAGGTCTGGCGGATAAATCTAGGAGAGCTGCGAGCTTGCAGTATGCGAAGGATCAGCGGGCTTCTATGATATGCTTGCTAGAGACGCACTTGATACAGGAGAAAGTGGACGTACTGAATAGACGTTGGATACAGAAAGGGTATCATTCTACCTTTTCGACGTACTCAAGAGGTGTGTCAGTGTTGGTGCCGGTGGGAGTGCAGTATGAAGAGGTGAAAGTATGCGTGGATGCTGAGGGTCAGTATGTGGTGATACAATGTATATTGTATGGAGTGAGATTGTGTGTGGCGGCAATGTATATTCCACCTCCATATTCAAGTAAGAAGATCAGGGAGGTGTTGGAGAGGGTGCAACGATGGGAACCACTACCACTCTTAATTATTGGGGATTTGAACAATATCTGTGATGACTTTTGGGATAAAAATAAGAACACCCAGAACAGGTCGGAGGGGCACACTACAACATTTGGTACCTATGTGCGTGAAATAGGCATGATTGATCTATGGAGAGTTAGACATGTTGGGGAGAGAGGGTACTCGTGCTACTCGCCGGCTCATGCTACGCTATCCAGAATTGATATGGCGTTGGGTAACCGCCTGTTGGACACAATGGTGGGAGAGGTGCGTTATCTGCCGAGGGCCTTTTCGGATCACAGTCCAATTGAGGTGGAGGTTAGGTTGTTGGGGACACGGACCGCAAGTGGGAGAGAATGGAAGATCCATCCTAACTGGTTACAGAGTATTGATTTGGACGGTATAGGGAAGGAGGTGACGGAATTCTTTGCTTTAAATGATGGGAGTACAGATGCTCTAACTGTTTGGGATGCAATGAAAGCGTACCTGAGAGGGTTACTATTTAGAGACATTAGTAGGTGTAAGAGGAGGACAAGGGAGGCGGAGAGAGTGGCGATGGAGGAGCTGAAAGCCGCAGAGGACGAGATGGTAGTGCTGGGGACTTCTGAGGCAGAGAAAAGGTTGAGAACAGCGCAAAATTGTATGGAAAAGATTCTGCTGGGAAAAGCTGAAAGGAAGCGGGAGTTTCAGAGGGTGGCTTATTTTCAGGAGGGAGAAACAGTGGGACACATGCTATCGGTGGTAGCCGCGGCTCAGCGTGGTACCTCGTATGTACATTCGTTGGTTTCAGATGGGGGGAGCAGGGTATCTGAAACACCTGAAATTATAAAGGTCTTTGCGGACTTTTACGCGGACTTATATTCCTCCAGGGTCAATGAGTCAGCCGGAGATACGGAGACTTTCCTTGAGAGTCTGGGTCTTCCGAAATTGAGTGAGGAGGATAGGGTGAGCCTCGATGCCCCTATCACCGAGGAGGAACTGAGTCGGGCGCTGAAGTCTATGGCTAATGGGAAGGCACCTGGGGTTGATGGGTTACCAGCCGAAATCTATAAAAGTTTGGAGGAAGTGCTGATTCCCAGATTAAAGTTAGTACTGGAGGAGGCTGGATGCCAAGGGTATCTCCCAGCATCTATGAGGGAGGCTATTATAGTGGTTATTCCGAAGGAGGATAAGGATCTGGGGAAGCCTGAGTCATATCGACCAATCTCTCTGTTAACCATCGATGTCAAGCTCTTGGCCAAGGTGTTAGCTACCCGTTTGTCCAGCGTCATTGCTAGCCTTGTACATCCGGATCAGTCTGGTTTTATGCCTGACAGGTCTACAGCGGTTAATCTGCGGAGGCTGCATATGAACCTACAGCTGAAGTCTGACAACTGTGGCCGAAGGGTTATTGCATCCTTGGATGCCCATAAGGCGTTTGACAGTGTGGAGTGGGGATATCTCTGGCGGGTGTTGAAGTGTATGGGTATTGGTCCGCAATTTGTGGCATGGACTCAACTGTTATATTCACTACCAACAGCTAGAATTAGAGTGAATGGGGAACTTTCTCAGCCTATAAAGTTGGCCAGAGGTACGAGGCAGGGTTGCCCACTGTCGCCCCTTCTGTTTGCCTTAGCTGTGGAGCCACTGGCCGCTAAGATCCGACAATCGGATGAGGTTCCTGGGTTCAGATATGGGAGTGTTGAGGAGAAGATCGCGTTATATGCAGATGACATCTTACTGTTCCTGGCGGACCCGGATGAAGCCTTGAATGGGGCTATCGAGATCATTGGGAAATTTGGAGCCTTGTCGGGATTGAGGATAAATTGGGATAAATCGGTCCTCTTCGAGGTGGATGGGGTGGAGGAGAGCAGAAGTGAGCCATTGGGAGAGGGGCGGCTTAAGGTGGCATCCCTTTTCAAATACCTGGGAATATGGATCTCGATCCCAGTTACAGAGTTTTTGTATAGGAATTTGACTCCTCTCATGGGCGCCCTTAAAGCAAAAGTGGATGCGTGGAATAAATTACACCTATCGGTGGTGGGTAGGGTTAATCTCATTAAAATGGTTCTGATGCCCAAATTACTTTACGTCCTACATAATGCGCCAGTTTGGATTCCACGTGGGAAATTCCGGCAGATTAATGCTCTTTTTAGAAGCCTGATATGGGGGAGGCGGTACCCACGTATTCGCCTGGAGACGCTTCAGCGACCCAAGGAAGATGGAGGATTGGCTTTACCCAATCCTGAGTTATATTTTCTTGCAGCCCAGAGCCAGCATTTGAAGGGCTGGGCGCGGGGAGCGTCTACCAGTGCGGTACAACACTTGATGGAGAGGGTGACAAACCGAAGACCGGTGGCGCAGTGTCTGGAGGATGGCTCCTTGGGAGTATTGGGGAAATTATACCCAACTATGTTTTTGATACATAAATTATGGACCAGACTGCGACATATTCGGGGGGTTACGGGGCTGACTAAATTTACACCGATATGGCTTAATAATAATTTGGTTGAGTTTGCGGCTCTTGGAGTGCTGGCGGAGTGGCAGGCCAAAGGAATCCACTTGGTGGCTCAGATAATTCAACAACAAGGATTAAAGTCCTTTTCGCAGCTGCAGGGGGAGTTTGGATTGAGACCGACTGGGGAGTATCAATATGCTCAGATGAAACATGCCTTTAAAGCGCAAAACAAGGGCGGTGGTATTGAGATCCAGGAGGACATAGTTCTGGAATACGTATGTGGGGAAGGGTCCACAAGGGGAGTCATTACCACCCTTTATAAGGACCTTCTACATGCATATTTACTAGACTTCCCTCTAAAAGCGAGAGCGAAATGGGAAAGAGATTTAGGCCCAATGGAGGATGAAACCTGGGAGTCGGTGTTGGAGTGGGTTCCACGAGTGTCACTGAGCGAGCCGTATAGACTATCGCAGCTGTACATCTTGCACAGAGTCTATAAATCACCGGAAGTGTTGCACAGAGCGGGGTTGCGTGCTGACTCTGAATGCCCGAGATGTAGGACTGAGAATGCAGGAATATATCACATGATGTGGACATGTCCAAGACTGGTTGCTTTCTGGTTGGTGGTAATGAGCCGTGTGGAAGGGGCGTATAAATGCAGAGTGCCGAGAGATCCGATAGTGTGTATACTGGGACATGTAGAGGAAATTAGAGTGGATAACACCTGGAAGATAGCAATAGCTAGGCTATTATATATGGCAAGGAAGGTAATAGCAAGGAACTGGATCAAGGATGAGCCGCCTACAAGGGGTGAATTCCTGAAATATGTTAAACATGGTCTCAATTTGGAAAAGGGGGTATACAAAAGACGTGGGAAAATAGAAACGTTTGATAAAATGTGGTCTCCGTGGCTCGAGCTGGGATAGTAGGTATGGGTAATGGGAGGATGAGGGCCTCTGAAAGGAAGAGAGTGCTAAAGAACAAGCGGACATAAGTGATTCAAATGGCTCAAAGAGCCATCAATACTGGTAACAAAGTATAACTGGGTATGAGCTGTCAGGGGAGGGGGAGGTTTGGGTTTTGTTGGGATTGTTGGGGGTTTGGAAAATGTAAAATTTTGTAATATACTGGAAAATGCATAAATTGTATTGTTCATATTCGCTTTCAATAAAAATCTATTTAAAAAAAAAAAAAAAAAAAAGTATATCGGTGCAACCTCCCCCAGATGAAGCAGTAAATGCGAAACGCGATTCAGGTGGGGGTGGCTGTCTGCATAATAAGAATATCTGCAGTATTATTATGATCTTGTTTTTCTTGATATCTGTTGTATTTATTTTATATAGAGATGTAGAAAAGTTTACCTTGACACATAGTGCACCATCTTGATGAGTTAGATAATCTTCATAACGTGTCACAGAAGGTTAAGATAATTCAACATTGCACAAGTTATTGAATGGTGTCAGTTTAGGTGTGAAATTATAATGTTTTTTGCGCCGTGATAACCTACTGCAGTATTATCTGTTTTAAGTTTAACTTAGCTACGTCTGTATAGTATTGGGGTTTGTCACTACGGGTCCATTACTATAATGTGACATCAATATACTTACCTAAAAGGGAACCTGTCACCTGAAAAAAAACTATTAGCTAGTAGCTGTGGATACTCTATCACTTCCTCCGGATGTCAGATTTGTCTGAAGGAGAGAAAAGTGAAGCCAGCGCTACTTGGCCTCAGGGATCGCGTGACAGTGTGGCACTGGAGGTAAAGATAAGAGTTATTACTTTACTGGTCAGAAACGTAGGGATTGAGGTGGGCATATCAGAATAGTGGACAACCCCTTTAAATACAATATAGGTGATACTATTAATTTAATATAAATTGAATTTATAAACAGGATTAAAGATCCTTGTGCATGTTATATATTTAAAGGGCTGTGAGGCAATGACTGGTGTTACATGTAGGGCTTGCTGTGTGTTCCCCCCAGAATGCGCAAGGAGGCGTATTGAGGCCATGAGAGTGCATTGTAGTCGCACGTGAGGCAGAGGTTGCAAAGCAGGCTAAATAAAGTAAGTATAGGTCTTGGACATGCTATTTGGCCAAGGCAGATGTAGGGAAAACCTGCTCTGGGCTTTTGTGTTTTGAAACGGACTACAGGATGGTAGTTGTGTAGTCCGTTTCATTCCTGGCTGAATTTTCCATGTGGCTGAAGGCCATAGGTTGCTAGTTAAAAACTCTGCAGTATAGGGTTTGGGTGTGTCAGGTTAAGTGTCTGTCTGGTGTTTGGAGGAGTACAGAGCTGAAGGTTTTGAAGCGCTCCACCTGTGTGAGGCAACACAGGCCAGGGGAGCCAAACAGCCAAGGCAGCTGAGAAGCCTGGCACCCACAGCATACACAGTGGTGCAGTCGCCCACGGTAACTAGTCAGAGGTAGACTGGCGTGTTTAGTGACTGTAATCAGGGGATATGGTTCCCGGCTGTGATCCTGAGGATATCGTGTGCTGTGTTATTGAGAGTTGAACATTAAAGAGACTTTTGTGTTGGAACTTTGCTGGGTCACTGCCTCATCACTGCATAGGGTGCTACCGCTGGAGTACAGGGCCCATTAAATTGTAGAATTTGTCTCTAATAAGAGGTATAAAATAGCGTAAATGAAGCTTCAGAGTAAACTTAGAATAACTTTCTGTTTGCTGGGGGTCTGACCCAGAAATCCCGAGCGGAGATTTGAAAGCTGGGCTGAATGTAGGGAGGTCAAGCATGCACACCTCTGCTCAATTAATTATCAATGTGTCTGCTGGAAATACCCAACATTGTACTATGCATGCTCGGCCTCTGCTCAATTCTTTATGTGTCTGCTGGAAATAGCCAACACTGTTCTACATATGCTCGGCCTCTGCTCAATTCTTTATCTACTGCATGTGTCTGCTGGAAATAGCCAAAACTGTACTACGGATGCTCAGCCTCTGCTCCATTAAATTGAGGTTCTGCCGAGTCACTATTTTCAGGATCACTGGGATTGCAGTGACGAAACCCCCCATAATCAGTAAGTTATTTGCCATTCTATGGATAGGGAATAACTGGCAACCTTAGGAAAATCCCTCTTAAAACATTACTTATAGAAGAAAGGTTGACAATATAGAAGCAAAAAAAAAAAAGAAAGAAAGAAAAGCAATAAACCACACTAGTCTGTGGCCTATAGAAGGTTGATTGCTTCTTATAGGCTGTGCATTTTAAAATGAAATTCTTGGTCAGTGTAACTCACCGTTTGCAAAAGGCAGATGTTTTCCCGTAGAGACCCAATGCATCCACAAAATGTAATAAGGAACATTAAAACGCCAACCGCTATGAGGAGTAAAGCAGGGTCCACAGCAAGACATGCCATAGCAGCCTCTGTAGAGGAGTTACAAACACAGTATTAGCATAGGAACATAATTTTTTTTAAACTCTTTTTATTGAAAAATAACAACTGGTGGTGGTGGTGGAAGAGAACAGATGGAGGGTCAACTCAGGAGATAAGGCAAGGGAGGAGGCCCAGCGTCTTCACCTTCAGAAGTATCCCAGGGTGAGATAGGGCGCCCCCTAGTGTTAGGGACAGGGAAGGATCCCCTGGTCCCAGGTCACCAGACAGCTGTGTTGTGACACTATGTTTTCATACGGTATTATATTATTCACAAGTTTCCTCCATTGATTGCCAGTAGGTGCCATTCCCCCCCATCCAGCTCAGTGATATTGCCTTCCTGGCAAGGAATAAAGTCTCACAGAGAAGTATTCTATCGTAGTGTGGCCACATTTCCTCATCCACAATTCCCAATACACAGAGCTCTGGCACACAATCAGTGTCCCAATTATTCTCAGCATCTGTGACACCCATCAAAAGCTAATCTGCCATATTTACATAATTTATATGGGGTTAGGTAAGACTCGTGAAAGATATATAATTATATTAATTTGTTATCCGCGGTTGGTGATACCACCATGTGGGCCTCCAAAGCATCACTCCAGTGTTCTTCAGTCATTGATGGTATCAGTTGTTGCAAGTTGTCCTCCACCGGACGTTGAGTTGATGCAATTTTGGAGTTCAGTAAAAAGGTGTAAAGTGTTGATATCACACCTACGGGGCCCTGGGTAGTGAGTACACCTATTAGCGGGTATCTCGATATTTGCATCCGAGGATGTGGAAACTGGTACGTCATAGCATGTCTCATTTGCAGTCATCTATAAAAGTCTCTGTGAGGAACACCATATTTTGTATGAATCTGATCGGATGTTAATAAAGTTTAATTTTCTAAAACTTTATCAAATGTTGTTATGTAATAACTTTTCTAGAATGTTGGATCTTGTAATATTTTAAGGTGTGGAAGCTCGGGATTATCCCACCTAATTGATCAGTGAATGTCAAAATATGTTTACTTTCCTTCCAAATCTGTATCACAAATCTATGCGCAAGCAATAAGCCTTGTGGTGGTTTATAGGACCCTTCCAGTATTGCCTATACTGAATTCCCATTCAAAAACTACAAAATACAAGCTTCTCCATTAGGGCCCCTTCTCACTTGCGAGAAATACGTCCGAGTCTCGCAGATTAAAACCCTGCAAAGGCGCCAGCACTCCAGAGTGGAGAGTGCAGCTCCATGTATTCCTATGCGGCCACATGCTCCGCTCTGAAGTGCCGGCGCCAGAGCAAGGTTCTAACCTGCGAGCCTCGGACGTATTTCTCGCAAGTGAAAAGGAGTCCTTAGTCGTATTGTCACCACTTAACCAACTCTTTAAAATAACAGAGTTGACCAGCTAGATAGTATAAGGCTATGTGCACGAATTGCGGATTTTGATGTGGATCCGCAGTGTTTTTGGACCAGCGGAATTGCATCAAATCCGCAATGCAGTGCACTACCAATGTTAGTCAATGGGAAATCAAGAATTGGTGTGCACATGCTGCGGAAAAATCTGTTCGGATTCGCAGCGTTTTATTTTCCGCAGCATGTCAATTCTTTTTGCGGATCTGCAGCGTTTCTGCACCCTTTGACTTCCATTGAGTCAGTCAAATCCGCAGCAAAACCGCAGGTGTAAAAAGATTTGCAGTTTTACTGCGGAGTTGCTTGCAAATAACGCTGCAGATAGGGAGGAGGAAGAGTGTGTGGGCGGAGACTATGTGTGAGGGGAAAAGATGTGTGTGTCAGTGTACGGGTGTCTGTATGCATCTGTGTGTGTCTGCAGGGGGTCTGCTGGTGTGTGCTGTGTCTGCGGGGGGTCTGCTGGTGTGTTTCGTGCATAGGCAGGCATCGTCCGATGGGACTACTTGTCCCATCCGGCTATGTTTGCTACAGTGACAGCATTAGCCGATGATGGTGCATAGGCAGCCTCAATAGTAAAAAAGTTGGTCACACAGGGTTAATAGCAGCGTTAATGGAGTGCGTTACATTACACCGCGGCATAACGCGGTCCATTAGCGCTGCCATTAACCCTGTGTGAGCGCTGACTGGAGGGGAGTACGGAGCGGGCACTGACTGCGGGGAGGATGGAGCGGCCATGTTGCCACCGGACTGCGCCCGTCGCTGATTGGTCGTGGCAATGGTCGTGGGCGTTTTGCCACGACCAATCAGCGACTTGGATTCCATGACAGACAGAGGCCGCGACCAATGAATATCCTTGACAGACAGAATGACAGACAGACAGAAAGACGGAAGTGACCCTTAGACAATTATATAGTAGATTCCCTGAAAAAGGACAAGAAAACAAAAATTCTGTCGGGGTATGCAAACTTTTGAGCACAACTGTACACATTGGATTAAAGTAGTCTGAACCTGCCAACTTCAGAGGGACCAGCCAACCATCTAATAGGCCTAATGACTGTCCTTCAATGCATGTTGTTGGGCGAGGTGAAGGTCGGGTAGGTGAAATTTATACGCCCAATCTTTTCATTTTCAGAGGAGATAATCCACCAGAGCTGTATACAGTGGCGCTCTCCTCTCTCCATTCAGAACACATGAATATCCAGTTGTGCCGTATATTCATGTGAATGGGGAAGTCCGTACAGACAGCTGTTGGCCATCCTCTCATTTTCTATGTCATGTTTATGGCCAGCCTAACTTGATTTTCTCCCTTTTATTGCTGGTTTTGCGCCAATAGTTAGCCACTATATATATATAATTGTCTACTCCAAGGGGTACTTCTGTCTGTTTGTCTGTCTGCAACTTCTGTAACGGAAATCCGGCATCAACAGGCTTAGTCCGGCCGCGAATTGGCCCCTCCCTACTCTCCTCCAGTCAGTGCCCCCTTCCTACTTTCCTCCAGTCAGCGCCAGTGTGTCGCCCCATCCTGGACCAACTTTTTACTATTGATGCTGCCTATGCAGCATCAATAGTAAAAAGATATAATGTTAAAAATAATTAAAAAAAATTAAAAAATTGTGCTAGTCTCACCTTCCGCAGTCCACCGATGCGCGCGATACTGTCGCCAGCTTCCGCTCCCAGTGATGCATTACGAAATTACCCAGATGACTTAGCGGTCTCGCGAGACTGCTAAGTCATCTGGGTAATTTTGCAATGCATCACTGCGAGTGGAAGCTGGCGGCAGCATCGCGCGCATCGGCACAGCTTCGCTGGACGCCGGAGGGTGAGTATATAACTATTTTTTATTTAATTTTTTTAACAGGGATATGGTGCCCACACTGCTATGTACTATGTGGGCTGTGTTATATACTGCGTGGGCTGTGTTATATACTGCGTGGCTGCTATATACTACGTGGCCTGTGTTATATACTGCGTGGGCTGTTATATACTGTGTGGCCTGCGTTATATACTGCGTGGCCTGCGTTATATACTGCGTGGCCTGCGTTATATACTGCGTGGCCTGCGTTATATATTACATGGGCTGTGTTATATACTACATGGCTGTGCTATATACTACTTGGCTGTGCTATATACTACGTGGGCTGTGCTACATACTACGTGGGCTGTGCTACATACTACGTGGGCTGTGTTATATACTGCATGGGCTGTGTTATATACTGCATGGGCTGTGTTATATACTGCATGGGCTGTGTTATATACTGCATGGGCTGTGCTATATACTACGTGGCTGCTATATACTACGTGGCTGTGCTATATACTACGTGGCTGCTATGTACTACGTCGCGGTGCTATATACTATGTGGTTGTGCTTTATACTATGTGGCTGTGCTATATACTACGTGGCTGTGCTATATACTACGTGGCTGTGCTATATACTACGTGGCTGTGTTAAGCTAAACGTACATACATATTCTAGAATACCCAATGCGTTAGAATCGGGCCACCATCTAATATATCTTACGTCAGTAGTGCTCAACAGTCTTTAGCTAGTTTCCCGTCTTAGAGTATGTGTATTTTATTCTTCACATTCTGTTAGGAAGCAAGGAAGAGCACATAATGAGCTTACCGGCATGTTTCATTAGCCGTGCATAGACTCCAATAGCCACCATCACCATGGAAATTACCTGGAAAGACATAAAATAGATTAATGAAATATACAGGGTGGAGCGCGGTAATTTGCTTTTTTGCACTGCATGCTGTGGCGGCACTGTCGGTCGAAGAGAGGGGAGAGTGGGTGTGGCTTACAGTGGCTGATGGGAGATTTGTATTCCTCTGCCTTTCAGTTGCCATCATGCAGTGGACACGTGAGGAGAGGTCATTTTGTGTTGAAACGTATTTTTCAAATGCCCACTCGATCATTGCAGTGCAGCGTGCTTTTCGTTTACAATTCGCTGTTCCTCCACGCGGACGTGTTCCTGGACGGCAATCAATTGTAAATTGGGTGAATGCATTCAGAACAGCAGGGAATGTGTCATGTGTACGAAGGGGACCCGAGAGAAGGATTACAACACCACAAAACATCGAGAGAGTTAGAGCAGCAGTACTGCAATCTCTGAAACGCTCTACTCGGAAGCAATCATTTGCTCTTGGCATTTCAAGACGTTCTCTCCACCGGATTCTTCATGATGAACTGAATTTTCACCCGTATAAAATGTGCGTGGTCCAACATTTGTCAGCATGGGACTATTTGACACGGCGGACCTCTTGTGAAGACATGTTAGCAACGATACCCCGATATCCCAACAGGATGGTGCCACTGCACACACAGCGAGGGTTACCATGAATTGTTTGAGGCAAATGTTTCCTGGACGGCTTATCTCTTTGAGGGGAGATGTGAACTGGCCAGCACGCTCACCAGATTTAGCCCCATGGGATTTTTTCCTTTGGGGTTACCTGAAGTCTAAGGTGTATATCAACCGTCCCAACACCTTGGAAGACCTAAGGAACAATATTGAAGCTGAAATTGGCAGAATACCAGTGGACATGCTTGTTAGAGTTCATGAAAACTTCAGAAAACGTATGCAGCAGTGTGTGGATAGCGAAGGTCGACATTTGCCAGATACACTATTTAAAACCATGTAATTTAAAAATTCCATTACTGTTCAGTATAATTAAAATATAAAATAAATTTTTCTAATGATCATAATTTTTTTATTTCATTCCCAAATCAGCAAATTACCGCGCTCCACCCTGTAGTTCCTGGCAGCCAGTACATTGTCTACAGAAACAGTCATTTTCATTATAAAAAGCTCCAAAGAGTATTCTTATGAAGCGAGTGTGTCATTAATAATAATGTGTGTATATTTAAAAGTTGTAAGGTTGAAATGAGACAGAAGGCCATCGAGTATAATCTATATCTAACATATTGATCCAGAGGAAAGCAAAAGCCCTGTGAGAAAGATAATTGCCCCAAATTAAGCGAAAATTACTTCATGACTGTACATGTGGCAATCAGACTAGTTTCCTGGATTAAGATCAATGTCCAATCACAGAATCTAGTACCCAGAACGCTTAATATTCTACTTTTCGACAAAGGTATTTTCCAGCCCTACTTGTACTTTTTCAGTACATCAATCATTACAACTTCATGTGGTAGAGAGCTCCATAAAACTATATTTTTGTCAGTAGCATCTATGCCTCTTCTAACACGACTCATGATTACATATGCTGGTCTGGTACTGGTCACTGAAGTTGAGCTTACTGTAAACCAGTATACCCTAGGCTTTTTCAGGGTCAGTTTTACCCAGAGTTTTACAATTTACTACATGATTATGTATTTTATTTAATTGCACCTAGTGCGTAACTTTACATATATCTACATTAAAGGGAACCCGTCACCCCCCAGGCTTTTGTAACTAAAAGAGCCACCTCGTGCAGCACTAATGCTGAATTTTGTCAAGGTGGCTCTTTTAGTTCGGGTCCCTGCCACTGCTGAAATAATCGCTTTTATAATTTGTCCCTGATGCCTTGAAATAGACCTGGGGGCATGTCTTTTCCCCCAGACAGAAACGCCTCCCAGCCGTCACTCAGGGCCTTTGCATGTCGGGCTCCGCCTCCTCTGCCTTCATTAGCGTCTCACACGGGGGCTCCCGGATTTACCGCCTTGTCAGTGACCACCATGGTGCGTCCCTCGCTTCCCAGACGACCTTCCGCGGTCAGAGCAGCAGCAGCAACAGCGACCACTTTGAAGAAGTGAACATGCAGCAGTCGCCCGTGTGTTCTGCTGCGGCCCCCCAGTTTTAAGCGTGCCCTAAAAACTCATTTGTTCAGATTGGCCTACCGCCTCGACGCATTAACCTAACTATCCCTGTGTGGCCCATTAAAAAAAAAAAAAAAAAAAAGACAAACAAAAAAAACCTTAAACCATAATCAGGTTCCTCGCATCATGTTCTCATACACTTCATGCAATTAATAGCCTCTGTGTCTGTACTGCTACATACTTAGGCAGTTAACTGGTTCATGCAGCTGTACATGAACACCCGAGCCTTACACTATGGCTGGTCCGAACAACTAAAGCAATTGTTACCATCCACCTCTCGTGTCTCCCCTTTTCCTCATAGTTTGTAAGCTTGCGAGCAGGGCCCTCACTCCTCTTGGTATCTACGGTATTTTGAACTGTGATTTTTGTTATGCTGCAACGTCTATTGTCTGTACAAGTCCCCTATAGAATTTGTAAAGCGCTGCGGAATATGTTGGCGCTATATAAATAAAATTATTATTTTTAATTATTTTTAGTGAGATACTCCTGGATAGCATCTCTTAACAAAAACTCAAAAGATTTTGCCCACAATAAAGGTTAAACTTACAGGTCTACAGTTTACGGTTCAATTTTTTTTACCCCTTTTTGAATATTGGCACCAAATTTGCCAGTCCTGTAGTACAGAACCTATTATGAATTCCAGGTGATTTTCCTACTTTGGTGTTTTTTTATACGACGTCGTACTTTACGTACTTTCAGTTGGGTTAAGCAGATGACAATCAATGGGTAAATTATGGTACCCTTGATCATTTCATCTGTCATGGAATTTTCTTGTACAAATACTGTAGAGAAAAGTCATTTAGAAGATGGTCTTTCCGTCTTCC
Source organism: Ranitomeya imitator (assembly GCF_032444005.1). Lineage (NCBI taxonomy): Eukaryota > Metazoa > Chordata > Amphibia > Anura > Dendrobatidae > Ranitomeya > Ranitomeya imitator. The sequence continues at coordinate 411,940,907 of NC_091285.1, forward strand.
ACCATGTTACCCATATTATTTTTGAGGGGGCCACAACACTATACTTATTGAGTCCCCTCAAGAATATTTTGTAATTCTTTTTACTTTCTTTGACAATGAGTCTCACTGTCTCAATATTTGCTGCCTTGACTTTTTTTTTTATATATACACAATTTATTCTTGTCTATATACTTATTTAATACTCCGCCACTAACCTCTTGCTATACTTATCTAAATGCTTTCTTTCTGTCATTTATTGCGCCCCTTACAGCTCTACTTTTAGACATCATTTTCCTCCTATTTCTAGCTTTTCTTATTTCCACAGGGTGTATATTGAGCACAGGTTCTATTATTATTAATAACCTGTTTCATTTGATGGACCTGCAGGTTTCTGCTTCTCAATTTATAGCATGGTAGTTTAAGTCCCCATAATAATTGATTCTACCTGATTTGCTCCCTCGTCTACAGTATTTGCTTTCTGAGGATATTTTCTGCCACTTCTATTACATTTGGATACTTACATCAAGCCCCAATCAGTATTGTATTATTCTTTATATTTATATACACACAGATTCCGGAGACACTTATTTCTCTCCCTTATCTCTTGCGTTCTTTCTGGTGTAGCAAAGGTAATATTTCAGTGACTACTAACTTAACTGTCCTTCAACTAACAGCTTAGATCCTTAAAATCCTTTCAAGGACCTTCCATCCAATATGACCGCTAGGTCCTCAGCCGCTAATTATGTTTTTCAGAGTGAAACCTATCTGGTGGAAATCATACAGTGTCTGATACACACTGCAGGTTGGTCACAGAGTATGTATCAGCTGTCAGGTTGCCATTAACTTTTAATATCCCCGTCAGCTCTCTCCAAGACATGGATTTATACAGTAGTTAGCTGCTCACCTCCATCCCCCTCAGCTAACTGAGCTGCTCTTATAAATCTTGCCCTTATCAATCCAGTGTAGAATTGTGATCCCAGCACCCTACGTCATCACTGCTCTCACTGTCCGGAGATGGGTGCTTGTTTACCTGCACTGCTACATATGGAAATGCAGTGATAGACTAAGAACAAACCACTGCCAGCTGCATGTCTTACAGAACAACTTGTACGGAGCTTTACAGTTCTACTAATATTAATAATCACCAAAACTGTCACTCGAGGAGGAGTGCCCGCCCTGCTATAGAACCTAAAAAAACACTAAGGAGACTGGATGGCTCTGAGCAGCTCAAGGGACAACGTCAGCATACCCATTTAATATAGATTTTTGTGCAAAATCCAGAGCTCAGCAATGCACCAAAGCACAGGCCAAGCTGCAAATCATTAACCAGGGACTTGTGACTGGATGTTTCCAAACCTTTAGCTTACTTCCCAAATGTGATAGAACCCTCTGTGACTACTAAAGTTAATTAGCATTCAGCCCATGTACACAGAGGTCTCTGCATTAATTCTAGTCCTTATTGAAGGTACAGCCAGTTCTTTTTAATCCTGTGACATTGAGCAAGATCATTTTCGACTTTTCTGAGACAAATATTTTTAAGATGAAATCTAGTATATAATTGTCTAAGGGTCACTTCCGTCTGTCTGTCTGTCTGTCTTTCTGTCTGTCACGGATATTCACAAATATTTGGGGGTCCATTTGGATAGCAAACTGGACTGGAGATGCCACTCAGAGTTTGTCTACAAGAAGGGGATGAGCAGATTGTATTTCCTAAGGAAACTGAGGTCTTTTAATGTGTGCAGCAAAATGTTAGAAATGTTCTACCAATCTGTGGTGGCAAGTGCCATCTTTTTTGCAATCACGTGCTGGGGTAGTAGTGTGCGGGCCTCTGATGCTAATAAGCTGAATAAGATTATCAAGAAGGCAAGTTCTGCTGTGGGCTGCAATCTGGACTCTTTTGGGGAGGTAGTGGAGAGAAGAACTCTGAGAAAGTGTATGGCAATTATGAACAATAATGCAGATCCATTATATGAGCTATTCATGAGACAGAAGAGCACCTTCAGTAACCGGCTAATACTTCTGAGGTGTAAGAAGGAAAAATATAGGAAATCGTTTGTGCCAACTGCCATGGGAATGTACAATAACAACATTAGGGTTAAACCACCAAGGTGAAAGTCTACTTATTTCTCTACATTTCAGTTCACTCGTTGTGTATGTCCTATTCTAATGTATAATGTATAATGTTCTTCTGTCAACAAACTGTCATGTCAACTATGTAATTCCTTTATGATTTTTATGATTTAAGTTGTGCTGCTGTGATACCATAATTTCCCACGGGATCAATAAAGTGTATCGTATCGTATCATATCGTATTCATTGGTCGCGGCCTCTGTCTGGCAAAACAGCCACGACCAATCAGCAACGAGTACAGTCCGGAAGAAAGTGGCCGCTCCTTACTCCCCCGCAGTCAGTGCCCGGCGCCCGCATACTCCCCTCACCGCTCACACAGGGTTAATGACGGCGGTAACGGACCGTGTGATGCCGCGGGTAACGCACTCCGTTACCGCCGCTATTAACCCTGTGTGTCCCCAACCGTTTACTATTGATGCTGCCTGTGCGGTATCAATAGTAAAAACAATGTAATGTTAAAAATAATAATAAAAAAATAACAAAAAAACCTGCTATACTCACCCTCTGTTGTCCGCTGAGCCGCTCGCGCCTGCCGCCATCTTCCGTTCCCAGCGATGCATTGCGAAATTACCCAGAAGACTTAGCGGTCTCGCGACTGCTAAGTCATCTGGGTAATTTCGCAATGCATCCTGGGAACGGAAGATGGCGGCAGCCGCGCGCCTATCGCCGGAGCTCCGCTGGATCCCAGGATGTGAGTATATAACTATTTTTTATTAACAGGGATCTGGTGCCCACACTGCTGTATACTACGTGGGCTGTGTTACATACCGCGTGGCTCTGTGCTGTATACTACATAGGCAGTGTTATATACTATGTGGGCTGTGTGATATACTCCGTGGGCTGTGCTATATATTACAAGGCCACTGTTCTATAATGCGTGGGCTGTGCTATATACTACGTGACTGGGCAATATACTACGTGACTGGGCAATATACTACGTGACTGGGCAATATACTACGTGACTGGGCAGTATACTACGTGACTGGGCAGTATACTACGTGACTGGGCAGTATACTACGTGACTGGGCAATATACTACGTGACTGGGCAATATGCTACGTGACTGGGCAATATGCTACGTGACTGGGCAATATACTACGTCACTGGGCAATATACTACGTCACTGGGCAATATACTACGTCACTGGGCAATACACTACGTGTCTGGGCAATATACTACGTGACTGTGCTGTATACTACGTCGCTGTGCAATATACTACGTCGCTGGGCAATATACTACGTCACTGGGCAATATACTACGTCACTGGGCAATATACTACGTGGCTGTGCTGTATACTATGTGACTGGGCAATATACTACGTCACTGGGCAATATACTACGTCACTGGGCAATATACTACGTCACTGGGCAATATACTACGTCACTGGGCAATATACTACGTGGCTGTGCTGTATACTACGTCGCTGTGCTGTATACTACATCGCTGTGCAATATACTACGTGGCTGGGCAATATACTACGTGGCTGGGCAATATACTACGTCGCTGTGCTGTATACTACGTCGCTGTGCTGTATACTACGTCGCTGTGCAATATACTACGTCACTGGGCAATATACTACGTAACTGGGCAATATACTACGTCACTGGGCAATATACTACGTGGGCTGTGCAATATACTACGTGGACATGCATATTCTAGAATACTCGATGCGTTAGAATCGGGCCACCATCTAGTGTTTATATAATGTTCCTGAGTGGCAGTGTCATAGAGGTCCTGTTGTGTATAAATGTGGTACTTCAGATTTGGTGTTTATACTAAGCCTTGAGTCTTGAAATTTTGTTATTTATTACCATCTTTTCTGTTAGCCATTAAAATATGCCAGAAATATGCAAATTGTCTCTAGAAGAGGAAGAGGACTAGAACTCCAGTGCCACCTACTGGAAGTAACAATTCTAACAGTCAATGTCGACCCTTTAACGAGCCTTGTCACATGACTTAGGATAAAAGCCACACCAGAATCTCAATTTGCAGACACTGTTTTTAGTTTCAGCAGACATGGATGCAAAACCCCTATCCCCTCCTATTCTGAAAAGTTACCTAAAACTACTGCCATGTTTTTGTAACCTTCAATATTTCTGAGAAGAACCAGTGCAAATACATTGCTTTGAGAAAGTATTCATATTCAGTGAACTTTTCCACATTTTTTTCATGTTAAACCCACAAACTTAAATGTACGGTATTTTATTGGGATTTTATGTGATAAACCAACACAAAGTACCAAGTATTTGTGAAGTGTAAATTAAATGATACATGGTTTTCTAAATTTTAAAATATATATCTGAAAATTGTGACATGCATTTTTATTCCGTTCCCCCTTCTGTCCACTCCCCCTCTCCAGAGTCAATACTTTATTGGACCATCTTATATCAGATTCTCAACAGGATTTAGTTCTAGACTGTGACAGGCCCATTCAAACACATGAATATGCTTTAGGGTATGTGCACACGATGCAGATTTAGTGCAGAACTGCAGCAGATTTTTCTGCAGCAGAAACGCTGCAGAACTGCACTGTGATGTACAGTACAATGTAAATCAATGTGAAAAAAAATCTGTGCACATGGTGCAGAAAAATCTGCGCAGAAACGCTGCAGATTTCAAAGAAGTGCATGTCACTTCTTTTGTGCAGTTCTGCAGCGTTTCTGCACCCCTCCATAATAGAAATCCATTGGTAAAAAAACGCATCAAAAACGCATCAAAAATGCACAAAAAACGCACCTGCGGATTCTGCCAGGAGATGCAGATTTTATGCAGAAAATTCTGCACCAAATCTGCATCGTGTGCACACAGCCTTAATCCAAACCCTTCCATTGTAGCTCGGGCAGTATATCTAGGGTCATGCTGGAAAGTGAACCTATGCTCCAGTCTTAAAGGGAACCTGTCACTCCCCCCCCCCCCCTACCCCAGGCGTTTGTAACTAAAAGAGCCACCTTGTGCAGCACAAATGCTTTCTGACAAGGTGGCTCTTTTAGTTATGATGCCTGCAAACGCTGAAATAAACGTTTATAAAATGTACCCCCTCATACCCTGAAATCGCCAGGGAGACGGGACTTTCCTTCCAAATCAGACGCAGCACAGCCGTCACTCTGGGCCTGTGCGCGCCGCCTCCTCTTGCATCATTATCGTCCGCAGCGCCTGTGCATTAAGTTTTTTTTGGGGGGGCGTGCGCAGTTGCGCTGCCCTTTGTACTTACAGCGCAGGCGCCAAGGACGATAATACAGCAAGAGGAGGCGGGCCCGGCGCCCACAGGCTCGGAGTGACGGCTGTGCTGCGTCTGATTAGGAAGGAAAGTCCTGTCTCCCTGGCAATTTCAGGGTATGAGGGGGCACATTTTATAAACGCCTATTTCAGCATGTGCAGGCATCATAACTAAAAGAGCCACCTTGTCAGAATGCAGCATTTGAGCTGCATAAGGTGGCTCTTTTAGTTACAAATGCCTGGGAGGGGTGACAGGTTCCCTTTAAGTCTTTCGAAGCCTCTAACAGGTATTCTTCCAGGATTGTCCGTATTTTGCTCCATCTTCCCATTACCTCATATCAGCTTCTCTGTCCCTTTTGTAGAAAAGCACCCAACAGCATGATGCTGCCACCATGTCTGACTGTGGGGATATTGTTTCCATGGTTAGTTTTCCTACACACATACAGCATTTTGCATTTAGATCAAAAAGATCTACTTTGGTCTCATGTGACCAGAGCACTTTCTTGCACATGCTAGCTGGCTTTTTACAAACTGCAAATGCTTTTAAAATCAGTTTTCTTTTTGCCATTCTTCCATGAAGGTCAGATTTGTGGGGAACATGACTAGTAGTTATCTTGTCCAGATACTACAACCCGAACTGTAGATCTCGGCAGCTCCTCCAGAGTGACCATGGACCTCTCATTTGCTTCTCTAATTAGTGTTCTTCTTGCTTGGGATGTAAGTTTAGGTGGATAGCCATGTATTGGTAGGACACACCAATAAGTAATGTTCTTAAACAAACCTCGTAGGCCTTCGCAGACGAGCTGTAGTTATACAGAGAACAAATGACACACAGTTGGACTCAATTTACTAATTATGTGACTTCTGGAGGCAACAGGTCACTACTTAGGGGTATCAAACTACAGGGGATAGATACAAATGCATTAGAAAACCCATGTACAGTATCATTTCCTCTACACTTCACAAATACTCACTCCTTTGTGTTGGTATATCTCATAAAATCACAATAAAATACATTTAACTTTGCGGGTGTAAAGTGAAAAAAAAAATTGAAAAAGTTCAAAGGGTATGAATTAGTGATGAGCGAATATACTCGTTGCTCGGGTTTTCCCGAGCACGCTCGGGTGGTCTCTGAGTATTTGTTAGTGTTTGGAGATTTTGTTTTCCTTGCCTCAGCTAGATGATTTGCGACTAATAGACAGCTTGATTACATGTGGGGATTCCCTAGCAACCAGGCAACCCCCACATGTACTCAGGCTGGCTAATAGCTGTAAATCAAGCAGCTGAATCAATAAAAAACAATCTCCGAGTAGTCATAAATACTCGGAGATCACCCAAGCGTGCTCCGGAAAACCTGAGCAACGAGTACACTCGCTCATCACTAGTATGAATACTTTTCAAAACACTGTAAGTTGCATCTATTTTTGATTTGTGACGAGGTCAAATATTTGCCCAGATTTTTCCTGTTGCAGAAACACCATTACATTCAAGAGATATAGATCGCCATTGTAATTAGGGGAATTTAACTCTCTGGATTTACCTTAAATAGTTTACAGTTTAAGACCGGCGTCACACTGGCGTTTTAAACGGCCGAGTGCAATGCGATGGAAAAAAAAAAAAAATTGCATTGCACTCGGACCAATGTGAAGCTATGGGGCAGCTCCCAGCAGCCGACTTTTTGTCGGCCGTTTTCCTCAGTCCGAGACAATCGCAGCATGCTGTGATTGTCTCGGACCGAGGAAAACTTTCAGCTCACTCGCAACCATATAAGCCTATGGGTGCGAGCGAGACAGCGCACACCACTCGGATATCATCCGAGTGATGTGCGTTATAAGCGGACACCAGCAATGGAGGAGATGGAGAAATTCATTTCTCCGCCTCCTCCGCAGCTGTGCTCCGATCCTCCCTGTGCGAGAGAATCGGAGCACAGACGCATGACACTCGGTTCCTCCTCTGCTGCGAGAAGGAGCAGAGTTTCATTAGCCTATCGCATCCGATGATCTCGCATCGGATGCAATACGCCAGTGTGATGCCGGCCTTGAGGACTCGCTCACATAAGAGTATAACACCGCTGAGTGCTATGAGATGTTTTGTTGGATCGCACGCAGACCAGTGCTATTCTATGGGGAAGCTCAGATTTGCGATTATTTTCTCATGCTGCGCTTGCCTCTGAGAATTGGATCACAGGCACCCATGCAAGTCCATGGGTGTGCGTGACACATTGGACTGCACTTGGATGTTATCTGAGTACAGTCAGATTACCGTGGATGCCGACAGTGGAGGAGATGGAGAAATTACTTTCTTCGTCTCCTCCGCACCTGTGTTGCGATTCTCTCATGCGAGAGGGTCGGCGCACAGAGCACTGACACTCGGATCAGACTCTGACAGAGCTTGAGCCAAGTGTCATTTGCATAGTCGTCCCCGATTCTCTCACACAGGCCAATGTGACCCCGGCCTAAGGCTACTTCTTAGGGCAGTCCCACACGTCTAGATAATTCCGGTACCGGAAAAAAAAAAAAATAAAAAAAAAAAAAAAATCGGTACCGGAATTATCCGTGTCCGTGTGCCCCTGCGTTTATGTGGCACATCAGTGTGGCACACGTGTGCCGCCCGTGTGCCCACTGGGTACCACATGGAGCATGCAGGAGACAGCGCTAAAGTTTAGTGCTGTCCCCTGCATCGTGCTGAAACCGCGATTCATATCTTCTGTGCAGCAGCGTTTGCTGCAGAGAAGATATGAATAATCCATTTTTTTTAAAGTTTATCGTGTATAAAATAAAGGTCCATGTCCCCACCCCCTGTGCGCCCCCCCCCCCCCCCGCTGTTCTGAAAATACTCACCCAGCTCCCTCGTTGGCTGTCGCTGCTTCCTCTCCTGGCCGCACCTTCTACTGTATGCGGTCACGTGGGGCCGCTCATTTACAGTAATGAATATGCGGCTCAACCCCTATGGGAGGTGGAGCCGCATATTCATGACTAATCGGCGGCCCCACATGACCGCATACAGTAGAAGGTGCGGCCAGGAGAGGAAGCAGCGACAGCCAACGAGGGAGCTGGGTGAGTATTTTCAGAACAGCGGGGGGGTGCACAGGGGGTGGGGGACATGGACCTTTATTTTATACACGATAAACTTAAAAAAAAAAATGGATTATTCATATCTTCTTTACAGCAAACGCTGCTGCACAGAAGATATGAATCGCGGATTCAGCACCATGTGGGGGGGGACAGCGCTTACTGAAGCGCTGTCTCCTGCACGGCACACGGACTGCACACGGACAACGTCCGTGTGCGGTACATGTTTTACACGGACCCATTGACTTTAATGGGTCCGTGTAATATGTGCGCTCCCACGAACACTGACATGTCTCCGTGTTTGGCACACGGAGACACGGTCCGCAAAAAATCAATGACATCTGCACAGATGCATTGATTTTAATGCGTCTACGTGTGTCAGTGGCTCCGGTACGTGAGGAAACGGGCACCTCACGTACCGGAGCCACTGACGTGTGAAACCGGCCTTAGGAATATGATGGAGTAAACTTCATTTAAAATATTTAGCAACTGGTACATAAGAACAATGCAATGAAAAAAAAATGAGGCCATAACCCAATGATCCCATGTGTATCACTTACACAGCTGGAATACATGGTCATCTGATATTGTTCTCACCTCCATGGAAAGAAGAATCAACAGTGCTAGGACCCATCCAGGGGCCGTTATAGAGAAACGCTGATATGTTCACAGATCATACACATAAAATCAATATTTATTGGTATCAATATAAAAATATACAGAAATAAAAAATTCCCCCCAAAAATTTGACCATATGCAAAGCGATGATAAAAAAAGGCAGGTAGTTCGAGAGGGGCTGTCACCCTATACTGTCCACTAACCTCGCCCTACCTGTCAGCGGAGGTTAGTACCCTCTTGAAACGGAAATGGCACCCCCGCTCCCTGAAGGATACTATGAGACCCTATTAGAATGACACATCAGGGAGAGTAAAGAACACTTGTATACATGTTATACGAGGATGCTAAATAGCCAAACATTGATTCTGGACAATGATCTAGATAAACAGACTAAAATTCAGCACCAAAATCATGCCACTATACAAAATGTACGGCATGTATACAGCTGATGGTAAAACAATTGCAACAAAGCTACATTTGATATACAGCGTTGAATGGTATACCCCAGAAGGCTGGTAACCATAGGTTTTTCTACATACCGGTTATTCAGTATTCAATGATGTAGCAAGTTATACTAAGGTAACAATACCAAAATCATCTTGTTGCAAAGTAATATATGTGCTGAATAAATAACACTGGTAGAACTATATTGTGTGAGATAGGTATCACAAAGTGACATCTCGTAATAAAACACAATAGATCCACAATAGATGAGCAAATGATACTAAACTCACAAGAAAAATACGAAGCGTGCTAAGCGGTTTTCTTCACAACTGGCTCATCAGGAGTACATACTATACACGTTCATTAAGCATAGAATATATGAAAACATTGGGTCACATAGCTCATGAAAATAGTGGTGTTCTTAGGCTATGTTCACCTTTGCGGTTGAGTCCGCAGCGTATCGTCATCGTCCGCAACTGCAAACGCATGATAACGCAGCGGTTTTTTATCTGCACCAGCTTACGCATGACGACAAAAAACCTGCGGCGTTTGCATGCGTTTTTACATGCGTATTTCTTTCTTTGTCCATGCTAATGTCCTTGGATTTTCAGCAGCAAAAATGCAGCAAATAATGATACCTGCGTTTTTGCTGCATTTTTTTTCAACACCCATTCAAGTCAATGGGTGAAAAAATGCAGCAAAAATGCTGAAAGAAGTGACATGTTCTATGTCCAAAAAACGCAGCAAAGCACAAAATACTGATCACACAAAAATCCAATGTGTGTGCATGAGATTTCTGAAATCTCATAGGCTTTGCTGGTATTGTAAAAAGCTGCTGAAAATTAGCATAAAAAACGCAGCAAAAACGCCCTGTGTGAACTTACCCCTAGAGTTGAGTTCAGTGGCCATGTCAATAGTCCGTGACTGCTGGACCATAGCCCTCCTACTACCGGCCAGCTTTCCTGGCGCCTCTTCTGGTTAGTAGGCCTGGTACAGTGTCATGTGTGTGTCATGCCACAACGGTGACACTGGGTCTACTAATCCTGGGTGCCAAGGATGATGAGGGGCAGAGGAGCTGTCTCTCTGGAGTAGAGGTAAAGGCTGTTTGAAAACGACAATCTGTCTCTGCACATTCCTTCATGCCCTGAAGAGCATAGTATTGCTATTTGTCAGTGTTGATCACTATAGTAATATTACACACTTTATAACTAAAGGATATTATATGATACTAGATGGCAGCCCGATTCTAAAGAATCGGGAGTCTAGAATCCATATATACTTGAAATACGGCAGGAGCTTGAAGAGCAACGTCACTGGGCCCGCCTCCACGCAGTAGAAACTTGCTGTGAGGTAAAAATTCAAAAATCACACCAAAATGGCGGGCGGAGTGTGTCACAGTACGGCACGTTTCTGATTGGTCGCTCGCAGCAGGCGGCAACCAATCAGACACTGGACACTGTTGACGTCACTTATCTCCGGACATTAGCTCCGGACATTATCTCCGGACATTAGCTCCGGACAAAGCCACGGAAGTTGGCACAAATTGCAGGAAGTAGTATTCTAGGCAATTATATATAAGATTTCCAGTAATAAGATTGGAAAAATTACAACAAGCATACTTGTGAGAATCTGCAAAAGGAATTGTAAGGTAAGACTTGGATGACAGATATAACTAGTGCCCAATAGACCCGCTGGATTACATTGAGGTCCATCAGGTTCCATTGTGAAAGGATAGTCAGAGTTGCATGCAGTCCATCTATCACACATGCTCATCACCGGCGACCCTGGGCGCAGTGGGGCACACGCCACAGGATGGAGCCCTGAGAGGTCAGTGGGTGCCCTCCCATCTTAGGCTGCCGTCACACTAGCAGGATTTGGTCAGTATTTTACATCAGTATTTGTAGCCAAAACCAGGAGTGGGTGATTACAGACAGATCGTACAGTACAGGCAGATTGTACAGTAGAGATAGATTGTAGATTACAGACAGATCGTACAGTACAGGTAGATTGTACAGTAGAGAGATTGTAGATTACAGGCAGATCGTACAGTACAGGTAGATTGTACAGTAGAGAGATTGTAGATTACAGGCAGATCGTACAGTACAGGTAGATTGTACAGTAGAGAGATTGTAGATTACAGGCAGATCGTACAGTACAGGTAGATTGTACAGTAGAGAGATTGTAGATTACAGGCAGATCGTACAGTACAGGTAGATTGTACAGTAGAGAGATTGTAGATTACAGGCAGATCGTACAGTACAGGTAGATTGTACAGTAGAGAGATTGTAGATTACATGCAGATCGTACAGTACAGGTAGATTGTACAGTAGAGAGATTGTAGATTACAGGCAGATCGTACAGTACAGGTAGATTGTACAGTAGAGAGATTGTAGATTACAGGCAGATCGTACAGTACAGGTAGATTGTACAGTAGAGAGATTGTAGATTACAGGCAGATCGTACAGTACAGGTAGATTGTACAGTAGAGAGATTGTAGATTACAGGCAGATCGTACAGTACAGGTAGATTGTACAGTAGAGAGATTGTAGATTACAGGCAGATCGTACAGTACAGGTAGATTGTACAGTAGAGAGATTGTAGATTACAGGCAGATCGTACAGTACAGGTAGATTGTACAGTAGAGAGATTGTAGATTACAGGCAGATCGTACAGTACAGGTAGATTGTACAGTAGAGAGATTGTAGATTACAGGCAGATCGTACAGTACAGGTAGATTGTACAGTAGAGAGATTGTAGATTACAGGCAGATCGTACAGTACAGGTAGATTGTACAGTAGAGAGATTGTAGATTACAGGCAGATCGTACAGTACAGGTAGATTGTACAGTAGAGATAGATTGTAGATTACAGACAGATCGTACAGTGCAGGCAGATCGTACAGTAGAGATAGATTGTAGATTACAGGCAGATTTAGTACAGGCAGATCGTACAGTAGAGATATTGTAGATTACAGGCAGACCGTACAGTAGAGAGTGTAGATTACAGGCAGATTTAGTACAGGCAGATCGTACAGTAGAGATATTGTAGATTACAGGCAGATCGTACAGTACAGGCAGATCGTACAGTAGAGATAGATTGTAGATTACAGGCAGATTTAGTACAGGCAGATCGTACAGTAGAGATATTGTAGATTACAGACAGATCGTACAGTACAGGCAGATCGTACAGTAGAGAGATTGTAGATTACAGGCAGATTTAGTACAGGCAGATCGTACAGTAGAGATATTGTAGATTACAGGCAGATCGTACAGTACAGGCAGATCGTACAGTAGAGATATTGTAGATTACAGACAGATCGTACAGTAAAGGCAGATCATACAGTAGAGATAGATTGTAGATTACAGGCAGATTTAGTACAGGCAGATCGTACAGTAGAGATATTGTAGATTACAGGCAGATCGTACAGGCAGATCGTACAGTAGAGATATTGTAGATTACAGGCAGATCGTACAGTAAAGATATTGTAGATTACAGACAGATCGTACAGTACAGGCAGATCGTACAGTAGAGATAGATTGTAGATTACAAGCAGATTAAGTACAGGCAGATCGTACAGTAGAGATATTGTAGATTACAGACAGATCGTACAGTACAGGCAGATCATACAGTAGAGATAGATTGTAGATTACAGGCAGATTTAGTACAGGCAGATCGTACAGTAGAGATATTGTAGATTACAGACAGATCGTACAGTACAGGCAGATCGTTCAGTAGAGATATTGTAGATTACAGGCAGATTTAGTACAGGCAGATCGTACAGTAGAGATATTGTAGATTACAGACAGATCGTACAGTACAGGCAGATCGTACAGTAGAGGTAGATTGTAGATTACAGGCAGATTGTACAGTACAGGCAGATCGTACAGTAGAGAGATTGTAGATTACAGGCAGATCGTACAGTACAGGTAGATTGTACAGTAGAGAGATTGTAGAGTACAGGCAGATCGCACAGTACAGGCAGATCGTACAGTAGAGATATTGTAGATTACAGACAGATCGTACAGTACAGGTAGATTGTACAGTAGAGATAGATTGTAGATTACAGGCAGATCGTACAGTACAGGCAGATCGTACAGTAGAGATATTGCAGATTACAGACAGATCGTACAGTACAGGCAGATCGTACAGTAGAGAGATTGTAGATTACAGGCAGATTTAGTACAGGCAGATCGTACAGTAGAGATATTGTAGATTACAGGCAGATTTAGTACAGGCAGATCGTACAGTACAGGCAGATCGTACAGTAGAGATAGATTGTAGATTACAGGCAGATCGTACAGTACAGGTAGATTGTACAGTAGAGAGATTGTAGATTACAGGCAGATCGTACAGTACAGGCAGATCGTACAGTAGAGATAGTGTAGATTACAGGCAGATCGTACATTATAGACAGCTCTCCTGGGAACTGGCAGCAGTGTCACTGAATAGACAGTGGCCACCCCACTGCCCACACCCCTGGGCACAGTCACACGGCAGAGCTTTTCTAGGACTTGTAGTGCCCGAGCTGTGCCCAGGAATGTGGGTGCTCCCATGTGGGGCCATACACAAGTCCAGAGCAGAATAACAACTCACCCAGAAGAGCGTGTTGAAGAAGAAGAGGAGATACTTCACCACGGGACTGACGAAGGAGAAATCCTTCCCGGTGCCCGCTCTCCTCGCCATGGCTGTATTCTCTGCAGCTTCTTGTACCAGAGACCCTAGCACACGAGTACCGGGGAGGGAGCTAATTAAATAAGGGCACAGCGCCCCCTAGCGTTGCCGGTCGCCAGGCTCATTGATCAGACGCAGGTATTTCTGAATGATCCGCGGTCGGACAACGCGCCCGCACTGCCAGCAGCCACCCGCTCCCGCGGCTTATCATTCCACCACAGCGTTTACCTGTCGCTGATTGGCGCTCTGCTCTGCCAGCTGCCTGCTGATTGGTCTTTTCAGCTGTCTATCACAAGCTGAAGACACGGACACCTGAATGAGGTAGTGGCTGGTCAGGAGCGAGCAGCAGGGACGGAGACGAACAACAACATGGGTGTATAACGTCAGACGTGACGGTGTGAAAGCTGAGGAGGCTTCTCTCTGGTCATGGGAAGAGACTTTCTGTGTTCTCGTCTGCGCCGTTGTCCATAACAACCAATGGGCTGTCACAGCTGTTATTGGAAAATGACAGCAGCTGTTGTTGGTTGCCATGGGCAACTGTCCCAGACTCGCTGTCTAGCCTTAGGGTATGTGCACACGATCAGGAATGGCCCAGTGTTTGTTCAGGCTTTGACGCAAGTCACCTGCGGTTTTTACGCATTTTTGAGGCACATGTTTGAACTTGTTATCAGTATAAGGCTATGTGCACACCTTGCGTCGGGTCCCTGCGGGTTCTCCCGCAGCGGATTTGATAAATCTGCAGGGCAAAACAACTGCGGTTCTCCCTGCAGATTTATCGCGGTTTGTTCCGCGTTTTCCGCTGCGGGTTTCCGCCTATACTATTGATGCTGCATATGCAGCAATATGCAGCATCAATAGTAATGTTAAAAATAATAAAAATTGGTTATACTCACCCTCTGATGTCCGGATCTCCTGGGCGCTGCACCCGGCGGTCCGGTTCCTAAGATGCTGTGGGAGAAGGACCCTTCGTGACGTCACGGTCATGTGACCGCGACGTCACCGCAGGTCCTGGTCGCACAGCAACTCTGACCGGACGGCCGCGTGCAGCGCCCAGGAGCTCCGGACATCAGAGGGTGAGTATAACCAGATTTTTTATTTTTTAACCCCAAATATGGTTCCCAGGGCCTGGAGGAGAGTCTCCTCTCCTCCACCCCGGGTACCACCCGCACATTATCCGCTTACTTCCCGCAACGTGGGCACAGCCCCATGCGGGAAGTAAGCGGTTCAATGTATTCCTATGGGTGCAGAATCGCAGCGATTCTGCACAAAGAAGTGACATGCTGCGGGTTGTAAACCGCTGCGTTCCCGCGCGGTTTTTCCCGCAGCATGTGCACAGCGGTTTGCGGTTTCCATAGGGTTTACATGTTACTGTAAACGCTATGGAAACTGCTGCGGACCCGCAGCATCAAAATCGCGGCGGTTCCGCGGTAAAAACCGCTAAGTGTGAATATAGCCTAAAAGACACCTGTCCACAACCTCAACCAGTCACACTCCAAACTCCACTATGGTGAAGACCAAAGAGCTGTGAGCTGATATTAACCCCTTAGCGACCGCCGATACGCCTTTTAACGGCGGCCGCTAAGGGTACTTAAACCACAGCGCCGTTAATTAACGGCGCTGTGGAAAAAGTCCATAGCGCCCCCCAGAGGCCGATTTTCTCCGGGGTCTCGGCTGCCGAGGGTAGCCGAGACCCCAGAGAACATGATTCGGGGGGGTTTTAACCCACCCCGCATTTGCGATCGCCGGTAATTAACCGTTTACCGGCGATCGCAAAAAAAAAAAAAAGCGATCTCTTTTTAATTTCTCTGTCCTCCGATGTGATCGCACATCGGAGGACAGAGAAAAGGGGTCCCAGGTGGCCCCCCAATACTCACCTATCTCCCCCGGTGCTCCTCGTGTCTCCCGGTGGGCGCCGCCATCTTCAAAATGGCGGGCGCATGCGCAGTGCGCCCGCCGGCCGGCACCGGGAGAATCTTTGGGGTCTTGGCTGCCGGGGGTAGCCGAGACCCCAAAGAGCATGATCGGGGTCGGTATTACTGACCCCTGTTTTGCGATCGCCGGTAATTAACTGTTTACCGGCGACCGCAAAAAAAAAAAAGTAAAGTGTAATTCTCTGTCCTCTGATGTGATCGCACATCAGACGACAGAGAAATAGGGGGATTCGGGGACCCTAGCATACTCACCTAGGTCCCTGGATCCTCTTGCTGCTCCTCCTGGCCGCCGGCAGAAGAACACGGCGGACGCATGCCCAGTGCGCCCGCCATCTGTCTCCATCTGCCGGCCGGCAGGAGAACAGCAGTTGGGGCTAAAATTAGGGTTAGGGGTAGGGGTAGGGTTAGGGGTAGGGTTAGGGGTAGGGTTAGGGCTAGGGTTAGGGCTATGGTTGGGGCTAAATTTAGGGTTAGGGTTGGGGCTAAATTTAGGGTTAGGGTTGGGGCTAAATTTAGGGTTAGGCTTCTTTCACACTTACGTCGGTACGGGGCCGTCGCAATGCGTCGGCCCGACATACCGACGCACGTTGTGAAAATTGTGTGAAAAGCTGTAGTTTTTCAACGCATCCGCTGCCCAATCTATGTCCTGGGGAGGAGGGGGCGGAGTTACGGCCACGCATGCGCAGTCAGAAATGGCGGATGCGACGTACAAAAAAACGTTTCATTGAACGTTTTTTTGTGCCGACGCTCCGCCAAAACACAACTGATCCAGTGCACGACGGACGCGACGTGTGGCCATCCGTCACAATCCGTCGGCAATACAAGTCTATGGGCAAAAAACGCATCCTGCGGGCACATTTGCAGGATCCGTTTCTTGTCCAAAACGACGGATTGCGACGGAATGCCAAACGACGCAAGTGTGAAAGTAGCCTTAGGGCTAGGGTTAGGGTTGGGGCTAAAGTTAGGGCTAGGGTTGGGGCTAAAGTTAGGGTTAGAGCTGGGATTAGGGTAAGGGTTTGGATTAGGGTTGGTATTAGGGTTAGGGTTGGCATTAGGATTACGCTTGGGATTAGGGTTAGGTTTGGGATTAGGGTTAAGGTTAGGGTTGTGATTAGGGGTGTATTGGGATTAGGGTTAGGTTTGAGGTTAGGGTTGAGATTAGGATTAGGGGTGTGTTGGATTTAGGGTTTTGATTAGGGTTATGGTTAGGGTTGACATTAGGGTTGTTTTGGGGTAAGGGTTGTGATTATGGTTAGGGTTAGTGATTAGGATTATGGATCAGGTTGGGATTAGGGTTAGGGGTGTGTTGGGGTTAGGGTTGGAGCTAGAATTGGGGGGTTTCCACTGTTTAGGTACATCAGGGGGTCTCCAAACACGACAGCCAATTTTGCGCTCAAAAAGTCAAATGGTGCTCCCTCCCTTCTGAGCTCTGCCGTGCGCCCAAACAGTGGGTTACCCCCACATATGGGGCATCAGCGTACTCGGGATAAATTGGACAACAACTTCTGGGGTCCAATTTCTCTTGTTACCCTTGTGAAAATAAAAACTTGGGGGCTACAAAATCTTTTTTGTGAAAAAAAAAAATATTTTTTATTTTCACGACTCTGCATTCTAAACTTCTGTGAAGCACTTGGGCATTCAAAGTTCTCACCACACATCTATATAAGTTCCTTGGGGGGTCTAGTTTCCAAAATGGGGTCACTTGGGGGTTACTACAGTTTAGGTATATCAGGAGCCAGGCGCGGGCTGGCCCAGGTGGCAGAAATGCATATGCCCCCCGGGCCGGTGTCTAAGCAGCTGCACAGGGCCGCTGGAGGACTGGCAGTGACTAATACATAGCGCACCTGTAGTGCGCGATGGTGTCATCCCGCCAGCAGCCCTAACATGCAAGCTGCAGGGGTATGTGATGAGCAAGCTCCTATGCGCCACTGCCACTCTGAGGGAGAGAGCCAGCAGCCAAGATGAAAGGTCAGAATACCGGCATACCGGCCTGTGTGTGCACGGAGCTCCGGCTTCTCCTGCTCTTATCTGCTATCCCGGCAGAGAAGAAGAGATGGGGGAGGTGCCGGGACAGTGCAGAGCTGTGAGCAGGAGAAACTGAAGAGCTGCACATGGACATCAGCCGCCCCTGCACCACAGAGGAGAGTGTCTGTGTGTGTATGAGGAGAGAGTGTGTGTGTGTATGAGGAGAGTGTGTGTGTGTGTGTGAGCTGCGTGCGTGCGTGCGTGCGTGTGTGAGCTGCGTGTGTGTGTGAGCTGCGTGCGTGTGTGTGGGCTGCGTGCATGCGTGTGTGTGTGTGTGTGTGAGCTGCGTGCGTGTGTGCGTGTGAGCTGCGTGCATGTGTGTGTGTGAGCTGCGTGCGTGTGTGTGAGCTGCGTGCGTGTGTGTGCTGCGTGCATCTGTGAGCTGCATGTGTGTCATTATACAGTGGGGCCGTGCGTGTGCGTGTCATTATACAGTGGGGCCGTGCGTGTGCCTGTCATTATATAGTGGGGCCGTGCGTGTGCCTGTCATTATACAATGGGTGTGTGTGTGTGTGTCATTATACAGTGGGGCCGTGCATGTGCCTGTCATTATACAGTGGGGCCATGCGTGTGCGTGTCATTATACAGTGGGGCCGTGCGTGTGCCTGTCATTATATAGTGGGGCTGTGCGTGTGCCTGTCATTATATAGTGGGGCTGTGCGTGTGCCTGTCATTATATAGTGGGGCCGTGCGTGTGCCTGTCATTATATAGTGGGGCTGTGCGTGTGCCTGTCATTATACAGAGGGGGGCTGTGTGTGTGTGTGTCATTATACAGTGGGGCCGTGCGTGTGCCTGTCATTATACATTGGGGCCGTGCGTGTGCCTGTCATTATACAGTGGGGCTGTGTGTGTTTGTCATTATACAGTGGGGCTGTGCATGTGTGTC
Source organism: Ranitomeya imitator (assembly GCF_032444005.1). Lineage (NCBI taxonomy): Eukaryota > Metazoa > Chordata > Amphibia > Anura > Dendrobatidae > Ranitomeya > Ranitomeya imitator. The sequence continues at coordinate 411,959,877 of NC_091285.1, forward strand.
ATTATACAGTGGGGCCGTGCGTGTGCCTGTCATTATACAGTGGGGCCGTGCGTTTGCCTGTCATTACACAGTGGGGCCGTGCGTGTGCCTGTCATACAGTGGGGCCGTGCGTGTGCCTGTCATTATAGAGTGGTGCTGTTGCGCGTGTGTGTGTGTGTGTCATTATACAGTCGGGCTGTGCGTGTGTGTGTCATTATACAGTGGGGCTGTACATGTGTGTGTGTGTATGTCATTATATAGTGGGGCTGTGTGTGTGTCATTATACAGTGGGGCTGTGCGTGTGTGTGTCATTATAGAGTGGGGCTGTGCGTGTCATACAGTAGGGCTGTGCGTGTGCCTGTCATTATATAGTGGGGTTGTGCGTGTGTGTCATTATACAGTGGGGCTGTGGGTGTGTGTTTGTCATTATACAGTGGGGCTGTGCGTGTGCCTGTCATACAGTGGGGCTGTGCATGTGTCATTATACAGTGGGGCTGTGCGTGTGTGTGTCATTATACAGTGGGGTTGTGCGTGTGTGTCATTATACAGTGGGGCTGTGCGTGTGTGTATGCCATTATACAGTGGGGCTGTGTGTGTATGCCATTATACAGTGGGGCTGTGCGTGTGTGTGTCATTATACAGTGGGGCTGTGCGTGTGTGTGTCATACAGTGGGGCTGTGCGTGTGTGTGTCATACAGTGGGGCTGTGTGTGTGTCATTATACAGTGGGGCTGTCTGTGTGTCATTATACAGTGGGGCTGTGCGTGTGCCTGTCATTATACAGTGGGGCTGTGCGTGTGCCTGTCATTATACAGTGGGGCTGTGCGTGTGCCTGTCATTATACAGTGAGGCTGTGCATGTGCCTGTCATACAGTGGGGCTGTGTGTGTGACATTATACAGTGGGGCTGTGCGTGTGTGGGTGTCATTATACAGTGGGGCTGTGTGTGTCATACAGTGGGGCTGTGGGTGTCATTATACAGTGGGGCTGTGGGTGTCATTATACAGTGGGGCTGTGTGTCATACAGTGGGGCTATGTGTGTGTCATTATACAGTGTGGCTGTGTGTGTGTGTCATTATACAGTGGGGCTGTGTGTGTCATTATACAGTGGGGCTGTGTGTCATTATACAGTGTAGCTGTGTGTGTGTGTCATTATACAGTGGGGCTGTGTGTCATTATACAGTGTGGCTGTGTGTGTGTGTCATTATACAGTGTAGCTGTGTGTGTGTGTCATTATACAGTGGGGCTGTGTGTCATTATACAGTGTGGCTGTGTGTGTGTGTCATTATACAGTGTGGCTGTGTGTGTGTGTCATTATACAGTGGGGCTGTGTGTCATTATACAGTGTGGCTGTGTGTGTGTGTCATTATACAGTGTGGCTGTGTGTGTGTGTCATTATACAGTGGGGCTGTGTGTCATTATACAGTGTGGCTGTGTGTGTGTGTCATTATACAGTGTGGCTGTGTGTGTGTGTCATTATACAGTGGGGCTGTGTGTCATTATACAGTGTGGCTGTGTGTGTGTGTCATTATACAGTGTGGCTGTGTGTGTGTGTCATTATACAGTGTGGCTGTGTGTGTGTGTCATTATACAGTGGGGCTGTGTGTCATTATACAGTGTAGCTGTGTGTGTGTGTCATTATACAGTGGGGCTGTGCATGTGTCTGTCATTATACAGTGGGGCTGTGCGTGTGCCTGTCATTATACAGTGAGGCTGTGCATGTGCCTGTCATACAGTGGGGCTGTGTGTGTGACATTATACAGTGGGGCTGTGCGTGTGTGGGTGTCATTATACAGTGGGGCTGTGTGTGTCATACAGTGGGGCTGTGTGGGTGTCATTATACAGTGGGGCTGTGGGTGTCATTATACAGTGGGGCTGTGTGTCATACAGTGGGGCTATGTGTGTGTCATTATACAGTGTGGCTGTGTGTGTGTGTCATTATACAGTGTAGCTGTGTGTGTGTGTCATTATACAGTGGGGCTGTGTGTCATTATACAGTGTGGCTGTGTGTGTGTGTCATTATACAGTGTGGCTGTGTGTGTGTGTCATTATACAGTGGGGCTGTGTGTCATTATACAGTGTGGCTGTGTGTGTGTGTCATTATACAGTGTGGCTGTGTGTGTGTGTCATTATACAGTGGGGCTGTGTGTCATTATACAGTGTGGCTGTGTGTGTGTGTCATTATACAGTGTGGCTGTGTGTGTGTGTCATTATACAGTGGGGCTGTGTGTCATTATACAGTGTGGCTGTGTGTGTGTGTCATTATACAGTGTGGCTGTGTGTGTGTGTCATTATACAGTGTGGCTGTGTGTGTGTGTCATTATACAGTGGGGCTGTGTGTCATTATACAGTGTAGCTGTGTGTGTGTGTCATTATACAGTGGGGCTGTGCATGTGTCTGTCATTATACAGTGGGGCTGTGTGTGTGTGTGTGTGTGCCATTGGTGCATTCACTCTGTCATTCTTTGGACTGCAGACTTGTGCTTCTCACATTGCTGGCAGTGCTGTGGTCATTTGGCGGGTGTGTGGCTGTAATGCGGTCACATGCCGACCAGACTTGCATGGCCTAATGCAACTGTATTGAACAAGGCCCAAAACAGTCTAGTCGAAATGTGGCTGGGAATATATATATCGCATGCTTGCAGTCACAAGACCACCTGTTGCCGGCACCAGAGAATCTTCATAGCGCATGATATGAGGATTCACACATAGTGTCTGTAGACATGTAGCATAAGATCCGACAACCCCTTTAAGGATGAGCCGCTACTCATGGGCCACTGCTATGTGCTTGCCCCCCAGGCTAAAATTTGCCAGTCAGCCCCTGTCAGGAGCTCTGCAATCGCAACATAATGCCCACAGACCATTCTATCAAAGTCTGCATTCCAAAAAGGCGCTCCTTCCCTTCCGAGCTCTGCCGTGCGCCCAAACAGTGGTTTACCCCCACATATGGCGCATCAGCGTACTCGGGATAAATTGGACAACAACTATTGCAGTCCAATTTCTCCTGTTTCCCTTGTGAAAATAAAAACTTGGGGGCTACAATATCTTTTTTGTGGAAAAAAAAATATTTTTTATTTTCACGACTCTGCATTCTAAACTTCTGTGAAGCACTTGGGCATTCAAAGTTCTCACCACACATCTAGATAAGTTCCTTGGGGGGTCTAGTTTCCAAAATGGGGTCACTTGTGGAGGGTTTCTACTGGTTAGGTACATCAGGGGCTCTGCAAACGCAACATAATACCCGCAGACCATTCTATCAAAGTCTGCATTCCAAAACAGCGCTCCTTCCTTCCGAGCTCTGCTGTGCGCCCAAACAGTGGTTTACCCCCACATATGGGGTACCAGCATACTCAGGACAAATTGGACAACAACTTTTGGGGTCCAATTTCTCTTGTTACCCTTGTGAAAATAAAAACTTGGGGGCTAAAAAATCTTTTTTGTGGAAAAAAAAAATATTTTTTATTTTCACGGCTCTGCATTATAAACTTCTGTGAAGCACTTGGGCATTCAAGGTTCTCACCACACATCTAGATAAGTTCCATGGGGGGTCTAGTTTCCAAAATGGGGTCACTTCTGGGGGATTTCTACTGTTTAGGCACATCAGGGGCTCTCCAAACGCGACATGGTGTCCGATCTCAATTCCAGCCAATTCTACATTGAAAAAGTAAAACGGCACTCTTTCTCTTCCAAGCTCTGCGGTGCGCCCAAACAGTGGTTTACCCCCACATATTGGGTATCGACGTACTCAGGAGAAATTGCACAACAACTTTAGTTGTCTAATTTCTCCTGTTACCCTTGTGAAAATAAAAATTTGTGGGCAAAAAGATCATTTTTGTAGAAAAAATGCAATTTTTTTTTTCACGGCTCTACGTTATAAACTTCTGTGAAGCACATGGGGGTTCAAAGTGCTCGCCACACATCTAGATAAGTTCCTTAAGGGGTCTAGTTTCCAAAATGGTGTCACTTGTGGGGGTTTTCCACTGTTTAGGCACATCAGGGGCTCTCCAAACGCGACATGGCGTCCAATCTCAATTCCAGCCAATTCTACATTGAAAAAGTAAAACGGCACTCCTTCTCTTCCAAGCTCTGCGGTGCGCCCTAACAGTGGTTTACCCCCACATATTGGGTATCAGCATACTCAGGAGAAATTGCACAACAACTTTTGTGGTCTAATTTCTCCTGTTACCCTTGTGAAAATAAAAATTTGTGGGCAAAAAGATCATTTTTGTAGAAAAAATGCGATTTTTTTTTTCACGGCTCTACATTATAAACTTCTGTGAAGCACATGGGGGTTCAAAGTGCTCACCACACATCTAGATATGTTCCTTAAGGGGTCTAGTTTCCAAAATGGGGTCACTTGTGGGGGGTTTCCACTGTTTAGGCACATCAGAGGCTCTCCAAACGCGACATGGCGTCCAATCTAAATTCCAGCCAATTCTACATTGAAAAAGTAAAACGGGGCTCCTTCACTTCCAAGCTCTGCGGTGCGCCCAAACAGTGGTTTACCCTCACATATGGGGTATCGACGTATTCAGGAGAAATCGCACAACAACTTTTGTGGTCTAATTTCTCCTGTTACCCTTGTGAAAATAAGAATTTGTGGGCGAAAAGATCATTTTTGTGTAAACAAAAGCGATTTTTTATTTTCACGGCTCTACGTTATAAACTTCTGTGAAGCACTTGGGGGTTCAAAGTGCTCACCACACATCTAGATAAGTTTCTTAAGGGGTCTAGTTTCCAAAATGGTGTCACTTGTGGGGGGTTTCCACTGTTTAGGCACATCAGGGGCTCTCTAAACGTGACATGGCGTCCGATCTCAATTCCAGCCAATTCTGCATTGAAAAAGTCAAACGGCGCTCCTTCACTTCTAAGTTCTGCGGTGCGCCCTAACAGTGGTTTACCCCCACATATGGGGTATTGGCGTATTCAGGAGAAATTGCATAACAAAATTTATGGTTACATTTCTGTTGGTTCTGAATTAAGATGTTTGCAAAAAAAAGTTAAATGTTCATTTTTTCCTTCCACATTGTTTCAGTTCCTGTGAAGCACGTAAAGGGTTAATAAACTTCTTGAATGTGGTTTTGAGAACCTTGAGGGGTGTAGTTTTTAGAATGGTGTCACACTTCATTATTTTCTATCATATAGACCCCTCAAAATGACTTCAAATGTGATGTGGTCCCTAAAAAAAAATGGTGTTGTAAAAATGAGAAATTGCTGGTCAACTTTTAACCCTTATAACGCCCTAACAAAAAAAAATTTTGTTTCTAAAATTGTGCTGATGTAAAGTAGACATGTGGGAAATGTTATTTATTAACTATTTTTCGTGACATATCTCTCTGATTTAAGGGCATAAAAATACAAAGTTTGAAAATTGCAAAATTTTAAAAATTTTCGCCATATTTCCGTTTTTTTCATAAATAATCGCAAGTAATATCGAAGAAATGTTACCACTAACATGAAGTACAATATGTCACGAAAAAACAATCTCAGAATCAGCGGGATCCGTTGAAGCGTTCCAGAGTTATAACCTCATAAAGTGACAGTGGTCAGAATTGCAAAAATTGGCCTGGTCATTAAGTACCAAATTGGCTCTGTCACTAAGGGGTTAATAGTCTGGGAAGCTGCATGGATATTACCCCCTGCTATAAACATCAGCCCCCAATCGTCGGCTTTCCCTCTGCTGGTTAAAAATATGCGGGATCCCACACCATTTTTTTTTCAGAAAAATAATATTTTATTAACCACTGCCAATACGCCTTTTAACGGTGGTAGTTAAGGGTACTTAAACCACAGCGCCGCTTTTTAACGGCACTGAGGTTTAAGGGTATAGTGCCCCCAGGGCCGCCATCAGGGCATTACAGCCGTGACTGGCGTATGGGGCCCGGTGAGCAGAGGGGGCCCGTATCGGGCCCCCTCTTACCTGCTCACCGGGCCCCTGCCGGCAGCCGCAGGCTAAACCGGGCCCTTAGCGGCGGCCGGCGCTACAGCTGTACGCTATTGACATGCGGGCCCGCGCCCGCACGTCAATAGTTAACAGCCGCAGCGTGCAGGTCGCCGGCGTCTGACGTCATTGTCAGTCGCCGGCGAGTGCACAGTGCAGCTGCGTGGAGAGATCAGGAGCGCGGCAGGTAAGCAGAACTTTTTTTTTTTTTCTATTGAGAGCGGCGATCCGAGGGGGGGGGACAGAAGGCTGGACACAGAGGGGGCAGTAAAGCTGGACACAGAGGGGGCAGAAGGCCGCTGGACACAGGGGGGCAGTAAAGCTGGACACGGGGGGCAGAAGGCTGGACACAGAGGGGGCAGTAAAGCTGGACACAGAGGGGGCAGAAGGCCGCTGGACACAGGGGGGCAGTAAAGCTGGACACGGGGGGGGGGGGGGGGGCAGAAGGCTGGACACAGAGGGGGCAGTAAAGCTGGACACAGAGGGGGCAGAAGGCCGCTGGACACGGGGGGCAGAAGGCTGGACACAGAGGGGGCAGTAAAGCTGGACACAGAGGGGGCAGAAGGCCGCTGGACACAGGGGGGCAGTAAAGCTGGACACGGGGGGCAGAAGGCTGGACACAGAGGGGGCAGTAAAGCTGGACACAGAGGGGGCAGAAGGCCGCTGGACACAGAGGGGGCAGTAAAGCGGGACACAGAGGGGGCAGAAGGCCGCTGGAAACGGGGGGCAGAAGGCTGGACACAGAGGGGGCAGTAAAGCTGGACACAGGGGGGGCAGTAAAGCTGGACACGGGGGGCAGAAGGCCGCTGGACACAGGGGGGCAGTAAAGCTGGACACGGGGGGCAGAAGGCTGGACACAGAGGGGGCAGTAAAGCTGGACACAGGGGGGGCTGTTATGGCTGGCAATCAGGCAACACAGCGTGCAGTAATCAGCGCACATACAGAGATCTGGCAATAACCAAAAACAATAAGACGAGCTCTGAGACGTGGAATCTCTGTAGACTGCAGTACCTGATCTATCCTCACACAACTATAAGCAGCAGTGGATTGCGCCTATCACTACCTATGCAACTCGGCACTGCCTGAGGAGCTGACTAGCCTGAAGATAGAAATACAAGCCTGACTTACCTCAGAGAAATACCCCAAAGGAATAGGCAGCCCCCCACATATAATGACTGTTAGGAAGATGAAAAGACAAACGTAGGAATGAAATAGATTCAGCAAAGTGAGGCCCGATATTCTAGACAGAGCGAGGATAGCAAAGAGAACTATGCAGTCTACAAAAAACCCTAAAACGAAAACCACGCAAAGGGGCAAAAAGACCCACCGTGCCGAACTAACAGCACGGTGGTGCACCCCTTTGCTTCTCAGAGCTTCCAGCAAAAGTTAATAGCAAGCTGGACAGAAAAAACAGAAAACAAACTAGAAGCACTTATCTAGCAGAGCAGCAGGCCCAAGGAAAGATGCAGTAGCTCAGATCCAACACTGGAACATTGACAAGGAGCAAGGAAGACAGACTCAGGTGGAGCTAAATAGCAAGGCAGCCAACGAGCTCACCAAAACACCTGAGGGAGGAAGCCCAGAGACTGCAATACCACTTGTGACCACAGAAGTGAACTCAGCCACAGAATTCACAACAGTACCCCCCCCTTGAGGAGGGGTCACCGAACCCTCACCAGAACCCCCAGGCCGACCAGGATGAGCCACATGAAAGGCACGAACAAGATCTGGGGCATGGACATCAGAGGCAAAAACCCAGGAATTATCTTCCTGAGCATAACCCTTCCATTTGACCAGATACTGGAGTTTCCGTCTAGAGACACGAGAATCCAAAATCTTCTCCACAATATACTCCAATTCCCCCTCCACCAAAACAGGGGCAGGAGGCTCCACAGATGGAACCATAGGTGCCACGTATCTCCTCAACAACGACCTATGGAATACATTATGTATGGAAAAGGAGTCTGGGAGGGTCAGACGAAAAGACACCGGATTGAGAATCTCAGAAATCCTATACGGACCAATAAAACGAGGTTTAAATTTAGGAGAGGAAACCTTCATAGGAATATAACGAGAAGATAACCAAACCAGATCCCCAACACGAAGTCGGGGTCCCACACGGCGTCTGCGATTAGCGAAAAGCTGAGCCTTCTCCTGGGACAAGGTCAAATTGTCCACTACCTGAGTCCAGATCTGCTGCAACCTGTCCACCACAGAATCCACACCAGGACAGTCCGAAGACTCAACCTGTCCTGAAGAGAAACGAGGATGGAACCCAGAATTGCAGAAAAATGGAGAGACCAAGGTAGCCGAGCTGGCCCGATTATTAAGGGCGAACTCAGCCAACGGCAAAAATGACACCCAATCATCCTGGTCAGCGGAAACAAAACATCTCAGATATGTTTCCAAGGTCTGATTGGTTCGTTCGGTCTGGCCATTAGTCTGAGGATGGAAGGCCGAGGAGAAAGATAGGTCAATGCCCATCCTACCACAAAAGGCTCGCCAGAACCTCGAGACAAACTGGGAACCTCTGTCAGAAACAATATTCTCAGGAATGCCATGTAAACGAACCACATGCTGGAAGAACAAAGGCACCAAATCAGAGGAGGAAGGCAATTTAACCAAGGGCACCAGATGGACCATTTTAGAAAAGCGATCACAGACCACCCAAATGACCGACATTTTTTGAGAAACGGGAAGGTCAGAAATGAAATCCATCGAAATATGTGTCCAAGGCCTCTTCAGGACCGGCAAGGGCAAAAGCAACCCACTGGCACGTGAACAGCAGGGCTTAGCCCTAGCACAAATTCCACAGGACTGCACAAAAGCACGCACATCCCGTGACAGAGATGGCCACCAGAAGGATCTAGCAACCAACTCCCTGGTACCAAAGATTCCTGGATGACCGGCCAGCACCGAACAATGAAGTTCAGAGATAACTTTACTAGTCCACCTATCAGGGACGAACAGTTTCTCGGCCGGACAACGATCAGGTTTATTAGCCTGAAATTTCTGCAACACTCTCCGCAAATCAGGGGAGATGGCAGACACAATGACTCCTTCCTTGAGGATACTCGCCGGCTCAGATAACCCCGGAGAGTCGGGCACAAAACTCCTAGACAGAGCATCCGCCTTCACATTTTTAGAGCCCGGAAGGTATGAAATCACAAAATCAAAACGAGCAAAAAATAACGACCAACGGGCCTGTCTAGGATTCAAGCGCTTGGCAGACTCAAGATAAGTAAGGTTCTTATGATCAGTCAATACCACCACGCGATGCTTAGCACCCTCAAGCCAATGACGCCACTCCTCGAATGCCCACTTCATGGCCAGCAACTCTCGGTTGCCCACATCATAATTACGCTCAGCAGCAGAAAATTTCCTGGAAAAGAAAGCACATGGTTTGAACACTGAGCAACCAGAACCTCTCTGTGACAAAACCGCCCCTGCACCAATCTCAGAAGCATCAACCTCGACCTGGAACGGAAGAGAAACATCAGGTTGACACAACACAGGGACACAGCAAAAACGACGCTTCAACTCCTGAAAAGCTTCCACGGCAGCAGAAGACCAATTAACCAAATCAGCACCCTTCTTGGTCAAATCGGTCAATGGTCTGGCAATGCTAGAAAAATTACAGATGAAGCGACGATAAAAATTAGCAAAGCCCAGGAATTTCTGCAGACTTTTTAGAGATGTCGGCTGAGTCCAATCCTGGATGGCCTGAACCTTAACCGGATCCATCTCGATAGTAGAAGGGGAAAAGATGAACCCCAAAAATGAAACTTTCTGCACACCGAAGAGACACTTTGATCCCTTCACGAACAAGGAATTAGCACGCAGTACCTGGAAAACCATTCTGACTTGCTTCACATGAGACTCCCAATCATCTGAAAAGATCAATATGTCATCCAAGTAAACAATCAAGAATTTATCCAGATACTCACGGAAAATGTCATGCATAAAAGACTGAAAAACAGATGGAGCATTGGCAAGTCCGAACGGCATCACCAGATACTCAAAATGACCCTCGGGCGTATTAAATGCCGTTTTCCATTCATCTCCCTGCCTGATTCTCACCAGATTATACGCACCACGAAGATCAATCTTAGTAAACCAACTAGCCCCCTTAATCCGAGCAAACAAGTCAGAAATCAATGGCAAGGGATACTGAAACTTAACAGTGATCTTATTAAGAAGGCGGTAATCAATACACGGTCTTAGCGAACCATCCTTCTTGGCTACAAAAAAGAACCCTGCTCCCAATGGTGACGACGATGGGCGAATATGTCCCTTCTCCAGGGACTCCTTCACATAACTGCGCATAGCGGTGTGTTCAGGTACGGACAAATTAAATAAACGACCCTTAGGGAATTTACTACCAGGAATCAAATCGATAGCACAATCACAATTCCTATGCGGAGGTAGGGCATCAGACTTGGACTCTTCAAATACATCCTGAAAGTCAGACAAGAACTCTGGGATGTCAGAAGGAATGGATGACGAAATAGACAAAAATGGAACATCACCATGTACTCCCTGACAACCCCAGCTGGTCACCGACATAGAGTTCCAATCCAATACTGGATTATGGGTTTGTAGCCATGGCAACCCCAACACGACCACATCATGCAAATTATGCAGTACCAGAAAGCGAATAACTTCCTGATGTGCAGGAGCCATGCACATGGTCAGCTGGGCCCAGTACTGAGGCTTATTCTTGGCCAAAGGTGTAGCATCAATTCCTCTCAACGGAATAGGACACCGCAAAGGCTCCAAGAAAAATCCACAACGTTTAGCATAATCCAAATCCATCAGATTCAGGGCAGCGCCTGAATCCACAAACGCCATGACAGAATACGATGACAAAGAGCACATTAAGGTAATGGACAAAAGGAATTTGGACTGTACAGTACCAATAACGGCAGAGCTATCGAACCGCCTAGTGCGTTTAGGACAATTAGAAATAGCATGAGTAGAATCACCACAATAGAAACACAGTCTGTTCAGACGTCTGTGTTCTTACCGTTCTACTTTAGTCATAGTCCTGTCGCACTGCATAGGCTCAGGTTTACTCTCAGACAATACCGCCAGATGGTGCACAGATTTACGCTCGCGCAAGCGACGACCGATCTGAATGGCCAAGGACATAGACTCATTCAAACCAGCAGGCATAGGAAATCCCACCATTACATCCTTAAGAGCTTCAGAGAGACCCTTTCTGAACAAAGCCGCTAGTGCAGATTCATTCCACAGAGTGAGTACTGACCACTTCCTAAATTTCTGACAATATACTTCTACATCATCCTGACCCTGGCATAAAGCCAGCAGATTTTTCTCAGCCTGATCCACTGAATTAGGCTCATCGTAAAGCAATCCCAGCGCCTGGAAAAATGCATCAACATTACTCAATGCAGAATCTCCTGGTGCAAGAGAAAACGCCCAGTCCTGTGGGTCGCCGCGCAAAAAAGAAATAATAATCAAAACCTGTTGAATAGGATTACCAGAAGAATGAGGTTTCAAGGCCAAAAATAGCTTACAATTATTTCTGAAGCTCAGGAACTTAGTTCTGTCACCAAAAAACAAATCAGGAATCGGAATTCTTGGTTCTAGCATCGATTTCTGATCAATAGTATCTTGAATCTTTTGTACATTTACAACGAGATTATCCATTGAGGAGCACAGAGCCTGAATATCCATGTCCACAGCTGTGTCCTGAAGCACTCTAATGTCTAGGGGAAAAAAAAGACTGAAGACAGAGCTAAGAAAAAAAAAATGATGTCAGGATTTCTTTTTTCCCTCTATTGGGAATCATTGGTGTGGCTCCTTGTACTGTTATGGCTGGCAATCAGGCAACACAGCGTGCAGTAATCAGCGCACATACAGAGATCTGGCAATAACCAAAAACAATAAGACGAGCTCTGAGACGTGGAATCTCTGTAGACTGCAGTACCTGATCTATCCTCACACAACTATAAGCAGCAGTGGATTGCGCCTATCACTACCTATGCAACTCGGCACTGCCTGAGGAGCTGACTAGCCTGAAGATAGAAATACAAGCCTGACTTACCTCAGAGAAATACCCCAAAGGAATAGGCAGCCCCCCACATATAATGACTGTTAGCAAGATGAAAAGACAAACGTAGGAATGAAATAGATTCAGCAAAGTGAGGCCCGATATTCTAGACAGAGCGAGGATAGCAAAGAGAACTATGCAGTCTACAAAAAACCCTAAAACGAAAACCACGCAAAGGGGCAAAAAGACCCACCGTGCCGAACTAACAGCACGGCGGTGCACCCCTTTGCTTCTCAGAGCTTCCAGCAAAAGTTAATAGCAAGCTGGACAGAAAAAACAGAAAACAAACTAGAAGCACTTATCTAGCAGAGCAGCAGGCCCAAGGAAAGATGCAGTAGCTCAGATCCAACACTGGAACATTGACAAGGAGCAAGGAAGACAGACTCAGGTGGAGCTAAATAGCAAGGCAGCCAACGAGCTCACCAAAACACCTGAGGGAGGAAGCCCAGAGACTGCAATACCACTTGTGACCACAGAAGTGAACTCAGCCACAGAATTTACAACAGGGGGCAGAAGGCTGGACACAGAGGGGGCAGTAAAGCTGGACACAGAGGGGGCAGTAAAGCTGGACACAGGGGGGGCAGAAGGCCGCTGGACACAGGGGGGCAGTAAAGCTGGACACGGGGGGCAGAAGGCTGGACACGGGGGCAGTAAAGCTGGACACAGGGGGGGATAAGGCTGGACACAGAGGGGGCAGTAAAGCTGGACACGGGGGGCAGAAGGCTGCTGGACACAGGGGGGCAGTAAAGCTGGACACGGGGGGCAGAAGGCTGGACACAGAGGGGGCAGTAAAGCTGGACACAGAGGGGGCAGAAGGCCGCTGGACACAGAGGGGGCAGTAAAGCTGGACACAGAGGGGGCAGAAGGCCGCTGGACACGGGGGGCAGAAGGCTGGACACAGAGGGGGCAGTAAAGCTGGACACAAGGGGGGCAGTAAAGCTGGACACGGGGGGCAGAAGGCCGCTGGACACAGGGGGGCAGTAAAGCTGGACACGGGGGGCAGAAGGCTGGACACAGAGGGGGCAGTAAAGCTGGACACAGGGGGGGCAGAAGGCTGGACACAGAGGGGGCAGTAAAGCTGGACACAGAGGGGGCAGTAAAGCTGGACACAGGGGGGGCAGAAGGCCGCTGGACACAGGGGGGCAGTAAAGCTGGACACGGGGGGCAGAAGGCTGGACACGGGGCAGTAAAGCTGGACACAGGGGCGGCAGAAGGCTGGACACAGAGGGGGCAGTAAAGCTGGACACAGGGGGGCAGAAGGCTGGACACAGAGGGGGCAGTAAAGCTGGACACAGGGGGGGCAGAAAGCTGGACACAGGGGGGGGGCAGAAAGCTGGACACAGGGGGGGGGGCAGAAAGCTGGACACATGGGGGGCAGAAAGCTGGACACATGGGGGGCAGAAAGCTGGACAGAGATGGGGCAGAGTACTGGACAGAGATGGGGCAGAGTGCTGGACAGAGATGGGGCAGAGTGCTGGACAGAGATGGGGCAGAGTGCTGGACAGAGATGGGGCAGAGTGCTGGACAGAGATGGGGCAGAGTGCTGGACAGAGATGGGGCAGAGTGCTGGACACAGATGGGGCAGAGTGCTGGACATAAATGGGGCAGGATTGGAAACAGATGGGGCAGAATGGAGACAGATGGGGCAAGATTGGAGACAGATGGGGCAGGATGGATACGATGGAGACAGATGGGGCAGGATGGGGAGATCATATGGGGCAGAATGGATACTCATGAGGGCAGGATGGGAGAACATATGGCTGGAGCCTGGAATGAGACACACGGGGGCTAGGATGGCGAATATTACCATAGGGGCTAATTAAGGGATATTATTATTGCAGTGATGTATTTATTTTATTTTTTGAGTATACTGTTTTAAATGGGGGGGCGGTCCTGTTACTGTGTAGAGTGATACTATGTTGCCTTCTTCATGTGGTGTAATGTAGAAGTTGGGAGAATTAAGTAATGTGTTCTACAAGCGGAACTCGAGATAACTGTTTTATTTCCTGCAGAGACGAGTCCTGGCTGGATGAAGTGATGGCGGTCTGTGCTGGATGAAAGATGAAGGACTTCACCTAGAGACGTCACTGGTGAGTCAGTGTTACCTATACACTGACACTATACACTGTATACTATATACAGAGGTCCTGTGTACAATGTCACCAGTGATCACTGTATTACCTATACATTATATACAGAGCTCCTGTGTGTAATGTCACCGGTGATCACTGTATTACCTGTACACAGACACTGCTTACTAATTACAGATCTCCTGTGTATAATGGCACTGATGGTGATAGTATTGTGGGTTTTTTTTTAATTACTGATCAGTATTGTAGTATTCAGTCATTGGTGGTAATATGTGGTCTGGTCATGGTGTAGCGGTATTTGTTCCTTGTATGTAGTATTATAGGTCATTTTAAAAATTGAAAAATAAATAAAAATATACCTAAATTGTATTGCATATTTTAACAAATATTTAGTAGGTTACAGTAGAGTAGGGCCCGGCCAAAAGTGTCTACCTTGTTGTGGTGGCGGCTTAAAAAATCTTTTGGCCAAAACAAATGCTGCCGGCTATATGTGTGATCTGGTGATGGGAACTGTCAATGTGTGATAGGTGAGAAGTGGAGATTTTCCAAGAGAGAGCGGTGGTACTGTGGACAGTTCGTGGGGTGGAGCCTGGAGGCGGGGCTGGGGTGGAACCTGGGCGGAGTTTCAAGGGGGCCCCGAAAATTTTGCCAGTATGGGGCCCCGAAATTTCTAGTGGCAGCCCTGAGTGCCCCCCAGAGTCGGAATTTCTCCTGGTCTTGGCTACTGGGGGTAGCTGAGACACCAACCCCGGTGTTGTGATCGCAGTTATTAACGGTATAACAGGGACAGCAAAAAAAAAAAAAAATTACCCAACAAATTTTGTGGTCCATTTTCTCCTGATACCCTTATGAAAATTAAAAAAATTTAGTCTAAAATTAATTTTTTGTGAAAAAAAAGTAGAATGTTCATTTTTTCCTTCCACATTGCTTTAGTTCTTGTGAAGCACCTGAAGGGTTAATAGACTTCTTGAATGCGGTTTTACGCACCTTGAGGGGTGCAGTTTTTAGAATGGTGTCACTTTTGGGTATTTTCTGTTATATTGACCCCTCAAAGTCACTTCAAATGTGAGGTGGTCCCTAAGAAAAGTGGTTATTAAATTTTATTGGAAAAATGAGAAATCGCTGGTCAACTTTTAACCCTTATAACATCCTAACAAAAAAAATTTCTTTCCAAAATTGGGCTAATGTAAAGTAGACATGTGGGAAATGTTATTTATTAAGTACTAGCTGAAGAGCCCGGCGTTGCCTGGGCATAGTAAATATCTGTGGTTAGTTATAGCACCTCAGTTCTCTTATTTTCCCATCACGCCTCTCATTTTCCCCCTCACATCTCTCATTTTCTCCCTTACACCTCTCATTTTCCACCTCACACCTCTTATTTTCCCCCTCACTCCTCTCATTCCCCCCTAACACTTGTCATTTCGACCTCACATCTCTCATTTTCCGATCACTCCACTATTTTCCCTCACTCCTCTCATTTTGCACTCACACCTATTCATTTTCACCTCACACCCCTCATTTTCACCTCACACCTCTCATTTTCCCCTCAGTATATACACGTTTGTCATTTCCCTTATATATAGTGTACACCTGTATGTCATCTCCTGTATATAGTAGTATGTCATCTCTATATAGTATATACCTGTATGTCATCTCCCCTCTAAATAGTATATACCTGCTGTATGTCATCTCCTGTATATTGTATATACCTATGTGTCATCTCCTCCTGTATATAGTATATACCTGTATGTCATCTCTTCTGTATATACTATATACCTGTATGTCATCTCCTCCTATATATATACACATATGTATACAAACGAACCCAGGTGCATAATAGATGCCATTGAGTGAGGGTACTAAGTAGAAGCCCAACACATGAAGAGCGATTCAGACTCCATAGATACTATAGGACTCAGGAGCTTTGTGTCATCTCCTCCTATATATAGTATATACCTGTATGTCATCTCCTGTATATAGTATATACCTGCTGTGTCATCTCCTCCTCTATATACCTATGTGTCATCTCTTTTATATTGTATATACCTGTATGTCATCTCCTCCTGTATATAGTATATACGTGTGTCATCTTCTCCTGTATATAGTATATACCTGTAAGTCATCTCCTCCTGTATATAGTATATACCTGTGTGTCATCTGCTCCTGTATATAGTATATACCTGTGTGTCATCTCCTCCTGTATATACAGTTAGGGCCAGAAATATTTGGACAGTGACACAATTTTCGCGAGTTGGGCTCTGCATGCCACCACATTGGATTTGAAATGAAACCTCTACAACAGAATTCAAGTGCAGATTGTAACGTTTAATTTGAAGGGTTGAACAAAAATATCTGATCGAAAATGTAGGAATTGTACACATTTCTTTACAAACACTCCACATTTTAGGAGGTCAAAAGTAATTGGACAAATAAACATAACCCAAACAAAATATTTTTATTTTCAATATTTTGTTGCAAATCCTTTGGAGGCAATCACTGCCTTAAGTCTGGAACCCATGGACATCACCAAACGCTGGGTTTCCTCCTTCTTAATGCTTTGCCAGGCCTTTACAGCCGCAGCCTTCAGGTCTTGCTTGTTTGTGGGTCTTTCCGTCTTAAGTCTGGATTTGAGCAAGTGAAATGCATGCTCAATTGGGTTTAGATCTGGAGATTGACTTGGCCATTGCAGAATGTTCCACTTTTTGGCACTCATGAACTCCTGGGTAGCTTTGGCTGTATGCTTGGGGTCATTGTCCATCTGTACTATGAAGCGCCGTCCAATCAACTTTGCAGCATTTGGCTGAATCTGGGCTGAAAGTATATCCCGGTACACTTCAGAATTCATCCGGCTACTCTTGTCTGCTCTTATGTCATCAATAAACACAAGTGACCCAGTGCCATTGAAAGCCATGCATGCCCATGCCATCACGTTGCCTCCACCATGTTTTACAGAGGATGTGGTGTGCCTTGGATCATGTGCCGTTCCCTTTCTTCTCCAAACATTTTTCTTCCCATCATTCTGGTACAGGTTGATCTTTGTCTCATCTGTCCATAGAATACTTTTCCAGAACTGAGCTGGCTTCTTGAGGTGTTTTTCTGCAAATTTAACTCTGGCCTGTCTCCTGTCTATTTTTGGTATTGATGAATGGTTTGCATCTAGATGTGAACCCTTTGTATTTACTGTCATGGAGTCTTCTCTTTACTGTTGACTTAGAGACAGATACACCTACTTCACTGAGAGTGTTCTGGACTTCAGTTGATGTTGTGAACGGGTTCTTCTTCACCAAATTAAGTATGCGGCGATCATCCACCACTGTTGTCATCCGTGGACGCACAGGCCTTTTTGAGTTCCCAAGCTCACCAGTCAATTCCTTTTTTCTCAGAATGTACCCAACTGTTGATTTTGCTACTCCAAGCATGTCTGCTATCTCTCTGATGGATTTTTTCTTTTTTTTCAGCCTCAGGATGTTCTGCTTCACCTCAATTGAGAGTTCCTTTGACCGCATGTTGTCTGCTCACAGCAACAGCTTCCAAATGCAAAACCACACATCTAGAATCCACCCCTGACCTTTTAACTACTTCATTGATTACAGGTTAACGAGGGAGACGCCTTCTGAGTTAATTGCAGCCCTTAGAGTCCATTGTCCAATTACTTTTGGTCCCTTGAAAAAGAGGACGCTATGCATTACAGAGCTATGATTCCTAAACCCTTTCTCTGATTTGGATGTGGAAACTATCATATTGCAGCTGGGAGTGTGCACTTTCAGCCCATATTATATATATAATTGTATTTCTGAACATGTTTTTGTAAACAGCTAAAATAACAAAACTTGTATCACTGTCCAAATATTTCTGGCCCTAACTGTAGTATATACCTGTGTGTCATCTCCTGTAGTATATACCTGTGTGTCATCTGCTCCTGTATATAGTATATACGTGTGTCATCTCCCCTGTATATAGTATATACCTGTGTGTCATCTCCTCCTGTATATAGTATATACCTGTGTGTCATCTCCCCTGTATATAATATATATGTGTGTCATCTCCTCCTGTTTATATAGTATATACCTGTATGTCATCTCCTCCTGTATTTAGTATATACCTGTGTGTCATCTCCCCTGTATATAGTATATACCTGTATGTCATCTCCTCCTGTATATAGTATACACCTGTGTGTCATCTCCCCTGTATATAGTATATGTGTGTGTGTGATCTCCTCCTGTATATAGTATGTACCTGTACGTCATCTCCTCTTGTATATAGTATATACCTGTGTGTCATCTCCCCTGTATATAGTATATATCTGTATGTCATCTCCTCCTGTATATAGTATATACCTGTGTGTCATCTCTCCTGTATGTAGTATATATCTGTGTATCATCTCCCCTGTATATAGTATGTACCTGTATGTCATCTCCTCCTGTATTAGACCTCGTTCACACGTTACTTGGTCAGTATTTTTACCTCAGTATTTGTAAGCTAAATTGGCAGCCTGATAAATCCCCAGCCAACAGGAAGCCCTCCCCCCTGGCAGAATATATTAGCTCACACATACACTTAATAGACAGGTCATGTGACTGACAGCTGCCGTATTTCCTATATGGTACATTTGTTGCTCTTGTAGTTTGTCTGCTTATTAATCAGATTTAAATTTTTGAAGGATAATACCAGACTTGTGTGTGTTTTAGGACGAGTTTCATGTGTCAAGTTGTGTGTGTTGAGTTGTGTGTGGCGACATGCATGTACCGACTTTTGTGAGATGAGTTTTGTGTGGCGACATGTGTGTAGCAACTTTTTGTGTGTCGAGTTGCATGTGACAGGTTAGTGTAGCAAGTTGTGTGCAGCAAGTTTTGCGCATGGTGAGATTTGCTCGTGGCGAGTTTTATGTGTGGTGCGTTTTGAGTATGTGCAAGTTTTGTGTGAGGCAACTTTTGCATGTTTTGCAACTTTTGTGCATGTGGCAATTTTTCCGCGTGTGGAAATTTCGCGTGTGGCAAGTTTTCCATGTGGCAGGTTTTGCACGTGGGGAGTTTTGAGCGCCGACTTTTGTGTTTCGACTTTTATGTGGCGAGGTTGGTGTATGTGTGGTAAAATGTGTGCTGAAGGTGGTATATGTGTTCAAGCACGTGGTAGTGTGTGGCGCATTTTGTGTGTGTGTTCATATCCCCGTGTGTGGTGAGTATCCCATGTCGGGGTCCCACCTTAGCAACTGTACGGTATATACTCTTTGGCGCCATCACTCTCACTCTTTAAGTCCCCCTTGTTCACATCTGACAGCTGTCAATTTGCCTCCAACACTTTTCCTTTCACTTTTTCCCCATTATGTAGATAGGGGCAAAATTGTTTGGTGAATTGTAATGCACGGGGTTAAAATTTCGCCTCACAACATAGCCTATGACGCTCTCAGGGTCCAGACATGTGACTGTGCAAAATTTTGTGGCTGTAGCTGCGACGGTGCAGATGCCAATCCCGGACATGCACACATACATACACACATACACACATTCAGCTTTATATATTACATTTTGTGTGACATCGCTCTCTTATTTAAGGACATAAAAATTCAAAATTTGAAAATTGCTAAATTTTCACCATATTTCCATTTTTTTCCTAAATAAATGCAAGTAATATCGAAGAAATTTTTCCACTAACATGAAGTACAATATGTCACGAAAAAAATAGTCTCAGAATCAGTGGGATCCGTTAAATCATTCCAGAGTTATAACCACATAAAGTGACAGTGGTCAGAATTGTAAAAACTCGCTTGGTCATTAAGTACAAAATTGTCTCTGTCACTAATGAGTTAAATACATGTACAGTAATTTGCACACACACTGTACTAATTGTATTTGTCACTGACCCCTGTATATCTATCTGTATATATATATATATATATATATATATATATATATATATATATATATATATATATATATATATATATATCTATTCTACAGCTCTGGCAAAAATTATCATCAAAACCCTGTCATGGGCAAATCAATCTCCAGACCTGAACCCCATTGAAAACCTCTGTAATGTAATCAAGAGGATGATGGATAGTCACAAGCTATCAAACAAAGAAGAACTGCTTTGCGCCAGGAGAAGTGTGAAAGACTGGTGGAAAGCATGCCCAAACGCATGAAATCTGTGATTAAAAATCATGGTTATTTCACAAAATATTGATTTCTGAACTCTTCCTGAGTTAAAACATTAGTATTGTTGTTTCTAAATGATTATGAACTTGTTTTCTTTGCATTATTTGAGGTCTGAAAGCACTGTTTTTTTTTTTATTTTGACCATTTCTCCTTTTCGGAAAAAATACAAAATGTATTGCTTAGAAATTCGGAGACATGCTGTCAGAAGTTTATAGAATACTAGATGGCAGCCCGATTCTAAAGAATCGGGAGTCTAGAATCCATATATACTTTATTTATTCAAATGTAAGAATAATACAATTAATAAATAATAGTAAGAAAGAACAAAAAATGGCTGCACTCACCAGCTCTTGACAATTCTTGTTATTTAAGGTACAGTTACACAGGATCCATGAACATGCTTATGAGGGGAGGCAGTATATGGAGAAAACACCAAACAAAAGTTCAAAATTGGTGTGAAAATGTCACTGAACCACTTCACAACTAAATATATATAGTTTTGGTAAATGGTATCATTTTTTTTACGAAATTCGGCAGGAGCTTGAAGAGCAACGTCACTGGGCCCGCCTCCACGCAGTAGAAACTTGCTGTGAGGTAAAAATTCAAAAATCACACCAAAATGGCGGGCGGAGTGTGTCACAGTACGGCACGTTTCTGATTGGTCGCTCGCAGCAGGCGGCAACCAATCAGACACTGGACACTGTTGACGTCACTTATCTCCGGACATTAGCTCCGGACATTAGCTCCGGACAAAGCCACGGAAGTTGGCACAAATTGCAGGAAGTAGTATTCTAGGCAATTATATATTAGAAATGAACAATTTACATTTTACTCAAAAATATACTTATAAAGAGAAAAATCAGACAAACTGAACATTTTGCAGTGGTCTCTTAATTTTTGCCAGAGCCGTATATGTATTTACTGTATGTAATTAATCTCTTATTAATAATAATAATAATAATTTTATATAGCACCAACATATTCCGCAGCACTTTACATTTTAGAGGGTACATACAATAGACATTACAGCATAACAATAAACACATAGATCAAAACAGATGCCAAGAGGAATGAGGGCCCTGCTCGCAAGCTTATAATCTACTAGATGGTGGCCCGATTCTAACGCATCGGGTATTCTAGAATATGCATGTCCACATAGTATATTGCCCTGCGACGTAGTATATTGCCCAGCGACGTAGTATATTGCCCAGCCCACGTAGTATATTGCCCAGTGACGTAGTATGTTGCCCAGTGACATAGTATATTGCCCAGCCACGTAGTATATTGCCCAGCCACGTAGTATATTGTCCAGCCACGTAGTATATTGCCCAGTGACATAGTATATTGCCCAGTCACGTAGTATATTGCCCAGTCACGTAGTATACAGCACAGAGCCACATAGTATATTGCACAGCGATGTAGTATACAGCACAGAGCCACGTAGTATATTGCACAGCGACGTAGTATACAGCACAGAGCCACGTAGTATATTGCCCAGTGACGTAGTATATTGCCCAGCGACGTAGTATATTACCCAGTCACGTATGTCACAGGTTAAAAAATAAAAAATAAACATTCTCACCTAACGATACGAGGGCCCCTTATAGTTTAACATACTCACCATTCTTGTCGCTGCTCCTCAGCGTCCCGTCTCTCTGCCTCCTGGGATCCAACGGCGCTGTGCCAATGGGCGCGCGGCTGCTGCCATCTTCAGTTCCCAGGATGCTTTGCGAAATTACCCAGTTGACTTAGCGGTCTCACAAGACCGCTAGGTCTTCTGGGTAATTTCGCAATGCATCGCTGGGAAAGGAAGATGGCGGCAGGTGCGAGCAGACAACGGAGGGTGAGTATAGCAGGTTTTTTGTTTTTTTACTATTTTTAACATTACTTTTTTTAATATTGATGCCGCATAGGCAGCATCAATAGTAAAAGGTTGGGGACACAAAGGGTTAATAGCGGCGGTAATGGAGTGCGTTACCTGCGGCATAACGCGGTCCATTACCGCCGGCATTAACCCTGTGTTAGCGGTGACCAGAGGGGAGTATGGAGCGGGCGCCAGGGACAGTGACTGCGGGGAGCATTGAGCGGAGCGCCGGGGACACTGCGGGGAGTATGGACTGGAGCGCCGGGGACACTGACTGCGGGGAGTATGGAGCGGAGCGCCGGGGACACTGCGGGGAGTATGTACCGGAGTGCCAGGGACACTGATTGCGGGGAGTATGGAGCGGAGCGCCGGGGACAATGACTGCGGGAAGCATGGAGCAGAGCACCGGGGACCCTGCGGGGAGTATAGAGCGGAACGCCGGGGACACTAACTGCGGGGAGTATAAAGCGGAGCGCCGGGGACACTGCGGGGAGTATGGAGCGGAGCGCCAGGGACACTGACTGCGGGGAGTATGGAACGGATCGCCGGGGACACTGACTGCGGGGAGTAAGGAGCGGCCATTTTCTTCTAGACTGTGCCCGTCGCTGATTGGTCGCGGCAGCCATGACAGGCAGCTGGCGAGACCAATCAGCAAATGAATAACCGTGACAGAAGGACAGACAGACGGAAGTGACCCTTAGACAATTATATAGTAAATGAGGAAAAAGGGAGACACAAAAGGTGGATGGTAACAATTGCTTTTGTTGTTCGGACCAGCCAAAGTGTAAGAATCGGGTGTTCATGTAAAGCTGCATGAACCGATTATCAGCTTAAGTATGCAACAGTACAGACACAAAGGGCTACTAAATGCATAAAGCATGTGAAAACATGATGCGAGGAACCTGGTTATGGTAACATTTTTGAATGGGCAACACAGGGATAGTTAGGTTAATGCGTTGAGATGGTAGGCCTGTCTGAACAAGTATGTTTTTAGGGCACGCTTAAAACTGTGGGGAGTGGGGATTAATCGTATGCACCTGGGTATTGCATTGCAAAGAATTGGCGCAGCACGTGAAAAGTCTTTGAGACGGGAGTGACAGGTTCTAATTATTGAGGATGCTAACCTCAGGTCATTAGCAGAATAGAGGGCACAGGTAGGGTGGTAGACTGAGACGAGGGAGGAGATGTAGGGTGGTGCTGAGCCATGGAGTGCTTTGTGGGTGAGGGTAATACATTTTTACTGGATTCTGGAGTGGATGGGTAACCAGTGTAATGACTGGCAGAAGGTAGAGGCATCGGTGTAATGATTGGTGAGCAATATGATCCTGGCTCCTGCATTTAAGACAGTTTGGAGAGGGGAAGGTTTGGTAAGAGGGAGACCGATTAGTAGAGAGTTACAATAGTCCAGACAAGAAAGAATAAAGGAAACAGTGAGAGTTTTTGCAGAGTCGAAAGTAAGAAAGGGTCGAATTCTAGAAATGTTTTTGAGGTGCAGATAACAAGAGCGAGCCCGTGATCAGATGTGGGAGGTGAATGAAAGCTCGGAATCAAGTATGACCCCAAGTCAGCGGGCATGTTGCTGGGGAGTAATGGTGGAACAACACACGGAAATGGAAATGTCGGGCATAGGTGCATTAGTAAAGGGAGGAAACACAATGAGTTCAGTTTTTGACAGGTCTAGTTTCAGATAGAGGAAGGACATGATGTTAGAGACAGCGGTAAGACAATTAGTGGTGTTTTCTAAAAAGGCAGGCGTGATATCAGGAGGAGTGTATAATTGGGTGTCATCAGCATAGAGAAGGTACTGGAAGTCAAATTTACTGATTGTTTGACCAATAGGGGCAGTATACAAAGAGAAGGGGAAGGGGTCTAGGACCGATCCTGGAGGAACCCCAACAGTAAGGGGGAGAGGAGAAGGAGCCAGCAAAAGATAAAATGAAGGAGCGGTCAGAAAGATAGGATAATAACCAGGAGAGAACGATGTCTTTGAGGCCAATGGAGCGGGCATAGTGAGGAGGAGCTGATGATCCACAGTGTCGAATGCTGCAGAGAGATCCAAGAAAATTAGCAGGGAGCAGTGACCATTAGATTTAGCTGTTAGTAGATCATTAGAGACTTTAGTAAGGGCAGTTTCGGTAGAGTGTAAAGAGCGGTAACCAGATTGTAGAGGGTAGAGAAGAGAGTTATCTGAGAGATAGCGGATAAGAAGGGAGTGGACCAGGCATTCCAGGAGTTTAGAGATGAAGGGAAGATTAGAAACAGGTCTATAGTTAGCGGCACACTTTTGATCGAGGGATGGGTTTTTAAGTAATGGATTTATGATGGCATACTTAAATGAGGAGGGAAAGATACCAGAAGAGAGAGGTTGAATATTTTTGTTAGGTGAGTGGTGGTAGCAGGGGAAAGGGACTGGAGGAGATGTGACGGAATGGGGTCACTGGTGCAAGTGGTCGGGCGAGAAGATGCAAGGAGCCTGATTACTTCTTCTGTGACTGGTTCAAAGTCAGAGAGTGAGCTAGTTGCAATGGAGGAGGGAGGATAGTGCATAGTATGAGGGGATTGGGAGATAATTTCCTGTCGGATATGATCAATTATTTCTTTGAAATAATTGGCCAGATTGTCAGCGTGGAGAACCGTGGTTGGGGCCTGCACTCTTGGGTTGAGTAGGGAATGAAAAGTGTCAAAGAGACGTTTTGGGTTCTTGGGTAGTGAGGTGATGAGGGTGTTGAACTAGGAGAGGTGAAGGGCAGTATTGTATGTTTTAAGCATAAACTTATAATGGATGAAATCTTCAGGTAGATTGGATTTTCCCCACAGACGCTCGGCGCATCTGCCGTACCGCTTCAGGAAACATGTTGGCAGCGTGTGCCATGGTTGCCACCATCTGTGCCGTGTTGATCTATGTATAGGAGGTGCACTTTCATCCAGGGCACGTTGCAGTGTTTCATTGTAATGCTTCAGTGCAGAATCAGGACATGAGAGGGAGGAGATAGGGGCCAGTGATAACTGCAACTTCTACATAAGTTTCTGGATGTTAATGGCTTCTATCCTGTCAGCTCCTGCTGTTCTTTTACACTATGTGGCTGCTAAATTGCCGGCTTTTCTTCTAGCTAGCTATCTATGTAATATATACACATATATATATTTATGTGTGTGTCACTGACATCTATATAGCTATGTATTCTACAGTCATGGCCAAAAGTATTGACACCCCTGCAATTCTGTCAGATAATACTCATTTTCTTCCTGAAAATGATTGCAAACACAAACTGTTTGGCATTATTATCTTCATTTAATTTGTCTTAAATGAAAAAACACAAAAAGAATTGTCCTAAAGCCAAATTGGATATAATTCAACACCAAACATAAAAAAGGGGTGGACAAAAGTATTGGCACTGTTCGAAAAATCATGTGATGCTTCTCTAATTTGTGTAATTAACAGCACCTGTAACTTACCTGTGGCACCTAAGAGGTGTTGGCAGTAACTAAATCACACTTGCAGCCAGTTGACATGGATTAAAGTTGACTCAACCTCTGTCCTGTGTCCTTGTGTGTACCACATTGAGCATGGAGAAAAGAAAGAAGACCAAAGAACTGTCTGAGGACTTGAGAAACCAAATTGTGAGGAAGCATGAGCAATCTCGAGGCTACAAGTCCATCTCCAAAGACCTGAATGTTCCTGTGTCTACCATGCGCAGTGTCATCAAGAAGTTTAAAGAACATGGCACTGTGGCTAACCTCCCTAGATGTGGATGGAAAAGAAAAATTGACAAGAGATTTCAACGCAAGATTGTGTGGATGTTGGATAAAGAACCTCGACTAACATCTAAACAAGTTCAAGCTGCCCTGCAGTCCGAGGGTACAACGGTGTCAACCCGTACTATCCGTCGGCGTCTGAATGAAAAGGGACTGTATGGTAGGAGACCCAGGAAGACCCCACTTCTTACCCCGAGACATAAAAAAGCCAGGCTGAAGTTTGCCAAAACTTACCTGAAAAAGCCTAAAACGTTTTGGAAGAATGTTCTCTGGTCAGATGAGACAAAAGTAGAGCTTTTTGGGCAAAGGCATCAACATAGAGTTTACATGAGAAAAAAAGAGGCATTCAAAGAAAAGAACACAGTCCCTACAGTCAAACATGGCGGAGGTTCCCTGATGTTTTGGGGTTGCTTTGCTGCCTCTGGCACTGGACTGCTTGACCGTGTGCATGGCATTATGAAGTCTGAAGACTACCAACAAATTTTGCAGCATAATGTAGGGCCCAGTGTGAAAAAGCTGGGTCTCCCTCAGAGGTCATGGGTCTTCCAGCACAATGACCCAAAACACCCTTCAAAAAGCACTAGAAAATGGTTTGAGAGAAAGCACTGGAGACTTCTAAGGTGGCCAGCATTGAGTCCAGACCTGAATCCCATAGAACACCTGTGGAGAGATCTAAAAATCGCAGTTTGGAGAAGGCCCCCTTCAAATATCAGGGCGCTGGAGCAGTTTGCCAAAGAAGAATGGTCTAAAATTCCAGCAGAGCATTGTAAGAAACTCATTGATGGTTACCGGAAGAGGTTGGTCGCAGTTATTTTGGCTAAACGTTCTGCAACCAAGTATTAGGCTGAGGGTGCAATACTTTTGTCTGGCCCATTTTTGGAATTTTGTGTGAAATGATCAATGTTTTGCTTTTTGCTTCATTCTTGTTTGTGTTTTTTCATTTAACCCCTTAGTGACAGAGCCAATTTGGTACTTAATGACCGAGCCAATTTTTGCAATTCTGACCACTGTCACTTTATGAGGTTATAACTCTGGAACGCTTCAACGGATCCCGCTGATTCTGAGATTGTTTTTTCGTGACATATTGTACTTCATGTTAGTGGTAACATTTCTTCGATATTACTTGCGATTATTTATGAAAAAAACGGAAATATGGCGAAAATTTTTAAAATTTTGCAATTTTCAAACTTTGTATTTTTATGCCCTTAAATCAGAGAGATATGTCACGAAAAATAGTTAATAAATAACATTTCCCACATGTCTACTTTACATCAGCACAATTTTGGAAACAAAATTTTTTTTTGTTAGGGAGTTATAAGGGTTAAAAGTTGACCAGCAATTTCTCATTTTTACAACACCATTTTTTTTTAGGGACCACATCACATTTGAAGTCATTTTGAGGGGTCTATATGATAGAAAATAATGAAGTGTGACACCATTCTAAAAACTACACCCCTCAAGGTTCTCAAAACCACATTCAAGAAGTTTATTAACCCTTTACGTGCTTCACAGGAACTGAAGCAATGTGGAAGGAAAAAATGAACATTTAACTTTTTTTTGCAAACATCTTAATTCAGAACCATTTTTTTTATTTTCACAAGTGTAAAAACAGAAATGTAACCATAAATTTTGTTATGCAATTTCTCCTGAATACTCCAATACCCCATATGTGGGGGTAAACCACTGTTAGGGCGCACCGCAGAACTTAGAAGTGAAGGAGCGCCGTTTTACTTTTTCAATGTTGAATTGGCTGGAAATGAGATTGGATGCCATGTCGCGTTTGGAGAGCCCCTGATGTGCCTAAACAGTGGAAACCCCCCACAAGTGACACCATTTTGGAAACTAGACCCCTTAAGGAACTTATCTAGATGTGTGGTGAGCACTTTGAACCCCCAAGTGCTTCACAGAAGTTTATAACGTAGAGCCGTGAAAATAAAAAAATCGCTTTTGTTTACACAAAAATGATCTTTTTGCCCACAAATTCTTATTTTCACAAGGGTAACAGGAGAAATTAGACCACAAAAGTTGTTGTGCGATTTCTCCTGAATACGTCGATACCCCATATGTGAGGGTAAACCACTGTTTGGGCGCACCGCAGAGCTTGGAAGTGAAGGAGCGCCGTTTTACTTTTTCAATGTAGAATTGGCTGGAATTGAGATTGGACGCCATGTCGCGTTTGGAGAGCCCCTGATGTGCCTAAACAGTGGAAACCCCCCACAAGTGACACCATTTTGGAAACTAGACCCCTTAAGGAACTTATCTAGATGTGTGGCGAGCACTTTGAACCCCCATGTGCTTCACAGAAGTTTATAACGTAGAGCCGTGAAAAAAAAAAATCGCATTTTTTCTACAAAAATGATCTTTTTGCCCACAAATTTTTATTTTCACAAGGGTAACAGGAGAAATTAGACCACAAAAGTTGTTGTGCAATTTCTCCTGAGTATGCTGATACCCAATATGTGGGGGTAAACCACTATTAGGGCGCACCGCAGAGCTTGGAAGAGAAGGAGTGCCGTTTTACTTTTTCAATGTAGAATTGGCTGGAATTGAGATCGGACGCCATGTCGCGTTTGGAGAGCCCCTAATGTGCCTAAACAGTAGAAATCCCCCACAAGTGACCCCATTTTGGAAACTAGACCCCCCATGGAACTTATCTAGATGTGTGGTGAGAACCTTGAATGCCCAAGTGCTTCACAGAAGTTTATAATGCAGAGCCGTGAAAATAAAAAATATTTTTTTTTTCCACAAAAAAGATATTGTAGCCCCCAAGTTTTTATTTTTACAAGGGTAACAAGAGAAATTGGACCCCAAAAGTTGTTGTCCAATTTGTCTTGAGTATGCTGGTACCCCATATGTGGGGGTAAACCACTGTTTGGGCGCACGGCAGAGCTCGGAAGGAAGGAGCGCCGTTTTGGAATGCAGACTTTGATAGAATGGTCTGCGGGTATTATGTTGCATTTGCAGAGCCCATGATGTACCTAACCAGTAGAAACCCTCCACAAGTGACCCCATTTTGGAAACTAGACCCCCAAGGAACTTATCTAGATGTGTGGTGAGAACTTTGAATGCCCAAGTGCTTCACAGAAGTTTAGAATGCAGAGTCGTGAAAATAAAAAATATTTTTTTTTTCACAAAAAAGATTTTGTAGCCCCCAAGTTTTTATTTTCACAAGGGTAACAGGAGAAATTGGACTGCAATAGTTGTTGTCCAATTTATCCCGAGTACGCTAATGTGCCATATGTGGGGGTAAACCACTGTTTGGGCGCACGGCAGAGCTCGGAAGGGAAGGAGCGCCTTTTTGGAATGCAGACTTTGATAGAATGGTCTGTGGGCATTATGTTGCGATTGCAGAGCCCCTGATATACCTAAACTGTAGTAACCCCCCACAAGTGACCCCATTTTGGAAACTAGACCCCCCAAGGAACTTATCTAGATGTGTGGTGAGAACTTTGAATGCCCAAGTGCTTCACAGAAGTTTAGAATGCAGAGTCGTGAAAATAAAAAATATTTTTTTTTTTCACAAAAAAGATTTTGTAGCCCCCAAGTTTTTATTTTCACAAGGGTAACAAGAGAAATTGGACCCCAGAAGTTGTTGTCCAATTTATCCCGAGTACGCTGATGCCCCATATGTGGGGGTAACCCACTGTTTGGGCGCACGGCAGAGCTCAGAAGGGAGGGAGCACCATTTGACTTTTTGAGCGCAAAATTGGCTGTCGTGTTTGGAGACCCCCTGATGTACCTAAACAGTGGAAACCCCCCAATTCTAGCTCCAACCCCTAACCCTAATCCCAACCTGATCCATAATCCTAATCACTAACCCTAACCATAATCACAACCCTTACCCCAAAACAACCCTAATGTCAACCCTAACCATAACCCTAATCAAAACCCTAAATCCAACACACCCCTAATCCTAATCTCAACCCTAACCTCAAACCTAACCCTAATCCCAATACACCCCTAATCACAACCCTAACCTTAACCCTAATCCCAAACCTAACCCTAATCCCAAGCGTAACCCTAATGCCAACCCTAACCCTAATACCAACCCTAATCCAAACCCTAAACCTAATCCCAGCTCTAACCCTAACTTTAGCCCCAACCCTAGCCCTAACTTTAGCCCCAACCCTAACCCTAGCCCTAAGGCTACTTTCACACTTGCGTTGTTTGGCATTCCGTCGCAATCCGTCGTTTTGGACAAGAAACGGATCCTGCAAATGTGCCCGCAAGATGCGTTTTTTGCCCATAGTATTGCCGACGGATCGTGACGGATGGCCACACGTCGCGTCCGTCGTGCACTGGATCAGTTGTGTTTTGGCGGAGCGTCGGCACAAAAAAACGTTCAATGAAACGTTTTTTTGTACGTCGCATCCGCCATTTCTGACCGCGCATGCGTGGCCGTAACTCCGCCCCCTCCTCCCCAGGACATAGATTGGGCAGCGGATGCGTTGAAAAACTACAGCTGCTGCCCACGTTGTGCACAATTTTCACAACGTGCGTCGGTATGTCGGGCCGACGCATTGCGACGGCCCCGTACCGACGTAAGTGTGAAAGAAGCCTAACCCTAAATTTAGCCCCAACCCTAACCCTAAATTTAGCCCCAACCCTAACCCTAAATTTAGCCCCAACCCTAGCCCTAACCCTACCCCTAGCCCTACCCCTACCCCTAACCTAACCCTACCCCTAACCTAACCCTACCCCTAACCCTAACCCTAACCTAACCCTAACCTAACCCTACCCCTAACCTAACCCTAGCCGTAACCCTACCCCTAACCCTAACCTAACCCTACCCCTAACCTAACCCTAGCCGTAACCCTACCCCTAACCTAACCCTAGCCCTAACCCTACCCTACCCCTACCCCTAACCCTACCCCTACCCCTACCCCTAACCCTACCCCTACCCCTAACCCTAACCTAACCCTAGCCCTAACCCTACCCCTACCTTACCCCTACCCCTAACCCTACCCCTAACCCTACCCCTAACCCTACCCCTGCCCCTAACCCTACCCCTAACCCTACCCCTAACCCTAACCCTACCCCTACCCCTAACCCTACCCCTAACCCTAACCCTAATTTTAGCCCTAACCGCTGTTCTCCTGCCGGCCGGCAGATGGAGACAGATGGCGGGCGCACTGGGCATGCGTCCGCCATGTTCTTCTGCCGGCGGCCAGGAGGAGCAGCAAGAGGATCCAGGGACCTAGGTGAGTATGCTAGGGTCCCCGAATCCCCCTATTTCTCTGTCCTCTGATGTGCGATCACATCAGAGGACAGAGAATTACACTTTACTTTTTTTTTTTTTTTTTGCGGTCGCCGGTAAACAGTTAATTACCGGCGATCGCAAAACAGGGGTCGCTAAAACCGACCCCCGATCATGCTCTTTGGGGTCTCGGCTACCCCAGGCAGCCGAGACCCCAAAGATTCTCCCGGTGCCGGCCGGCGGGCGCACTGCGCATGCGCCCGCCATTTTGAAGATGGCGGCGCCCACCGGGAGACACGAGGAGCATCGGGGGAGCTAGGTGAGTATTGGGGGGCCACCTGGGACCCCTTTTCTCTGTCCTCCGATGTGCGATCACATCGGAGGACAGAGAAATTAAAAAGAGATCGCTTTTTTTTTTTTTTTTTTTTTTTGCGATCGCCGGTAAACGGTTAATTACCGGCGATCGCAAATGCGGGGTGGGTTAAAAACCCCCCGAATCATGTTCTCTGGGGTCTCGGCTACCCTCGGCAGCCGAGACCCCGGAGAAAGTCGGCCTGTGGGGGGCGCTATACACTTTTTCCACAGCGCCGTTAATTAACGGCGCTGTGGTTTAAGTACCCTTAGCGGCCGCCGTTAAAAGGCGTATCGGCGGTCGCTAAGGGGTTAAGACAAATTAAATGAAGATAATAATACCAAAGAATTTGTGTTTGCAACCTTTTCAGGAAGAAACTGAGTATTATCTGGCAGGGGTGTCAATACTTTTGGCCATGACTGTATGTGTACCTATTCTATCGATTCTATTCTAACCTGTCATGCTGTGATTTTACTGTAAGCGGCAGATGAATTGCTGGCTTTTCAAAGGACACCGTTGCGTAAAAATCAGACGGCACTCATGGTCTGAGTGCTGTGCAATTTTTTTTCTGGCACCCATAGTCTTGCATTGGCGAGTCTAAGCCGAGTCTTGGTGCCAGTCGCAGCCTGCTGCGATTTTACACGCACAACGAATACACCTGAGAAAATAAACGGTGATGTGAGCTGCCCCATAGATTAAAACTGGGCCGAGTGCTATGCGATGTTTTCTAGCATAGAATTCGGCCATATTCTACAGTAGTGTGACTCCAGCCTAAGGCTCATGTCAGTGCAGTTATAAGGTTAGACTTTCCTATACCCAGTTTGTAAAGTGCAGTTGACAAATCACTGTGCTATTAGACAAGGGTTCATGGTACATATAGAAATCTATGTAAGTGTTCGGCCCTAGAGTCCACTGCTCCCCGAGTAGACTTTCTGCTCTGTATGAAGCCATATTCACACTTCCATGATATTTTCACATCCTCAGTAAACACTGATGGCAGTTTTCTAAGCTGCTTCTACCAGCCAGTCAGTGAAATACAACCAGCGCACAGGTACAACACGAGCGTCTGCGTGCTGTCGAGTTTTTATTTGTGGACATATACCCTTGAATGAGTGAGTTTGATCCACAAATAGAGGACCGCAGTAAGATGTGTCTCCGTTTTCTTTGTAAGAACGCCAAAAAAGAAATTAAAACACCCATGGAATTTAATTTGACCATCTGCTGTCTGCCACAGAGAGTCACCAGGAGGAACAGATTCAAAAGCGTGTGGCCCTATTGTGTTGTCTTTCTACTGTAAGGCTGAATTCAGACGTCGTATCACGGTCCATGTACAGACTGGACTGGCCATGAGTGTACTGACCTAAATTTGAGAGCTTCATAGGAATATGTGAGGCTGTCAGCTTCTTGTCAGGAGCCTCCCCTGGTCATACGATGCATCGCATTCTGTACTCAGGTGGTGATACACCAACCAAACCTATATAGAAAAGAAATACCAAATATGCTAATAAGTATGAAAATTGGATACTGTAAGCACAAATAAATCCCAAAAGAAAAAAGGTATCCAAAATAGCAAATGTCACATATATAAACTTTATTAGGTAACAATTAAAAACATGATTGTACAACAAAATTTAAAATCATACATAACATGATAAAAAGACAAAGATAATAAAAACATGAAGATGATATAGTGAGGGGGCAAGGTACGCCGTCCGGCCAGCACATATATTTAGTTATAAAAGTCCATCCAATATTAGTAGCCAAAGTAGCAATGGTAATGCTACCTATAACATATACATTCAATTAATATCCATGTGTATATATATAAAAAAAATGAAAGTGCATAGTGCATAATATAAACGATATAGTATCATTGAATGTAAGCAACAATAACCACAAAAAAATATGAGGATGATAGAAAGTCAATACATGTTGAAATACTAACCAAAACAGCACACGCTGCCCCCTCACTGCCCTCCAACGCGTGGGGAATAAGACACCTCTACATTGAATATTTTTACAAAAAGCTGGAAAAAAACCATTGTTCATTCAAACCACAGGGGGTAATGCTCTTTAAGAGTGTGATCCATCTACACTCTTTTTGGACTAGTTTCTTACTTAGATCACCCCTTCTGTTTCCAGAATAGAGACGATTAGAGTTGAGCGACCTTGACCTTTTTAGAGTCGAGCCGGGTTTTGCGAAACCCGACTATGTCCAAAGTCGGGTCGAGTGAAATCGGCCGATTATGACGTAAAGTCGGGATCGACCGAAACACGAAACCCAATGCAAGTCAATGGGGCAGCATAGTCGGCAGTGAGTGGGGGCCAGGAAAACACCTAGAGTGCCCATTTTAATGTCAAAACCATCCATTCTTCTTAATGAAGCTTGTCAAGCGTAATTTACCTTATAATAATTGGAAGGCATTTGAAATTGGGGGTCATTTGGCTAAAGTTGTGGGGGGTAGGGCTGGTTCAAGTAATTAGTGGGCCCAGGAAATCTGGACCACGTCACGGCAGTGGAGCAGGGAGAGGTAAGTATTTCAACTTTGCAAGTGCTGTGAACCTGAGCAAGCAGGGGGGGCCCACTCGTTGGCATTGGCACTGGCACAGGGCCCCTCAAAGTACAGCGGTGTGTTTGCACGGCGGGGGCGCCTCCCACCGGCAGCAACACTTTTGCGTACTATGAGAGGCCCTGTGCCAGTGACGTCGCCAACTAGTATTCCTCCCCCCACCTGATGAAGGAACCTGCACTTTCATCTGCACCTTCCTCTTTGTCCCCGTGTAAGGTGGTATGGTATGCGGGAAGAGCAACCTGACTTTCAGCAGGGTCACAATGTTGTTGTGTAGCGTGCACGGGGAATGTTGCGTTATGGGTCAATGTACCAGCAGACTCATCTATCACTGGCTGGGCAATGGGCACGATGAAGTGGAAACACAGATATAGGCCCAAAGAAGAAAGTGGGCTAAATGCAGTTCAAAATTGGTAACACAGGAATAACCAGGGGGCATTGCAGTGGAGGACAACTGGAATGAGAGGCTGACACAGAGAGTAGGGCCAAATCAGTAAGTAGTCGAAATGCAGTTCAAAATTGGCAACCGTAGTAAACAGGCGGCACAGCTTTGTTCAGTGGAGGAGAACAGCAAGGAGTGGCAGACACCGATAGTAGGCCCCAAACCAACTAGTACGCCAAATGCAGTTGTTCCATTTAACCACAATTTAATGAGAGCCTGAAGATAGAAGCTCAGGAAAGGCAACCTGGGGAACACCTTGGAGTGTAACACACCATCTCTCTCCACCCCATACCCATTTTGTATGGCCTAATGCAGTGTACTTTTCTACAACTACTAAACGAGAGTCGGAAGACCGAAGCAATGGCAAGGAAACCTGGGGAACACCTTAGAGTGTAACACACCCTCTCTCTACACCCCATACCCAATTTGAAGGTCTAATGCAGTGTAGTTTCCAAGAACTACTAAACGAGAGCCGGAAGATCGAAGCTCAGGAAAGGCAACCTGGGGAACACCTTGGAGTGTAACACACCCTCTCGCTACACCCCATACCCAATTTGAAGGCCTAATGCAGCGTAGTTTCCAACAACTACTAAACGAGAGCCGGAAGATCGAAGCTCAGGAAAGGCAACCTGGGGAACACCTTGGAGTGTAACAAACCCTCTCTCTACACCCCATACCCAATTTGTAGGCCTAATGCAGCGTAGTTTCCGACAACTACTAAACGAGAGCATGAAGATCGAAGCTCAGGAAAGGCAACCTGGGGAACACCTTGGAGTGTAACACACCCTCTCTCTACACCCCATACCCAATTTGTAGGCCTAATGCAGCGTAGTTTCCGACAACTACTAAACGAGAGCCGGAATATCGAAGCTCAGGAAAGGCAACCTGGGGAACACCTTGGAGTGTAACACACCCTCTCTCTACACCCCATACCCAATTTGAAGGCCTAATGCAGTGTAGTTTCCAAGAACTACTAAACGAGAGCCGGAAGATCGAAGCTCAGGAAAGGCAACCTGGGGAACACCTTGGAGTGGAACACACCATCTCTCTACACCCCATACCCAATTTGAAGGCCTAATGCAGCGTAGTTTCCAACAACTACTAAACGAGAGCCGGTAGATCGAAGCTCAGGAAAGGCAACCTGGGGAACACCTTGGAGTGTAACACAACGTCTCTCTACACCACGGAAGGGATGATTCTTAGGAAGGAAGGCTGTTGGAAATAAGCATTGCGCGTCCGAGGGTGATTAGATTCTTATTAGGTATATACTCACCCTCGGACGCGCCCTGCTTCTTTATTTGGAATGAATGTTTATTTGCAATGTGGTGTTGACTTTCTCTATTATTTTGGTAATTAATGATTTTATTATTTTCATTATTTTGCATCTTCTCGGCAATAATATAAAGAAGACGCGACAGGACAACACTCGGTGGATGCCATATGTGTGTTTTCAATTTAAAAAAACTTTCAGTTAACTACTTGCAGGAGAAAGTAATTGTAGCTGGTGGCCATTTTTAGTACTGTACCAGATTTTAGTTGTGTGTTTGTTTTTAATGTTAAAATGTCTGCATTTGATATCTCACCAGTATTTTCTTTTTTATAAGCAAAATACTTATTTTTATATTTTCTGATGTTGGTTCCAGGGGTACACGGCCAGCAGTGCCCTGGTCAGTGTAGTAGTAGTTGAAAGAATGGACCGCAGACAGGCATCGAAGGCCTAAAATAAAAACACATGGCTGTAGGCAATTTTAAATTGGTTCCAGGGGTACACGGACAGCAGTGGTGTGGTCAGTGGAGGCCTAGTGGAAGGAGTGACCGCAGACAGGCATCGAAGGCCTAAAATAATAACACATGGCTGTAGGCAATTTTAAATTGGTTCCAGGGGTACACGGGCAGCAGTGACCTGGTCAGTGTAGTAGTAGTTGAAAGAATGGACCGCAGACAGGCATCGAAGGCCTAAAATAAAAAAATTGGGCTGGCTGTAGGCAATTTTAAATTGGTTCCAGGGGTACACGGACAGCAGTGGTGTGGTCAGTGGAGGCCTAGTGGAAGGAGTGACCGCAGACAGGCATCGAAGGCCTAAAATAATAACACATGGCTGTAGGCAATTTTAAATTGGTTCCAGGGGTACACGGACAGCAGTGGTGTGGTCAGTGGAGGCCTAGTGGAAGGAGTGACCGCAGACAGGCATCGAAGGCCTAAAATAATAACACATGGCTGTAGGCAATTTTAAATTGGTTCCAGGGGTAGACGGGCAGCAGTGACCTGGTCAGTGTAGTAGTAGTTGAAAGAATGGACCGCAGACAGGCATCGAAGGCCTAAAATAAAAAAATTGGGCTGGCTGTAGGCAATTTTAAATTGGTTCCAGGGGTACACGGGCAGCAGTGACCTGGTCAGTGTAGTAGTAGTTGAAAGAATGGACCGCAGACAGGCATCGAAGGCCTAAAATAAAAAAATTGGGCTGGCTGTAGGCAATTTTAAATTGGTTCCAGGGGTACACGGGCAGCAGTGGTCTGGTCAGTGGAAGTCTAGTGGAAGGAGTGACCGCAGACAGGCTTCCAAGGCCTAACATAACAAACTTGGGCTGGCTGTAGGCACTTTTAAATTGGTTCCAGGGGTACACGGGCAGCAGTGACCTGGTCAGTGTAGTTGTAGTTGAAAGAATGGACCGCAGACAGGCATCGAAGGCCTAAAATAAAAAAATTGGGCTGGCTGTAGGCAATTTTAAATTGGTTCCAGGGGTACACGGGCAGCAGTGGTGTGGTCAGTGGAGGCCTAGTGGAAGGAGTGACCGCAGACAGGCATCGAAGGCCTAAAATAATAACACATGGCTGTAGGCAATTTTAAATTGGTTCCAGGGGTACACGGGCAGCAGTGACCTGGTCAGTGTAGTAGTAGTTGAAAGAATGGACCGCAGACAGGCATCGAAGGCCTAAAATAAAAAAATTGGGCTGGCTGTAGGCAATTTTAAATTGGTTCCAGGGGTACACGGGCAGCAGTGACCTGGTCAGTGTAGTAGTAGTTGAAAGAATGGACCGCAGACAGGCATCGAAGGCCTAAAATAAAAAAATTGGGCTGGCTGTAGGCAATTTTAAATTGGTTCCAGGGGTACACGGGCAGCAGTGACCTGGTCAGTGTAGTAGTAGTTGAAAGAATGGACCGCAGACAGGCATCGAAGGCCTAAAATAAAAAAATTGGGCTGGCTGTAGGCAATTTTAAATTGGTTCCAGGGGTAGACGGGCAGCAGTGACCTGGTCAGTGTAGTAGTAGTTGAA
Source organism: Ranitomeya imitator (assembly GCF_032444005.1). NCBI lineage: Eukaryota > Metazoa > Chordata > Amphibia > Anura > Dendrobatidae > Ranitomeya > Ranitomeya imitator. Next base: position 411,997,571 of record NC_091285.1, read on the forward strand.
AGAATGGACCGCAGACAGGCATCGAAGGCCTAAAATAAAAAAATTGGGCTGGCTGTAGGCAATTTTAAATTGGTTCCAGGGGTACACGGGCAGCAGTGACCTGGTCAGTGTAGTAGTAGTTGAAAGAATGGACCGCAGACAGGCATCGAAGGCCTAAAATAAAAAAATTGGGCTGGCTGTAGGCAATTTTAAATTGGTTCCAGGGGTACACGGGCAGCAGTGGTGTGGTCAGTGGAGGCCTAGTGGAAGGAGTGACCGCAGACAGGCATCGAAGGCCTAAAATAATAACACATGGCTGTAGGCAATTTTAAATTGGTTCCAGGGGTACACGGGCAGCAGTGACCTGGTCAGTGTAGTAGTAGTTGAAAGAATGGACCGCAGACAGGCATCGAAGGCCTAAAATAAAAAAATTGGGCTGGCTGTAGGCAATTTTAAATTGGTTCCAGGGGTACACGGACAGCAGTGGTGTGGTCAGTGGAGGCCTAGTGGAAGGAGTGACCGCAGACAGGCATCGAAGGCCTAAAATAATAACACATGGCTGTAGGCAATTTTAAATTGGTTCCAGGGGTACACGGACAGCAGTGGTGTGGTCAGTGGAGGCCTAGTGGAAGGAGTGACCGCAGACAGGCATCGAAGGCCTAAAATAATAACACATGGCTGTAGGCAATTTTAAATTGGTTCCAGGGGTAGACGGGCAGCAGTGACCTGGTCAGTGTAGTAGTAGTTGAAAGAATGGACCGCAGACAGGCATCGAAGGCCTAAAATAAAAAAATTGGGCTGGCTGTAGGCAATTTTAAATTGGTTCCAGGGGTACACGGGCAGCAGTGACCTGGTCAGTGTAGTAGTAGTTGAAAGAATGGACCGCAGACAGGCATCGAAGGCCTAAAATAAAAAAATTGGGCTGGCTGTAGGCAATTTTAAATTGGTTCCAGGGGTACACGGGCAGCAGTGGTGTGGTCAGTGGAGGCCTAGTGGAAGGAGTGACCGCAGACAGGCATCGAAGGCCTAAAATAATAACACATGGCTGTAGGCAATTTTAAATTGGTTCCAGGGGTACACGGGCAGCAGTGACCTGGTCAGTGTAGTAGTAGTTGAAAGAATGGACCGCAGACAGGCATCGAAGGCCTAAAATAAAAAAATTGGGCTGGCTGTAGGCAATTTTAAATTGGTTCCAGGGGTACACGGACAGCAGTGGTGTGGTCAGTGGAGGCCTAGTGGAAGGAGTGACCGCAGACAGGCATCGAAGGCCTAAAATAATAACACATGGCTGTAGGCAATTTTAAATTGGTTCCAGGGGTACACGGACAGCAGTGGTGTGGTCAGTGGAGGCCTAGTGGAAGGAGTGACCGCAGACAGGCTTCCAAGGCCTAACATAACAAACTTGGGCTGGCTGTAGGCACTTTTAAATTGGTTCCAGGGGTACACGGGCAGCAGTGGTCTGGTCAGTGGAAGTCTAGTGGAAGGAGTGACCGCAGACAGGCTTCCAAGGCCTAACATAACAAACTTGGGCTGGCTGTAGGCACTTTTAAATTGGTTCCAGGGGTACACGGGCAGCAGTGACCTGGTCAGTGTAGTAGTAGTTGAAAGAATGGACCGCAGACAGGCTTCGAAGGCCTAACATAACAAACTTGGGCTGGCTGTAGGCACTTTTAAATTGGTTCCAGGGGTACACGGGCAGCAGTGGTCTGGTCAGTGGAAGTCTAGTGGAAGGAGTGACCGCAGACAGGCTTCCAAGGCCTAACATAACAAACTTGGGCTGGCTGTAGGCACTTTTAAATTGGTTCCAGGGGTACACGGGCAGCAGTGGTCTGGTCAGTGGAAGTCTAGTGGAAGGAGTGACCGCAGACAGGCTTCCAAGGCCTAACATAACAAACTTGGGCTGGCTGTAGGCACTTTTAAATTGGTTCCAGGGGTACACGGGCAGCAGTGGTCTGGTCAGTGGAAGTCTAGTGGAAGGAGTGACCGCAGACAGGCTTCGAAGGCCTAACATAACAAAATTGGGCTGGCTGTAGGCACTTTAAATTGGTTCCAGGGGTACATGGGCAGCAGTGTATGGTCAGTGGAAGTCTAGTGGAAGGAGTGACGGCAGACAGTCTTCGAAGGCCTAACATAACAAAATTGGGCTGACTGTAGGCACTTTTAAATTGGTTCCAGGGTAACACGGCCAGCAGTGGCCTGGTCAGTGTAGTAGTTGTAGAAAGAAGGGACCGCAGACAGGCTTCGAAGGCCTAACATAACAAAAATGTCAAAACAATGGTATTGTCAGTGCCAGGCATTGAAGGATGTCAGCGCCTAGACTACACATTGGTGAAGCTGTGAGAGATAATTTTGCTAGTGGTAGAGCACTGTTTGAGCTGGGGGGGGGAACTGTCTTGTGGCCGGCGTTACAGGCACAGGGCCCCTCATATTACAACGGTGTGTCTGACGTTGGGTGCGCACCACCACCGCCAGAGACACTTTATTGTACTATGAGGGACCCAGTGGCAGTGCCGTCGACCAAAAGCGGCCACACCCACCTCTTCAGACAAACAGCACTCTCAAGGGTCCAAGCGCAAAGTGGCGATAGCACGGCCCCGTGTGGGGAGTTTGGCCATTTCGTGAGGTGGAAACATGTCGTATGCTGGACAATCAGGTGAAGAAAATTACGAGATTGGAAAAGTCATTCAGAATAGTCCACAGGCAAGACCTTTTCATAGGAAAGCTAGGTGTCAGCCGGGCAGGGTGGGGCAAAAGATTTTGAAATCCAGTTGTGGTTCATTTTAATGAAGGTTAGATCATCTACATTTTGGGTAGCCAGACGAGTCCTTTTTTCTGTTAGTATTGAACCTGCAGCACTGAATACTCTTTCTGATAGGACACTAGCTGCCGGGCAAGCAAGCTCCTGCAATGCATATTCTGCCAATTCTGGCCAGGTGTCTAATTTGGATGCCCAGTAATCAAATGGGAATGACGGTTGAGGGAGAACGTCGATAAGGGATGAAAAATAGTTTGTAACCATACTGGACAAATGTTGTCTCCTGTCACTTTGAATTGATGCTGCAGTACCTGTCCTGTCTGCGGTCATAGAAAAATCACTCCACAACCTGGTCAGAAAACCCCTCTGGCCAACGCCACTTCTGATTTCTGCCCCTCTAACACCTCTGGTCTGCTGGCCCCTGGAGCTCGTGTGAGAACGATCACGGGCGCTGTGTGCAGGGAATGCCAGAAGCAAACGGTCAACAAGAGTTGATTGTTTTGTTGCTAATATTAGTTCCAAGTTCTCATGTGGCATAATATTTTGCAATTTGCCTTTATAGCGAGGATCAAGGAGGCAGGCCAACCAGTAATCGTCATCGTTCATCATTTTTGTAATGCGTGTGTCCCTTTTGAGGATACGCAAGGCATAATCCGCCATGTGGGCCAAAGTTCCCGTTGTCAAATCTGCGGTTGTGCTTGGTTGAGGGGCAGTTGCAGGCAAATCTACGTCACTTGTGTCCCTCAAAAAACCAGAACCCGGCCTTGCCACGCCACCAATTTCCCGTGCCCCCGGGAAAGCTTCCTCATTAAAAATATACTCATCCCCATCATCCTCCTCATCCTCCACCTCCTCTTCGCCCGGTACCTCGTCATGTACACTGCCCTGACCAGACAATCGCTGACTGTCATCAAGGCTTTCCTCTTCCTCTGGTGCAGACGCCTGATCCTTTATGTGCGTCAAACTTTGCATCAGCAGACGCATTAGGGGGATGCTCATGCTTATTATGGCGTTGTCTGCACTAACCAGCCGTGTGCATTCCTCAAAACACTGAAGGACTTGACACATGTCTTGAATCTTCGACCACTGCACACCTGACAACTCCATGTCTGCCATCCTACTGCCTGCCCGTGTATGTGTATCCTCCCACAAAAACATAACAGCCCGCCTCTGTTCGCACAGTCTCTGAAGCATGTGCAGTGTTGAGTTCCACCTTGTTGCAACGTCTATGATTAGGCGATGCTGGGGAAGGTTCAAAGAACGCTGATAGGTCTGCATACGGCTGGAGTGTACAGGCGAACGGCGGATATGTGCGCAAAGTCCACGCACTTTGAGGAGCAGGTCGGATAACCCCGGATAACTTTTCAGGAAGCACTGCACCACCAGGTTTAAGGTGTGAGCCAGGCAAGGAATGTGTTTCAGTTGGGAAAGGGAGATGGCAGCCATGAAATTCCTTCCGTTATCACTCACTACCTTGCCTGCCTCAAGATCTACAGTGCCCAGCCACGACTGCGTTTCTTGCTGCAAGAACTCGGACAGAACTTCCGCGGTGTGTCTATTGTCGCCCAAACACTTCATAGCCAATACAGCCTGCTGACGTATGCCAGTAGCTGCCCCATAATGGGAGACCTGGTGTGCAACAGTGGCAGGTGCGGATGGAGTGTTTGTGCGACTGCGGTCTGTGGACGAGCTCTTGCTTCTGCAGGAGGACGAGGAGGAGGAGGAGGAGGAGGAGGGGGTGCGAACGGCTACAGACAACTGTTTACTAGACCGTGGGCTAGGCAGAACTGTCCCAAACTTGCTGTCCCCTGTGGACCCTGAATCCACCACATTTACCCAGTGTGCCGTGATGGACACGTAACGTCCCTGGCCATGCCTACTGGTCCATGCATCTGTTGTCAGGTGCACCTTTGTGCTCACAGATTGCCTGAGTGCATGGACGATGCGCTCTTTAACATGCTGGTGGAGGGCTGGGATGGCTTTTCTGGAAAAAAAGTGTCGACTGGGTAGCTCGTAGCGTGGTACAGCGTAGTCCATCAGGTCTTTGAAAGCTTCGCTTTCAACTAACCGGTAGGGCATCATCTCTAACGAGATTAGTCTAGCTATGTGGGCGTTCAAACCCTGTGTACGCGGATGCGAGGCTAAGTATTTCCTTTTTCTAACCATAGTCTCATGTAGGGTGAGCTGGACTGGAGAGCTGGAGATCGTGGAACTAGCGGGGGTGCCGGTGGACATGGCAGACTGAGAGACGGTGGGAGATGGTATTGTTGCCGCCGGTGCCCTAGATGCAGTGTTTCCTACTACGAAACTGGTGATTCCCTGACCCTGACTGCTTTGGCCTGGCAAAGATACCTGCACAGATACAGCAGGTGGTGCGCTAAATGGTGGTCCTACACTGCCGGAAGGGATGTTGCGTTGATGACTAGCTTCATTGGCCGAGGGTGCAACAACCTTAAGGGACGTTTGGTAGTTAGTCCAAGCTTTCAAATGCATGGTGGTTAAATGTCTATGCATGCAACTAGTATTGAGACTTTTCAGATTCTGACCTCTGCTTAAGGAAGTAGAACATTTTTGACAGATGACTTTGCGCTGATCAATTGGATGTTGTTTAAAAAAATGCCAGACTGCACTCTTTCTAGCATCGGATACCTTTTCAGGCATTGCAGACTGAGCTTTAACCGGATGGCCACGCTGTCCTCCACCAGGTTTTGGCTTTGCCACGCGTTTTGGGCAAGATACGGGCCCGGCAGATGGAACCTGTGGCGATGTTGATGCCTGCTGCGGCCCCTCCTCCTCCTCTGCTTCAGAACTGCTGCCGCCTGCACCCTGTTCCCCCAATGGCTGCCAATCGGGGTCAAGAACTGGGTCATCTAATAACTCTTCTTGTACCTCCTGCGCAACTTCGTCTGTGTCACCGTGTCGTTCGGTGGTATAGCGTTCGTGATGGGGCAACATAGTCTCATCAGGGTCTGATTCTTGATCAGCACCCTGCGAGGGCAATGTTGTGGTCTGAGTCAAAGGACCAGCATAGTAGTCTGGCTGTGGCTGTGCGTCAGTGCACTCCATGTCAGATTCAATTTGTAATGGGCATGGACTGTTAACTGCTTCACTTTCTAAGCCAGGGACGGTATGTGTAAAGAGCTCCATGGAGTAACCCGTTGTGTCGCCTGCTGCATTCTTCTCTGTTGTTGTTTTTGCTGAAGAGGACAAGGAAGTGACTTGTCCCTGACCGTGAACATCCACTAACGACGCGCTGCTTTTACTTTTACCAGTTTCACGAGATGAGGCAAAAGAGCTAGAGGCTGAGTCAGCAAGATAAGCCAAAACTTGCTCTTGCTGCTCCGGCTTTAAAAGCGGTTTTCCTAATCCCAGAAAAGGGAGCGTTCGAGGCCTTGTGTAGCCGGACGACGAACCTGGCTCCACAGCTCCAGACTTAGGTGCAATATTTTTTCCCCCACGACCACCTGATGCTCCACCACTACCACTACCCTCATTACCAGCTGACAATGAACGCCCCCGGCCACGACCTCTTCCACTAGACTTCCTCATTGTTTTAAAAACGTAACCAAACTAACGTTATTTGTTGCAGTCACACAACTTACACGGTGAGCTATAACTTCAGTATGATTTAGCTACCCCTTTACAGGTTGGTGAGACCACAGCGAAAATCAGGCCCAATGTTACACACTCTTTTTTTGGTGGCTGCAAATTAGAGAGATGCCCCACACGCAGGACTGTCACTGAAGCACAAATGTTAATATTAATGTCACACTATTATTTTTTTTTATTTTTATTTTTTTCAGGAACACTTTAGAAACCCCCCCCAAAAAAAAAAAAAGATTTTTGCAGGGAGAATTTAGAAAACAAATGTAACAAACTATATGCTTTCTATGGGCCACTGAGTGAGAGATGACGCACACAGGAATCAGGAGTGGCACACAAGCCCAGAGGCCAATATTTTTCTACCAATGATTGATGGAGTTATTTTCTCTGGTAGATTTTGGAACCCAAATCAAGGAAAAAAAATGTAGGCTTTCTATGGACCACAATTGGAGAGAGAGAGAGAGAGAGAGAGAGATGGCACACCCAGGAGTCAAGACTGGCACACAAGCAGAAAGGCCAATATTAATCTCCCACTGTTTTTTTTTTTTTTTTCAGGGAGACTTTAGAAAAAAAAATAATAAAAAAAATATGATTTTATCAGGAAGAATTTAGAAACCAAATAAAATAAAATGATTTTTTCAGGGAGAATTTATAAAACAAATAAAAACAAAAATAGGCGTTCTATGGCCCACTGACTGAGAGATGACGCACACAGGAGTCAGGAGTGGCACACAAACCCAGAGGCCAATATTTTTCTACCAATGATTGATGTAGTTATTTTCTCTGGTAGATTTTAGAACCCAAATCAAGGAAAAAAAATATAGGCTTTCTATGGACCACAATTGGAGAGAGAGAGAGAGAGAGAGAGATGGCACACCCAGGAGTCAAGACTGGCACACAAGCAGAAAGGCCAATATTAATCTCCCACTGTTTTTTTTGGTTGTTTTTTTTTTTTTTTTTTCAGGGAGACTTTAGAAAAAAAAATAATAAAAAAAATATGATTTTATCAGGAAGAATTTAGAAACCAAATAAAATAAAATGATTTTTTCAGGGAGAATTTATAAAACAAATAAAACCAAAAATAGGCGTTCTATGGCCCACTGACTGAGAGATGACGCACCCAGGAGTCAAGACTGGCACACAAGCAGAAAGGCCAATATTAATCTCCCACTGTTTTTTTTTTTTTTTTTCAGGGAGACTTTAGAAAAAAAAATAATAAAAAAAATGTGATTTTATCAGGAAGAATTTAGAAACCAAATAAAATAAAATGATTTTTTCAGGGAGAATTTAGAAAACAAATAAAACCAAAAATAGGCGTTCTATGGCCCACTGACTGAGAGATGACGCACCCAGGAGTCAAGACTGGCACACAAGCAGAAAGGCCAATATTAATCTCCCACTGTTTTTTTTTTTTTTTTTCAGGGAGACTTTAGAAAAAAAAATAATAAAAAAATGTGATTTTATCAGGAAGAATTTAGAAACCAAATAAAATAAAATGATTTTTTCAGGGAGAATTTAGAAAACAAATAAAACCAAAAATAGGCGTTCTATGGCCCACTGACTGAGAGATGACGCACCCAGGAGTCAAGACTGGCACACAAGCAGAAAGGCCAATATTAATCTCCCACTGTTTTTTTTTTTTTTTTTCAGGGAGACTTTAGAAAAAAAAATAATAAAAAAAATGTGATTTTATCAGGAAGAATTTAGAAACCAAATAAAATAAAATGATTTTTTCAGGGAGAATTTAGAAAACAAATAAAACCAAAAATAGGCGTTCTATGGCCCACTGACTGAGAGATGACGCACCCAGGAGTCAAGACTGGCACACAAGCAGAAAGGCCAATATTAATCTCCCACTGTTTTTTTTTTTTTTTTCAGGGAGACTTTAGAAAAAAAAATAATAAAAAAAATGTGATTTTATCAGGAAGAATTTAGAAACCAAATAAAATAAAATGATTTTTTCAGGGAGAATTTAGAAAACAAATAAAACCAAAAATAGGCGTTCTATGGCCCACTGACTGAGAGATGACGCACCCAGGAGTCAAGACTGGCACACAAGCAGAAAGGCCAATATTAATCTCCCACTGTTTTTTTTTTTTTTTTTCAGGGAGACTTTAGAAAAAAAAATAATAAAAAAAATATGATTTTATCAGGAAGAATTTAGAAACCAAATAAAATAAAATGATTTTTTCAGGGAGAATTTATAAAACAAATAAAAACAAAAATAGGCGTTCTATGGCCCACTGACTGAGAGATGATGCACACAGGAGTCAGGAGTGGCACACAAACCCAGAGGCCAATATTTTTCTACCAATGATTGATGTAGTTATTTTCTCTGGTAGATTTTAGAACCCAAATCAAGGAAAAAAAATATAGGCTTTCTATGGACCACAATTGGAGAGAGAGAGAGAGAGAGAGAGAGAGAGAGATGGCACACCCAGGAGTCAAGACTGGCACACAAGCAGAAAGGCCAATATTAATCTCCCACTGTTTTTTTTTTTTTTTTTCAGGGAGACTTTAGAAAAAAAAATAATAAAAAAAAAAAGATTTTATCAGGAAGAATTTAGAAACCAAATAAAATAAAATGATTTTTTCAGGGAGAATTTATAAAACAAATAAAACCAAAAATAGGCGTTCTATGGCCCACTGACTGAGAGAGAGAGAGAGAGAGATGGAACGCTTAGTACTGGCACACAAGCCCAAAGGGCAATATTAATCTCCCTTTTTTTTTCCAGGGAGAATTTCTAAAACCCAAAAAAAAAATAAAATAGGCTTTCTATGGCCCACTATTTGTGAGAGAGATGGGACGCTCAGGACTGGCACAGATGGCACGCTCAGGACTGGCACAGAAGCCCAGAGGCCAATATTAATCTCCCTTTTTTTCTGGGAGAATTTATAAAACCAAAAAAATATTTAAATAGGCTTTCTATGGCCCACTATTTGTGAGAGAGATGGCACGCTCAGGACTGGCACAGATGGCACGCTCACAACTGGCACACAAGCCCAGAGGCCAATATTAATCTCCCTTTTTTCAGGGAAAATTTATAAAACAAAAAAAAAAAATAAATAGGCTTTCTATGGCCCACTATTTGTGAGAGAGATGGCACGCTCAGGGCTGGCACAGATGGCACGCTCAGGACTGGCACACAAGCCCAGAGGCCAATATTAATCTCCCTTTTTTTCAGGGAGAAATTATAAAACCCCCAAAAAAAATAAAATAGGCTTTCTATGGCCCACTATTTGTGAGAGAGATGGGACGCTCAGGACTGGCACAGATGGCACGCTCAGGACTGGCACAGAAGCCCAGAGGCCAATATTAATCTCCCTTTTTTTCTGGGAGAATTTATAAAACCAAAAAAAAATTTAAATAGGCTTTCTATGGCCCACTATTTGTGAGAGAGATGGCACGCTCAGGACTGGCACAGATGGCACGCTCACAACTGGCACACAAGCCCAGAGGCCAATATTAATCTCCCTTTTTTCAGGGAAAATTTATAAAACAAAAAAAAAAATTAAATAGGCTTTCTATGGCCCACTATTTGTGAGAGAGATGGCACGCTCAGGGCTGGCACAGATGGCACGCTCAGGACTGGCACACAAGCCCAGAGGCCAATATTAATCTCCCTTTTTTTCAGGGAGAATTTATAAAACCAAAAAAAAAAATAAATAGGCTTTCTATGGCCCACTATTTGTGAGAGAGATGGCACGCTCAGGGCTGGCACAGATGGCACGCTCAGGACTGGCACACAAGCCCAGAGGCCAATATTAATCTCCCTTTTTTTCAGGGAGAATTTATAAAACCCCAAAAAAAATAAAATAGGCTTTCTATGGCCCACTATTTGTGAGAGAGATGGCACACTCAGGACTGGCACACAAGCCCAAAGGCCAATATTAATCTCCCACTGTATTTTTATCAGGGAGAATTTATACACCCCACAAAAAAAAATACAGAAAAATGAAAAGGCTTTCTATGGCCCACTATGTGAGAGAGATGGCACACACAGGGATGGCACTCTAGCAGAAATGCCAAATTGCCAATCTTAATCTCCCACCAAAAAAAAAAAAAAAAAAAAAACAGGGAATGTCCTACAATTACTATCTCCCTGCCTGCAGTAATCTCAGCCAGGTATGGCAGGCAGCTACTATCTCCCTGCCTGCAGTAATCTCAGCCAGGTATGGCAGGCAGCAATAAGGAGTGGACTGATGCACAAATGAAATAAAAAGTGTGGACAAACAAAAAAGATAGCTGTGCAGAAAGGAAGGAACAAGAGGATTTGTGCTTTGAAAAAAGCAGTTGGTTTGCACAGCGGCGTACACACAGCAATGCAGCTATCAGGGAGCCTTCTAGGGCAGCCCAATGAGCTACAGCGCTGAGGGGAAAAAAAAAAAAAAAAAAACTTCCACTGTCCCTGCACACCGAGGGTGGTGTTGGACAGTGCAAATCGCTGCAGCACAAGCGGTTTTGTGGTTAATGGACCCTGCCTAACGCTATCCCTGCTTCTGACAAAGCGGCAGCAACCTCTCCCTAAGCTCAGATCAGCAGCAGTAAGATGGCGGTCGGCGGGAACGCCTCTTTATAGCCCCTGTGACGTCGCAGACAGCAAGCCAATCACTGCAATGCCCTTCTCTAAGATGGTGGGGACCAGGACCTATGTCATCACGCTGCCCACACTCTGCGTTTACCTTCATTGGCTGAGAAATGGCGCTTTTCGCGTCATTGAAACGCGACTTTGGCGCGAAAGTCGCGTACCGCATGGCCGACCCCGCACAGGGGTCGGATCGGGTTTCATGAAACCCCGACTTAGCCAAAAGTCGGCGACTTTTGAAAATGTTCGACCCGTTTCGCTCAACCCTAGAGACGATCAATCCCTCTAACTCGCAGTAAATGGGATTGGTTAGTGTGAAATTTACGAAAATGTCTGGCCAAAGGTTTAAGCTTCAATATAGCCTCCTTGTCATCAATACTGATCTTTTCTGCTGCTTTAATATCTTTGATGTGTTCCAATGTACGAACATGCAAATTATGGACCTAATATAGAAAAGAAAAACGTCCTCACTGAATACTTCCTACAGAGGTCGTAGTGTAGGGTGAATGTGCTGAAATTTATCTAAAAATAACATACTTCCAACACAGGTACCAGCACCATACAATAGCCTCTGTCAATCTGACTGATCAAGTGTACCAAAATGACCCTGAGCTCTTGCAGAATGGGCTAGTGTTTGTTAAATATTAATTATTAATTGAATTATTATTATACTCAATTCTGTACTGAGACTCATGGAAGGCCTCGCTGACATTACAAAAGCTATTTCTGTATATTTAGCTCAGAGTAAAAGTTAACACCATATAGAGAGAACACGTGTTCTATGGGACATATATAATCACATGGGGGCGGTCACAGGGGGCAGAATGAACAGCTGGTAGCTGTGCTTATGAAGACTTCTACCATACTCCATGACAGGGACAGCCGCCATTTACCATTCAGAATTTCAGGAAAGATGGAGAACAAAGGTTGATATGGACAAATGGACAATCTCTTTGTAACTACTTTACCTATTTTATGTTTTGCTGCAATGTAGTTTTTTTGTGGACAATCCAATAAACCACTACATTTCTTATGAAAATATCATGACATTTTTCTTTAACTATATCGCATCTGGTAAAGAGTCCTGATTAAATAAATGTGCGAAATAAGCATATTTAACATTTGGCCAAGCCAGCCAGATGTGATTTTTTTTCGTAATTTCCTTCTACTTGCACACGGGGGAAGAGAAGAGCTTCGCTAAACGTCAATTGTGCAAGTTTTCAGGAATTCCACTACAACACTTCAAGTCACAAGGATCACACAGAACCTATGAGTGAGTGAGGACTAACAGGTGCCAGATGGATTGACAAATCTAAAGATAGATTCTAAGCTAAAGTATAATAGAGAAAAAGAAAAATTGAAAAATATTTTACATTTGGTTGACGTATTTCACAAGTTTGTGTCAGAGAAACCCAAAAAGACTGTGTAGAAAGTGTATCAAAGGAAATTATTGATGTTCCCTAGATTGACTGTAATGTGGAGCGTGAACAAGATGTAAGACACGTGTCTGTAATGGCCACTCAAGGTGACCTTGTATCTTATGATGAAAAAAAGATGGAGTAAACGTGGGAGGAGACATGAGAACTGACGAAGATGATGTACAAGGAACAGATGTACAAAGACCACTAAAAATAGAAGACGACTCAGAGGCCCAACTCCTCCAAACTAAAGTTAGGAAAAACTTGTTAAAATTATGCAAAATCATTCCTGCATATGATAACAAAATCCATGTGTGCAGAAATTCAGGGATATTTGAGAGTTTTGCTGATAAGTTTTATTTGACACATGAGGAGAAAAATCAGTTGTTTAAAATGTGGCTTCCTGTAACTTTCTCCAGAAGGCTATCATTAAAGATGTCTTACGATGACGACTCATGTGGAGATTTCAACAATATAGAAAGATTAAAAATTCTGATATTCTGTAGATTAAAAGCAAATTATCCACATATTGATATTCTTCTAAAATTAAGGATTGGGCCGTAAAGAATGTACTTTTACATTCATGTCCATATTTGAAATTTTGTACAAAACTCTCATTACAAATGTCAAAACAGAATCAATGATAAAATGTTTTGTAAACAAATTTGGATTCCTAAAATCTGTATCTCGTGTTATTGCGTCACAAAAAAATTCTTTATTTGAATGTGTGCAATCCCTTAATTTTTCTAGAAAACATGAGAATCTTGAAAGGAAAATAAATCATACTAAGCTTTTGAAAACAGACAGAATGAAATCTTATTAGAAGCCAAAATCAAAATCTCCAAAACTGAGTTATCCCCAAAATCAAATCTATGAAGTACGAAGAAAATTACATATTTGTTATAAGCCCTACCAAAAGATCCAAGAGTCCACTAAAAAAATTGCACGGAAACAGTTAAAAACTGAAGGTTCAAATCTCTCTATAAATCGACAAATGGCAGACAGAACCAGGTGGCCTCACAGAGCTACATTATGGGAGGTAAGCTGAAGACTCCATTATCAAAGCTCTTCAAAGAATCCGTAAATTTAAAAATGGCAATTTTAACTAGTGCTTTTCGGGACATTGTCGACAAAGAGATAAGATTTGGTTTAGGAATTGGCTAAAAATGTAATTATATTATATGTTGCGTAAAAGTGTTATACAATGTATTATTTAGTAATTTGTAATTATTTTAAACACTATAATTCTGTAGTTCTATAGTTTTGTTCTATATATTCATACAGTATACAGTAAATAGCATATTTGTATAACTAGAGATTATATAACTGTATTTTTATGTATAGTGAAATAATTAAAATTTACTCCAATAATACTTAGAATTACAATAAATACATATTAAATATATACATATGTATAAGATATTTAAATTGTTTTGTTTCTGAATGAATATGATATTTAACCTTTATCTATTATTTTTCTTTAGAATTTCCATTTCAAAGCAGGAATTGAACAAAAAATCTCTTACATGGATTTATGTCTTTATTTACACAGGAAGTTATAATAATTGCATGATTTTATATATTTAATACTTAAAAGACATCATTATCAATCTAAAAATTAGTTTTGTGTGCTGTTAACATTTTTGTAACATAATGCAGATTTTTTTCTTTGCATGGTAATAAATATATTTTGACTGCATGGTATGACAGTCACAGCAAGTGACATCTAAACTGTGGGCTAATAATAAGGATACCATATACCGTATATACTCGAGTATAAGCCGAGATTTTCAGCCCAAATTTTTGGGCTGAAAGTACCCCTCTCGGCTTATACTCGAGTCAAGGTGGGTGGCAGGGTCGGCGGGTGAGGGGGAGAGGGCGCTGAGGCATACTTACCTGCTTCCAGCGATCCTGACGCTCCCCCTGCTGTCCCACGGTCTTCGGTGCTGCAGTTCTTCCACTGTTCAGCGGTCACGTGGGACCGCTCATTAGAGAAATGAATAAGCAGCTCCACCTCCCATAGGGGTGGAGCCGCCTATTCATTTCTCTAATCAGCGGTGCCGGTGACCGCTGATAGAGGAAGAAGCTGTGGCACCGAAGACCAGCTGTGCGGGAGAAGGAGCCGGACGCCGGGAGCAGGTAAGTATCGCATAGTTACCTGTCCACGTTCCAGCCGCAGGGTGCCGCTCCATCTTCCCAGCGTCTATCTGCACTGACTGTGCAGGTCAGAGGGCGTGATGACGCATATAGTGTGCGCGGTGCCCTCTGACCTGCACAGTCAGAGCGGAGAGACGCCGGGACCGGACCCTGGGAGCTGCAAGCAAGAGAGGTGAGTATGGCTTTTTTTTTTTTTATTGCAGCAGCAGCAATGGCACAGATATATGTGGAGCATCTATGGGGCAATATGAATGGTGCAGAGCACTATATGGGGCACAGCTATGGGGCAATATGAACGGTGCAGAGCTCTATATGGCAGAGCTATAGGGCAATATGAACGGTGCAGAGCACTATATTGCACAACTATGGGGAAATATGAACGGTGCAGAGCACTATATGGCAGAGCTATGGGGCAATATGAACGGTGCAGAGCACTATATGGCAGAGCTATGGGGCAATATGAACGGTGCAGAGCTATGGGGAAATATGAACGGTGCAGAGCACTATATGGCAGAGCTATGGGGAAATATGAACGGTGCAGAGCACTATATGGCACAGCTATGGGGCAATATGAACGGTGCAGAGCACTATATGGCACAGCTATGGGGCAATATTGAACGGTGCAGAGCACTATATGGGGCACAGCTATGGGGCAATATGAACGGTGCAGAGCACTATATGGGGCACAGCTATGGGGCAATTTGAACGGTGCAGAGCACTATGTGGCACAGCTATGGGGCAATATGAACGGTGCAGAGCACTATATGGCACAGCTATGGGGAAATATGAACGGTGCAGAGCACTATATGGCAGAGCTATGGGGCAATATGAACGGTGCAGAGCACTATATGGCACAGCTATGGGGAAATATGAACGGTGCAGAGCACTATATGGCAGAGCTATGGGGCAATATGAACGGTGCAGAGCACTATATGGCAGAGCTATGGGGAAATATGAACGGTGCAGAGCACTATATGGCACAGCTATGGGGCAATAATGAACTGTGCAGAGCACTATATGGCACAGCTATGGGGCAATATGAACGGTGCAGAGCATTATATGGCAGAGCTATGGGGAAATATGAACGGTGCAGAGCACTATATGGCACAGCTATGGGGCAATATGAACGGTGCAGAGCACTATATGGCACAGCTATGGGGAAATATGAGCGGTGCAGAGCACTATATGGCACAGCTATGGGGAAATATGAATGGTGCAGAGCACTATATGGCACAGCTATGGGGCAATAATGAACGGTGCAGAGCACTATATGGCACAGCTATGGGGCAAGAATGATCTATTTTTATTTTTGAAATTCACCGGTAAATGCTGCATTTCCACCCTAGGCTTATACTCGAGTCAATAAGTTTTCCCATTTTTTTGTGGCCAAATTAGGGGGGTCGGCTTATACTCGGGTCGGCTTATACTCGAGTATATACGGTACCTCTATTTCAGCTCTTGTAACCTCAGTAAGAAGAATTGAGAAGCCCTCAGCCTTTGCAAGTCAAAGGAATTCTTTAGGCCTAAGTTTCAGGGTTCAGTTCCAATTGCAAACCCTTGTATCAAGTGTGATGGAAATGTATATCATATAGATCTCACTTGCGTATATACTCCTATATAATCTATATATATAATTGCCTAAGGGGTTTTCCGTCTGTCTGTCTGTCTGTCTGTCCTGGAAATCCCGTGTCTCTGATTGGTCGAGGCCGCCAGGCCTCGACCAATCAGCGACGGGCACAGCGACGATGATGTCATAAAGGACGTAGAAATCCCACGTTTCTGATTCAGCGATGGGCACAGTATCGACGTAGATGTCATATCTACCATTTCAAGCCAGCTATTGACATTAATAAGGAGCTTATTGCTTGCTGCTTTGTATGCAATTTACAACGGCTTAAGGGGTTATTCCACTCATTAAAAGTAGCATAGATAATAACTTTAGTATTTCTTGCAATCTCCCAAACGACCCTGGAAAAAGGCTTTGAAGTTGGTCATTAGAATGCCTGACATGGCTTCATTTATGCTCCATGGGACTACTAAGTGTCCAGTGCTAAACTCCAAACAAGTACTGTTAGGTGACCAATTCAAGCTGCTGCACAGGGGGAATCTCAAACCATGTCCACTGCGGTCTCCCATTCTCCTCCAGCCGCAGTGGAACCTGCTCAGAAGAGACGTCGATCCCAGCGTCTGGCTCAAGCTGATACTGAGTGCTTGGGTGCTGCTAAGGTAACGTTCACACTAGCGTTTCCCGTTTTGCGTCGTGTTTGCGTCGGGCGACGCAGCGGCGATGCATGCGTCATGCGCCCCTATATTTTACATGGGGGACGCATGCATCTTTTTGTGCTGCGTTGTGCGACGCATGCGTCTTTTCTGCCGCAAGCGTCGGACCAAGAAAACGCAACAAGTTGCATTTTTCTTGCGTCCAAATTTTGGCAAAATACACGCATGCGTCGCAAAACGCAGCGTTTTTGCGTGCGTTTTGGTGCCCTTTAGCGTGTGTTGTGCGTTGCGTCGCCGACGCAGCGGCGCACAACGCTAATGTGAACGTAACCTAACTTTCCAGGCTCTGCCTTTGTAGCCAGCACTAGAGTTGAGCGACCTTGACCTTTTTAGAGTCGAGCCGGGTTTCGCGAAACCCGACTATCTCAAAAGTCAGGTCGAGTGAAATCGGCCGATTATGACGTAAAGTCGGGATCGACCGAAACACGAAACCCAATGCAAGTCAATGGGGCAGCATAGTCGGCAGTGAGTGGGGGCCAGGAAAACACCTAGAGTGCCCATTTTAATGTCAAAACCATCCATTCTTCTTAATGAAGCTTGTCAAGCGTAATTTACCTTATAATAATTGGAAGGCATTTGAAATTGGGGGTCATTTGGCTAAAGTTGTGTGGGGTAGGGCTGGTTCAAGTAATTAGTGGGCCCAGGAAATCTGGACCACGTCACGGCAGTGGAGCAGGGAGAGGTAAGTATTTCAACTTTGCAAGTGCTGTGATACTGAGCAAGCAGGGGGGGCCCACTTGTTGGCATTGGCACTGGCACAGGGCCCCTCAAAGTACAGCGGTGTGTTTGCACGGCGGGGGCGCCTCCCACCGGCAGCAACACTTTTGCGTACTATGAGAGGCCCTGTGCCAGTGACGTCGCCAACTAGTATTCCTCCCCCCACCTGATGAAGGAACCTGCACTTTCATCTGCACCTTCCTCTTTGTCCCCGTGTAAGGTGGTATGGTATGCGGGAAGAGCAACCTGACTTTCAGCAGGGTCACAATGTTGTTGTGTAGCATGCACGGGGAATGTTGCGTTATGGGTCAATGTACCAGCAGACTCATCTATCACTGGCTGGGCAATGGGCACGATAAAGTGGAAACACAGATATAGGCCCAAAGAATAAAGTGGGCTAAATGCAGTTCAAAATTGGTAACACAGGAATAACCAGGGGGCATTGCAGTGGAGGACAACTGGAATGAGAGGCTGACACAGAGAGTAGGGCCAAATCAGTAAGTAATCGAAATGCAGTTCAAAATTGGCAACCGTAGTAAACAGGCGGCACAGCTTTGTTCAGTGGAGGAGAACAGCAAGGAGTGGCAGACACCGATAGTAGGCCCCAACCCAACTAGTAGGCCAAATGCAGTCTAACATTAACAACTACTTAACGAGAGCCTGAAAATGGAATTTCAGGACAGGAAACCAGGAGAACAGCAAGGAGTGGCAGACACCGATAGTAGGCCCCAAACCAACTAGTACGCCAAATGCAGTTGTTCCATTTAACCACAATTTAATGAGAGCCTGAAGATAGAAGCTCAGGAAAGGCAACCTGGGGAACACCTTGGAGTGTAACACACCCTCTCTCTCCACCCCATACCCATTTTGTAGGCCTAATGCAGTGTACTTTTCTACAACTACTAAACGAGAGTCGGAAGACCGAAGCAATGGCAAGGAAACCTGGGGAACACCTTGGAGTGTAACACACCATCTCTCTCCACCCCATACCCAATTTGTAGGCCTAATGCAGTGTAGTTTCCAAGAACTACTAAACGAGAGCCGGAAGATCGAAGCTCAGGAAAGGCAACCTGGGGAACACCTTGGAGTGTAACACACCCTCTCTCTACACCCCATACCCAATTTGAAGGCCTAATGCAGTGTAGTTTCCAAGAACTACTAAACGAGAGCCGGAAGATCGAAGCTCAGGAAAGGCAACCTGGGGAACACCTTGGAGTGTAACACAACGTCTCTCTACACCACGGAAGGGCTGATTCTTAGGAAGGAAGGCTGTTGGAAATAAGCATTGCGCGTCCGAGGGTGATTATATTCTTATTAGGTATATACTCACCCTCGGACGCGCCCTGCTTCTTTATTTGGAATGAATGTTTATTTGCAATGTGGTGTTGACTTTCTCTATTATTTTGGTAATTAATGATTTTATTATTTTCATTGTTTTGCATCTTCTCGGCAATAATATAAAGAAGACGCGACAGGACAACACTCGGTGGATGCCATATGTGTGTTTTCAATTTAAAAAACCTTTCAGTTAACTACTTGCAGGAGAAAGTAATTGTAGCTGGTGGCCATTTTTAGTACTGTACCAGATTTTAGTTGTGTGTTTGTTTTTAATGTTAAAATGTCTGCATTTGATATCTCACCAGTATTTTCTTTTTTATAAGCAAAATACTTTTTTTTTAATTTTATGATGTTGGTTCAAGGGGTACACGGGCAGCAGTAGACAGGTCAGTGGAGGCCTAGTGGAAGGAGGGACCGCAGACAGGCTTCGAAGCCCTAACATAATAAATTGGGCTGCCTGTAGGCAATTTAAAATTGGTTCCAGGGGAACACGGGCAGCAGTAGACAGGTCAGTGGAGGCCTAGAGGAAGGAGGGACCGCAGATGCGCCAATGTTTCCCCCATACCAAATTTGTAGGCCTAATGCAGTGTAGTTTCCAACAACTACTAAACGAGAGCCGGAATATCGAAGCTCAGGAAAGGCAACCTGGGGAACACCTTGGAGTGTAACACACCCTCTCTCTACACCCCATACCCAATTTGAAGGCCTAATGCAGTGTAGTTTCCAAGAACTACTAAACGAGAGCCGGAAGATCGAAGCTCAGGAAAGGCAACCTGGGGAACACCTTGGAGTGTAACACACCCTCTCTCTACACCCCATACCCAATTTGAAGGCCTAATGCAGCGTAGTTTCCAACAACTACTAAACGAGAGCCGGAAGATCGAAGCTCAGGAAAGGCAACCTGGGGAACACCTTGGAGTGTAACAAACCCTCTCTCTACACCCCATACCCAATTTGTAGGCCTAATGCAGCGTAGTTTCCGACAACTACTAAACGAGAGCATGAAGATCGAAGCTCAGGAAAGGCAACCTGGGGAACACCTTGGAGTGTAACACACCCTCTCTCTACACCCCATACCCAATTTGAAGGCCTAATGCAGTGTAGTTTCCAAGAACTACTAAACGAGAGCCGGAAGATCGAAGCTCAGGAAAGGCAACCTGGGGAACACCTTGGAGTGGAACACACCATCTCTCTACACCCCATACCCAATTTGAAGGCCTAATGCAGCGTAGTTTCCAACAACTACTAAACGAGAGCCGGAAGATCGAAGCTCAGGAAAGGCAACCTGGGGAACACCTTGGAGTGTAACACAACGTCTCTCTACACCACGGAAGGGCTGATTCTTAGGAAGGAAGGCTGTTGGAAATAAGCATTGCGCGTCCGAGGGTGATTATATTCTTATTAGGTATATACTCACCCTCGGACGCGCCCTGCTTCTTTATTTGGAATGAATGTTTATTTGCAATGTGGTGTTGACTTTCTCTATTATTTTGGTAATTAATGATTTTATTATTTTCATTGTTTTGCATCTTCTCGGCAATAATATAAAGAAGAAGCGACAGGACAACACTCGGTGGATGCCATATGTGTGTTTTCAATTGAAAAAACCTTTCAGTTAACTACTTGCAGGAGAAAGTAATTGTAGCTGGTGGCCATTTTTAGTACTGTACCAGATTTTAGTTGTGTGTTTGTTTTTAATGTTAAAATGTCTGCATTTGATATCTCTCCAGTATTTTCTTTTTTGTAAGCAAAATACTTATTTTTATATTTTCTGATGTTGGTTCCAGGGGTACACGGGCAGCAGTGCCCTGGTCAGTGTAGTAGTAGTTGAAAGAATGGACCGCAGACAGGCATCGAAGGCCTAAAATAAAAAAATTGGGCTGGCTGTAGGCAATTTTAAATTGGTTCCAGGGGTACACGGGCAGCAGTGGTGTGGTCAGTGGAGGCCTAGTGGAAGGAGTGACCGCAGACAGGCATCGAAGGCCTAAAATAATAACACATGGCTGTAGGCAATTTTAAATTGGTTCCAGGGGTACACGGGCAGCAGTGACCTGGTCAGTGTAGTAGTAGTTGAAAGAATGGACCGCAGACAGGCATCGAAGGCCTAAAATAAAAAAATTGGGCTGGCTGTAGGCAATTTTAAATTGGTTCCAGGGGTACACGGGCAGCAGTGGTGTGGTCAGTGGAGGCCTAGTGGAAGGAGTGACCGCAGACAGGCATCGAAGGCCTAAAATAATAACACATGGCTGTAGGCAATTTTAAATTGGTTCCAGGGGTACACGGGCAGCAGTGGTGTGGTCAGTGGAGGCCTAGTGGAAGGAGTGACCGCAGACAGGCATCGAAGGCCTAAAATAATAACACATGGCTGTAGGCAATTTTAAATTGGTTCCAGGGGTACACGGGCAGCAGTGACCTGGTCAGTGTAGTAGTAGTTGAAAGAATGGACCGCAGACAGGCATCGAAGGCCTAAAATAAAAAAATTGGGCTGGCTGTAGGCAATTTTAAATTGGTTCCAGGGGTACACGGGCAGCAGTGGTGTGGTCAGTGGAGGCCTAGTGGAAGGAGTGACCGAAGACAGGCATCGAAGGCCTAAAATAATAACACATGGCTGTAGGCAATTTTAAATTGGTTCCAGGGGTACACGGGCAGCAGTGACCTGGTCAGTGTAGTAGTAGTTGAAAGAATGGACCGCAGACAGGCATCGAAGGCCTAAAATAAAAAAATTGGGCTGGCTGTAGGCAATTTTAAATTGGTTCCAGGGGTACACGGGCAGCAGTGGTGTGGTCAGTGGAGGCCTAGTGGAAGGAGTGACCGCAGACAGGCATCGAAGGCCTAAAATAATAACACATGGCTGTAGGCAATTTTAAATTGGTTCCAGGGGTACACGGGCAGCAGTGGTGTGGTCAGTGGAGGCCTAGTGGAAGGAGTGACCGCAGACAGGCATCGAAGGCCTAAAATAATAACACATGGCTGTAGGCAATTTTAAATTGGTTCCAGGGGTATACGGGCAGCAGTGACCTGGTCAGTGTAGTAGTAGTTGAAAGAATGGACCGCAGACAGGCATCGAAGGCCTAAAATAAAAAAATTGGGCTGGCTGTAGGCAATTTTAAATTGGTTCCAGGGGTACACGGGCAGCAGTGGTGTGGTCAGTGGAGGCCTAGTGGAAGGAGTGACCGCAGACAGGCATCGAAGGCCTAAAATAATAACACATGGCTGTAGGCAATTTTAAATTGGTTCCAGGGGTACACGGGCAGCAGTGACCTGGTCAGTGTAGTAGTAGTTGAAAGAATGGACCGCAGACAGGCATCGAAGGCCTAAAATAAAAACATTGGGCTGGCTGTAGGCAATTTTAAATTGGTTCCAGGGGTACACGGGCAGCAGTGGTGTGGTCAGTGGAGGCCTAGTGGAAGGAGTGACCGCAGACAGGCATCGAAGGCCTAAAATAATAACACATGGCTGTAGGCAATTTTAAATTGGTTCCAGGGGTACACGGGCAGCAGTGACCTGGTCAGTGTAGTAGTAGTTGAAAGAATGGACCGCAGACAGGCATCGAAGGCCTAAAATAATAACACATGGCTGTAGGCAATTTTAAATTGGTTCCAGGGGTACACGGGCAGCAGTGACCTGGTCAGTGTAGTAGTAGTTGAAAGAATGGACCGCAGACAGGCATCGAAGGCCTAAAATAAAAAAATTGGGCTGGCTGTAGGCAATTTTAAATTGGTTCCAGGGGTACACAGGCAGCAGTGGTGTGGTCAGTGGAGGCCTAGTGGAAGGAGTGACCGCAGACAGGCATCGAAGGCCTAAAATAATAACACATGGCTGTAGGCAATTTTAAATTGGTTCCAGGGGTACACGGGCAGCAGTGACCTGGTCAGTGTAGTAGTAGTTGAAAGAATGGACCGCAGACAGGCATCGAAGGCCTAAAATAAAAAAATTGGGCTGGCTGTAGGCAATTTTAAATTGGTTCCAGGGGTACACGGGCAGCAGTGGTGTGGTCAGTGGAGGACTAGTGGAAGGAGTGACCGCAGACAGGCATCGAAGGCCTAAAATAATAACACATGGCTGTAGGCAATTTTAAATTGGTTCCAGGGGTACACGGGCAGCAGTGGTGTGGTCAGTGGAGGCCTAGTGGAAGGAGTGACCGCAGACAGGCATCGAAGGCCTAAAATAATAACACATGGCTGTAGGCAATTTTAAATTGGTTCCAGGGGTACACGGGCAGCAGTGACCTGGTCAGTGTAGTAGTAGTTGAAAGAATGGACCGCAGACAGGCATCGAAGGCCTAAAATAAAAAAATTGGGCTGGCTGTAGGCAATTTTAAATTGGTTCCAGGGGTACACGGGCAGCAGTGGTGTGGTCAGTGGAGGCCTAGTGGAAGGAGTGACCGCAGACAGGCATCGAAGGCCTAAAATAATAACACATGGCTGTAGGCAATTTTAAATTGGTTCCAGGGGTACACGGGCAGCAGTGGTGTGGTCAGTGGAGGCCTAGTGGAAGGAGTGACCGCAGACAGTCATCGAAGGCCTAAAATAATAACACATGGCTGTAGGCAATTTTAAATTGGTTCCAGGGGTACACGGGCAGCAGTGACCTGGTCAGTGTAGTAGTAGTTGAAAGAATGGACCGCAGACAGGCATCGAAGGCCTAAAATAAAAAAATTGGGCTGGCTGTAGGCAATTTTAAATTGGTTCCAAGGGTACACGGGCAGCAGTGGTGTGGTCAGTGGAGGCCTAGTGGAAGGAGTGACCGCAGACAGGCATCGAAGGCCTAAAATAATAACACATGGCTGTAGGCAATTTTAAATTGGTTCCAGGGGTACACGGGCAGCAGTGGTGTGGTCAGTGGAGGCCTAGTGGAAGGAGTGACCGCAGACAGGCATCGAAGGCCTAAAATAATAACACATGGCTGTAGGCAATTTTAAATTGGTTCCAGGGGTACACGGGCAGCAGTGACCTGGTCAGTGTAGTAGTAGTTGAAAGAATGGACCGCAGACAGGCATCGAAGGCCTAAAATAAAAAAATTGGGCTGGCTGTAGGCAATTTTAAATTGGTTCCAGGGGTACACGGGCAGCAGTGGTGTGGTCAGTGGAGGCCTAGTGGAAGGAGTGACCGCAGACAGGCATCGAAGGCCTAAAATAATAACACATGGCTGTAGGCAATTTTAAATTGGTTCCAGGGGTACACGGGCAGCAGTGGTGTGGTCAGTGGAGGCCTAGTGGAAGGAGTGACCGCAGACAGGCATCGAAGGCCTAAAATAATAACACATGGCTGTAGGCAATTTTAAATTGGTTCCAGGGGTACACGGGCAGCAGTGACCTGGTCAGTGTAGTAGTAGTTGAAAGAATGGACCGCAGACAGGCATCGAA
Organism: Ranitomeya imitator; assembly: GCF_032444005.1. NCBI lineage: Eukaryota > Metazoa > Chordata > Amphibia > Anura > Dendrobatidae > Ranitomeya > Ranitomeya imitator. The sequence goes on from NC_091285.1 coordinate 412,021,769, forward strand.
GGCCTAAAATAAAAACATTGGGCTGGCTGTAGGCAATTTTAAATTGGTTCCAGGGGTACACGGGCAGCAGTGGTGTGGTCAGTGGAGGCCTAGTGGAAGGAGTGACCGCAGACAGGCATCGAAGGCCTAAAATAATAACACATGGCTGTAGGCAATTTTAAATTGGTTCCAGGGGTACACGGGCAGCAGTGACCTGGTCAGTGTAGTAGTAGTTGAAAGAATGGACCGCAGACAGGCATCGAAGGCCTAAAATAATAACACATGGCTGTAGGCAATTTTAAATTGGTTCCAGGGGTACACGGACAGCAGTGGTGTGGTCAGTGGAGGCCTAGTGGAAGGAGTGACCGCAGACAGGCATCGAAGGCCTAAAATAATAACACATGGCTGTAGGCAATTTTAAATTGGTTCCAGGGGTACACGGGCAGCAGTGGTGTGGTCAGTGGAGGCCTAGTGGAAGGAGTGACCGCAGACAGGCATCGAAGGCCTAAAATAATAACACATTGCTGTAGGCAATTTTAAATTGGTTCCAGGGGTACACGGGCAGCAGTGACCTGGTGAGTGTAGTAGTAGTTGAAAGAATGGACCGCAGACAGGCATCGAAGGCCTAAAATAAAAAAATTGGGCTGGCTGTAGGCAATTTTAAATTGGTTCCAGGGGTACACGGGCAGCAGTGGTGTGGTTAGTGGAGGCCTAGTGGAAGGAGTGACCGCAGACAGGCATCGAAGGCATAAAATAATAACACATGGCTGTAGGCAATTTTAAATTGGTTCCAGGGGTACACGGACAGCAGTGGTGTGGTCAGTGGAGGCCTAGTGGAAGGAGTGACCACAGACAGGCATCGAAGGCCTAACATAACAAAAATGTCAATACAATGGTATTGTCAGTGGCAGGCATTGAAGGATGTCAGCGCATAGACTAAACATTGGTGGAGCTGTGAGATAATTTTGCAAGTGGTAGAGCACTGTTTGAGCTGGGGTGGGGGGAAACTGTCTTGTGGCCGGTGGTACAGGCCCAGGGCCCCTCATATTACAACGGTGTGTCTGACGTTGGGTGCGCACCACCACCGCCAGAGACACTTTATTGTACTAGGAGGGACCCAGTGGCAGTGCCGTCGACCAAAAGCGGGCTCACCCACCTCTTCAGACAAACTGCACTCTCACGGGTGCTGTCGCCAAGTGTCGATACCACGGCCCCGTGTGGGGAGTTTGGCCATTTAGTGAGGTGTAAACATGTCGTATGCTGGACAATCAGGTGCTGAAAATTACGAGATTGGAAAAGGCATTCAGAATAGTCCACAGGCAAGACCTTTTCATAGGAAAGCTAGGTGTCAGCCGGGCAAGGTGGGGCAAAAGATTTCGAAATCCAGTTGTGGTTCATTTTAATGAAGGTTAGATCATCTACATTTTGGGTAGCCAGACGAGTCCTTTTTTCTGTTAGTATTGAACCTGCAGCACTGAATACTCTTTCTGATAGGACACTAGCTGCCGGGCAAGCAAGCTCCTGCAATGCATATTCTGCCAATTCTGGCCAGGTGTCTAATTTTGATGCCCAGTAATCAAATGGGAATGACGGTTGAGGGAGAACATCGATAAGGGATGAAAAATAGTTTGTAACCATACTGGACAAATGTTGTCTCCTGTCACTTTGAATTGATGCTGCAGTACCTGTCCTGTCTGCGGTCATAGCAAAATCACTCCACAACCTGGTCAGAAAACCCCTCTGGCCAACGCCACTTCTGATTTCTGCCCCTCTAACTCCTCTGGTCTGCTGGCCCCTGCAGCTCGTGTGAGAACGATCACGGGCGCTGTGTGCAGGGAATGCCAGAAGCAAACGGTCAACAAGAGTTGATTGTTTGGTTGCTAATATTAGTTCCAAGTTCTCATGTGGCATTATATTTTGCAATTTACCTTTATAGCGAGGATCAAGGAGGCAGGCCAACCAGTAATCGTCATCATTCATCATTTTAGTTATGCGTGTGTCCCTTTTGAGGATACGTAAGGCATAATCCGCCATGTGGGCCAAAGTTCCAGTTCTCAAATCTGCGGTTGTGCTTGGTTGAGGGGCAGTTTCAGGCAAATCCACGTCACTTGTGTCCCTCAAAAAAACAGAACCCGGCCTTGCCGCGCCACCAATTTCCAGTGGCCCCGGAAAAGCTTCCTCATTAAAAATATAATCATCCCCATCATCCTCCTCGTCCTCCTCCTCCCCTTCGCCCGCTACCTCGTCCTGTACACTGCCCTGGCCAGACAATGGCTGACTGTCATCAAGGCTTTCCTCTTCCTCAGCTGCAGACGCCTGATCCTTTATGTGCGTCAAACTTTGCATCAGCAGACGCATTAGGGGGATGCTCATGCTTATTATGGCGTTGTCTGCACTAACCAGCCGTGTGCATTCCTCAAAACACTGAAGGACTTGACACATGTCTTGAATCTTCGACCACTGCACACCTGACAACTCCATGTCTGCCATCCTACTGCCTGCCCGTGTATGTGTATCCTCCCACAAAAACATAACAGCCCGCCTCTGTTCACACAGTCTCTGAAGCATGTGCAGTGTTGAGTTCCACCTTGTTGCAACGTCTATGATTAGGCGATGCTGGGGAAGGTTCAAAGAACGCTGATAGGTCTGCATACGGCTGGAGTGTACGGGCGAACGGCGGATATGTGAGCAAAGTCCACGCACTTTGAGGAGCAGGTCGGATAACCCCGGATAACTTTTCAGGAAGCACTGCACCACCAGGTTTAAGGTGTGAGCCAGGCAAGGAATGTGTTTCAGTTGGGAAAGGGAGATGGCAGCCATGAAATTCCTTCCGTTATCACTCACTACCTTGCCTGCCTCAAGATCTACAGTGCCCAGCCACGACTGCGTTTCTTTCTGCAAGAACTCGGACAGAACTTCCGCGGTGTGTCTGTTGTCGCCCAAACACTTCATAGCCAATACAGCCTGCTGACGTTTGCCAGTAGCTGCCCCATAATGGGAGACCTGGTGTGCAACAGTGGCAGCTGCGGATGGAGTGGTTGTGCGACTGCGGTCTGTGGACGAGCTCTCGCTTCTGCAGGAGGACGAAGAGGAGGAGGAGGGGGTGCGAACGGCTACAGCCAATTGTTTCCTAGACCGTGGGCTAGGCAGAACTGTCCCAAACTTGCTGTCCCCTGTGGACCCTGCATCCACCACATTTAACCAGTGTGCCGTGATGGACACGTAACGTCCCTGGCCATGCCTACTGGTCCATGCATCTGTTGTCAGGTGCACCTTTGTGCTCACAGATTGCCTGAGTGCATGGACGATGCGCTCTTTAACATGCTGGTGGAGGGCTGGGATGGCTTTTCTGGAAAAAAAGTGTCGACTGGGTAGCTCGTAGCGTGGTACAGCGTAGTCCATCAGGGCTTTGAAAGCTTCGCTTTCAACTAACCGGTAGGGCATCATCTCTAACGAGATTAGTCTAGCTATGTGTGCGTTCAAACCCTGTGTACGCGGATGCGAGGCTAAGTACTTCCTTTTTCTAACCATAGTCTCATGTAGGGTGAGCTGGACTGGAGAGCTGGAGATCGTGGAACTAGCGGGGGTGCCGGTGGACATGGCAGACTGAGAGACGGTGGGAGATGGTATTGTTGCCACCGGTGCCCTAGATGCAGTGTTTCCTACTACGAAACTGGTGATTCCCTGACCCTGACGGCTTTGGCCTGGCAAAGAAACCTGCACAGATACTGCAGGTGGTGCGGAAAATGGTGGCCCTACACTGCCGGAAGGGATGTTGCGTTGCTGACTAGCTTCATTGGCCGAGGGTGCTACAACCTTAAGGGACGTTTGGTAGTTAGTCCAGGCTTGCAAATGCATGGTGGTTAAATGTCTATGCATGCAACTTGTATTGAGACTTTTCAGATTCTGTCCTCTGCTTAAGGTAGTTGAACATTTTTGACAGATGACTTTGCGCTGATCAATTGGATGTTGTTTAAAAAAATGCCAGACTGCACTCTTTCTAGCATCGGATACCTTTTCAGGCATTGCAGACTGAGCTTTAACCGGATGGCCACGCTGTCCTCCAACAGGTTTTAGCTTTGCCACGCGTTTTGGGCAAGATACGGGCCCGGCAGATGGAACCTGTTGCGATGTTGATGCCTGCTGCGGCCCCTCCTCCTCCGCTTCAGAACTGCTGCCGCCTGCACCCTGTTCCCCCAATGGCTGCCAATCGGGGTCAAGAACTGGGTCATCTATTACCTCTTCTTGTAGCTCGTGTGCAACTTCGTCTGTGTCACCGTGGCGGTCGGTGGTATAGCGTTCGTGATGGGGCAACATAGTCTCATCAGGGTCTGATTCTTGATCAGCACCCTGCGATGGCAATGTTGTGGTCTGAGTCAAAGGACCAGGATAGTAGTCTGGCTGTGGCTGTGCATCAGTGCACTCCATGTCAGATTCAACTTGTAATGGGCATGGACTGTTAACTGCTTCACTTTCTAAGCCAGGGACGGTATGTGTAAAGAGCTCCATGGAGTAACCCGTTGTGTCGCCTGCTGCATTCTTCTCTGTTGTTGTTTTTGCTGAAGAGGACAAGGAAGCGACTTGTCCCTGACCGTGAACATCCACTAACGACGCGCTGCTTTGACATTTACCAGTTTCACGAGAGGAGGCAAAAGAGCTAGAGGCTGAGTCAGCAAGATAAGCCAAAACTTGCTCTTGCTGCTCCGGCTTTAAAAGCGGTTTTCCTACTCCCAGAAAAGGGAGCGTTCGAGGCCTTGTGTAGCCAGACGACGAACCTGGCTCCACAGCTCCAGACTTAGGTGCAATATTTTTTTTCCCACGACCAGCTGATGCTCCACCACTACCACTACCCTCATTACCAGCTGACAATGAACGCCCCCGGCCACGACCTCTTCCACCAGACTTCCTCATTGTTTTAAAAACGTTAACAAACGAACGGTATTTGTTGCTGTCACACAACTTACACGGTGAGCTATAACTTCAGTATGATTTAGCTACCCCTTTACAGGTGGGTGAGACCACAACGAAAATCAGCCACAATGTTACACACTCTGTTGTTGTTGGCAACAAATTAGATGGCACACACGCAGGACTGTCACTGAAGCGCAAATGTAAATATTTATCTCCCACTGATTTGTGTTTGTTTTTTTTAAAAGGGAGACTTCAGAAAAAAAAAAAATTAAAAAAAAATTATTTTTTACAGAAGAATTTATAAAACAAATAAAATGAAATGATTGTTTCAGGGAGAATTTAGGAAAAAAAAAAAAAAAAAAGGCTTTGTAGGGCCCACTGAGTGAGAGAGGACGCACACAGGAGTCAGGAGTGGCACACAAGCCCAGAGGCCAATATTAATCTCCCACCGATTGATTTAGTTATTTTTTTTGGTAGATTTTGGAACCCAAATCAAGCAAAAAAATTAATAGGCTTTCTATGGCCCACAATTTTGGAGAGAGAGAGAGATGGCACACCCAGGAGTCAAGACTGGCACACAAGCAGAAGGGGCAATATGAATCTCCCACAGATTTTTTTTTTTTTTTTTTTTTTTTTCAGGGAGACTTGAGAGAAAAAAAAATACCAAAATAATGATTTTTATCAGGAATAATTTAGAAACCAAAGAAAATAAAATGATTGTTTCAGGGAGAATTTAGAAAACAAATAAAACAAAAAATAGGCTTTCTAGGGCCCACTGAGTGACAGATGACGCACACAGGAGTCAGGAGTGGCACACAAGCCCAGAGGCCAATATTAATCTCCCACCGATTGATTTAGTTATTTTTTTTGGTAGATTTTGGAACCCAAATCAAGCAAAAAAATTAATAGGCTTTCTATGGCCCACAATTGGGGAGAGAGAGAGAGATGGCACACCCAGGAGTCAAGACTGGCACACAAGCAGAAGGGGCAATATGAATCTCCCACAGATTTTTTTTTTTTTTTTTCAGGGAGACTTGAGAGAAAAAAAAATACCAAAAAAATGATTTTTTCCAGGAATAATTTAGAAACCAAAGAAAATAAAATGATTGTTTCAGGGAGAATTTAGAAAACAAATAAAACAAAAAATAGGGTTTCTAGGGCCCACTGAGTGACAGATGACGCACACAGGAGTCAGGAGTGGCACACAAGCCCAGAGGCCAATATTAATCTCCCACTGATTGATTTAGTGATTTTTTTCAGGTAGATTTTGGAACCCAAATCAAGCAAAAAAATTAATAGGCTTTCTATGGCCCACAATTGGGGAGAGAGAGAGAGATGGCACACCCAGGAGTCAAGACTGGCACACAAGCAGAAGGGGCAATATGAATCTCCCACAGATTTTTTTTTTTTTTTTTTCAGGGAGACTTGAGAGAAAAAAAAATACAAAAAAAATGATTTTTTTCAGGAATAATTTAGAAACCAAAGAAAATAAAATGATTGTTTCAGGGAGAATTTAGAAAACAAATAAAACAAAAAATAGGCTTTCTAGGGCCCACTGAGTGACAGATGACGCACACAGGAGTCAGGAGTGGCACACAAGCCCAGAGGCCAATATTAATCTCCCACTGATTGATTTAGTGATTTTTTTCAGGTAGATTTTGGAACCCAAATCAACCTAAAAAATAAATAGGCTTTCTATGGCCCACTATTTGTGAGAGAGATGGCACGCTCAGGACTGGCACACAAGCCCAGAGGCCAATATTAATCTCCCACTTTTTTTTTTTTTCCAGGGAAAATGTATAAACCCAATAAAAAAAATAATAATAAATAGGCTTTCTATGGCCCACTATCTGAGAGAGAGAGATGGCACGCTTAGGACTGGCACACAAGCCCAAAGGCCAATATTAATCTCCCACTGATTGATTGATTGATTTTTTTCAGGTAGAATTATGAACCCAAATCAACCAAAAAAATAAATAGGCTTTCTATGGCCCACTATTTGTGAGAGAGATGGCACGCTCAGGACTGGCACACAAGCCCAGAGGCCAATATTAATCTCCCACTTTTTTTTTTTTTCCAGGGAAAATTTATAAACCCAATAAAATAATAAAAAATAGGCTTTCTATGGCCCACTATCTGAGAGAGAGAGAGATGGCACGCTTAGGACTGGCACACAAGCCCAAAGGCCAATATTAATCTCCCACTGATTGATTTATTGATTTTTTCAGGTAGAATTTAGAACCCAAATCAATCAAAAAAATTAATAGGCTTTCTATGGCCCACTGAGTGAGAGATGGCACACACAGGAGTAAGGAGTGGCACACAAGCCCTGAGGCCAATATTTTTCTCCCACTGATTGATGTTGTGATTTTTTCTGGTAGATTTTGGAACCCAAATCAAGCAAAAAAATAAATAGGCTTTCTATGGCCCACTGAGTGAGAGATGACACAGACAGAGATGGCACTCTAGCAGAAATGTCAATCTTAATCTCCCACAAAAAAAAAAAAAAAAAAAAAAAAGGAACTGTCCTTCAATTACTATCTCCCTGCAGTAATCTCAGCCAGGTATGGCAGGCAGCAATAAGGAGTGGACTGATGCACAAATTAAATAAAAAGTGTGGACAAACAAACAAGATAGCTGTGCAGAAAGGAAGGAACAAGAGGATTTGTGCTTTGAAAAAAGCAGTTGGTTTGCACAGCGGCGTACACACAGCAATGCAGCTATCAGGGAGCCTTCTAGGGCAGCCCAATGAGCTACAGCGCTGAGGAAAAAAAAAAAAAATGTAGCTTCCACTGTCCCTGCACACCGAAGGTGGTGTTGGACAGTGGAAATCGCTACAGCACAAGCGGTTTGGTGGTTAATGGACCCTGCCTAACGCTATCCCTGCTTCTGACGAAGCGGCAGCAACCTCTCCCTAAGCTCAGATCAGCAGCAGTAACATGGCGGTCGGCGGGAACGCCCCCTTATAGCCCCTGTGACGCCGCAGACAGCAAGCCAATCACTGCAATGCCCTTCTCTAAGATGGTGGGGACCAGGACCTATGTCATCACGCTGCCCACACTCTGCGTTTACCTTCATTGGCTGAGAAATGGCGCTTTTCGCGTCATTGAAACGCGACTTTGGCGCGAAAGTCGCGTACCGCATGGCCGACCCCGCACAGGGGTCGGATCGGGTTTCATGAAACTCGACTTCGCCAAAAGTCGGCGACTTTTGAAAATGTTCGACCCGTTTCGCTCAACCCTAGCCAGCACTGTTCAGCAGTGAGCAGGAGTTTCAGGGACTGCTCGCGAATGGTGGATGCCATCTAGCACTGGACAGTGCTATTTGCACACTAAGCACACATGGCAGTGCCCGTCTCTATGGCACTGTGCGCCATCAGTGAGCTCTCCTAACAACCATCAGTATAGGGTAATATTTATTAAGTAAATCCTAAACAAAGATACAATAAATAATAATCAAAAGTATAAAGTGCATATATCATATAAGCGCTTGTCTAGATTGTGGCCCGATTCTAACGCATCGGGTATTCTAGAATATGCATGTTCCCGTAGTATATGGACAATGATGATTCCAGAATTCGCGGCAGACTGTGCCCGTCGCTGATTGGTCGAGGCAACCTTTATGACATCATCGTCGCCATGGCAACCATCATGACATCTACGTCGATACTGTGCCTGGCGGCCTCGACCAATCAGAGACGCGGGATGTCTACGTCCTTTATGACATCATCATCGCTGTGCCCGTCGCTGATTGGTCGAGGCCTTGCGGCCTCGACCAATCAGAGACACGGGATTTCCAGGACAGACAGACAGAAACGAAGGCTCACAATCTACAAGGGATGGGTGAGAATACAGTAGGTGAGGGTAGAGCTGGTCATGCAGCGGTTTGGTTACTGCAGGTTGTAGGCTTGTCTGAAGAGGTGGGTCTTAAGGTTCTTTTTGAAGGTTTTGATGGTAGGCGAGAGTCTGATGTGTTGTGGTAGAGGGTTCCAGAGTAGGGGTGATACGCGAGAGAAATCTTGTATACGATTGTGGGAAGAGGAGATAAGAGGGGAGTAGAGTAGGAGATCTTGTGAGGATCGGAGGTTGCGGGTAGGTAAGTATCGGGAGACGAGGTCACAGATGTATGGAGGAGACAGGTTGCACTTAAATATCATATAGATCTCACTTGCGTATATACTCATATATAATCTATATATATAATTGTCTAAGGGTTTTTCAGTCTGTCTGTCTGTCTGTCTTTCTGTCTGTCTGTCCTGGAAATCCCTCGTCCCTGATTGGTCGATGCCGCCAGGCCTCGACCAATCAGCGACGGGCACAGTATCGACGTAGAAATCCCGCATCTCTGATTGGTCGAGGCCGCCAGGCCTCGACCAATCAGCAACGGGCACAGCAACGATGATGTCATAATGGTTGCCATGACGACGATGATGTCATAAAGGTTGCCTCGACCAATCAGCGACGGGCACAGTCTGCCGTAAATTCTGGAATCATCATTGTCCATATACTACGGGGACATGCATATTCTAGAACACCCGATGCGTTAGAATCGGGCCACAATCTAGTTATATATACTCATGTATACTCATATATCCACAGCTAATATATACACTATAATCAATTGCTTAAAATGGCTGACATAAACTGATATAAGCCAGACACACTGTTTTGGGCTTTCCAGAGAAAAGCGGAACAGCACCAGATGTACTACATGGTGATCAGATGTCTCAACTTTGTCCTAGATGCAGAAAGATGCAGACAGCTACATTTTAGTTGCTTAATCAGCATTCATATGTGCATTAATCACAATATTCCATATATATTTAGATAACCAATAACAGAGGAGCTAGACAATATGGTAATTAACTAACCACCCCTAACCATCTCCTTTCTATATGCAATTATAAAACCATGTACGTACAATAAATCATCAGTATTGGTGGAATGGTATTGTCACAATGGTGTGCAGTCTCATTCTTGAGCGCTCAAAATATTCAGTCTAATTAGGAGCGGCCGCAGCACACACAGGGATAGATTTATCCAAACCAAATTTCCATAACACAAGTGTATCTGTACAACTCATCCCAATTTTCTTATGAGTCCTCCTATCTATAGAATGGTTTTCAAAGTGTTAGGTAATGTGTATTTGGGGAATACTCAAAGAAATATTAAGATATTAAATCTAATAGTTTACAATGCGCATTGATAATTAGGATACAATAATTTGGGTTAATATACATGTATACTTACCTTTGAATGTGAAAAATGTAGTTTGAACCTATATGTGTGTCACAGTCTGAGTGACAGATGACAGATGAGTGTATGACCAGCTGCTAAGAGTGAATTTAACGTAAGACTAACGTGGAATGTGTATGTATGAAAAAGGCCTCATAATTCATGGTATGCTGGAAAAAAAACAACTTGTGTTTATGGGAAATAATGCAAGTCAGTTAAATTAGAATATTAAGATATAATGAAATATTATTTACTCAACATATATTTCTATATTTCTTTAGTAATTATTACTTCTTGATGTAGTTAATATTGGATAAGTGCAATCACACATCACTATGGTTTATCAAGAAAATCTACATTTAGAACATTTTTTCCAAATGATAATTTTATGGTATTCAGTGTTTTTTTAATGGTCACATAGATGAGTACACATCTTCAAATAAATATATGGCATAAAGCTGATATGACATTTATAAAATAATTAATTATTTTTAATTTTGGTTTTTACAAATGAATTTTTTTCATAAAATAATATTTTTTGATATTAAGGGGGAAATGTGTTTTTGATCCTGATTACATCATCACATTTCATCAATACCTCTTCTTTACACATTTTAATAAAGAAGAAATATTGATAAGTACTATTGGGTATAATAACATTAAGTATTATAAAAATCATTTTTTTATTCTAATGAAAGGTATTATATGCAAAATTTCATATGCCTAATTTCAATTTTGGTAATACAAGGTTATGACAAAAAGGAAAACATCTAGATCATGGAAATATTAAAGGCAATGTGTTACTAATGTGTCACCTCTGCATTTATCATCAACATATAAATGCCTTATTTTTATTCTTATTTTTATTTTTATTCTAATTTTTATTTTTCATTTTTCATTTTTATTCTTACTTCATTTTTATTCTTAATTTTTATTTCTATCTCTAGAAGAAAAACATCAATATTTAATAAAGTAATGTCTAATACAAGAATATTGCTTCATTAAATATAGTGATCATGTGGTTTCATTATAGGAGAAATGTTTCAGTTCTGAGTTAAATACAACAAATCTTTCACTCATTCATTCATATATACAGTATATTCTTATTTTGTTCACGGCTATACATTGGCAGATAGAAGTAGCTGCTGGTGGTGTAAATAGAGCATGGCCATGTCCAAGGCTGAGAGCTGGTTAAAACAAATCAATAACCTGCACTAAGACATAGACTCCTGTTGTGAATTCTACTCTTGGGTTCCCTCCAGTGGTTGTAGGTGGGAATGCAGTTGTCTCTGAGTCACAGACCTGGCCAGGTGTATCGGATGATTACAATTCTGACTGGGATATTTAAGTGGGCAGGATCCTTTAGCCCTTGCCAGTAGTCAATGTTCCTTGTGAAGTGTTGGATCACTTTCTGGCTTCTCCTGCTCGCTGCCTATTTCAGCAAAGATAAGTGTTTGGTTTTTGTTTCTCTGGCACACTGCCAGTGTTCTTGTTTCAGTTTTATTCCTGCTCTGATTGTAGGATTCACTGGAGTTGCAGATTTACGCTCCTACATCTTTTAGTAAAGATGTAGGAAGTTTTTGTATATTCTGCTGTGGATGTTTTGAAGGGTTTTTATACTGACCGCACAGAACTCTGTCCTTTCCTGTCCTATCTAGCTAGAGTGGCCTCCTGTGCTAATCCTGTTTTTCTGCCTGTGTATGTTTTTTCCTCTCCGACTCACCGCCAATATTTGTGGGGGGCTGTCTATCTTTTGGAGATTTTCTCTGAGGCAAGATAGTATTCCTATTTCCATCTTTAGGGGTATTTAGTTCTCTGGCTGTGACGAGGTGTCTAGGTGTGTTAGGTACGCTCCACGGCTACTTCTAGTTGCGGTGTTAAGTTCAGGATTGCGGTCAGTACAGTGGCCACTTTCTCCAGTGAATGTTCTCATGCAGCTCCTAGGTCACCGGATCATAACAGTACTACTGGCCAACAATGAGTTAAATGCATCTCAGAAGAAGGGAAGGAAGCTCTTGAGCCATTTTTTTTTCTCCAGTCTGTTTTGTCTTCTCCTCCCTCTTTATCTCTGGGTGCCTGAGGAGCCTGGTGCAAGCATGAATGTTCAGGAATTAGTTTCTCGTGTAGACCAGCTTGCTGCTAGGGTGCAAGGTATTTCTGATTATATTGTTCAAACTCCTGCTTTAGAACCGAAGATTCCTATTCCTGATTTGTTTTCTGGTGACAGGTCTAAATTTTTGAGTTTTAAAAACAACTGTAAACTGTTTTTTGACCTGAGACCTCGATCCTCTGGTGATTCCATTCAGCAGGTAAAAATCGTAATCTCCCTGCTGCGTGGCGACCCACAGGATTGGGCGTTTTCCCTGGAATCTGGGAATCCGGCTTTGCTTAATGTTGACTCCTTTTTTCAGGCTTTAGGACTATTATATGATGAACCTAATTCTGTGGATCAAGCTGAGAAAACCTTGTTGGCCCTGTCTCAGGGTCAAGAGGCGGCAGAATTGTATTGTCAGAAATTCAGAATAATGATGCTTTGGCGGCAATTTTCAGAAGGGGGCTTTCTGAATCCGTTAAAGATGTTATGGTGGGGTTTCCCACGCCTTCCGGTCTGAGTGATTCTATGTCTCTGGCCATTCAGATTGACCGACGCCTGCGGGAGCGCAGAACTGTGCGCGCTGTGGCGTTATCCTCAGAGCAAATTTCTGAGCCTATACAATGTGATAGAATTCTGTCTAGAACGGAACGACAAGGTTTCAGACGTCAAAATAGGTTGTGTTATTATTGTGGCGATGCTTCTCATGTCATTTCTGTCTGCCCTAAGCGGACAAAGAGGATCGCCAGTTCAATTACCATCAGTACTGTACAACCTAAATTTCTGTTATCTGTGTCCTTGATCTGCTCATTGTCATCATTTTCTGTCATGGCGTTTGTGGATTCAGGCGCCGCCTTGAATTTAATGGATTTTGAGTTTGCCAAGCGTTGTGGTTTTCCCTTGCAGCCTTTGCAGAACCCTATTCCTTTAAGAGGCATTGATGCTACACCCTTGGCTAAAAATAAGCCACAGTTTTGGACACAGGTGACCATGCGCATGGCGCCAGCCCATCAGGAAGATTGTCGATTCCTGGTGTTGCATAACTTGCATGATGCTATCGTGCTGGGTTTTCCATGGTTGCAGGTACATAATGCTGTGTTGGACTGGAAGTCCATGTCTGTGACTAGTTGGGGTTGTCAGGGGGTTCATAATGATGTTCCTTTGATGTCAATCTCCTCTTCTTCACCTTCTGAAATTCCAGAGTTTTTGTCTGATTTTCAGGATGTATTCGATGAGCCCAAGTCCAGTTTCCTTCCACCGCACAGGGACTGCGATTGTGCTATTGACTTGATTCCAGGCTGTAAGTTTCCTAAGGGTCGACTTTTTAATTTCTGTGCCTGAACATACCGCCATGCGGAGCTATATTAAGGAGTCTTTGGAGAAAGGGCATATTCGGCCATCTTCTTCACCGTTGGGAGCGGGGTTCTTTTTTGTTGCTAAAAAAGATGGTTCCTTGAGACCCTGTATAGATTATCGCCTCTTGAATAAAATCACGGTCAAGTTTCAATACCCTTTACGTTTGCTTTCCGATTTGTTTGCTAGGATTAAAGGAGCTAGTTGGTTTATGAAGATTGACCTTCGGGGGGCATATAATCTTGTTCGTATTAAGCAGGGTGATGAATGGAAAACTGAGTTTAATACGCCCGAAGGCCATTTTGAATACCTTGTGATGCCATTCGGACTCTCTAATGCTCCATCTGTTTTTCAGTCCTTCATGCATGATATCTTCTGGACTTATCTTGATAAATTCTTGATTGTATATTTGGACGATATTTAGATTTTTTCCGATGATTGGGAGTCTCATGTGCAACAGGTCAGGATGGTATTTCAGATCCTTCGTGACAATGCCCTGTTTGTAAAAGGGTCTAAGTGTCTCTTTGGGGTGCAGAAAGTCTCTTTTTTGGGCTTAATTTTTTCTCCTTCGTCTATAGAGATGTATCCGGTTAAGGTTCAGGCCATTCATGATTGGATTCAGCCCACATCTGTGAAGAGCCTTCAGAAATTTTTGGGTTTTGCAAATTTTTATTGCCGTTTCATTGCTAATTTTTCCAGCGTGGTTAAACCCTTGACCGATTTAATGAAGAAAGGCGCTGATGTGGCGAATTGGTCCTCTGCGGCTGTCTCTGCCTTTCAGGAGCTTAAACGTCGATTTACTTCTGCTCCAGTGTTGCGCCAACCGGATGTTTCTCTTCCGTTTCAGGTTGAGGTTGACGCTTCTAAGATTGGGGCAGGGGCCTTTTTGTCTCAGAGGGATCCTGTTGGTTCCTTAATGAAACCGTGTGCCTTCTTTTCACGTAAGTTTTCGCCTGCTGAACGCAATTATGATGTCGGCAATCGGGAGTTGTTGGCTATGAAGTGGGCGTTTGAGGAGTGGTGACATTGGCTTGAGGGAGCTAAGCACCGTATTGTGGTCTTGACCGATCATAAGAATTTGATTTACCTCGAGTCTGCTAAACGGCTGAATCCTAGACAGGTTCGATGGTCCTTGTTTTTTTCCCGTTCTGATTTTGTGGTCTCGTACCTTTTGGGTTCTAAGAATATTAAGGCTGATGCCCTCTCTAGGAGCTTTTTTGCCTGATTCTCCTGAGGTCTTAGAGCCGGTCGGTATTCTGAAAGAGGGGGTGGTCCTTTCTGCCATTTCCCCTGATTTACAACAAACCTGACCGCTGTCCTGTGGGGAAATTGTTTGTTCCTGACAGATGGACTAGTAGAGTGATTTCTGAGGTTCACTGTTCCGTGTTGGCCGGTCATCCTGTTATTTTTGGTACCAGAGATTTGGTTGGTAGGTCCTTTTGGTGGCCTTCATTGTCACGTGATGTGCGTTCTTTTGTGCAGTCCTGTGGGACTTGTGCGCGGGCCAAGCCTTGTTGTTCCCATGCTAGTGGGTTGCTTTTGCCACTGCCAGTCCCTGAGAGGCCCTGGACGCATATTTCGATGGATTTTATTTCTGATGGTTCATTTGGTGCCCTTACCTAAATTGCCTTCCTCTTCAGATTTGGTTCCGTTGTTCTTTCAGCATGTGGTTCATTTGCATGGTATTCCGGAGAATATTGTGTCCGACAGAGGTTCCCAGTTTGTTTCTAGGTTTTGGCGGGCCTTTTGTGCTAGGCTGGGCATTGATTTGTCTTTTTCTTCTGCGTTTCATCCTCAGACTAATGGCCAGACCGAGCAAACTAATCAGACCTTGGAGACTTATTTGAGTTGCTTTGTGTCTGCTGATCAGGATGATTGGGTGGCCTTCTTGCCATTGGCCGAGTTTGCCCTTAATAATCGGGCTAGTTCTGCTACCTTGGTTTCGCCTTTCTTTTGTAATTTTGGTTTTCATCCTCGTTTTTCTGCTGGGCAGGTTGAGCCTTCTGACTGTCCTGGTGTGGATTCTGTGGTGGACAGGTTGCAGCAGATTTGGGCTCATGTGGTGGACAAGTTGGTGTTGTCTCAAGAGGAGGCTCAACGTTTTGCTAATCGTCGTCGGTGTGTTGGTTCCCGGCTTCGGGTTGGGGATCTGGTCTGGTTGTCTTCCCGCCATGTTCCTATGAAGGTTTCTTCTCCTAAGTTTAAGCCTCGGTTTATTGGTCCTTATAGGATTTCTGAGATTATTAATCCGGTGTCTTTTCGACTGGCGCTTCCGGCCTCTTTTGCTATCCATAATGTCTTCCATAGATCTTTGTTGCAGAAATATGTGGAGCCCGTTGTTCCCTCTGTTGATCCTCCGGCCCCTGTGTTGGTTGATGGGGAGTTGGAATATGTTGTTGAGAAGATTTTGGATTCCCGTTTTTCGAGGCGGAAGCTCCAGTACCTGATCAAATGGAAGAGTTATGGCCAGGAGGATAATTCTTGGGTTTTTGCCTCTGATGTCCATGCTGCTGATTTGGTCCGTGCCTTTCATCTGGCTCGTCCTGATCGTCCTGGGGGCCCTGGTGAGGGTTCGGTGACCCCTCCTCAAGGGGGGGTTACTGTTGTGAATTCTACTCTTGGGTTCCCTCCAGTGGTTGTAGGTGGGAATGCAGTTGTCTCTGAGTCACAGACCTGGCCAGGTGTATCGGATGATTACAATTCTGACTGGGATATTTAAGTGGGCAGGATCCTTTAGCCCTTGCCAGTAGTCAATGTTCCTTGTGAAGTGTTGGATCACTTTCTGGCTTCTCCTGCTCGCTGCCTATTTCAGCAAAGATAAGTGTTTGGTTTTTGTTTCTGTGGCACACTGCCAATATGCTTGTTTCAGTTTTATTCCTGCTCTGATTGTAGGATTCACTGGAGTTGCAGATTTACGCTCCTACATCTTTTAGTAAAGATGTAGGAAGTTTTTGTATATTCTGCTGTGGATGTTTTGAAGGGTTTTTATACTGACTGCACAGAACTCTGTCCTTTCCTGTCCTATCTAGCTAGAGTGGCCTCCTGTGCTAATCCTGTTTTTCTGCCTGTGTATGTTTTTTCCTCTCCGACTCACCGCCAATATTTGTGGGGGGCTGTCTATCCTTTGGGGATTTTCTCTGAGGCAAGGTAGTATTCCTATTTCCATCTTTAGGGGTATTTAGTTCTCCGGCTGTGATGAGGTGTCTAGGTGTGTTAGGTACACTCCACGGCTACTTCTAGTTGCGGTGTTAAGTTCAGGATTGCGGTCAGTACAGTGGCCACTTTCTCCAGTGAATGTTCTCATGCAGCTCCTAGGTCACCAGATCATAACAGACTCCCTGTCTTTCAGGGATCACAAGTCCCAGTCGGAATAATGTAAATCAGGTCTTCTGCACACCCGAATGAAGTTGGCAGTGCAAGCATGGTGCTGCATAGTGGAAGAAGCCGTAGGAGTGTTCAGACACGGAAGTAACAAAAACTCCTTCGAGGTAGTTGCCAATTGTTCCAATACTGATGTTCCTATCATGTTACTAAGGCATGCTATCACTTTAGTGATTGCTAGGGACCTGACTCCCGTTTATCCCTGCGCAGCAGTACCCTCGCCACCTGACTGTGCAGGAAACTGCAGCTGGACCCATTCACTTGGATAGAACTGTGCAGCAGTTCCCTTGAACAAGACACCTTTGTGCAAAGAAAACTGAGATGGGGACATAGCACTAGTTTGGTACTGGGGTTCCTGGTATTCCCAGGGTCTGTGTTGTTCCACAATGTTGGACTCTACTCACCTTGTCATAAGCTGACTACATAGCCTAGCAATATGCCATCACATTATCATAACATGAAGAAGCCACACCTCACCACCTCACCTGACGTCAATATTACGCCAGCGGGATAACGTGGTACGGTCTCCCCACTTGTACCACTGTGATGTTCTGCACCCATAGGGAAACAATGTAAATTTGGCACAGTTTTACACAGACACCACCTGTCCACACCGGCCCAGGGTGGCACAGGGAGTGAGAAGATGGACCACGCAGGCATTGATGTGACATCACACTCGTCCACAACCCTGACAAGCTGAGAGGCCCCTTTCACTAGCACAAGAGAAACAGAACCTTAACAGCCCAGTAGGACTGCCACCAGTTCCTTGTTTAATATACGTTTGGCGTGCTAATGGGGTTATATGAGGCCAGCCACCAGCCCCGGTAGCGTGTGAAATTAGGCCGAGAAACAGACGTGTGGATTATCAGATTGGAATACTCCTTTATTCACTCTTCCCCTAGGAGAAACACTAATACATTTTGTTATGTTTAGTGCAGTTTGATATAGGATATAGAGATACTCTATTGCGGGGGTCCTTTAATATTCCTGTGTATAATGTGAGACCCTTCCCTAGAGATAACAATGTATGCAAGTTTTGTATGGAGCTTTTTTAACCTGTACATTAGCTTACTATGCCATATATTCACATGTAAAGTGCCATGGAATAAATGGCACTATAAAAATGAATAACAATAACAACAACAATACATTCTTACATATTATTGGTCTAATAAATATAGTTTATTAATAAAGTTTTAGTAATAAAGATGGAAACACTTGTTACATAAAAAGACACACTGACATCTAAAGGTAATTACACCTATGACATAAAAATGTTCTATCACATGAAGAATATGATTAATAATGTATTATCATTTATTATTATTTTATTTTTCTAAAAATGAATTCCATATTAATATTCTGATAATAATTTTATGGATATTATTGATTGTGATGGTACGCTGTGATATTATAGGTTAGTAAAATTACCAGATTTGTATAGAATAGGGAATGAAGACTTCAATCAAGATACAGGAGTTATGTTAATAAAGACTTTTCATATTTCTAAATTCATTTAATTCTTAAAAGTTGCAAGAAGTTGCAAGAAGAAAAATCCGCTATCCAGAAGTTCCACAAGGTAACAAAGTTATGATTTCTGAGAAATAATAGACTGTGTCAAATACAATTCATGTCACCACTGACAACCACGACTGCAGCATCCATCACTGACAACCACGACTGCAGTATCCATCATTGACAACCATGATTGCAGTATCTAAACTGAAAATCACAATTGGAGAGGACAATGATCCTATGATGCTAATATGAACTGTGTTATCACATTTTTATCATATTCCAGTGGTTTCCTATCACCTATAATGCTTTGATGAAAGCTGGTGAACAATAAAGGTAATTGTCAGGACACTGCAACCCTGACATGTGTCCTGTGCTCTGTGACAATCCAATAAACCACTACATTTTTTATAAAAAATATGACATTTTTCTTTAAGAGTATCGCATCTGGTAAAGAGTCCTGATTAAATAAATGTGCGAAATAAGCATATTTAACAGTGTTAGATAACTACCGATATCCTCAATAAGTATTGCTTAATTTGGAGGACTGGTATGTAGAGGTATACAAATGTCATTCAAGATACATATACCAGGTATGGTTTTATATCAAGGCTGAATGACATGGTAACTAGACCACACTTGGATATCAATATTCTGCCTTGAAGACATAAAAAAGTCACTCCTGCAGAAACACCAATGCAGGCTCTTAGAGCAGGATTGCCTACCACACATAATAATAATAATATAATAATAATAATTTTTATTTATATAGCGCCAACATATTCCGCAGCGCTTTACAAATTATAGAGGGGACTTGTACATACAATAGACATTACAGCATAACAGAAATACAGTTCAAAACAGATATCAAGAGGAGTGAGGGCCCTGCTCGTAAGCTTACAAACTATGAGGAAAAGGGGAGACACGAGAGGTGGATGGTAACAATTGCTATAGTTATTCGGACCAGCCATAGTGTAAGGCTTGGGTGTTCATGTAAAGCTGCATGAACCAGTTAATTAATTTTTTTTTTTTTTTTTTAATATAGGCCACACAGGGATCGTTAGGTTAATGCATTGAGGTGGTAGGCCAGTCTGAACAAATGAGTTTTTAGGGCACGCTTAAAACTGTGGGGATTGGGGATTAATCGTATTATCCTAGGTAGTGCATTCCAAAGAATCGGCGCAGCACGTGTAAAGTCTTGGAGACGGGAGTGGGAGGTTCTGATTATTGAGGATGCTAACCTGAGGTCATCAGCGGAGCGGAGGGCACGGGTAGGGTGGTAGACTGAGACCAGAGAGGAGATGTAGGGTGGTGCTGAGCCATGGAGTGCTTTGTGGATGAGGGTAGTAGTTTTGTACTGGATTCTTGAGTGGATGGGTAACCAGTGTAATGACTGGCACAAGGTAGAGGCATCGGTGTAACGGTTGGTGAGGAATATGATCCTGGCAGCAGCATTCAGGACAGATTGGAGCGGGGAGAGTTTGGTAAGAGGGAGGCCGATTAGTAGAGAGTTACAATAGTCCAGACGAGAATGAATAAGTGAAACAGTAAGAGTTTTTGCAGAGTCGAAAGTAAGAAAAGGGCGAATTCTAGAAATGTTTTTGAGATGCAGGTAAGAAGAGCGAGCCAGTGATCGGATGTGGGGGGTGAATGAAAGGTCAGAATCAAGGATGACCCCAAGGCAGCGGGCATGTTGCTTTGGAGTAATGGTGGAACCGCAAACGGAGATGGCAATGTCAGGCAAAGGTAGGTTAGTAGAGGGAGAAAACACGAGGAGTTCAGTTTTTGACAGGTTTAGTTTCAGATAGAGGGAGGACATGATGCTAGAGACAGCGGTAAGACAATCACTGGTGTTTTCTAATAAGGCAGGCGTGAGATCAGGAGAAGAAGTGTATAGTTGGGTGTCGTCAGCATAGAGATGGTACTGGAAGCCAAATCTACTGATTGTTTGTCCAATAGGGGCAGTATACAAAGAGAAGAGGAGGGGGCCTAGGACTGATCCTTGAGGAACCCCAACAGTAAGGGGAAGGTGAGAGGAGGAGGAACCAGCGAAACATACAGTGAAGGATCGGTCAGAGAGATAGGAGGAGAACCAGGAGAGAACGGTGTCCTTGAGGCCGATGGAGCGGAGCATAGTGAGGAGGAGCTGATGATCCACAGTATCAAATGCTGCAGAGAGATCCAAGAGAATTAGCATGGAGTAGTGACCATTAGATTTAGCTGTTAGTAGGTCATTAGAGACTTTAGTGAGGGCAGTTTCAGTAGAGTGTAAAGAGCGGAAACCAGATTGAAGAGGGTCGAGAAGAGAGTTATCTGAGAGATAGCGGGTAAGACGGGAGTGGACCAGGCGTTCGAGGAGTTTAGAGATGAAGGGAAGATTAGAGACAGGTCTATAATTAGCGGCACAGTTTTGGTCGAGGGATGGTTTTTTAAGTAATGGATGTATGATGGCATGCTTAAATGAGGAGGGAAAAATACCGGAAGTGAGGGAAAGGTTGAATATTTTTGTTAGGTGAGAGGTGACAGCCGGGGAAAGGGACTGGAGGAAATGTGACGGAATGGGGTCACTGGTGCAAGTGGTCGGGCGAGAAGATGCAAGGAGCCTGCTTACTTCTTCTTCTGTAACTGGTTCAAAGTCAGAGAGTGAACTAGATGCAGTGGGGGAGGGAGGACAGTGCATGGTATGAAGAGATTGGGAGATGATTTCCTGTCGAATATGGTCAATTTTTTCTTTGAAGTAATTGGCCAGATTGTCAGCACGGAGATCCGTGGTTGGGGCCTGCGCTCTTGGGTTGAGTAGGGACTGGAACGTGTCAAAGAGACGTTTAGGGTTATTGGACAGGGAGGTGATGAGGGTGTTGAAGTAGGTTTGTTTGGAGAGGTGAAGGGCAGAATTGTATGTCTTTAGCATGAACTTATAATGGATGAAATCTTCGGGTAGATTAGATTTTCTCCACAGACGTTCTGCGCACCTGGAGCACCGCTGCAGGAAACGTGTTTGCAGCGTGTGCCACGGTTGTTGCCGTCTGTGCCGAGTTGTTTTATGTATAGGAGGAGCAGCTTCATCCAGGGCACTTTGCAGGGTTTCATTGTAATGCTTCAGAGCAGAATCAGGACATGAGATGGAGGAGATTGGGGCCAATGAGGACTGCAAGTTCTTCATAAGTTCCTGGGTGTTAATGGCCTGTATGTTTCTATAAGTGTGGAAAGTGGGGGTGACCTGAGCGGGATGGCAGTTCTTGATAGAGAATGAAAGAAGGTGGTGGTCAGAGAGTGGGAGAGGGGAGTTTGTGAAATCATCCACTGAGCAAAGCCGGGAGAAGACCAAGTCAAGGGAGTTTCCATCTTCATGTGTTGGCGAGTTAGTATGCTGCGAGAGGCCGAAAGAGGAGGTTAGAGCCAAAAGGTGAGAAGCAGATGGGGAGAGGGGAGAGGCATTAACACCACAGTCAATGGCACACATACACACATGGTCAAAATTGTTGTTACCCCTTGTATAATGATAGATTCAAGATATTGCTGTGACCATTGTGGGCTTTTCTGACAAAAGTAATAATAAGATCTATGAAAATGAACAAATGAAAGTCAGACATTGCTTTTCAGCCATGCTTTCACAGAATAAAAAAACAAACTCATGAAATAGGCCTGGACAGAAATGATGGTACCCCTGAAAATAATGTGACAATAGGGACATGTTAAATCACGGTGTGTCCACTAACTAGCATCACAGGTGTGTACAATCTTGGAACCAGTGAGTGGGCCTGTATATAGGGCAACAGATACTCACTGTGCTGTTGGGTGCATATCACACTCAACATGGACCAGAGGAAGCGAAGGAAAGAGTTGTCTCAGGAGATTAGAAAGAAAATTATAGACAAACATGTTAAAGGTAAAAGTTATAAGGCCATCTCCAAGCAGCCTGATGTTTCTGTGACTACAGTTGCACATATTATTCAGTAATGTAAGATTCATGGGACTGTAGCCAACCTCCCTGGATGTGGCCGCAGGAAGAAAATTGATGACAAATCAAAGAGACGGATAATACGAATGGTAAAAGAGCCCAGAAAAACTAAACAGGTTAAAGGTGAACTTCAAGCTCAAGGAACATCAGTGTCAGATTGCACCATCCATTGTTGTATGAACCAAAGTGGACTTCATGGGGGATGACCAAGAAGGACACCATTGTTGAAAAAAAATCATAAGCCATGCTGGAATTTGCTAAACTACATGTTGACAAAATACAAAGCTTCTGGGAGAATGTCCTATGGACAGATGAGACAAAATGGAACTTTTTGGCAAGCCACATCAGCATTATGTTCACAGACAGAAAATGAAGCATATCAAGAAAAGAACACTGTCCCTACTGTGAAACATGCAGGAGGCTCTGTTATGTTCTGAGGCTGCTTTGCTACATCTGGCACAGGGTGTATAGAATCTGTGCAGGGCACAATGTAATCTCAAGATTATCAAGAGATTCTAGGGAGAAATGTGCTGCCCAGTGTCAGAAAGCTTGGTCTCAGTCGCAGGTCATGGGTCTTGCAACAGGATAATGACCCAAAACACACAGCTAAGACACCCAAGAATGGCTAAGAGTAAAACATTGGACTATTCTGAAGTGGTCTTCTATGAGCCCTGACCTAATTCCTATAGAGCATCTTTGGAAAAAGCTGAAACATGTCATCTGGAAAAGGCAACTTTCAAACACGAGACAGGAATCGTTTGATTGTATGTGATTGTATCAAAAGGTTGTGCAACAAAATATTAAGTTAAGGGTACCATCATTTCTGTCCAGGCCTATTTCATGAGTTTTATTTTTTTTAATTCTGTGGAAGCATAGTTGAAAAGCAATGTCTGACTTTCGTTTGCTCAGATTCAAGTTTTTTCTGTGACCATTGTGGGTTTTTCTATCATTAAACAAGGGGTGCCAACAATTTTGACCATGTGTGTATGGTGTATCTATTAAGGAGGTAAGTATAAAGGAAGATCTGTAAGCAAACCAATGTTCCTAATTCGGTAAGAATTACAGCAGTAGGCATTAGGTTTATATTGACACAATAATTACAGTACATCAGAAACCCTTCAAAAAGAGGATAATAACACCATTTCATAACTATTAAAGTCATCCTCAATATATAAAAAGGAACATTCTCACTGCTTTTACAGGGCTGGATCTTCACTTGCATATATATGGCCCTGTTTAGTGTTATGATCAAGTGGCATTGGAGCAGCATGAAAACTTTCTCTGGAGTAGGTGGTAACTATACGGACCGCAAACCCTGATCTTAACATCGCAACTAGAAGTAGCCGTGGGGTGTGCCTAACAAAACCTAGACACCTCGACACAGCTGGAGAACTAAATACCCCTAAAGATGGAAATAGGAAAACTATCTTACCTCAGAGTAGACCCCCAAAGGATAGGCAGCCCCCCACAAATAATGACTGTGAGTTGGAGAGGAAAAGACACACGCAGGCAGAAAACAGGCTTAGCAAAGGAGGCCACTTCTAGCTAAATAGAAAAGGACAGGACAGGATACTAAGCGGTCTGCATAAAAATACTACAAAAAATATCCACAGCAGAAAATACAAAACTCCACCACCTAACTAAAGATGTGGAGAGTATAACTGCAACTCCAGAGAATCCAACCAGACTGAGAAAAGCAACTGACACAGTCAAAGCTGGAGCAAATAGAAACAAAAGATCAGCACTGAAAATAAGCACACAGCAAGTGTGCTTCAGAGAAAGAAACAGACACTTATCTTTGCTGAACTGGCTGCTAAGCAGGTGAGACCAGGCAGAGATCCAATACTTCCAAAGAAACATTGACAACTGGCCAGGGCTAAAGAATCCTGCACACTTAAATATCCCAGTCAGAACAGCAATTAGC
Source organism: Ranitomeya imitator (assembly GCF_032444005.1). Classification (NCBI taxonomy): domain Eukaryota; kingdom Metazoa; phylum Chordata; class Amphibia; order Anura; family Dendrobatidae; genus Ranitomeya; species Ranitomeya imitator. The sequence goes on from NC_091285.1 coordinate 412,046,119, forward strand.
AGATACACCTGGCCAGGACTGTGACTCGGAGACAACTGCATTCCCAGCTACAATCACTGGAGGGAACCCAAGAGCAGAATTCACAACAGTTTGGCCTTCGTGATCCATGTTCCTCAAAAGAAGTTTCCCAAGTCCCCTGACGCGTTTTAGCATTTTGACTCATCAGGGGAGTAAAATAGAAGAGTAGGGCACAAACCATTTGCCCAAGAGCTGCCGTTGTGTGTATTAAATGGTGCTGTCTTCATTTAAACGTACTTACGGTCCTTGGACTTCATGATTAGGGTTTGAACCACATATCCGGCCGGTGGAACGCAGTGAGGTGGCTTGGACCGCAGGCATCATATCTGGAGAGAGCACTACATCACCATGTTACATGTTTTCGCCATTTGTGGATAATGGCTCTCACTGTGTTTTCCTGGAGTCCCAAAGCTTTAGAAATGGCTTCATATCCCTTTCCAAACTGATAGTTCTCAATTACTTTCAATTATGTTTCTCATTTGTTCAAAAATTTCTTTGGATCACAGCATATCTGTCTTTTGAGGATCTTTTGGTCTACTTCACTTTGTCACACAGGTCCTATTTAAAATTTATTTATTGAGAACAGGTTTGGCAGTAATCATACCTGTGTGTGGATAGGAAGTACGAACTCAGCTTCCAAAAGATGTGATGAACCACAGTATGTTTATATTTTAAGGGGGAAGTGGCAATCATTTTTTCACACAGAGCTCTGTAGGTTTCTATTTCTTTTTCCCTTAATAATAAAAACTTTAGTTTAAAATGGCATTTTGTGATTACTTGTGTTATCTTTGTCTAATATTTAAATTTGTTTGGTGAGCTGAAACATTTAAGTGTGACAAACATTCAAAAGAATAGGAGATCAGGAAGGGGGCAACCACTTATTGACACAGCTGTATTAGTTACAAACCCATGTTTGCTCTGGTTAATAACTTCATACTCACCCAGGTACTTGCATACATGCTGTTTAATAATTTGTTCAAAGATCTTTCCTGGTATAAAAGTCAGGCTCACAGGTTTATACTTCCCTGGGTCCACTTTCTTCCCCATTGTGAAGACAGGGACAATGTTTGCTCTTCTCCAGTCTTCTGGGACTTCTCTTTTTCTCCAAGAACTTTCAATGATTATAGAGAGCTGTTCAATAATTTCCTCTGCTATCACCTTCAGTACCCTAGGATGTAATTCATCTGGACCTGGAGACTTGAATTTATGTTAGCAAAGTGTTCCCTCACCATCTCTCTGTTTATGGATAGTTTGGACTCTTGTATTCCTTCAATAGTATAGTGAAGATCAGTTGATGTTACATTTACTTTCAGAGAGAAAACCAATGAATGCAAACTAGGAATTTAAAAGTTTGATCTTCTCAACATCATTTTTTACTGCTTCACCATTTTCATCCTGTGAAAATCTTATTACATCTTTGACTTTTCTTTTACTTTTGACATACCCACAAAATCCTTTTTTATTGCTTTTGACATCTCTTGGAAGCCTTAATTCATTATCAGCTTTAGTGAATCTGATGCGGGCCCTGCAGGTTCTGCGAACAGCATTATATTCTTCGTTAGATATACCTCCCTCTTTCCATTTGATAAATATTTCTTCCTTTCTAGCATGTGTTTAAGTTCTGTTTTCATCCATCCTGGTTTCATTGAATGCTTTCTATTCATCCCTCTTTTAGTTTGTTAACAATTGGTTTTTATAATCTTATTTTTACAAGTTTCCTGTCCTTCCTGGACATTTCTGTCCTTAAGGACATCCAGCCACTGGATCCCTCTTATTCTCTTTTTGAGTACCTTTAAATCTGCTTTCTGAAATCCAACCTTGAAGTCTGAGTCTTCACAGGTCTTCTCTAGTTATCCAACATTCTAGATAGCATGATTGCTGCCTCCAAGGGTCCCAGCCACCCTTAAGGTACCTTCACACATAACGATATTGTTAACGATATCGTTGCTTTTTGTGACGTAGCAATGATATCGTTAATGAAATCGTTATGTGTGACAGCGACCAACTATCAGGCCCCTGCTGGGAGATCGTTGGTCGCTGAATAAAGTCCAGAACTTTATTTCGTCGCTGGACTCCTGCTGACATCGCTGGATCGGCGTGTGTGACACCGATCCAGCGATGTCTTCACTGGTAACCAGGGTAAACATCGGGTAACTAAGCGCAGGGCCGCGCTTAGTAACCCGATGTTTACCCTGGTTACCATCCTAAAAGTAAAAAAAAACAAACACTACATACTTACCTACAGCCGTCTGTCCTCCAGCGCTGTGCTCTGCACTCCTCCTGTACTGGCTGTGAGCGTCGGTCAGCCGGAAAGCAGAGCGGTGACGTCACCGCTCTGCTTTCCGGCCACTGTGCTCACAGTTAGTACAGGAGGAGTGCAGAGCACAGCGCTGGAGGACAGACGGCTGTAGGTAAGTATGTAGTGTTTGTTTTTTTTTAACTTTTAGGATGGTAACCAGGGTAAACATCGGGTTACTAAGCGCGGCCCTGCGCTTAGTTACCCGATGTTTACCCTGGTTACCGGCATCGTTGGTCGCTGGAGAGCGGTCTGTGTGACAGCTCTCCAGCGACCAAATAGCGACGCTGCAGCGATCCGGATCGTTGTCGGTATCGCTGCAGCGTCGCTTAATGTGAAGGGGCCTTTACATTCTCAACCATTTCCTCCCTGTTGATAAGGATTAAATCCAAGGTAGCAGATCCACTTGTTTTCTTCTATATCTTTTGGAAGATAAAGTTGTCAGGAAGCGAGGATAAGAATTTGCTGGTCCTGTTACTTTTGCCTGGAAGAGATTCCCAACAAATCTCTGGGTAGTTGAAATTTCCCATGATCACTATGTCATGTTTTTTGAGAGCTCAGTCATCTAATGCATAATGAGTTAATCCAAATTTTCAGCTTGCCCAGGTGGCCTGTAGTTAACACATACAATTGGGCCCATTCCTTTGTTCTCTCCTTGTATTCTAAGGGAATGTTTCCACGGTCAGTATTCGCTGTGGATTGGACGCTGCGTACAGCCGCAGCATCCAATCTGCAGTGGCCAGATGTTACAGCATAGTGGATGGGATTTTATGAAATCCGGCCCCCCTGCGTAACCCAATCATGCGGCACGTCTTTCTAGACCGCAGCATGTCAATTTATCTTGCGGAGATACTCAGTTTCCGCAAGATAAATATCACTGTCTTATGTACAGATGCGGTGATTCCACATGGTTCAATGAACATATGCGGAATCACTGTGCGCGTACAAAAGCCGGCCAATCTGGACCCTGTAAACATATCCTTACTGAAACAGTTTCCACAGAACTCCCAGTCTCAGAAGCTTCAAGCTCTGTGGAGCTATACACATTTCTAACATACAATGCGACACCTACTCCTCCCATTTTTTATGTTTGCTTCTTGCAAATAAGTTGTATCCTTCTAGCCTTGTATTACAAATATGTGTATCATCCCACCAAGTTTCAGTGATGCCAATGACATCATATTTCATTTCCTGCATTAGTTGCTCCAATTGTCCTTGTTTGTTGCCCATGCTCTCTGTATTTGTATAGAAAATTTTAGTTTTTCCAATATTTTTATTAGGCTGGTTTCACATGTCAGTGCCTCCGGTACGTGTAGTGACGGTTTTCTCATGCACCGGAGTGTTGTGAATTCTGTTGTCGAACTCCCTCCTGTGGTCGTGAATGGTACTTCGGCGAGTTCTGTCCATGGACTCCCTCTGGTGGCTGTGAGTGAAGCTGCTGCTTCTGAGGTTCCTTACACAGGTGACGTGGTTTATCCTTTGGTTGGCTGCTCTATTTAACTCCACTCAGATCGTTACTCCATGCCAGCTGTCAATGTTCCTGCATTGGTTCAGTTCGCTCTTGGATCTTTCTGGTGACCTGTCTTCTCCAGCAGAAGCTAAGTTCCTGATCGTTATTATTTGTTCATTGTTTCCTTGTCCAGCTGGTTATCATGATTTTGTCTTGCTAGCTGGAAGCTCTGGGATGCAGAGTGGCATCTCCGCACCGTTAGTCGGTGCGGAGGTCTTTTTGCACACTCTGCGTGGTCTTTTGTAGTTTTTTGTGCTGACCGCAAAGATACCTTTCCTATCCTCTGTCTGTTTAGTAAGTCTGGCCTCCCTTTGCTGAAACCTGTTTCATTTCTGCGTTTGTGACTTTCATCTTTACTCACAGTCAATATATGTGGGGGGCTGCCTTTTCCTTTGGGGAATTTATCTGAGGCAAGGTAGGCTTTATTTTCTATCTCTAGGGCTAGCTAGCTCTTAGGCTGTGAAGAGGCGTCTAGGGAGAGTCAGGAACGCTCCACGGCTATTTCTAGTTGTGGTGATAGGATTAGGGCCTGTGGTCAGCAGAGCTCCCACATCCCAGAGCTTGTCCTGTGTGAGTTTAACTATCAGGTCGTGCCGGGTGCTCCTAACCACCAGGTCCATAACAGTACAGCTGGCCCAAAGTATTAATGCATCTCAATAGAGGGATAAGAGAAGTTCTGAGACCATTTTTTTTTTCTTTGCACTGTGTTTTGTCTTTCTTTTCCCCTAAACCTTTGGGTGGTTCAGGACACAGGTGTAGATATGGACATTCAAGGTCTGTCCTCTTGTGTGGATCATCTTACTGCAAGGGTACAAAACATTCAAGATTTTGTGGTTCAGAATCCTATGTTAGAGCCTAGAATTCCTATTCCTGATTTATTTTCTGGGGATAGATCTAAGTTCTTGAATTTCAAAAATAATTGTAAACTGTTTCTAGCTTTCAAACCCCGCTCCTCTGGTGACCCCGTTCAACAAGTAAAAATTATTATTTCTTTGTTGCGTGGTGACCCTCAACACTGGGCATTTTCTCTTGCGCCAGGAGATTCTGCATAGCGTGATGTTGATGCGTTTTTTCTGGCGCTTGGATTGCTTTATGATGAACCAAATTCAGTGGATCAGGCAGAGAAAATCTTGCTGGCTTTGTGTCAGGGTCAGGATGAAGCGGAGGTGTACTGTCAGAAGTTTAGAAAGTGGTCTGTGCTTACTCAGTGGAATGAGTGTGCCCTGGCGGCAATTTTCAGAAAGGGTCTTTCTGAAGCCCTTAAGGATGTCATGGTGGGATTTCCCACGCCTGCTGGTCTGAATGAGTCTATGTCCTTGGCCATTCAGATCGATCGGCGCTTGCGTAAGCGGTATTCTGGCGGTATTCTCTGAACATAGGCCTGAGCCTATGCAGTGTGATAGGACTTTGACCAGAGCTGAACGGCAAGAACACAGACGTCGGAATGGGCTGTGTTTTTACTGTGGTGAATCCACTCATGCTATCTCCGATTGTCCTAAGCGCACTAAGCGGTTCGCTAGGTCTGCCACCATTGGTACGGTACAGTCTAAATTTCTTTTGTCCGTTACTCTGATTTGCTCTCTGTCGTCCTATTCTGTTATGGCATTTGTGGATTCAGGTGCTGCCCTGAATTTGATGGACTTGGAGTTTGCCAGGCGCTGTGGTTTTTTCTTGGAGCCCTTGCAGTATCCTATTCCATTGAGAGGAATTGATGCTACGCCTTTGGCCAAGAATAAGCCTCAGTACTGGACTCAATTGACCATGTGCATGGCTCCTGCACATCAGGAGGATATTCGCTTTTTGGTGTTGCATAATCTGCATGATGTGGTCGTTTTAGGGTTGCCATGGCTACAGGTCCATAATCCAGTGTTGGATTGGAAATCTATGTCTGTGTCAGGCTGGGGTTGTCAGGGGGTACATGGTGATGTTCCATTGTTGTCAATTTCGCCTTCCACTCCTTCTGAAGTCCCTGAGTTTTTATCAGATTACCGGGATGTATTTGAAGAGCCCAAATCTGGTGCCCTACCTCCTCATAGGGATTGCGATTGTGCTATTAATTTGATTCCTGGTAGTAAGTTTCCTAAGGGCCGTCTGTTTAATTTATCTGTGCCAGAGCACGCCGCTATGTGGAGTTATATAAAGGAATCCTTGGAGAAGGGTCATATTCGCCCGTCGTCGTCACCATTGGGAGCAGGGTTCTTTTTTGTGGCCAAGAAGGATGGCTCTTTGAGACCTTGTATTGATTACCGCCTTCTTAATAAGATCACAGTCAAATTTCAGTATCCTTTGCCGCTGCTGTCTGATTTGTTTGCTCGGATTAAGGGGGCTAGTTGGTTCACCAAGATAGATCTTCGAGGGGCGTATAATCTTGTGCGAATTAAACAGGGCGATGAATGGAAAACAGCATTTAATACGCCCGAGGGCCATTTTGAGTACCTGGTTATGCCATTCGGGCTTTCTAATGCTCCATCTGTGTTTCAGTCCTTTATGCATGACATCTTCCGAGAGTACCTGGATAGATTCATGATTGTATATTTGGATGACATTTTGGTCTTTTCGGACGATTGGGAGTCTCATGTGAAGCAGGTCAGAATGGTGTTCCAGGTCCTTCATACGAATTCCTTGTTTGTGAAGGGGTCAAAGTGTCTCTTTGGAGTTCAGAGGGTTTCATTTTTGGGTTTCATTTTTTCCCCTTCTACTATCGAGATGGACCCTGTTAAAGTTCAGGCCATTTATGATTGGACTCAGCCGACATCTGTGAAGAGCCTGCAGAAGTTCCTGGGCTTTGCTAATTTTTACCGTCGCTTCATCGCTAATTTTTCTGGTATTGCTAAACCGTTGACTGATTTGACCAAGAAAGGTGCTGATGTGGTCAATTGGTCCTCTGCGGCTGTAGAGGCTTTTCAGGAGTTGAAGCATCGTTTTTCTTCTGCCACTGTGTTGTGCCAGCCAGATGTTTCGCTCCCGTTTCAGGTCGAGGTTGATGCTTCTGAGATTGGAGCAGGGGCTGTTTTGTCGCAAAGAAGTTCTGATGGCTCGGTGATGAAACCATGTGCCTTCTTTTCTAGAAAATTCTCACCTGCTGAGCGCAATTATGATGTTGGCAATCGAGAGTTGTTGGCCATGAAGTGGGCATTCGAGGAGTAGCGACATTGGCTTGAAGGAGCTAAACATCGCGTGGTGGTCTTGACGGATCACAAGAATTTGACTTATCTCGAGTCTGCCAAACGGTTGAATCCTAGACAGGCTCGATGGTCGCTCTTTTTCTCCCGTTTTGATTTTGTGGTTTCATACCTTCCGGTATCTAAGAAAGTGAAGGCTGATGCCCTGTCAAGGAGTTTTGTGCCTGACTCTCCGGGTGTTCCGGAGCCGGCGGGTATTCTTAAAGAGGGGGTAATTTTGTCTGCCATCTCCCCTGATTTGCGGCGCGTGCTGCAAAAGTTTCAGGCTGATAGACCTGACCGTTGTCCTATGGAGAAACTGTTTGTCCCTGATAGATGGACTAGTAGAGTTATCTCTGAGGTTCATTGTTCGGTGTTGGCTGGTCATCCTGGAATCTTTGGTACCAGAGATTTGGTGGCTAGAACCTTTTGGTGGCCTTCTTTGTCACGGGATGTGCGTTCTTTTGTGCAGTCCGGTGGGACTTGTGCTCGGGCTAAGCCCTGCTGTTCTCGTGCCAGTGGGTTGCTTTTGCCCTTGCCGGTCCCGAAGAGGCCCTGGACACATATTTCCATGGATTTTATTTCTGATCTCCCTGTTTCTCAAAGGATGTCGGTCATTTGGGCAGTTTGTGATCGCTTCTATTAGATGGTCCATTTGGTACCCTTGTCTAAATTGCCTTCCTCCTCTGATTTGGTGCCATTGTTTTTCCAGCATGTGGTTCGTTTGCATGGCATTCCAGAGAACATCGTCTCGGACAGAGGTTCCCAGTTTGTTTCGAGGTTTTGGCGGTCCTTTTGTGCTAAGATGGGCATTGATTTGTCTTTTTCCTCGGCTTTCCATCCTCAGACTAATGGCCAAACTGAACGAACTAATCAGACTTTGGAAACATATCTGAGATGCTTTGTTTCTGCTGATCAGGATGATTGGGTGTCCTTCTTGCCTTTGGCTGAGTTCGCCCTTAATAATCGGTCCAGCTCGGCTACTTTAGTTTCTCCTTTTTTCTGTAATTCTGGTTTCCATCCTCGTTTCTCTTCAGGGCAGGTTGAGCCTTCGGACTGTCCTGGTGTGGATACGGTGGTGGACAGGTTGCAGCAGATTTGGACTCATGTGGTGGACAATTTGACATTGTCCCAGGAGAAGGCTCAACGTTTTGCTAACCGCCGGCGCTGTGTTGGTCCCCGACTTCGTGTTGGGGATTTGGTTTGGTTGTCATCTCGTCATGTTCCTATGAAGGTTTCCTCTCCTAAGTTTAAGCCTCATTTCATTGGGCCACATAAGATTTCTGAAGTTCTTAATCCTGTGTCATTTCGTTTGGACCTTCCAGCTTCTTTTGCCATTCATAATGTGTTCCATAGGTCGTTGTTGCGGAGATACGTGGCGCCTATGGTTCCCTCCGTTGATCCTCCTGCCCCGGTGTTGGTCGAGGGGGAGTTGGAGTATGTGGTGGAGAAGATTTTGGATTCTCGTGTTTCGAGACGGAAACTCCAGTACCTGGTCAAGTGGAAGGGTTATGGTCATGAAGATAATTCCTGGGTTTTTGCCTCTGATGTTTATGCTGCCGATCTAGTTCGTGCCTTTCATTTGGCTCATCCTGATCAGCCTGGGGGCTCTGGTGAGGGTTCGGTGACCCCTCCTCAATGGGTGGGGTACTGTTGTGAATTCTGTTGTCGAACTCCCTCCTGTGGTCGTGAATGGTACTTCGGCGAGTTCTGTCCATGGACTCCCTCTGGTGGCTGTGAGTGAAGCTGCTGCTTCTGAGGTTCCTTACACAGGTGACGTGGTTTATCCTTTGGTTGGCTGCTCTATTTAACTCCACTCAGATCGTTACTCCATGCCAGCTGTCAATGTTCCTGCATTGGTTCAGTTCGCTCTTGGATCTTTCTGGTGACCTGTCTTCTCCAGCAGAAGCTAAGTTCCTGATCGTTATTATTTGTTCATTGTTTCCTTGTCCAGCTGGTTATCATGATTTTGTCTTGCTAGCTGGAAGCTCTGGGATGCAGAGTGGCATCTCCGCACCGTTAGTCGGTGCGGAGGTCTTTTTGCACACTCTGCGTGGTCTTTTGTAGTTTTTTGTGCTGACCGCAAAGATACCTTTCCTATCCTCTGTCTGTTTAGTAAGTCTGGCCTCCCTTTGCTGAAACCTGTTTCATTTCTGCGTTTGTGACTTTCATCTTTACTCACAGTCAATATATGTGGGGGGCTGCCTTTTCCTTTGGGGAATTTATCTGAGGCAAGGTAGGCTTTATTTTCTATCTCTAGGGCTAGCTAGCTCTTAGGCTGTGAAGAGGCGTCTAGGGAGAGTCAGGAACGCTCCACGGCTATTTCTAGTTGTGGTGATAGGATTAGGGCCTGCGGTCATCAGAGCTCCCACATCCCAGAACTTGTCCTGTGTGAGTTTAACTATCAGGTCGTGCCGGGTGCTCCTAACCACCAGGTCCATAACACCGGAGACACTGACACACGTAGACCCATTCAAATGAATGGGTCTATGCAGATGTCAGCCGGTTTTGACGCACCATGTGTCCGTATGCAAAACACGCAGACATGTCCGTTTTTACCCGGACACACGGCCCACCAAACGTCCCGCACACGTGCACACGGTAGAACAGTGCAAACTGTCCTCCGTGCGCACGGACAGCCACAGGGGGAAGCTGCGCTATTGCAAGCCGCTGTTCCCCTGCATGTGGTGCTGAACCTGGCTTTCATCAATTGTCCCCTGCTCAGCCAGCGATCAGTGCAAGCAGAGGACAATGAATGAAAGAAAAAAAACGACGTGGGGTCCCCCCTATATTTTACAACCAAACCGGCAAAACTCACAGGTGCGGGCTGCTATTCTCAGGCTAGTAAGGGGCCATGGATATGACCCCACCAGCCTAAAAAAAAGCAGCCCGCAGCTGCCCAGAAAAGGTGCATCTATTAGATGCGCCAATTCTGGAGCTTTGCCCGATTCTTCCCACTTGCCCTGTAGCAGTGGCAAGTGGGGTAATGAGGGGTTAATGTCACCTTCCTATTGCAAGGTGACATTAGTAATGGAGAGGTGTCAATAAGACACCTATTACTAATCCTAGAGTAGTTAAATGGATAATCAAACACCACACAGTAAGAATAAAGTCTTTTAATGAAATAAAACAATATACACAGTTTTTCCATCTTTATTACTCTGCCATTCCAAGCAAAGCCATCAATCTCCTGGAAAAAAATGTAAAAAAAAATAAACCAACAATATACCATACCTGTCTGGCATACAGTCAGTCCCAAGCAGTAATCCATATCTAGGGCAATTTACAGTTTACATCCGGGAGCGCTGCTAATGCGACCGCTCCCGGCTGTAAACTACTGGTGAGTGACTGAAATGCTGGGAGTGGAAAATGACAACTGATTTTCCCAATGCTGAAGAGTTCATTTTAGTTCAGGCCGCCAGGAAGCGCAGCTTCGGTGACGTCACCGCTAGTCACCGAAGCTCCGCTCCCAGCATTTCATTCATTCACCAGTAGTTTACAGCCGGGAGCGGTCACAATAGCAGCGCTCTCGGTTGTAAACTGTAAATTCCCCTAGATATGGAATACTGTGTGGGAATGACTGTACGCTGGACAGGTATGGTATATTTATAAACAGAGCATCAGCCAGAAATACCTTCCCAAATAACTAATGGCGACTCAAATCATAATCATGTACCAAAGGAGAACCAAGAGTCCAATAAATTGCCAAAAAATATAATCAATTATGAGTAATATTTATTGAAAAATTGTACAACTATACAAAAAAAATTAAAACTTGTAGCACGCCCCCTGAGGAAGGAAGCGGTATTCACCAGACACGAAACGCGCGTTGGGGTTGCTAACAAGGACCAGGACAGGACCTGCCACACTTATTATGGGTAAATAAGATCTTGGATGTTATCTTGTAATCTTGTATGTTTTACTACCCATGAGCATCTGACCGGCCTGGCGACATGACTGCTATTGCACATTATCGTCATTGCACACATTAGTTCTAATGGACAGTTCTAGTGCCATGGCCTGTCAGTGGTTTTATACCTGTTATCATAGCACACTAGTTGCATGTTACATATAAGTACATTTGCCAGTGTCCTGATCCGTGATCTTTGGTTTTTGATGTACTCACGGATTTTTCACATGTTGTTACATAAGTGGTACATGTTTTCATTGTTTTTGTATAGTTGTACAATTTTTCAATAAATATTACTCATAATTGATTATATTTTTTGGCAATTTATTGGACTCTTGGTTCTCCTTTGGTACAAGGTATGGTATATTGTTGGTTTATTTTTTTTACATTTTTTCCAGGAGATCGAAGGGCTTCGCTTGGAATGGCAGCTTCCTGAAACTAAATGTAAACAAGACCGAACTCATCATCTTTTACCCATCTCGCGTATCCACACCTACCTGATCTACAGTCATGGCCAAAAGTATTAGCACCCCTGCAATTCTGTCAGATAATACTCATTTTCTTCCTGAAAATGATTGCAATCACAAATTCTTTGGTATTATGATCTTCATTTAATTTGTCTTAAATGAAAAAACACAAAAGAGAATGAAGCAAAAAGCAAAACATTGATCATTTCACACAAAACTCCAAAAATGGGCCAGACAAAAGTATTGGCACCCTCAGCCTAATACTTGGTTGCACAACCTTTAGCCAAAATAACTGCGCCCAACCGCTTCCGGTAAGCATCAATGAGTTTCTTACAATGCTCTGCTGGAATTTTAGACCATTCTTCTTTGGCAAACTGCTCCAGGTCCCTGATATTTGAAGGGTGCCTTCTCCAAACTGCCATTTTTATATCTCTCCACAGGTGTTCTATGGGATTCAGATCTGGACTCATTGCTGGCCACCTTAGAAGTCTCCATTGCTTTCTCTCAAACCATTTTCTAGTGCTTTTTGAAGTGTGTTTTGGGTCATTGTCCTGCTGGAAGACCCATGACCTCTGAGGGAGACCCAGCTTTCTCATACTGGGCCCTACATTATGCTGCAAAATTTGTTGGTAGTCTTCAGACTTCATAATGCCATGCACACGGTCAAGCAGTCCAGTGCCAGAGGCAGCAAAGCAACCCCAAAACATCAGGGAACCTCTGCCATGTTTGACCCTAGGGACTGTGTTCTTTTCTTTGAATGCCTCTTTTTTTCTCCTGTAAACTCTATGTTGATGCCTTTGCCCAAAAAGTTCTACTTTTGTCTCATCTGACCAGAGAACATTCTTCAAAAACATTTTAGGCTTTTTCAGGTTAGTTTTGGCAAACTCCAGCCTGGCTTTTTTATGTCTCGGGGGAAGAAGTGGGGTCTTCCTGGGTCTCCTACCATACAGTCCCTTTTCATTCAGACGCCGACGTATAGTACGGGTTGACACTGTTGTACCCTTGGACTGCAGGGCAGCTTGAACTTGTTTGGATGTCAGTCTAGGTTCTTTATCCAACATCCGCACAATCTTGTGTTGAACTCTCTTATCAATTTTTCTTTTCCATCCACATCTAGGGAGGTTAGCCACAGTGCCATGGGCTTTAAACTTCTTGATGACACTGCGCACGTAGACACAGGAACATTCAGGTCTTTGGAGATGGACTTGTAGCCTTGAGATTGCTCATGCTTCCTCACAATTTGGTTTCTCAATTCCTCAGACAGTTCTTTGGTCTTCTTTCTTTTCTCCATGCTCAATGTGGTACACACAAGGACACAGGACAGAGGTTGAGTCAACTTTAATCCATGTCAACTGGCTGCAAGTGTGATTTAGTTATTGCCAACACCTGTTAGGTGCCACAGGTAAGTTACAGGTGCTTTTAATTACACAAATTAGGGAAGCATCACATGATTTTTCGAAAGGTGCCAATACTTTTGTCCACCCCCTTTTTTATGTTTGGTGTGGAATTATATCCAATTTGGCTTTAGGACAATTCTTTTTGTGTTTTTTTCATTTAAGACAAATTAAATGAAGATAATAATACCAAAGAATTTGTGATTGCAGTCATTTTCAGGAAGAAACTGAGTATTATCTGACAGAATTGCAGGGGTGTTAATACTTTTGGCCATGACTGTATCTATTATGGTAAACGGCATTATGCTCTCTCCCGCACCTGAAATCCGCTGCCTCAGGGTAACTATTGACTCTGCCATGTCCTTCAATCCACACATCCAAACTCTTGCCACCTCCTGTCGCCTCCAACTCAAAAATATTGCTAGAATCCGTCCCTTCCTCAGCCCACAATCTACCAAAACTCTTGTGCATGCCCTCATCATCTCACACCTTTTTTACTGCTACACCCTCCTCTTTGGCCTCCCCACTAACTCTGTTGCCCCGCTCCAGTCTGTCCTCAACTCTGCTGCCAAGCTAATTCTCACGTCTCCTGCATCTTCTTATACTTACCTGTCCCAGCGCGCCGCTGCTGCAGCTCCTGCTGGGTCTTCTTCCGGCTTCCGGCGTGCACGTTCGTCCCTGCGCACTCCCGGTCCGTCCGCGCGCCGCCTGGTCTCCTCACTCCTTCCTTCCTCACCGGATCCTGGTTCTAGGCTCTGGCGCATGCGCACTTCTCCTGACATCTGCGCCGTCGGCGCACGCGCACTCCCTCTGCCTGGTCCTCGTTCTCTCCGCTCCTCCCCCACCTGATCCTGGAGGGATCCTGACCCGGAAGTGCTGTGCAACTCTGCTATATCAGGTAGCCTCTCCTCCTACTCTTTGCCTGATTGTCTTTTGTCCTCATTAGACTCTGGCCTTGCTATCCCTGCCCTGTCTTGTGCGTTTGCCATATCTTGCTCTGCCCTGTGCATCCGTCAAACCCTGCTCTGTCTGGCACGTCCATCATATCTTGCTTTATATCTTGCTTTGTCCTGAGCGTCCGTCATACCCTGCTCTGTCCTGTGTGTCCGCCATACCTGGCTTTGTCTAGTGCGTCTATCTTTCCCTGCCTGTTCTGTGTTACCACTATACCATTTGCCCTGTGTCTCCGTTTTGCTAGTTCAGCGTTTTCTCTGCTCTTACTTTCTGTCCCCGAGTATCAGCTTCCGCGGTAATAGTCTCCCTTGGGTCTGCCCCTAACGCTCCCTGTATTGGGGGTGGTCCACCAGGTTAGCTCATCCTGGGGAGGTTCGTTGCCGCGGTACTGAGGGTTCACTTTAGGAGGTTTTGAAAACCTGACCCCGTGACACTAATACACCTCTCACCTCACTACTCCCCTGCTTCTCCCCTCTGCAAATCCCTCTACTGGTTCCCAATTCCCCAATTAATCCAGTTCAAACTACTAACACTGATCTACAAAGCCATTCACAACCTGTCCCCTCTCTATATCTCTGAACTAATCTCCCAATATCTTCCCTCACGTAATCTTCGATCCTTCCAAGACCTCCTACGTTCCTCCACACTTATTCGTTCCTCACACAACCGCCTCCAAGATTTCTCCCGAATATCCCCATCCTCTGGAATTCTACGCCTCAACACATCTTATTATCTACCACCCTTGGATCCTTTAGACGGAACCTGAAAACCCAACTCTTCAGGAAAACCTACAGCCTGCAATAACCATTCCGCCGACTCACCACCACCCGAGCTGCAGCCTCACCACCACCCGAGCTGCCGCCTCACCACCACCCGAGCTGCCGCCTCACCACCACCAGAGCTGCCGCCTCACCACCACTAGAGCTGCAGAACCCCCAACCTTCTGTCTCTTCCCCATTATCCCATAGAATATAAGTCTGCGAGGACAGGGTCCTCTCCTGCCTCTGTACCAGTCTGTCATTGTAAATTTGTTTTTGTTTTTGTAAACAAAATCTATAACTGTGCGTAACCTCTTTCTCATGTACAGCACCATGGAATTAATGGTGCTATATAAATAAATAGTAATAATAATAATAATAATAACATGTCTATTAATTGTGGCATCTAAAAGATAACAAAGGGGTAACATCATTGGGACCTTATCCAATCAGGACCTGATAATATCACATTTCAGAGCAATCGCTCTGCCCCACAATCGTAGCGCTTGCAGGACCCTGGGATTCTGAGCACTGCAAGACCGCTGACCGTAGAGAAACGTCGGTGCTTCACAAAGCCCAGCAGGCGCCGATGTTTATCTACAATGGGCAGTCGGGAACCGATTAGAACACCTTGTTGCACCAGACACACTATTTTGTCAGCTCTTAATCGCATTTTTCCTATCAATAACTCTTCCCCAGTGTCTGTTTACATTACTATTTTTATTACTTTGTCTCTTTTGCTGCTTCAGATTTGAATTGTATGATCTGAAAATTAATTCTGGGAAAATTTTCATGGATGATAGACTGTTGGTGTTTGTAGTTCAATCAGTACCATGAAAAAAAAGAGGTAATAGACTAGGAGGCAGGTGTCGTTTCTGTCTGCCTCGCCCTGTTGCAATTGGAATTAATGTCACTTAGGTATTTTAAGAATTCCGCATGACGGGATTATACAGGAAATACTATATAGCTAAGGGGTTATTTAGTTAAAAAGCAACTACTATTATAACTCTATTTTCATGGCTACACATGCATAAAAACAAATAAAACAATCAATGAAAACTATAGACAAAGTAAGAAAAAAACTCCCTGGAACTTGCAGTCTTTGAGATTTCCTCAAGTTGTTATTAATGCAACCCAGCGTTTTTTTTTTTTGTTATTTCTGTTTATTCTCCATGCATTAGTGGTAAAGCACATGCAGTACCCATGGCTTTGGTCTCAAATATCATGTCCTCCCTCTTTCTGAAACTGAACCTGTCAAAAACTGAACTCCTCGTGTTTTCTCCCTCTACTAACCTACCTTTGCCTGACATTGCCATCTCCGTGTGCGGTTCCACCATTACTCTAAAGCAACATGCCCACTGTCTTGGGGTCATCCTTGATTCCGAGCTTTCATTCACCCCCACATCCGATCACTGGCTCGCTCTTCTTATCTGCACCTCAAAAACATTTCTAGAATTCGCCCTTTTCTTACTTTCGACTCTGCAAAAACTCTTACTGTTTCACTCATTCATTCTCGTCTGGACTATTGTAACTCTCTACTAATTGGCCTCCCTCTTACCAAACTCTCCCCACTCCAATCTGTCCTGAATGCTGCAGCCAGGATCATATTCCTCACCAACCGTTACACCGATGCCTCTACCTTGTGCCAGTCATTACACTGGCTACCCATCCACTCCAGAATCCAGTACAAAACTACTACCCTCATCCACAAAGCCCTCCATGGCTCAGCACCACCCTATATCTCTTCTCTGGTCTCAGTCTACCACCCTACTCGTGGCCTCCGCTCTGCTATTGACCTCAGGTTAGCATCCTCAATAATCAGAACCTCCCATTCCCGTCTCCAAGACTTTACACGTGCTGCGACGATTCTTTGGAATGCACTACCTAGGTTAATACGATTAATTCCCAATCCACACAGTTTTAAGCGTGCCCTAAAAACTCATTTGTTCAGATTGGCCTACCGCTTCAACACATTAACCTAATGATCCCGGTGTGGCCTATCATAAAAAAAAAAAAGTTCCTCGTATCATGTTCTCATACACTTTATGCAGTTAATAGCCCTCTGTGTCTATACTGCTACATACTTAGGCAGTTAACTGGTTCATGCAGCTTTACATGAACACCCGAGCCTTACACTATGGCTGGGCCGAATAACTAAAGCAATTGTTACCATCCACCTCTCGTGTCTCCCCTTTTCCTCATAGTTTGTAAGCTTGCGAGCAGGGCCCTCATTCCTCTTGGTATCTATTTTGAACTGTGATTTCTGTTATGCTGTAATGTCTATTGTCTGTACAAGTCTCCTCTATAATTTGTAAAGTGCTGCGGAATATGTTGGCGCTATATAAATAAAATTATTATTGTTATTTATTATTAAATATGTACCCTAATTGACGTAGCTCCACACGTCACTTAAAAAATATATTCTTTTTACTGGGTTTCTCCTTGTACCCAAAGTGCTAGTGCAACTACCGCCTTGTGTGAACGTAGCCCAAGGGTGGTTGCTCACAATTGGAAACATTTATTAATTAGCTTGTGTTTTTTTTATAGCAGGAAAAACATTATCATGTCCCTATCATTTTTAAGAATGGGAGGTGCATAACAGAAAGGAAAGCTCCCGCTGCCCAACATATGTATTATAATTTATTCCAATAACTCATTTGACTTTCTGATGCACGGTTAGGCAGAGATTAGATTAAATTATTAGGCAAGGTTCACACGCATTTGTTTTCTGCAAGCAAAACTTGCTCTCTTGGCAGTAAAGAAGCAGTTTACAAAAATCAGGTTGTTCTGCTCTTTTGGTGCACATTACATGTGTCATTTGTCTACAGTACAAGTTTAGACCTAAGATAGAAACAAACTTAACATACACCCCACTGTAAGTAAAAAGTAATAGTGCATATAAATAAAATTGGGTACTTAGCAAACATTTTTGATTTAAAAAAAGTGTAAAAGCCATCCCACAAGTGTCAAGGTGTACCCAAATTGGGATGGTCCTAACCTCTAGTTTTAAAACCATGCTATGTGTCAAAAAGTATCTCAATGTGAATAAGGGCCGAGCAGGACTGGGGCACAACTGTGGATACCCAGCAATGTGAAGATATATATATATATATATATATATATATATATATATCACACACTTATGTGCATGGAGTGCAAGAACCAAAAGCAAAGCCTAAAGAAAAGAACCGAAGTATAGTGCATAATAAAGTTAGTTTTATTCACCCAACACACAGCAAGAATGGGCTGAGATTTTTTTCCAGCGTTTTTGCACGCTCACTGCTTTCTATGGTAAAAAGAAACACTGTGAAAACTCTGAAAGGAGTGACATGCTGCAGACTTAAAAAAGCAGCAGTTTTCCAATTCAGTCAGGAGAAAAAAAAACAAACATGTGCATGAGATTTCTGAAGTCTCATAGGTTTTGCTGGTACTGTAAAAAGCAACTTTTAATTTGTATTAACCCCTTCAAGACCCAGCCTATTTTGACCTTAAAGACCTTGCCGTTTTTTGCAATTCTGACCAGTGTCCCTTTATGAGGTAATAACTCAGGAACGCTTCAACGGATCCTAGCGGTTCTGAGATTGTTTTTTCGTGACATATTGGGCTTCATGTTAGTTGTAAATTTAGGTCAATAAATTCTGCATTTATTTGTGATAAACACGGAAATTTGGCGAAAATTTTGAAAATTTCGCAATTTTCACATTTTGAATTTTTATTCTGTTAAACCAGAGAGATATGTGACACAAAATAGTTAATAAATAACATTTCCCACATGTTTACTTTACATCAGCACAATTTTGGAAACAAAATTTTTTTTTGTTAGGAAGTTATAAGGGTTAAAATTTGACCAGCGATTTGTCATTTTTACAACGAAATTTACAAAACCATTTTTTTTAGGGACCACCTCACATTTGAAGTCAGTTTGAGGGGTCTATATGGCTGAAAATACCCAAAAGTGACACCATTCTAAAAACTGCACCCCTCAAGGTACTCAAAACCACATTCAAGAAGTTTATTAACCCTTCAGGTGCTTCACAGCAGCAGAAGCAACATGGAAGGAAAAAATGAACATTTAACTTTTTAGTCACAAAAATTATCTTTTAGCAACAATTTTTTTATTTTCCCAATGGTAAAAGGAGAAACTGAACCACGAAAGTTGTTGTCCAATTTGTCCTGAGTACGCTGATACCTCATATGTGGGGGTAAACCACTGTTTGGGCGCACAGCAGGGCTTGGAAGGGAAGGAGCGCCATTTGACTTTTTGAATCAAAAATTGGCTCCACTCTTTAGCGGACACCATGTCACGTTTGGAGAGCCCCCGTGTGCCTAAAAATTGGAGCTCCCCCACAAATGACCCCATTTTGGAAACTAGACGCCCCAAGGAACTTATCTAGATGCATAGTGAGCACTTTGAACCCCCAGGTGCTTCACAAATTGATCCGTAAAAATGAAAAAGTACTTTTTTTTCACAAAAAAATTCTTTTAGCCTCAATTTTTTCATTTTCACATGGGCAACAGGATAAAATGGATCCTAAAATGTGTTGGGCAATTTCTCCTGAGTACACCAATACCTCACATGTGGGGGTAAACCACTGTTTGGGCACATGGTAAGGCTCGGAAGGGAAGGAGCGCCATTTGACTTTTTGAATGAAAAATTATTTCCATCGTTAGCGGACACCATGTCGCGTTTGGATAGCTCCTGTGTGCCTAAACATTGGCGCTCCCCCACAAGTGACCCCATTTTGGAAACTAGACCCCCCAAGGAACTTATTTAGATGCCTAGTGAGCACTTTAAACCCTCAGGTGCTTCACAAATTGATCTGTAAAAATGAAAAAGTACTTTTTTTTCACAAAAAAATTATTTTCGCCTCAATTTTTTCATTTTCACATGGGCAGTAGGATAAAATGGATCATAAAATTTGTTGGGCAATTTCTCCCGAGTACGCCGATACCTCATATGTGGGGGTAAACCACTGTTTGGGCACACGGCAGGGCTCGGAAGGGAAGGCGCGCCATTTGACTTTTTGAATGGAAAATTAGCTCCAATTGTTAGCGGACACCATGTCGCGTTTGGAGAGCCCCCTGTGTGCCTAAACATTGGAGCTCCCCCACAAGTGACCCCATTTTGAAAACTAGACCCCCCAAGGAACTTATCTAGATGCATATTGAGCACTTTAAACCCCCAGGTGCTTCACAGAAGTTTATAACGCAGAGCCATGAAAATAAAAAATAATTTTTCTTTCCTCAAAAATGATATTTTAGCCTGGAATTTCCTATTTTGCCAAGGATAATGGGAGAAATTGGACCCCAAATATTGTTGTCCAGTTTGTCCTGAGTACGCTGATACCCCATATGTGGGGGTAAACCACTGTTTGGGCGCACGGCAGGGCTCGGAAGGGATGGCACGCCATTTGGCTTTTTAAATGGAAAATTAGCTCCAATCATTAGCGGACACCATGTCACGTTTGGAGAGCCCCTGTGTGCTTAAACATTGGAGATCCCCCAGAAATGACACCATTTTGGAAACTAGACCCCCAAAGGAACTAATCTAGATGTGTGGTGAGGACTTTGAACCCCCAAGTGCTTCACAGAAGTTTATAACGCAGAGCCATGAAAATAAAAAAAAAAATTATTTTCTCAAAAATGATCTTTTAGCCTGCAATTTTTTATTTTCCCAAGGGTAACAGGAGAAATTTGACCCCAAAAGTTGTTGTCCAGTTTCTCCTGAGTACGCTGATACCCCATATGTGGGGGTAAATCACTGTTTGGGCACATGCCGGGGCTCGGAAGTGAAGTAGTGACGTTTTGAAATGCAGACTTTGATGGAATGCTCTGTGGGCGTCACGTTGCGTTTGCAGAGCCCCTGATGTGGCTTAACAGTAGAAACCCCCCACAAGTGACCCCATTTTGGAAACTAGACCCCCAAAGGAACTTATCTAGATGTGTGGTGAGCACTTTGAACCCCCAAGTGCTTCATAGAAGTTTATAATGCAGAGCCGTGAAAATAATAAATACGTTTTCTTTCCTCAAAAATAATTATTTAGCCCAGAATTTTTTAATTTTCCCAAGGGTAACAGGAGAAATTTGACCCCAAAAGTTGTTGTCCAGTTTCTCCTGAGTACGGTGATACCCCATATGTGGGGGTAAACTACTGTTTGGGCACATGCCGGGGCTTGGAATTGAAGTAGTGACGTTTTGAAATGCAGACTTTGATGGAATGCTCTGCGGGCGTCACGTTGCGTTTGCAGAGCCCCTGATGTGCCTAAACAGTAGAAACCCCCCACAAGTGACCCCATTTTGGAAACTAGACCCTGAAAGGAACTTATCTAGATGTGTGGTGAGCACTTTGAACCCCCAAGTGCTTCATAGAAGTTTATAATGCAGAGCCGTGAAAATAATAAATACGTTTTCTTTCCTCAAAAATAATTATTTAGCCCAGAATTTTTTATTTTCCCAAGGGTTACAGGAGAAATTGGACCCCAAAAGTTGTTGTCCAGTTTCTCCTGAGTACGCTGATACCCCATATGTGGGGGTAAACCACTGTTTGGGCACACGTCGGGGCTCAGAAGGGAAGTAGTGACTTTTGAAATGCAGACTTTGATGGAATGGTCTGCGGGTGTCACGTTGCGTTTGCAGAGCCCCTGGTGTGCCTAAACAGTAGAGACCCCCCACAAGTGACCCCATTTTAGAAACTAGACCCCCCAAGGAACTTATCTAGATATGTGGTGAGCACTTTGAACCCCCAAGTGCTTCACAGACGTTTACAACGCAGAGCCGTGAAAATAAAAAATCATTTTTCTTTCCTCAAAAATTATGTTTTAGCAAGCATTTTTTTAGATTCACAAGGGTAACAGGAGAAATTGGACCCCAGTAATTGTTGCGCAGTTTGTCCTGAGTATGCTGGTACCCCATATGTGGGGGTAAACCACTGTTTGGGCACACTTCAGGGCTCGGAAGTGAGGGAGCAGCATTTGACTTTTTGAATACGAGATTGGCTGGAATCAATGGTGGCGCCATGTTGCGTTTGGAGACCCCTGATGTGCCTAACAGTGGTAACCCCTCAATTCTACCTCCAACACTAACCCCAACACACCCCTAACCCTAATCCCAACTGTAGCCATAATCCTAATCACAACCCTAACCCCAACACACCCCTAACCACAACACTAACCCCAACACACCCCTAACCACAACACTAACCCCAACACACCCCTAACCATAACCACAACCCTAATTCCAACCCTAACCCTAAGGCTATGTGCCCACGTTGCGGATTCGTGTGAGATATTTCCGCACCATTTTTGAAAAATCTGCGGGTAAAAGGCACTGTGTTTTACCTGCGGATTTTCCGCGGATTTCCAGTGTTTTTTGTGCGGATTTCACCTGCGGATTCCTATTGAGGAACAGGTGTAAAACGCTGCGGAATCCGCACAAAGAATTGACATGCTGCGGAAAATACAACGCAGCGTTCCCGCGCGGTATTTTCCGCACCATGGGCACAGCGGATTTGGTTTTTCATATGTTTACATGGTACTGTAAACCTGATGGAACACTGCTGCGGATCCGCAGCCAAATCCGCACCGTGTGCACATAGCCTAATTCTAAAGGTATGTGCACACGCTGCGGATCCGCAGCAGTTTCCCATGAGTGTACAGTTCAATGTAAACCTATGGGAAACAAAAATCGCTGTACACATGCTGCGGAAAAACTGCACGGAAACGCAGCGGTTTACATTCCGCAGCATGTCACTTCTTTGTGCGGATTCCGCAGCGGTTTTACATCTGCTCCAATAGAAAATCGCAATTGTAAAACCGCAGTGAAATGCGCAGAAAAAAACGCGGTAAATCCGCCATAAATCCGCAGCGGTTTAGCACTGCGGATTTATCAAATCCGCAGCGGAAAAAATCCGCAGAGGACCAGAATACGTGTGCACATACCGAAACCCTAACCCTAACCCTACCCCTAACCCTACCCCTAACCCTACCCCTAACCCTACCCCTAACCCTACCCCTAACCCTAACCCTACCCCTAACCCTACCCCTAACCCTAACCCTAACCCTACCCCTAACCCTAACCCTACCCCTAACCCTATTCTAACATTAGTGGGAAAAAAAAATTTCTTTATTTTTTTATTGTCCCTACCTATGGGGGTGACAAAGGGGGGGGGTCATTTATTTTTTTTTTTATTTTGATCACTGAGATAGATTATATCTCAGTGATCAAAATGCACTTTGGAACGAATCTGCCGGCCGGCAGATTCGGCGGGCGCACTGCGCATGCGCCCGCCATTTTGGAAGATGGCGGCGCCCGGGAGAAGACGGACGGGACCACGGCTGGATCGGTAAGTATGATAGGGTGGGGGGGGACCACGGGGGGGGGGATCGGAGCACGGGGGGGGGGAATCGGAGCGCGGGAGGGGTGGAACGGAGCGCGGGGGGCGTGGAACGGAGCACGGGGGGGCTGGAACGGAGCACGGGGGGGTGGAACGGAGCACAGGGGGGGTGGATCGGAGTGCAGGGGGGGTGATTGGAGCACGGGGGGGTGATTGGAGCACGGGGGGAGCGGACACGAGCACGGGGGGGAGCGGAGCACTGGACGGAGGGGAGCCGGAGCAGTGTACCGGCCAGATCGGGGGGGTGGGGGGGCGATCGGAGGGGTGGGGTGGGGGCACACTAGTATTTCCAGCCATGGCCGATGATATTGCAGCATCGGCCATGGCTGGAGTGTAATATTTCACCCGTTATAATGGGTGAAATATTACAAATCGCTCTGATTGGCAGTTTCACTTTCAACAGCCAATCAGAGCGATCGTAGCCACGAGGGGGTGAAGCCACCCCCCCTGGGCTAAACTACCACTCCCCCTGTCCCTGCAGATCGGGTGAAATGGGAGTTAACCCTTTCACCCGATCTGCAGGGACGCGATCTTTCCATGACGCCACATAGGCGTCATGGGTCGGAATGGCACCGACTTTCATGACGCCTACGTGGCGTCAAAGGTCGGGAAGGGGTTAAAAAACGCAATATGTGAACATGGCCTTAGGGGGACTATTCCAGTAGTTGTAGAAAGAAACTGCACGTTTTTTTGTCTGGCTGTGGTGAAGCTAAAGGCTACATTCACACAATGAGCCTTTAGTTAGTTTTTGACGCTGCACTATTTTTATACCTGTTATTTAAATTTAGTCACTTCCTTTTTTCTTCATGGCGTTTGTGTGCGTTTTTTAACATGCTTTATCGTGTTATTCAAACTGTGTTTTTTGTCTCTTTTTGGTGCTTTAAAAAAAAGTTTTGTTTTTTCATACTTCCTGGTATTTAGCTTTGACAAAACTTTATTGATATACTTAGGTGTGGATTACATGCATTTTTGATACCTTTCTGCCACGGAAGCGCATTAAAAACGCATATTCATTTTTTTACCTGCAGACTTTCCATATCTAATGCAATTCTAATGGAAAAATCCACTTAGATTTTTCTGACAAATCCACACTGAAAAAATGCTGCAAAAACGCAACGTGAGCACATGGCCTATTCTAAGGGTACCGTCACACAGTGGCATTTTGATCGCTACGACGGCACGATCCGTGACGCTCCAGCATCGTAACAGTATCGCTCCAGCGTCGTAGACTGCTGTAACACTTTGCAATGTACGACGCTGGAGCGATAATTTCATGATGTATGTGCGATGTAGAAGCCGTTGGTTACTATGCGCACATCGTATACAATATCGTGCACACCTTTGTTACACCATGCGATCATGCCGCCACAGCGGGACACTAGACGACGAAAGAAAGTTTCAAACGATCTGCTACGACGTACGATTCTCAGCGGGGTCCCTGATCGCAGGAGAGTGTCAGACACTGCGAGATCGTAACTATATCGCTCGAACGTCACGAATCGTGCCGTCGTAGCGATCAAAATTGCACTGTGTGACGGTACCCTAAGGTGCAGTGGCAGTCAGCAGGGGCTGCTATGCAATGCCCCACCAAACAGAAGCCAGATTACATGCAAAGTGTGCATAGGGAAGACTGAAGGAGGAAGCTCTGCGTCTCCAGTTATCCCCTGTCGCTCCATCAGACTCTCCTTCGACAGCAAGAATGTAAGGAGAGCAGTTTTGCACTTCCATTGCTTGCTATCCTTCTGTTGTGTGAAGGGGAGGGCAGGAGGCTCAGAACTCACAACATCATTTCTCTGGGGAGGGAGGGGAGTGTTTCATTCAAGGATTGGAGCCCTAGTGTAGATGTCCTGCTCCTTCCCTCATATTCATAATATAACCCACCCTCCCTGTGTTCTGCAGACAGAACAGGGATCTGGTTTCTGTAAGTCTGGCATGATGTGATGCCTGACCTGTGTCTGGACCTGATGGAGGGGGAGTAGGAGTCCAGTGCTCAAGACACTCTTCTCTGTCCTGTCACATTGCTGTGGACACTCTTCATTGTCACTTTATCCCTGTTTCTCTGCTCTGGTCACTCTTTCCTGTTACACCGCCCTGGTCACTCAACCCTTTCACACTGTCCTGGCACTCTACCCTGGTCATTCTTCCCTGTTGCACTACTCTGACACTCTGCTCACTCTTCCATGTCACACAGCCATGTCACTCTGCCCTGGTACTCTTCCTCGGTCACTCTGCCCTAGTCACTTTGCTCTGACACTCTGTCCTGACCCTCTTCTCTGGTCACTTTTCCCTGTCATCTGCTCTGATGACTCTGCCCCGACACTCTGCCCCGACACTCTGCCCTGCCCTGACACTCTTCCCTGTCAAACTGCCCTGACCCTCTGCCCTGACACTTTTCTCTGGAAATCTTCCCTGGTCACTCTGCCCTGTCACACTGCTCTTGTCACTTTGAACTGTCATCTGCTCTGGTGACACTTCCCTGTCACTATGCCTTGACAATCTGCTGTGTCCTGTTTAATGGTTAGTAGAAGCTTGGAGATCTTTTTTTTTCTTGCTTATAATGAATAGATGAAAATCGCATGCGACACACTGATAAAAATGTTTTTCTTGTATGCAAAAAAACTGAATGAAGCTTCAAGCTGTCTAACCAATAGGGTGCATTAAAAATCAAAGTGCCTAGGGCAGCCCTGGCCATCAGTTCACAAAAAAACCCCTCCAATTAAAGTGGTGTTCTGAACAGCCCTTTGCGCAGAATGTTGGGTTAGAGATCTACAATAATGCAATTTATTTGCATAGAAGGTATTTAGCAATATACATAAAAACTGAATGATTGAGCTCATGGTCACATATGTTATCCTGATTCCTCTAGGAAATTTTGATCTAAAACGAAATGTTTCTTTAAAGCAGCCTGTACTTACAGTGATCAGTACTTAGAAATATTCCTCTGTAACAGCTTTTAAAATTTCTGCCCTAAGTGTATATTATATAGATTGATAATAAATTAGATTAATAAATAAATACATTTCCCTTTTTATTGATAATAAATTAGGTTTGCTTTTGTAAAAGAGAAATTGTCCTTGATTTTATTTTGCAAAGGCTCATGAAAACCACAAGTGGTGTGACCCTTACAATAGAACATCATTTAAAATCTAGTCACAGCCTAGTCTGTGTTTCCCATTCTCAAGGGATGAAAATGGTCCACAGCTCTGCTCCGCAGGAAACAAACATCTGATAGGAGGAATTCAGGCTCCTATAGGACAAAGAATAGTTCCAAAACCTGCCTGCTATACTGAGGAGAAAGGAACACAAAAGGGATTCCAAAGCATGGAGACATATCACAGGGAATTAGTGGTTTAGGAATAATATCAGAGTTTTGTGACCTGTATATTGAGCATGGTCTGCAGGATGCCAGTAAACTGTATTTGTTTTAATTAACATTCATTTGTTGATGCAATAATATACTGTCCTCTAGAGATCAGAGGAATAATAATTTTCCTGTTCCTTGTTTTTTCATTACAAATAATACAGGCATTTTTTCTTCATACATTAAATATTTTAATCATTTAATCATTATATCAGATAATAATATACATTTGTTACAACATACATTGCCTATAAGTTAAGATTTGTGAAGATTTTGCTTGTTTTTATTCTGTTGTCAAAACAATCTTTTTTTTCTATTCAAGGGACTCGTGATAGGTAATAATAATGAATATGATTATATTGGAATTCTGAAGAGTTGAATTTCTGCCGTCTGTCAGCAATTGTGGCAAGTCCAGAACTGCATAGCGTTACCATTCGCTATCATTAGCTGTGATATAATAGTGTGATATGGTGATCATATATCATGTTCTAAATCCACATGTGATTTATTATCATATATGTAACTAACCATATTGTGATATACATTGAGACATTACACACTGATACAGATAACAGCTTGCCTTAATGGCAGTGATCACAGGTAACCCTGATCCTTGATGTTTAGCCCTTTAAATGCTGTGGAAAATGAAAACCACAAAACCTGTGGAGTATAAAAGTAACAGGGTGCATCGGTGTTAGGCCACCCGCATACCTGCAATATGATGACTGGGTCACATTTGGCTACCATGGCAGATGAAGCATAGCTATGGCGGCCATGTTTGCCATGAATAAATATTTATTAGATCATAGTGCTCAGGATAATTTTGACAGGTAATAATGCTATGGATGTGATCAATTTCAACTAAAACAAAGTGTAATGTACAAACATGATTTTATTCAGAGAAAAAGTATAAAGCACATGAAATCCGTATATGGTATCACAACAATAGTAATAGCTATTAAAACGATTAACCAATAAGTTTCATGTACCCCAAATTTGTGTTAGAAAAGGAAATCCTCATAAAGATACAGTGGGGAAAAAAAGTATTGTCAGCCACCAATTGTGCAAGTTCTCCCACTTAGAACGATGAGAGAGGCCTGTAATTGACATCATAGGTAGACCACAACTATGAGAGCCAAATTGAGAAAACAAATCCAGAAAATCACCTTGTCTGTGTCATGACACAGGATGGGGTTTTTCTCCTGTCCTGGTCAGGTAGGGGTTAACCTTGTTCAGCCTCTCTATGGTTCAGGGAGTGCTATTTAGGTCTGCTGCTGGCCTGGTTCTGTGCCAGTGATACTTTTGCTTACCCAGCTTGAGTTGTTGACCCAGGTTATCGTTCTGATATTGTTGTGCCTCGGTGTGCTTGTGTATCCAGTATATCGGAGGTGTCAAACTGCATTCCTCGAGGGCCTCAGACCATGCATGTTTTAAAGATTTCCTTTGCATTGCACAAGGTGCTGGAATCATTATGTGCAGGTGATTAAATTATCACCTGTGTAATACAAGGAAATCCTGAAAACATGACCTGTTTGCGGCCCTCCAGGAATGCAGTTTGACACCTCTGCAGTATATGACCCTGATTAGACTCTGTTTCTGTTTCTGCCTCTTAATAATAATAATAGTAATAATAATAATCTTTATTTATATAGCGCCAACATATTCCGCAGCGCTTTACAGTTTAACAGTTTCAAACACAACAGTCATAAGTAACAATGTTAACAATACAATAATTAAAGCAACACAAGACGACTCTGCTCATGAGAGCTTACAATCTACAATGAGGTGGGAAAATACAAAGTACAGGTGTGTATTTACAATGATGTATTTACAATGATGGTCCAGCCATCTTCAGGGGGAGGGGAATAGATGGAGATAGTGAATGGGCTACACACACACAAAATAACTGATTATTGCCTCTTGATTCTGTACCGCTTTGTACTCTCTAGTTCTGATCCCTGGCTTTGTCTTTGACCACTCTCTGTCTTGCTCTTTTGTCCTGTGCTCCTGTCTGGCTGACGACCTCAGCTTGTCCCTCACCATCCTTCTGTCTCGTCCCTGGCTACTGCTTGTCTTCCCGGCTTCTGACCTCGGCTTGCCTGACTACGTACCCAGCGTTCACCTAGCTTTCGGTTCTCTTCCGTTCTCAGCCCCCAGCGCCTTCTTGGCCTTCACGTGATCTGCCAGGTCCTGCTCCGCTTTTCCTCGAGCACTGCCGTGTCCGTGCATTCCTGGGCTGTCCTATGTTTCACGAGTGGCGATCCATTGAAAGACACACAATGTGCGTGTGTGTCTTTACAGTCTGATTTGGAAAGATTTATTTTTCAAATTATGGTGAAAATTAAGTATTTGGTCATTAACAAAAGTTCATCTCGATATTTTGTATTTTGTTATATATCCTTTGTTGGCAGTGACAGTTAAACGTTTCCTGTAAGTCTTCACAAGGTTGGCACACACTGTTGGTGGAATGTTGGCCCATTCCTCCATACAGATCTCCTCTAGAGCAGTGATGTTTTGGGCCTGTCGCTGGGCAACACAGACTTTCAACTTCCTCCAAAGGTTTTCGATGGGGTTGAGATGTGTTATGACCTGGTGGTTAGGAGCACCCGGCATGACCTGATAGTTAAACCTCGTACAGGACGAGCTCTGGGATGTGGGAGCTCTGCTGACCGCAAGCCCTAATCCTATCACACACACTAGAAATAGCCGTGGAACGCTCCTGACCAGGCCTAGGCGCCTCATCACAGCCTAAGAACTATCTAGCCCTAGAGATAGAAAATAAAGCCTACCTTGCCTCAGAGAAATTCCCCAAAGGTAAAGGAAGCCCCCCACATATATTGACTGTGAGTAAGATGAAAGTCACGAACGCAGAAATGAAACAGGTTTCAGCAAAGGGAGGCCAGACTTACTAAATAGACAGAGGATAGGAAAGGTAACTTTGCGATCAGCACAAAAACCTACAAAAGACCACGCAGAGTGTGCAAAAAAGACCTCCGCACCGACTCACGGTGCGGAGGGGCCATTCTGCATCCCAGAGCTTCCAGCTAGCAAGACAATATCATGAAAACCAGCTGGACAAGAAAACAATGAACAAATAATGACTATCAGGAACTTAGCTTCTGCAGGAGAAGGCAGGTCACCAGAGAGATCCAGGAGCGAACTGAACCAATGCAAAAACATTGACAGCTGGCATGGAGTAACGATCTGAGAGGAGTTAAATAGAGCAGTCAACCAAAGAACAAACCACGTCACCTGTGTAAGGAACCTCAGAAGCAGCAGCTTCACTCACAGCCACCAGAGGGAGCCCATAGACAGAACTCGCCGAAGTACCATTCACGACCACAGGAGGGAGTTCGACAACAGAATTCACAACAGAGATGTGAAGACTGGCTAGGCCACTCCAGGACCTTCATATGCTTCTTATGAAGCCACTCCTTCGTTGCCCTGGCGGTGTGCTTGGGATCATTATCATGCTGAAAAACCCATCCACGTTTCATCTTTAATGCCCTTGCTGATGGAAGGAGGTTTGCACTCAAAATCTCACGATACATGGCCCCATTCATTCTTTCATGTACATGGATCAGTCGTCCTGGTCCTTTTGCAGAAAAACATCCCCAAAGCATGATGTTGCCACCCTCATGCTGCAGGTATGGTGTTTGTCACGATATGGTATGAAATATCATAAGTAGTTCTCTTGCTAGCCTGCGTGGGCAAAGCCCCCCTTCCCTTTCATTCAGCCAAGAGCTGCTTTTCCAATGTACTGGGGGAAGTTTTATTGCCGAATCGAATTTACGACTGGCATTTCCTGTGTAAGCTCTTGTTCAGCTATAAGTGATGTAGAAACTTCAAAATTCCTGAAAGATTCTTTGTTTAGTTTTTGTTAGATATTAGGCAAACGATTTAAGCTAGAAATACGAAAATATATATTCTTATCCTCACTCGGTGTATCTACACATCCCGCGAAACACGGGCTTCTAACTCCATCTGGTAAAGAAGTAGGGTTTTCTCTGTAAATATGTATCCCAGATAGGACATATTTGATCTCATTAGAATGCTCACGTTAATCCGAGATGAATGATAGGTTGAGTCTGACTCTGTCATGTTTTGTAGCGAAGTTATAGCAAGTAGATAAATTTAAGACTGAAGTACTCAGAATGTAGAGAGAGGAGGGTCTGGATAAGCCAGCCCTTCTGTGATGTCAAAGCCTTAAGGTATTAAGTGTCTGGCAGGCTCCCCAGCTCAGTCTCTCTGCTTGATTTCTTCTTCTGGACTTCTTGTCCTATTGTCCTGGGAGAGCTGAGTACATCCCATGGACTGGGATGTATGGAAACTGCACTAGCCTGGGGTGTCCGCCATGCTTTTAACATGTGAGTGTTATCTTTTCTCATTTATTCCCTTTATGTTATAATTACCCATGTACATATTTGCAATTGTGTCATTACTAAAAAGCACTGAGTTCGTTCTCCAAACTTATTTGCGCAGAGTCCTCGCAAGAACTTTCTGCAAGTTTTTAGTGAGAGGAATGATTACTCAAACCAAATCACTAATGCTCTAAGATATCCCACCGCCTTGCCACCAATTGTCACGATTCCCCTGACCGCTGTCACCAATGGGTCAGGATTCACACCGTGACCGTCACCTCTACGTCACGGATTGAGGTGACTTTAGGCCAACAGACGGCTATCACATGTGCAGGGGGGCTTATCTTAGTTATCCCTCCACTCCACGATGTGATGAAAAACCACACACAAGGCTATTGACCTCTTAGTTTACAGCAGGGGCTTATTCTAGGTATCCCACTGCTTTCAATATACCACAAACTGCAGGGATTTATGTATATCCCGCTTACAGTTCCACTTAACACTTGCAGCTCTCTGGCGCCCCCTTACTCTCAGGTCAGATTAGGTACTGCACCCTGGGTAATTAGTCGCCAGAAAGGCTGCCTGCTATGTACTGGCTATTGGGCATGCTGCAGCGTCGCGATAACTACTCCCACTCAGGCAGGAACAATAATTATTAACGCCGCAGCCGCTACAACATAACCCAAAAGTCTGCACACTTCTCGCTGCCACCAGCTTCGATTAAACGGGTCCGAAGCTAACCCAACACAGTAGTAACAGTAGCGTATTTTCCCTTCAAGAGACTTAGGGTACGGTTTAGAACAGGAGAACGGACTAATATATAATATTATATCCCATAAAAATTAGGCAGTGCTTTATCAAAAATATTTTATAAAGATGTTACAAATGAGACAATTGCAAATATGTACATGGGTAATTATAACATAAAGGGAATAAATGAGAAAAGATAACACTCACATGTTAAAAGCATGGCGGACACCCCAGGCTAGTGCAGTTTCCATACATCCCAGTCCATGGGATGTACTCAGCTCTCCCAGGACAATAGGACAAGAAGTCCAGAAGAAGAAATCAAGCAGAGAGACTGAGCTGGGGAGCCTGCCAGACACTTAATACCTTAAGGCTTTGACATCACAGAAGGGCTGGCTTATCCAGACCCTCCTCTCTCTACATTCTGAGTACTTCAGTCTTAAATTTATCTATTTGCTATAACTTCGCTACAAAACATGACAGAGTCAGACTCAACCTATCATTCATCTCGGATTAACGTGAGCATTCTAATGAGATCAAATATGTCCTATCTGGGATACATATTTACAGAGAAAACCCTACTTCTTTACCAGATGGAGTTAGAAGCCCGTGTTTCGCGGCATGTGTAGATACACCGAGTGAGAATAAGAATATATATTTTCGTATTTCTAGCTTAAATCGTTTGCCTAATATCTAACAAAAACTAAACAAAGAATCTTTCAGGAATTTTGAAGTTTCTACATCACTTGTAGCTGAACAAGAGCTTACACAGGAAATGCCAGTCGTAAATTCCATTCGGCAATAAAACTTCCCCCAGTACATTGGAAAAGCAGCTCTTGGCTGAATGAAAGGGAAGGGGGGCTTTGCCCACGCAGGCTAGCAAGAGAACTACTTATGATATTTCATACCATATCATGACAGTGTTCTTTGGATGCAACTCAGCATTCTGTCTCCTCCAAAGACGACGAGTTTTGTTTCTACAAAACAGTTCTACTTTGGTTTCATCAGACCATATGACATTCTCCCAATACTCTTCTGGATAATCCGAATGCTTTCTAGCATACTTCAGACGGGCTCGGACATGTACTGGCTTAAGCAGGGGGACATGTCTGGCACTGCAGGATCTGAGTCCCTGGCAGTGTAATGTGTTACTGATGGTAGCCTTTGTTACGGTGGTCCCAGCTCTATGCAGGTCATTCACTAGGTCCCCCAAGTGGGATTTTTGCTCACTGTTCTTATGATCATTTTGACCCCACGGAGTGTGATCTTGCGTGGAGTCCCAGATCGAGGGAGATGATCAGTGGTCTTGTATGCCTTCCATTTTCTTATTATTGCTCCCACAGTTGATTTCAACTATTTTGCTTCTGGTGTCCTTCGACAACTCTTTGGTCTTCACCATAGTGGAGTTTGGAGTGTGACTGTTTGAGCTTGTGGACAGGTGTCTTTATACTGATAACTAGTTGAAATAGGTGCCAATACTACAGGTAATGAGTGGAGGACAGAGGAGCCTCTTAAAGAAGAAGTTACAGGTCTCTGAGAGCCAGAAATATTGCATGTTTTTAGGTGACCAAATCCACCATATTTTGCAAAATAAATCGTGCCAAATCACACAAGTTGATTTTCTGGATTTGCTTTCTTATTTTGACTCTCATAGTTGTGGTCTACCTATGTTGTCATTTACAGGCCTCTTTCATCTTTTTAAGTGACAGAACTTGCACAAATGGTGGCTGACTAAATAAATTTTTCCCCACTGTATGTATGTGGGAAAAATGCTATGGCATGATTATTATTGTGCAAAAGTGCTAAAAACTGAAACAAAAGTATACTTATTTGGTATATGTGAAATTATAACAATTAGATTTAGGCTACGTTCCCACGGTCAGTAATTGGCAGTGCTTAAAGGTACCTTCACACATAACGATATTGTTAACGATATCGTTGCTATTTGTGACGTAGCAACGATATCGTTAATGAAATCGTTCTGTGTGACAGCGACCAACGATCAGGCCCCTGCTGGGAGATCGTTGGTCGCTGAATAAAGTCCAGAACTTTATTTCGTCGCTGGACTCCCTGGAGACATCGCTGGATCGGCGTGTGTGACACCGATCCAGCGATGTCTTCACTGGTAACCAGGGTAAACATCGGGTAACTAAGCGCAGGGCCGCACTTAGTAACCCGATGTTTACCCTGGTTACCATGCTAAAAGTAAAAAAAAACAAACAGTACATACTTACCTACCGCTGTCTGTCCTCCAGCGCTGTGCTCTGCACTCCTCCTGTACTGGCTGTGAGCCGGAAAGCAGAGCGGTGACGTCACCGCTCTGCTTTCCGGCTCACAGACAGTACAGGAGGAGAGCAGAGAAGCAGAGCGCAGCGCTGGAGGACAGACAGCTGTAGGTAAGTATGTACTGTTTGTTTTTTTTTTACTTTTAGCATGGTAACCAGGGTAAACATCGGGTTACTAAGCGCGGCCCTGCGCTTAGTTACCCGATGTTTACCCTGGTTACCGGCATCGTTGGTCGCTGGAGAGCGGTCTGTGTGACAGCTCTCCAGCGACCAAACAGCGACGCTGCAGCGATTCGGATCGTTGTCGGTATCGCTGCAGCGTCGCTAAATGTGAAGGGGCCTTTAGACTCAGCACATGTCCGATGCGTCCAATGCGCTGCCGGCTTTTGAACGCAGGTGATTCCACATGTGATCACTGAACCGTGTGGAATCACAGCGTCCAATACATTGTATGAGTGATATTTATCTGGTGGAGACTCGTGTCTCCGCAAGATAAATTGACATGCTGCGGTCTGAAGACGCGCCGCATTTCTGTCTCCTCGGGCATCGGTGTACGCATAGTGGACATGGGATTTCTTCAAATCTTCTTCTACCATCGGTGCTAATGCACCATTACTCAGCTTTTTCCACTATTCACAAGTAATGGAAGGGACAGAGGCTCAGCCACATCTGTAATCTGTTTGCATCCTGATTGTAAAAACATAAAGGTTATGGTGGTGCACTGCCAGTATGTTGGTGAGGATACCGTAGCTAAAAATAAATACCTTCTATTTTGGATTCAAACTCGCAAACTGCTTTTCAGCTCCGGACCAGAGCCTTCATCAGATAGTGTCTGGTGGGAATGCAGAAATGCTGTTTAAAGAGAAGCTATCACTAAAATTTGTATTATTTATTTTAAAAGCTGATATAATATTATTAACCATTTCACAAAAAAAGTCATAATCAAATGAAAAATCAAACCAGATAAAAACTCCTCTTCATGGCAGGAGCCTCTCAGTCATATGAGCTGACTTCATTTGAAGTCGCTTCCAGGGGAATCCCCAAGCTCCTCTCCTTTGCTGACGCCATTTTCCCATGATGCCTAGCATTAGGAGAAGTGAGTTCTGTGCTGAAAGTGCTGCTTATCAGAGTTGGGCTGTCACCTGGATGTCCGGTTTAGGCCGAAGAGTTGCAAAAAGTTTGGGTACCAGAACAGTACCCAGACCCGAACCCCATTCACTTGAGGGCCCGAACATCTAGTGTTTGCCACACTGTCATGTGCATGACAGCGCTGCAAACACTGCTTTTTGCGGCATAATCACCACTGCCAGTCAGACAGCTGCGGTTCCCACACTGTTAAAAGACAGCGTGAGCATGCAGCTGTGATCGTAGGTATAAAGTTTACCTCTGGTCACTGGTGTCAGCTGATGGTACTACCGCTCCCATCAGCTGCCGCCAATAACAGTGAGAGCAGGAGCCGCTGGTGAGAGTATTCATCAGCCGGCGCCTGCGCTGTAAATAAATAATTTATTTTACAAAATGGTGTGGGTTCCTGTGTATTTTTTATAACCATCCAGGCAAAACTCACAGATGGGGGCTGCAACCCTCAACTGTCAGCGTTAGCAAGGCTGGTTATCAAGAATAGAGGGGTCCTCACGCTGTATTTTTAAATCATTTAAATAAATATTTTTAAAAAACGTTGTGGGGTCCCCTTCATTTTTGACAACCAGCCTTGCTAAAGCAGCTGGGGGCTGGTATTCTCAGGTTGGTAAGGGGCCATGCATATTGCCCCCTCCCAGCCTAAAAATAGCAGCCCAAAGGCGCATCTATTAGATGCGCCAGTTCTGGAGCTTTGCCCAGCTCTTCTCATTTACCATGTAGAGCGGTGGCAAGTAGGGTTCGTATTTGTGGGATTGACCTTTGTATTGTTCGGTGACATCAAGCCCACGGCATAGTAATGGAGAAGCGTCTATAAGACACCTCTCCATTACTAATCCTATAGTTATATGGTAAATAAAGACACAGCCAGAATAAAGTATTTTGTTTGAAATAAAACAAAACACACTTTTACTTTTTTATTTAAAAATAACAAACATAGTTATACGCACCTAACGCCTATTCCACCGAAGCCCTCCTCTTCTGTAATAAAACAAAAATAAAAAACAACAACAATATCCCTCACCTGTCCATCGTTCTGTCCCATGCCGTAATCCATGTCTGAGGATTAATAGTTTTCAACCTGGACGGTGCCAAGATGCGACCGTCCAGGTTGAGAACCAATGATGAATAAAATGCTGCAAGCAAAGCATCAATGACTAGCGGTGACATCATCGAGGTTACAGCAGGTTACCGAGGCTGGGAACAATGAACTGTGGTGACCTCCATGAGATCCCTGCTAACACAGCAAGAAAAAGTCTCATGGTGCAGAGGCAAGTTCACCGGGATAATTTCACTGCGGTGAATTTGAACTGCGGTGAACTTGCCTCTGCACTGTGAGACTTTTTCTAACTGTGCTAGCAGGGATCTCACCGAGGTCACCGCAGGTTATTGGCCCACTCCACCTACAGCTGGTAGAGGCAGATGATGGCTGAATAATTCAGCAATCAGCTGTAGGAAAAAAAAATAAGTGTCTTGCTAGCCTGCATCAAAGTCAATGACCCGACATATGATGTAACTGTACGTCATACATTGGGAAGGGGTTAAAAAAAGTAGTAGCAGGAAAAAATATGAAATGATAATAATGATAATAATAATAAAAAAACTCAACTGGCAAATCCCTGTCATTCTATCACTGCTACTGATTCTGAGTATCGCTCAAATCCCTTACAAGCCCAGTGCAGAACATTCATCGACGATGCTGCAGTCAGTCCGTCTGCGCCCCGGCCGCCCCTGTGGCATCGGTAATACTGTATATGCTGTATATGCCGAGTGCTTCTGACGTTCAGTTAGGGATACATAGTGTTTACTGCATGGGGTACGCTGCGCCACTCCCTTGGGCTAGGAAAATACTGACTAATGTAGCCCTCAGTTCCTTGCATCAAGAGGCAGCGCTGCTTATATTTTGGAGATGCCACTTATTCCTGTCAGAAGCACTCAGCATTTACAGTTTTAGTACTCTCACAGTGCCGACCTGGTTGCAGACTGACTGTAGCGTTGATGATAAGTGTTATGAAAGGCAATTCAGTACCACAATGGACATAGCGGTCAGAGCACATACAGTGATCTGACAATAACCCAAAATCATAGAACGAGCTCTGAGACGTGGGAACTCTGCAGACCGCAATCCCTAATCCTCTCCAAACAACACTAGAGGCAGCCATGGATTGCGCCTAACTCTGCCTATGCAACTCGGCACAGCCTGAGAAACTAACTAGCCTGAAGATAGAAAATAAGCCTACCTTGCCTCAGAGAAATACCCCAAAGGAAAAGGCAGCCCCCCACATATAATGACTGTGAGTTAAGATGAAAAGACAAACGTAGAGATTAAATAGATTCAGCAAAGTGAGGCCCGACTTTCTTAACAGAGCGAGGATAGAAAAGGCAACTTTGCGGTCTACACAAAACCCTAAAGAAAACCACGCAAAGGGGGCAAAAAGACCCTCCGTACCGAACTAACGGCACGGAGGTACACCCTTTGCGTCCCAGAGCTTCCAGCAAAAAATTAGACAAGCTGGACAGAAAAAATAGCAAACAAATAGCAAAGAAGAACTTAGCTATGCAGAGCAGCAGGCCACAGGAATGATCCAGGGAAAAGCAAGTCCAACACTGGAATATTGACATGAAGCCAGGATCAAAGCATTAGGTGGAGTTAAGTAGAGAAGCACCTAACGACCTCACCAGATCACCTGAGGGAGGAAACTCAGAAGCCGCAGTACCACTTCCCTCCACCAACAGAAGCTCACAGGGAGAATCAGCCGAAGTACCACTTGTGACCACAGGAGGGAGCTCTGCCACAGAATTCACAACAGTACCCCCCCTTGAGGAGGGGTCACCGAACCCTCACCAGAGCCCCCAGGCCGACCAGGATGAGCCACATGAAAGGCACGAACAAGATCGGGAGCATGGACATCAGAGGCAAAAACCCAGGAATTATCTTCCTGAGCATAACCCTTCCATTTAACCAGATACTGGAGTTTCCGTCTAGAAACACGAGAATCCAAAATCTTCTCCACAATATACTCCAATTCCCCCTCCACCAAAACCGGGGCAGGAGGATCAACAGATGGAACCATAGGTGCCACGTATCTCCGCAACAATGACCTATGGAATACGTTATGTATGGAAAAAGAATCTGGAAGGGTCAGACGAAAAGACACAGGATTAAGAACCTCAAAAATCCTATACGGACCAATGAAACGAGGTTTAAACTTAGGAGAGGAAACCTTCATAGGAATATGACGAGAAGATAACCAAACCAGATCCCCAACACGAAGTCGGGGACCCACACGGCATCTGCGATTAGCGAAACGTTGAGCCTTCTCCTGGGACAAGGTCAAATTGTCCACTACATGAGTCCAAATCTGCTGCAACCTGTCCACCACAGTATCCACACCAGGACAGTCTGAAGACTCAACCTGTCCTGAAGAGAAACGAGGATGGAACCCAGAATTGCAGAAAAATGGCGAAACCAAGGTAGCCGAGCTGGCCCGATTATTAAGGGTGAACTCAGCCAAAGGCAAAAAGGACACCCAGTCATCCTGATCGGCAGAAACAAAGCATCTCAGATATGTTTCCAAGGTCTCATTGGTTCGTTCGGTCTGGCCATTAGTCTGAGGATGGAAAGCCGAGGAAAAAGACAAGTCAATGCCCATCCTACCACAAAAGGCTCGCCAAAACCTTGAAACAAACTAGGAACCTCTGTCAGAAACGATATTCTCTGGAATGCCATGTAAACGAACCACATGCTGGAAGAACAATGGCACCAAATCAGAGGAGGAAGGCAATTTAGACAAGGGTACCAAATGGACCATCTTAGAAAAGCGATCACAGACCACCCAAATGACTGACATCTTTTGAGAAACGGGAAGATCAGAAATAAAATCCATAGAGATATGTGTCCAAGGCCTCTTCGGGACCGGCAAGGGCAAAAGCAACCCACTTGCACGAGAACAGCAGGGCTTAG
This sequence comes from Ranitomeya imitator, assembly GCF_032444005.1. Lineage (NCBI taxonomy): Eukaryota > Metazoa > Chordata > Amphibia > Anura > Dendrobatidae > Ranitomeya > Ranitomeya imitator. Next base: position 412,084,834 of record NC_091285.1, read on the forward strand.
CCCGAGCACAAATCCCACAGGACTGCACAAAAGTACACACATCCCGCGACAGAGACGGCCACCAAAAGGATCTAGCCACTAACTCTCTGGTACCAAAGATTCCAGGATGACCAGCCAACACTGAACAATGAACCTCAGAGATAACTTTATTGGTCCACTTATCAGGGACAAACAGTCTCTCCGCTGGACAACGATCAGGTTTATTAGCCTGAAATTTTTGCAGCACCCGCCGCAAATCAGGGGAGATGGCAGACACAATTACTCCTTCCTTGAGGATACCCGCCGGCTCAGACAAACCCGGAGAATTGGGCACAAAACTCCTAGACAGAGCATCCGCCTTCACATTTTTAGAGCCCAGAAGGTACGAAATCACAAAGTCAAAACGGGCAAAAAATAGCGACCAACGAGCCTGTCTAGGATTCAACCGCTTAGCAGACTCAAGATAAGTCAAGTTCTTATGATCAGTCAATACCACCACGCGATGCTTAGCTCCTTCAAGCCAATGACGCCACTCCTCGAATGCCCACTTCATGGCCAGCAACTCTCGGTTGCCCACATCATAATTTCGCTCAGCAGGCGAAAACTTCCTGGAATAAAAAGCGCATGGTTTCATCACTGAGCAATCAGAACCTCTCTGCGACAAAACAGCCCCTGCTCCAATCTCAGAAGCATCAACCTCGACCTGGAACAGAAGAGAAACATCTGGTTGACACAACACAGGGGCAGAAGAAAAACAACGCTTCAACTCTTGAAAAGCCTCCACAGCAGCAGAAGACCAATTGACCAAATCAGCACCCTTCTTGGTCAAATCGGTCAATGGTTTGGCAATACTAGAAAAATTGCAGATGAAGCGACGATAAAAATTAGCAAAGCCCAGGAACTTTTGCAGACTTTTCAGAGATGTCGGCTGAGTCCAATCATGGATGGCTTGGACCTTAACAGGATCCATCTCGATAGTAGAAGGGGAAAAGATGAACCCCAAGAATGAAACCTTCTGCACACCAAAGAGACACTTTGATCCCTTCACAAACAAAGAATTAGCACGCAGGACCTGAAAAACTGGTCTGACCTGCTTCACATGAGACTCCCAATCATCCGAGAAGATCAAAATGTCATCCAAGTACACAATCAGGAATTTATCCAGGCACTCTCGGAAGATGTCATGCATAAAGGACTGAAACACTGATGGAGCATTGGCAAGTCCGAATGGTATCACTAGATACTCAAAATGACCCTCGGGCGTATTAAATGCAGTTTTCCATTCATTTCCTCGCCTGATTCGCACCAGATTATACGCACCACGAAGATCTATCTTTGTGAACCAACTAGCCCCCTTAATCCGAGCAAACAAATCAGATAACAATGGCAAGGGGTACTGAAATTTAACCGTGATCTTATTTAGAAGGCGGTAATCTATACAAGGTCTCAGCGAACCATCCTTCTTGGCTACAAAAAAGAACCCTGCTCCTAATGGTGACGATGACGGGCGAATATGCCCCTTCTCCAGGGATTCCTTCACATAACTGCGCATAGCGGCGTGCTCAGGCACGGATAAATTAAACAGTCGACCTTTTGGGAATTTACTACCAGGAATCAAATTGATAGCACAATCACAATCCCTATGTGGAGGTAGGGCATCGGACTTGGGCTCATCAAATACATCCCGGTAATCAGACAAGAACTCTGGAACCTCAGAAGGGGTGGATGACGAAATTGACAGAAATGGAACATCACCATGTACCCCCTGACAACCCCAGCTGGACACCGACATGGATTTCCAATCTAATACTGGATTATGGGCTTGTAGCCATGACAACCCCAACACGACCACATCATGCAGATTATGCAACACCAGAAAGCGAATAACCTCCTGATGTGCAGGAGCCATGCACATGGTCAGCTGGGTCCAGTATTGAGGCTTATTCTTGGCCAAAGGCGTGGCATCAATTCCTCTCAATGGAATAGGACACTGCAAGGGCTCTAAGAGAAACCCACAACGCTTAGCATACTCCAAGTCCATCAAATTCAGGGCAGCGCCTGAATCCACAAATGCCATGACAGAATACGATGACAAAGAGCAGATCAAGGTAACAGACAGAAGAAATTTTGACTGTACCGTACCAATGATGGCAGACCTAGCGAACCGCTTAGTGCTCTTAGGACAATCAGAGATAGCATGAGTGGAATCACCACAGTAGAAACACAGCCCATTCAGACGTCTGTGTTCTTGCCGTTCACCTCTGGTCAAAGTCCTATCGCACTGCATAGGCTCAGGTTTAAGCTCAGGTAATACCGCCAAATGGTGCACAGATTTACGCTCACGCAAGTGTCGACCGATCTGAATGGCCAAAGACATAGACTCATTCAAACCAGCAGGCATAGGAAATCCCACCATGACATCCTTAAGGGCTTCAGAGAGACCCTTTCTGAACATAGCTGCCAGCGCAGATTCATTCCATTGAGTGAGCACGGACCACTTTCTAAATTTCTGACAATATACCTCTATCTCATCCTGACCCTGACAAAGAGCCAGCAAATTTTTCTCTGCCTGATCCACTGAATTAGGTTCATCGTACAGCAATCCGAGCGCCAGGAAAAACGCATCGATATTACTCAATGCAGGATCTCCTGGCGCAAGAGAAAATGCCCAGTCCTGAGGGTCGCCACGCAAAAAAGAAATAACAATCAAAACCTGTTGAACTGGATCATCAGAGGAGCGAGGTTTCAAGGCCAGAAATAATTTACAATTATTTTTGAAACTCAGAAACTTAGTTCTATCTCCAAAAAAGAAATCAGGAATAGGAATTCTTGGTTCTAACATAGATTTCTGATCAATAGTGTCTTGAATCTTTTGTACTCTTGCCGAGAGCTGATCCACAGATGAAGACAGACTTCTAATGTCCATCGCTACACCTGTGTACTGAACCACCCAAATGTCTAAGGAAAAAAAAAGGCAAAACACAGTGCAAAGAAAAAAAAATGGTCTCAGAACTTCTTTTTTCCCTCTATTGAGAATCATTAGTACTTTTGGCTTCCTGTACTGTTATGAAAGGCAATTCAGTACCACAATGGACATAGCGGTCAGAGCACATACAGTGATCTGACAATAACCCAAAATCATAGAACGAGCTCTGAGACGTGGGAACTCTGCAGACCGCAATCCCTAATCCTCTCCAAACAACACTAGAGGCAGCCGTGGATTGCGCCTAACTCTGCCTATGCAACTCGGCACAGCCTGAGAAACTAACTAGCCTGAAGATAGAAAATAAGCCTACCTTAACATAGTAACATAGTAACATAGTTAGTAAGGCCGAAAAAAGACATTTGTCCATCCAGTTCAGCCTATATTCCATCATAATAAATCCCCAGATCTACGTCCTTCTACAGAACCTAATAATTGTATGATACAATATTGTTCTGCTCCAGGAAGACATCCAGGCCTCTCTTGAACCCCTCGACTGAGTTCGCCATCACCACCTCCTCAGGCAAGCAATTCCAGATTCTCACTGCCCTAACAGTAAAGAATCCTCTTCTATGTTGGTGGAAAAACCTTCTCTCCTCCAGACGCAAAGAATGCCCCCTTGTGCCCGTCACCTTCCTTGGTATAAACAGATCCTCAGCGAGATATTTGTATTGTCCCCTTATATACTTATACATGGTTATTAGATCGCCCCTCAGTCGTCTTTTTTCTAGACTAAATAATCCTAATTTCGCTAATCTATCTGGGTATTGTAGTTCTCCCATCCCCTTTATTAATTTTGTTGCCCTCCTTTGTACTCTCTCTAGTTCCATTATATCCTTCCTGAGCACCGGTGCCCAAAACTGGACACAGTACTCCATGTGCGGTCTAACTAGGGATTTGTACAGAGGCAGTATAATGCTCTCATCATGTGTATCCAGACCTCTTTTAATGCACCCCATGATCCTGTTTGCCTTGGCAGCTGCTGCCTGGCACTGGCTGCTCCAGGTAAGTTTATCATTAACTAGGATCCCCAAGTCCTTCTCCCTGTCAGATTTACCCAGTGGTTTCCCGTTCAGTGTGTAATGGTGATATTGATTCCCTCTTCCCATGTGTATAACCTTACATTTATCATTGTTAAACCTCATCTGCCACCTTTCAGCCCAAGTTTCCAACTTATCCAGATCCATCTGTAGCAGAATACTATCTTCTCTTGTATTAACTGCTTTACATAGTTTTGTATCATCTGCAAATATCGATATTTTACTGTGTAAACCTTCTACCAGATCATTAATGAATATGTTGAAGAGAACAGGTCCCAATACTGACCCCTGCGGTACCCCACTGGTCACAGCGACCCAGTTAGAGACTATACCATTTATAACCACCCTCTGCTTTCTATCACTAAGCCAGTTACTAACCCATTTACACACATTTTCCCCCAGACCAAGCATTCTCATTTTGTGTACCAACCTCTTGTGCGGCACGGTATCAAACCTTGCCTCAGAGAAATACCCCAAAGGAAAAGGCAGCCCCCCACATATAATGACTGTGAGTTAAGATAAAAAGACAAACGTAGAGATGAAATAGATTCAGCAAAGTGAGGCCCAACTTTCTTAACAGAGCGAGGATAGAAAAGGCAACTTTGCGGTCTACACAAAACCCTAAAGAAAACCACGCAAAGGGGGCAAAAAGACCCTCCGTACCGAACTAATGGCACGGAGGTACACCCTTTGCGTCCCAGAGCTTCCAGCAAAAAATTAGACAAGCTGGACAGAAAAAATAGCAAACAAATAGCAAAGAAGAACTTAGCTATGCAGAGCAGCAGGCCACAGGAATGATCCAGGGAAAAGCAAGTCCAACACTGGAACATTGACAGGAAGCCAGGATCAAAGCATTAGGTGGAGTTAAGTAGAGAAGCACCTAACGACCTCACCAGATCACCTGAGGGAGGAAACTCAGAAGCCGCAGTACCACTTCCCTCCACCAACAGAAGCTCACAGGGAGAATCAGCCGAAGTACCACTTGTGACCACAGGAGGGAGCTCTGCCACAGAATTCACAACAGATAAGCATTTAGCACTGTACAAAAAAAAGGGTTGCGCTCTATCGTGCTAAAGCATGTCAACGTGAAATATATGAAATATGAATAGCAATATGGCTTTTGAATATTAGGAAAAAAATATGAGATGCTTTGCACAAAATTTGGCCAAATTATGTCTGCCCATCAACCAATGTCAAGGTGGTCTCAAAAACTGAAGGGTCCCTAACAATGTGAAATACCCCTCTAAGGCTGATGTCTGAATTCCTGGGTGAATGTGGACACGTCTCTCAGCAAAGCCTTCATTAATGGGTAGCTAGGAACCTGCTGTAATTAAAATCACAACACGGTGAAGGGCAGAGTGCTCAGTCAGTAAGCTAACATACAAATAACAAGACTGACTGGCACATCCAAACTAGTGTGAATAAGTGCATACCAGGAGCAGCTACCTCCATATACAATATACAAAAAAAGGGTTGCATTCTAAAGCATGTCAATGTGAAATATATGAAATATGAATAGCATTTAGCACTGGACTTGTAGAGAGATTACCTCAGGGAATCCATCCACCAACTCAGCACTGATAAGTATTCATAAGCGCAGCAGTCAGTCAGTTTGCGCCCTGACCAGCACTGTGTACCTATACTACACCATGTTCCAAATTATTATGCAAATTGGATTTAAGTGTCATAAAGATTTAAGTGTTTTATTTTTCAAATAAACTCGTGGATGGTATTGTGTTTCAGGGCTCAATGGTTCACTGAAATCAATCTTAAACACATGTGATAATTAGTTTTCCAGGTGATTCTAATTAAAGGAAAACTACTTAAAATGATGTTCCACATTATTAAGCAGGCCACAGGTTTCAAGCAATATGGGAAATAAAAAGGATCTCTCTGTTGCTGAAAAGCGTTAAATTGTGCAATACCTTGGACAAGGTATGAAAACATTAGATATTTCACGAAAACTTAAGAATGGTCATCATACTGTGAAGAGATTTGTGACTGAAACAGAGCACAGACAGAGTTCATGCAGATAGAGGCATAATGAGGAAGGTTTCTGCCAGACAAATTCATTGGATTAAGAGAGCAGATGCCAAACTACCATTACAAAGCAGCAAACAGTTATATGATGCTGCTTGTGCTTCTGGAGTCCCTCGAACCTCATGGTGTAGGATCCTTCAAAGGCATGCTGTGGTGCATAAACCTACTATTTGGCCACCCCTAAACAGTGTTCACAAGCAGAAACGGTTGCAGTGGGTCCATACATACATGAAGACTAATTTTCAAACAGTCTTGTTTACTGATGAGTGTCGAGCAACCCTGGATGGTCCACATGGATGGAGTAGTGGATGTTTGGTGGATGGCCACCATGTCCCAACAAGGCTGCGACGTGAGCAAGGAGGTGGAGGAGTCATGTTTTGGGCTGGAATCATGGGGCAACAGCTGGTAGGGCCCTTTAAGGTTCCTGAAGGTGTGAAAATGACCTCTGCAAAGTAAATAGTTTCTGACTGACAACTTTCTTCCATGGTATGAAAAGCAGAAACGTGCCTTCAGGAGCAAAATCATCTTCATGCTTGACAATGCACCATCTCATACTGCAAAGAATACCTCTGAGTCATTGGCTGCTATGGGCATAAAAGGAGATAAACTCATGGTGCGGCCACCATCTTCACCTGACCTCAACCCTTTAGAGAACGTATTGGAGTATCATCAAGCAAAAGATCTATGAGGGTGGGAGGCAGTTCACATCAAAACAGCAGCTCTGAGAGGCGATTCTGACTTCATGCAAAGAAATACAAGCAGAAACTCTCCAAAAACTCACAAGTTCAATGGATGCAAGAATTGTGAAGGTGATATCAAAGAAGGGTTCCTATGTTAACATGTAACTTGGCCTAGTAGGATGTTTTGGAGTTAAATAGCTTTTTTGTTCAGTGAATGTGACCTCCTAATGCTGCAAATTCCACAAATGAGCATTTTCAGTTCTTTAAAGGGACACTGTCACCTGAATTTGGAGGGAACAATCTTCAGCCATGGAGGCGGGGTTTTTGGGTGTTTGATTCACCCTTTCCTTACCCGCTGGCTGCATGCTGGCTGCAATATTGGATTGAAGTTCATTCTCTGTCCTCCATAGTACACGCCTGCGCAAGGCAATCTTGCCTTGCACAGGCGTGTACTACGGAAGACAGAGAATGTCCTGCTGGCGCTGGACGTCGGACGGGAGCAGCGGCGGCGCAGGCCCAGAGGGACGCACACGCCGCACCGGAAGTGACTGCAGGAGTTCCGGGTCGCGGCTCCAACATGGCGGCGCCCAGCAGGAGCGGTACCCGGCGGGCAGCGACGGTGTCTGCGGCGCCGGCGACGTCACCGGCGACAAGAAGCAGAGCGCAAGGAGCGGCGGCGGGGCAAGTGAGGACCAGCGGAGCGGCGGCGGGCACCTCGGGGTTGGAATCACCCCGGGGGCCTGGCAGGGGCGGCGCGACAAGAGGCAGAGCAACGGGCAGGCGCACCTCAACACCACAGCCTGGCCCAGCATGGCGGGGGGCGAACATTGGCAGCGGCTGGGGCTCGTGGCAGAGCCCAGCAAGAAGACAGGTCAGGAGTCGGGCTGGCGGCCGCCAGGTCCAGGTCACCCAGAAGGTCCAGAGAGAGTTCCAGTTCGCCTGCTCCGGTCCCCCCTGGTGACGAGGAGGCCAGGGGCGCGGGCCTGGAGCAACACAGCGGCGCAGAGGATTCCGGTTCCAGGAGCGACCCGCGGGAGTTCGGTGATCGCACGGCTGGCGGGGACACAGCACCTTAGTGAGTATGAGAATAATTCTGTTGCGGGGTGGGATAGTGGTGCTCGGGCTGGGGATAGTTGGTATGGGGGGTTGATTTGGCAGGGAGTGGGGGGCCCAGCACCGGGGGGGTCCCGGGGGTCAGGGAACTCTTGGCGGGTATGTCCCAGATTTTGAGGAGATTGGATGGGGAGGGCCGGGATAGTGTGCGGTCGTCCCCGTTAGGTGCTTGGTTGCCGGCTTCAGGTACGGGTTTGGGAGTGGTAGTTGGATCTGGTAGGGATAATGAGCAGGCGTCGACGGCAGGGGTGTCGGCGTCGGTACAGACCGACAAGGATAAAGGGGACAGGATTAAGTTGGACGATAGAGCTAAGGGGGAGGTTTACGTGTGTTTTGAGGGGCCATTGGGGGCCCATTTAAAGAAAGAGGTTAAAGAGAAAATATGGAAAGATGAATATGTAGAGATTTTCTCCCTGTTGCCCCTGGAGAAGTTTAATCTGGATAAGGGTAAGAAGGAGGATAGTAAGAAGGAGGAGGAGAAGAATCGCGTTGGCGATTGATACCGCAGACGTTTGCGAATTGGCAGCAGGCGTTTTTCATTTTGGCAGGCGTTATAGGCGAAAAATTTCCGGAAAATTGTGCAGGTTTGTTCTGCTATGTTGATGCGATAGGGGAAGCATACAGGGCATATGGGGGCCAGGCGTGGTTACGCTATGACGAGCAGTTTCGGCAAAGGAAGGCGATTAGACTCGAGATAAAATGGGAGCAGAAAGACATAGGTTTGTGGTTAAAGGTGATGGCTCCGACGCTGTTTGGGCAGTCCTTTCATGGGGGTGGAGGGAGTAGCGGTCAGCAGTCAGGGCAAGGAAGTGGGGGACAGGGGTCACAAGGGGTTAAGGACAAAACAGGGACGTGTTGGCAGTTTAACGACGGCCAATGCAAGTACGGCAGTACATGCAAGTTCAAGCATGTCTGTTCCCACTGTGGAGGGGCCTCACATGGAGTGTCCAAGTGTTTTAAAAAAGCGAGGGGTAAACCAGGAGTGGGAGGCGGTCATGGGGGTGACACCGGTGAAGGTTCTAAAGATGGCCCCTTATCTAAGTAGGTATCCGGATAGAGAAAAGGCTAAGTTGTTGTGGGATGGTTTTTCGGATGGTTTTAGGATTCCTCATCCGGCTCATGCTATCCCCTTTTCAAAAAAGAATTTGAGGTCGGCTAACCTCCAGGCAGATGTGGTTACGGCTAAATTGGCGAAGGAAGTTGAGTTAGGGCGCATGGCGGGTCCATTTAGCGATTTACCTGTGGAGGGGGTGGTTGTTTCGCCTCTTGGGGTTGTTCCGAAAAAAGAGCCTAATAAGTTTCGCCTTATTCAGCATCTGTCGTATCCAAAGGGCCAGTCAGTTAATGACGGGATAGCGGAGGAGCTTTGCCCTGTGGTTTATACCTCCTTCGATGCTGCGGTGCAGTGGGTTCGGAGGTATGGCAAGGGTGCACTAATGGCTAAGACAGATGTTGAATCGGCTTTCCGTCTACTTCCGGTTCACCCCGATAGTATCCCGCTGCTAGGGTGTTTTTGGAACGGGGGGTTTTATTTGGATAGGTGTTTGCCTATGGGTTGTTCAATTTCTTGCTCGCTGTTTGAAGCTTTTAGTACTTTTTTGGAGTGGGTTGTTCGGGATGTTTCTCAGGTTCCGTCTGTTATTCATTACTTAGACGATTTTTTGTTTGTGGGCCCCTCGGATTCTTTGTTGTGTGGTAATCTGTTGGCTGCGATGGAGTGGGTGGCTGGACAGTTCGGTGTCCCCTTAGCGCGTGATAAAACAGAGGGACCTGTCACAGTGTTGAGTTTTTTAGGCATTCTCATTGATTCGGAGAAGATGGAGTGTCGCTTGCCTGAGGAGAAGCTGTTGGCGTTAAGGCAAGAGGTGTTGAGATGCGAGAAGCTGCGCAAGGTTACGTTGAAAGAGCTTCAGTCACTGTTGGGGCGGTTGAACTTTGCGTGCCATATTATGCCGATGGGCAGGATATTTTGCAGGAGATTATCAAGGGCTACGGCTGGAGTGCGTTCAGCACATCATTTTGTACGCTTGAACAAGGAGCACAGAGAGGATTTGGCGGTATGGAGGCGTTTTCTGGATAACTACAACGGTAGGGCCCTGATCCAATTGGAGGATTTAAACAATTTTGATTGTGAAATTTTTACGGATGCGGCTGGTAGTGTCGGATACGGGGCTTATTGTGCTGGAAAGTGGAGTGTTGGGGGATGGCCTGATTGGTGGCGCGAAGCAGGTTTTACAAAAAATTTGGCGTTGTTGGAGCTGTTTCCAATTGTTGTTTCGGTGTTCATCTGGGGCAGTATTTTTAAGGACAGGCGAATACGTTTTCATTGCGACAATTCGAGTGTGGTGTCAGTGATAAATAGTCTGTCGTCATCATCTCCTCCGGTAATCAAATTGGTTCGGGAGTTAGTTTTGCGGTGCCTGGAGTTGAATGCATGGATTTCGGCGGTACATGTTCCCGGCGTTCAAAATTCTATAGCCGATGGACGTGGTCAGGTTATGAGGCGTCTTGGCATTTGTGGCAAGGGTGGTTGGAACAGTTGGGTTCAGTTGAATCGGATGGTGACAGGGTTATGGCGATTTTGCTTTTGATCAGATCGGCGGAGGAATGGGGTTGGTCCGTGTCAAAATTGAACAAATTTATAACTGGTGTTGCTTTTGGTTTTAAGCTCCAGGGTTCTGTCGATGTCACTAAGGATTTCTTGATTCGGCAGGCATTAAAAGGTTTTAGGAAGGGTTTTTCAACTTGCGACACTCGACGGCCCATATCTTTCGGGATGTTGGAGCGTCTGGGAGTAGCATTGGGGAAGTTTGCAGTTCTGACTACGAGGCCGTCCTGTTTCGACTGGCGTTTTCGTTGGCTTTTTTTGGGGCGTTGAGAATAGGGGAGTTGGTTTCCCCTAGCAGGTTTACAGCCGGGGGTTTGTTGGCGGAGGATATTGAATTTTGGTCAGGTGGGGTTGCCTTTTGGATTCGGCGGTCAAAGACCGATCAGTTTGGGAAAGGAAGATGTGTGGTGTTAGGAAAAGTGATTGGGGGGGTGATGTGCCCCTATCGGTGTTTGGAAGATTATTGGGGATTGGGTCCAGATAGGTCTGGCCCACTTTTGCGGCACCGTCAGGGTGAATTTTTATCGCGGTTCCAGTTTTCGGCAGTTTTGAGACAAGCGTTGACAATTTTAGGTCTGGATCCCTTGTCATTTGGGACACATTCATTTCGAATTGGGGCCGCATCTGAGGCGGCTGGTTTGGGGCTGGGACCGGAGGTTATTCGTCGTATTGGTAGGTGGTCGTCGAATCGTTATTTATCCTATGTGCGTAATTGATTTTGTGGGGGTATTAATTATCGTTGTATTTTGCAGGTCGGACCCTACTTCTGGCGTGGATTTTCGGACATTCTTTTGTGCATTGGGGGGCGATTCGTGCCGATGTTAGACAAGATGGTAGGCAATTGGGATTTCAGAGGGAGGTGGTGGTGGTCCGATGGTTGGGTTTTCGGGGCATGTCGTGGCGAGGGTTTTTGACCGAGTTTTCCAGATCGGTTAGTTTGGATCGTTCCCCGGATATTGTAGTGGTACACTTGGGTGGTAATGATTTGGGTTCTAAGCCGGTGAGAGAATTAATTCGGGATATAAGGTATGATTTTTTACGATTGTGGGTATCCTTCCCAGGGATGGTTACGGTGTGGTCTGATATAGTGCCCAGGAAAACGTGGAGGGCGGTACGCTCCATGAAGGGTATCAATAGGGCCCGGGTTAAGCTAAACAGGGAGAGTTTTGTTTCTCGTAATGGGGGGGTGGCGGTTCGCCACTTTGAGTTGGAAGCTGGTGTTGGAAATTATTGGAGGAGTGATGGCGTTCATTTGAACGATATTGGTCTGGATTTGTGGATGTTGTCAATTCAAGAAGGGGTAGAGAGGGCCATGGCGGTGGTGGGGCACTCGCGAGCCTGAGGTGTTCAGTGCTGCTCGTGGTTGGCGGGGGGCGGGGTTCTTGGAGTTGGTTTCATGGGGTTGATCTGGCTTTGGTTTACTGGCTCTGGACGGGGATTTTACCTCGGGAGCTTTGGGGTTGGTTTGCCCGGTAAACGGGTTACATGGTGCCCTCGAGCTGGTGGTTACGGCTGAGGGTAAAGAAGGGTTTTCATGTTGGTTTTTTGGGCTTTTGCCTATTAGGTGCCAGATTTATTAGCTCCAAGAACCCTCCCCTCAAGTTTTTATACAAATGTATAAATGGTTGTTTATGTTTGTTATTAATAAAATGGCCGCTGTGGCCAAATTATCCAAAAGAAATAATTGTTGTGTTTTAATTTAGGGGTATTAATAGTTAAGGGGTATAAGGATCGAGGGGTAGGTGAGGCCTGGTATCTCGGAGGTCCCATCTTGGAATGCGCAGTCAAGCACCAAGGAATGGAACCACTTATTCTTTGCAGCAGACATTATTTATTCCTGTCAGAAGCACTTCGCATATACAGTATTAGCACAGTGCCAGCCAGGGCACAGACCAACGAAATCCCTCTACAAGGTCAGCACTGAGTAGTCAGTGTGCGTCCTGATCGGCACTGTGATTGTACCTATACTTTATATGCTGTGCCATGGGGACAATACTAACACTGCACAATAATTTGTAGGGATATACTGTACATATCTATCTCTACAAATAACTGCTCAGTGTACAGCATATATATAAGAATAAAAGCAGAAAAATAGCAAAGCAGAACTAATCCACAAAATGTGAATGACCATTGGATCTCAAAGTACAAAAATAAAAAAAGGCAGCACTTGTTTTCAGAGAAAGAAAAGTTATTTATTCCAAGCCAACATTTTGTCTCCAGCAATAAGCCCTTTTTTAGTAAAAACTAAGGGGCTTCAGTATGGGCACTACTAATGTGTACTTGCCACAATACACATCCTTCTCCCTGTCTATAAAAGTTGGGAGTTATGCCCTGCCAATGCACTTATGGCCGTGACCCCACCATTTTTTTATTTTTTTTGTAGGGAGGAGCAGGGAGCAATTAAAACTTTGGCTTTACTGTCTTGTGCTTTTTTTTCCGACATCCCTGGAACAAATATAAAAATACACACATATAAATCTATCCCTAATATATTATGATATATACGATATATATATATATATATATATATATATATATATATATATATATATATATCACACATGGACCGTGTTAGTCATATTGTTTCATATGACATACTGGTTATATACACGCTGTGTTACTATTATGTGAGCTATTATAAATGACTGCTCTCATGTAAACTGGTTTACAGGTTACAAAGAGTAATCTGATATGGGTATCGCATGCTGTGCTTTCCTCTGTAGCCTCAGCTGCTGCCTAGCAACCAACCTGCCGTCTGGAGGCATGTCTCAGAACACAGAACGCTGGGCTGCCAATCCCAATATGGCGGCTCCCATGAACCGTGATTCTCCCAACATAATTCTTCTATTCACAGATATTATGCTTTATGCCATGTCCTATGTAATGGCTTTATCTGACCATACAGAAGCATGGTCTGATCATACCACATCTCCTATCAGGGGAAAACATAAAAGAGTATACAGACAGGACAGCATGGTATAGCAGATGATTCTTTCTGTAAGGTTAAGCTTTTGCTGCTTGTTTTTAAACATGTGTTTTACCTCACCAAAACAATTAGCTGTCCTGTCTGTATACTCTCTTTAGCATCTTTAGCATCCTCCCGTGCCCAAGAGATGTGGTATGCTCCGACCATGTTCCTGATGGTCAGACATGGCCATTATACAGCACATAGCAGGGGCACATCAACATTTATTTAACACATCCAATTGTGGAACTTATTTTATTCCAAGATCTATTAATTATAAATATGATTTTCTCTCTACTGTCTTCCAACAGCAGATTTGTGGGACTAGTGGGTTAGAGGGATTCAGCTTCATAACAGAATTGTAATATAATTAGTTCCATTATATATTTTATTCAAATAATTTACACCGTGTATGGTTAATTCTGCTACGTCACAGTTCACATCTATATCGTAGCTTCTGATGGCTCTGAACCAGTGGGCATAACTAGATTCTTATGGGCCCTGATGCAAAATTTAGACCAGGGACCCCATCTGCATGACAAAATGTGTTGTTAAATCTGTTAAAACATCTCTCACTTGTTAATGATGGCTTTTATTAGACACACTTTAGAAAGCGTAAGTATGGATTAATTGATATTCCACAAAACATATACGGTAATACGCTCAATTATTTGTCATTAGTCTCATGGCAGAATATTCAGTCTCCATCTCTCTGATTTTGGCTTTCTTTGTATCTTCCCTCTTGAAGATTGGCTTCGAATATACAATATCTATATTGTCACTCTGCAATAAAAAAAATAATTACATAGTGAATATGATATGTGTACAGTGGGGCAAAAAAGTATTTAGTCAGTCAGCAATAGTGCAAGTTCCACCACTTAAAAAGATGAGAGGCGTCTGTAATTTACATCATAGGTAGACCTCAACTATGGGAGACAAACTGAGAAAAAAAAATCCAGAAAATCACATTGTCTGTTTTTTTAACATTTTATTTGCATATTATGGTGGAAAATAAGTATTTGGTCAGAAACAAACAATCAAGATTTCTGGCTCTCACAGACCTGTAACTTCTTCTTTAAGAGTCTCCTCTTTCCTCCACTCATTACCTGTAGTAACGGCACCTATTTAAACTTGTTATCAGTATAAAAAGACACCTGTGCACACCCTCAAACAGTTTGACTCCAAACTCCACTATGGTGAAGACCAAAGAGCTGTCAAAGGACACCAGAAACAAAATTGTAGCCCTGCACCAGGCTGGGAAGACTGAATCTGCAATAGCCAACCAGCTTGGAGTGAAGAAATCAACAGTGGGAGCAATAATTAGAAAATGGAAGACATACAAGACCACTGATAATCTCCCTCGATCTGGGGCTCCACGCAAAATCCCACCCCGTGGGGTCAGAATGATCACAAGAATGGTGAGCAAAAATCCCAGAACCACGCGGGGGGACCTAGTGAATGAACTGCAGAGAGCTGGGACCAATGTAACAAGGCCTACCATAAGTAACACACTACGCCACCATGGACTCAGATCCTGCAGTGCCAGACGTGTCCCACTGCTTAAGCCAGTACATGTCCGGGCCCGTCTGAAGTTTGCTAGAGAGCATTTGGATGATCCAGAGGAGTTTTGGGAGAATGTCCTATGGTCTGATGAAACCAAACTGGAACTGTTTGGTAGAAACACAACTTGTCGTGTTTGGAGGAAAAAGAATACTGAGTTGCATCCATCAAACACCATACCTACTGTAAAGCATGGTGGTGGAAACATCATGCTTTGGGGCTGTTTCTCTGCAAAGGGGCCAGGACGACTGATCCGGGTACATGAAAGAATGAATGGGGCCATGTATCGTGAGATTTTGAGTGCAAACCTCCTTCCATCAGCAAGGGCATTGAAGATGAAACGTGGCTGGGTCTTTCAACATGACAATGATCCAAAGCACACCACCAGGGCAACGAAGGAGTGGCTTCTTAAGAAGCATTTCAAGGTCCTGGAGTGGCCTAGCCAGTCTCCAGATCTCAACCCTATAGAAAACCTTTGGAGGGAGTTGAAAGTCCGTGTTGCCAAGCGAAAAGCCAAAAACATCACTGCTCTAGAGGAGATCTACATGGAGGAATGGGCCAACATACCAACAACAGTGTGTGGCAACCTTGTTAAGACTTACAGAAAACGTTTGACCTCTGTCATTGCCAACAAAGGATATATTACAAAGTATTGAGAGGAAATTTTGTTTCTGACCAAATACTTATTTTCCACCATAATATGCAAATAAAATGTTAAAAAAACAGACAATGTGATTTTCTGGATTTTTTTTTCTCAGTTTGTCTCCCATAGTTGAGGTCTACCTATGATGTAAATTACAGACGCCTCTCATCTTTTTAAGTGGTGGAACTTGCACTATTGCTGACTGACTAAATACTTTTTTGCCCCACTGTATGTAGATACAGAAAAATGGATTCACTTAACACTGTCATAGGACACACTTGAAGGGGAAATACATTCAGCCATGAATATGGGATAACTTTAGAGCATAAACACATACACATTTCCTTTTCAGCTGTTGCATGATTCTTTTCTTACAGAATCCTCTTTTAATGCTGAATTGACATGGCCATATTTGTGGTCCAAATGACTTCCATTTATTTGGACCAACATAGAAACTGATCTAGAGATGAGTTAATCGATTTGATGTGAATTGAATTTGTGTAGAATTTTCAGTAATTCGCTGAACCTGGTGAATTAAAACAATTTGCGATTCAGTTTGCGCAAATCGTCAAAGATTATCACCATTTTACACGTTGAAGCACACTGCTCAAAAAATAAAGAGATTACTTAAACAACAGAATATAACTCCAAGTAAATCAAATTTCTGTGAAATCAAACTGTCCACTTAAGGTACCGTTACACTAAACGACTTACCAACGATCACGACCAGCGATACGACCTGGCCGTGATTGTTGGTAAGTCGTTGTGTGGTCGCTGGGGAGCTGTCACACAGACAGCTCTCTCCAGCGACCAACGATCAGGGGAACGACTTCGGCATCGTTGAAACTGTCTTCAGCGATGCCGAAGTCCCCGGGTAACCAGGGTGAACATCGGGTTACTAAACGCAGGACCGCGCTTAGTAACCTGATATTTACCCTGGTTACCATTGTAAAAGTAAAAACACTACATACTCATATTCCGATGTCTGTCACGTCCCCCGCCGTCAGCTTCCCGCACTGACTGTGTCAGCGCCGGCCGCAAAGCAGAGCACAGCAGTGACGTCACCGCTGTGCTCTGCTTTACGGCTGGCACTGACAGTCAGTGCAGGGAAGCTGACGGCGGGGGACGTGACAGACATCGGAATGTGAGTATGTACTGTTTTTTTTTTAACTTTTACAATGGTAACCAGGGTAAATATCGGGTTACTAAGTGCGGCCCTGTGCTTAGTAACCCGATATTTACCCTGGTTACAAGTGAACACATCGCTGGATCGGCGTCAAACACGCCGATCCAGCGATGACAGCGGGTGATCAGCGACCAAAAAAAGGTCCTGATCATTCCCCAACGACCAACGATCTCCCAGCAGGGGCCTGATCGTTGGTCGCTGTCACACATAACGAGATCGTTAGCGGGATCGTTGCTACGTCACAAAAAGCATGACGTTGCAACGATATCATTAACAAAATCGTTATGTGTGAAGGTACCTTTAGGAAGGAACACTGTTTGACAATCAATTTCACATGCTGTTATGCAAATGAAATAGACAACAGATGGAAATTACTGGTAATTATCAAGACACACTCAATAAAGAAGTGGTTCTGCAGGTGGGGACCTCTCAGTATCAATGCTTTATGGGTGAGGTTTTGGTCACTTTTGAGTGTTGGTTGTTCTTACACACTCGTGGTAGTATGAGACAGACTCTACAACCCACACAAGTAGCTCAGTGCAGGTCATCCAGGATTTCACATCAATTCGAGCTGTGGCAAGAAGGTTTACTGTGTCTGTCAGCGTAGTGTCCAGAGGCTGGAGGCACTACCAGGAGACAGGCCAGTATAACCATGAGACGTGGAGGCGGCCAAAGGAGGGCAACAACCCAGCAGCAGGACCACTACCTCAGCCTTTGTGCAAGGAGGAACAGGAGGAGCACTGGCAGAGCCCTGCAAAATGAACTCCAGCAGGCCACAAATGTGCATGTGTCTGCACAAACGGTTAGAAACCGACTCCATGAGGATGGTGTGAGTGACCAATGTCCACAGACAGGAGTTGTGCTCACAGCCCAACACCATGCAGGATGCTTGGCATTTGCCACAGAACACCAGGATTGGCAAATTCACCACTAGCGCACTGTGCTCTTCACAGATGAAAGCAGGTTCACACTGAGCACATGTGACAGACGTGACAGTCTGGAGACGCTGTGGAGAGTGATCTGCTGTCTGCAACATCCTTCAGCATGACCGGTTTGACAGTGGGTCGGTAATGGTATGGGGTGGCATTTCTTTGGAGGGCCGCACAGCCCTCCATGTGCTCGCCAGAGGTAGCCTGACTGCCATTAGGTACCGAGATGAGATCCTCAGACCCCTTGTGAGACCATATGCTGGTGCGATTGGACCTGGGTTCCTCCTAATGAAGGACAATGCCAGACCTCATGTGGCTGGAGTGTGTCAGGAGTTCCTGCAAGATGAAGGTATTGAAGCTATGGACTGGTACGCCCATTCCCCAGACCTGAATCCGATTGAACACATCTGGGACATCATGTCTCGCACCATCCACCAACGTCACGTTGCACCACAGACTGTCCAGGAGTTGGGGGATGATTTAGTCCAGGTCTGGGAGGAGATCCCTCAGGAGACCATCCACCACCTCATCAGGAGCATGCCCAGGCATTGTAGGGAGGTCATACAGGCATGTGGATGCCACACACACTACTGAGCATAATTTCCTTGTCTTGAGGCATTTCCACTGACGTTGGATCAGCTTGTAACTTCATTTTGCTGTAATGTCTATTGTCTGTACAATTCCCGTCTATAATTTGTAAAGCGCTGCGGAATATGTTGGCGCTATATAAATAAAAATTATTATTATTATTATTATTATTTTGCACTTTGATTTTGAGCATCATTCCAACTCCAGATCAAATACCCGTTGAAGCGTATACCACGCGAAACGGCCATAGTCCATTAACCTAACCAGTTCATCTTGCAACTATCCTGCCCTCTGTAACCATGTCCACAGCACGTTGTTGAAATAAAGGACAAAGGTTTTTTTTATTGGAAGACTTGTATGGTGCTGCTATTTTCTTCCTGTTTGGATTATCATCACTGTCCCTGATGGGGCTCACAATCTAAATTCCCTATCAGTATGTCTTTGGATTGTGGGAGGAAACCGTAGTACCCGGAGGAAACTCACGCAAACATGGGGAGAACATACAAACTCCATGCAGATGTTGTCCTTGGTGGGATTTGAACCCAGGACTCCAGCACTAACCACTGAGCCACCTTGCTGCCCTGCTTAGAATGTGAAGGTGCCTAAACCCCGACTTTGGGTAGAAAAGGGGAATATGTGACAAAGTCACTGGTAAGGTAATAGAGGGTTAAGTTAAAGTTGCATAATAGGCTGGTTTCATATGGACCTTCATAGCGCGGGTGTGAGGACGTCTACTTTATCTCCAGATGCAGAGATGACAGGACCTGTGTTGATGTCATGATCATGTGGTCAGTCACATGATGGAAAGAGTCACATGGTCTGAGGTTTAAAAAACTGGGCTCTACAGGCAATCTTGGTTCAGCTAGACTGGAGAGAGGATTCTCAAGTGGGTGCCACCCGCATATGTATGGACTGTGTTGCAGTGTTTTGTTTTTTTTGTTTTTTTCTTGTAGGTTTATATTGCATAACAATAAACCAACTAAAGATTTAGGCTATGTGCCCACGTTGCGTTTTTTAAGCGTTTTTGCCGCGTTTTTTCGCAGCGGAAACGCTTTAAAAATGCTTACAAAACGCATCCCATTATTTTAATAGCATTCCGCAATTTCTGTGCACATGGTGCATTTTTTTCCATAGCGGAAACGCATCGCGGTAAAAAATGCAGCATGTTCATTATTTTTGCGGAATCTCGGCAATTCCGCACCCATAGACATGTATTTAAAAAATGCTTGTAAAACGCATTGAAAATGCGGTAAAAACGCAGTAAAAACGCGACAAAGTCCGCATGCATTTTCCGTGCGAAGGGTATGCGGTTTTGCTCAGGAAAAATCTGCTTGTAATCTGCAACGTGGGCACATAGCCTTAAAGAGATGATGTTCCTATTTTCTACCTCTGTATACCGCCAGGTGAGTTGAACTACCACAATAGTCTTAGGAGACCTCTGAGTGTTATACATATATTTTGAGGGCAGTTGTAGTAGTTGCAATTCTCGGTGAATTGATTACCTGTTAATCAAATTTTTTGGGAAAAATTTGTGGAGGCTGTCGAATTTAATAAGATTAGCTCATGTCTAAGCTGTTCCTATTAGAAAGAATAGAAATGTCTTCCTGATTACTTGTTACAATCTCATTTCTTGCACAAGATAGACTTATCTCAAGCTCCAAATATGATGATGTGAATTAAAGCTTATCAGTACTATGTAGGATGTGGATCCAATGATTGATCTGATTGTATGTAGAAAGCCAGGAAATAATGTGTTTATATGGCTTTGCCCTTTCACTGATCCCCTATTGTAAAGTATATTACAAACTTTCATCAGGTGCTTACGTCATCGAATAAGGGATCCTTATATTATCCCATGCAAATTTAAATGATAAAAAGAACTAATTGAAGTTGTGCATTTTCCCCACCTCCCAGTTTCTTTCATCCATTGACTGTGTTGCAACATCTGTATGGAAAAAAGAGAATTAGCTATACTTCTATATGTTCTAATATATCTATGAGTTATGTAATATATTACACAATGCATATACCGTATTTTTCCGACCATAAGACGCACTTTTTTTCCTCCAAATTTGGGAGGAAAGTGTGGGTGCGTCTTATGGTACGGATGTAGCATGTGGGGAGGGGGGCAGCAGTGAGTGGGATCGCACTGTTATACCACTTCAGGATGTCCCCGCTGCCCGGAATCAGTGCTGGGGAAACCATGTAGTCCCGATGATTAAGTGCAGTGAATATTCATTAGCGGCTCCCCGCCCACCTATCAGCTGAGTGGTGAGCAGGGAGCAGCAAGTGAATACTGCACTTAAGCAGGGACACACATGGCTTCTCCAGCGCTGATTCCTGCAGCAGCTGGGGAGGTCTGTGTGTCCGGGGGAGAGGAGGCAGCAGCAGCAGGGGCCAAAGGAGAGAGGAGATCGCTGCATTCCTCATTCCTCCTGTACCAGTTATGACTTGTATTGTTTAAGATTATTGTACTTGTTTTCATTATGTATACCCCTCCTCACATGTAAAGCGCCATGGAACAAATGGCGCTATAACAATAAATAATAATAATAATAATACCTGCCATGCCTGGGCTGGACGTCAAGTGCTGTGCACAAACAGGACCTGTTTGATCTCAGGAGTGGGTGGGCTGGAGCATCACATGGCAGCTCAGAGCCCTCCCTCTTCTTGACATCATCACAGGTCCTTCAGGCTCTCTACTAGAATCTGCAGCTTCCTCATAACCTGTGCTGTGGAAAGGAAACGAGGGAAGGCTCTGTGTGCAGTCATGGGATGCTTTTACCTCACCACAGTGTGGCTGGCTGCCACATTTAAGAGGTTAGTCTTTACAAAACACAATAAAGCACTCTGCCACTCCTTTGGTGAACTATAACTCCCAGCATGTCATAGGATCTGCAGGACATGCTGGGAGTTATAGTTCTCTCAAGGGATTTTAAAGCAGCACTCCAGTGTTATTTTGCAGTGCTGGAGTGCTCACCCTCCAGCATCTTCATCTAGTACTGTACAGACACCACACTGGTCCCGCAGCTTCCAACATAATAACATACTATTATATATAATAACACCACATATAATAGTATGTTATTTATGTTATTAAATATTTTACCACATTTTTTTGCTTCAAATATTTTTTTTCCCTATTTTCCACCTCTAAAACTTGGGTGCGCCTTATAGTCCGGTGCGTCTTATAGTCCGAAAAATACGGTAATTATAGCATATATTACAGGTATTAGAGGATTCCTTTGTTGAGGAGTGGGACTGAACAATAGCACATAATAATAATAATAGCACATGTTGGGTAGAACTGGTGCAGGAAACCTCAGCTTGTCTAATCGACTTCGAGCTGCGGCGTACCTTACATCATAAAAATGTTACTCCTCTCCCTGACTGGAGTAAGGTTTATGGCGAAGCGCATGGAAGTGCACACCCCTTTTCAGATATACCGTATTCTTTAAGAGGTGTGTGCCTCTTAATGAATCAGGCGCCTGTGACTCAAGGATATGAACCGTCCCAGTCTTGATGAATCGGCGCCTTTGTTTTTTCGCTGAAAATGCTTTTGTGTTAAACCAGTCTAACTATTAGAATTTCAAATATGAGAATGCTATTCGGATGTGTCAGCTACACTGGAGCTTTTTGCCTACTTTGTTACATTACAACCTGTATTTTTGAAATCCGATTTGTGTCATCAGCACTAAATACTCTAAGTTGGTGAAGTGAAGTGATAAAATATAGGCATAAATTAAATTTATGAGATCAAATAATTAAAAATTGGCATGTGAATAAGTATTTATCTCTTTAGCTATAAAGCCCCTAAAAAATTGTGGTGCAAGCAATTATCTTCGTAAGTCACATGTTTAGTGAAAGGAAGTTCACCTGTGTGCACTCTAAGCATCACATGGTCTGTCAGTATATACTAACCTTTTCTGTAAGGCCACAGAGGCTGCAACACCATTAAGCAAGGTACATCATTAACCAAACAACACCATGAAGACCAAGGAGATCTCCAAACAAGTCAGGGACAAAGTTGTTGAGAAGTACAAGTCAGGGTTGGGTTAGAAAAAAAAATTAAAAATATTGCAATCGCTGATAATCCCCCAGAGCGCCATCAAATCGATTATCATCAAAGGGAAAGAACATGGTACCACCACAAACCTGTCAAGAGAGAGCCGCCCACCAAAACTCTCAGCTTAGGGAAGGAGGGCATTAATCAGAGACTCAGCACAGAGACCAAAGGTAACCCTGAAGGAGAAACAGAGGTCACAAGCAGAGAGACTGGAGTATCTGTCCATACGACCACAATAAGCCATATACTCCATGATAGCCTTTATGGAAGAGTGGACAGAAAAAAAGCTTTACTTACACACAAAAATTATAAGGCTGGTTTTGAGTTTGCCAAAAAGACATGTGGGATACTCTCCAAATGTATGAAGGAAGGTGCCGTTGTCCGATGAGAGTGTAAAATGGTGATTTTTTTTTATCATAAAAAGTGTTGATACAGTAACTTTGTTCTGCCACCGGAGGTCATCCTTGAGTAATAGACAGGATAATTACAATGTTGTTGCAGTAATTTTGTTCAGCCACCAGAGGTCACCTATGAGTCAAAGACAAGAAGGTTCTGGAAAGAGGACAGTTACCTCAGAGAAAGTTTCTGGGCGTTTTTTGAGAAGAAGCAGCATGGTGATGGAGAATGGGGAATCCAGATCTTGAGGCATTCCTGTTTTGGGACTGTGTGATTTCAAGAAAGCTATTCTTGTGAGTAAACAGAGAAGTGTGACCGGTCACCGACTGTGTAGTTAGCTAGGGATAGCTAGATAGGAATCACAGCCTAATTAAGGACACTCTTGTATTAAGAATTGCATGATAACTAATAGACACTGTGTGGATTCCTGCGCTTCACGATTCTGGCTGTGGGATATTCCTGGAATTATTTGTGAACTTTATCTGGATCTGCATCAGAAGATTTGGTGGCTCAAATACCTATTTACTCCACTGCTGGACATCTGTATAACAAATTCAGTTATTTACCGTTGAAGCATATATTGTAAAAGAGTACACTCTGATCACTCAATGATAAGACAGTGCACTGCGTATACATTGAGTATATACTGTGATATATATATATATATATATATATATATATATATATATATATATATACTGTATGTTGGGGAAAAAAACGAGTACCCGTGATTTATTGTAAATTAGGCGGGAGGCGGGTGTAAGATTGTATCCTGAGAGGACCACGTGTCACAGGCACAGTATAACCCCGTGTAGGCCCATTACAGTTAAGGGAGGGAGTGGTATAGTTGTGGGGTAGTCAGATTCCTGTCTGTGAAGCTGGCACTTGGGGTCTCTCAGGCTGCATAACTTGTATTCTGTGAGTTGTGGCTGTTGTGGCCCATATTGTGTTGGGAGAGAAAATTCTGTAATTTTTTTGCATAAGTTATAAAGAAAAGTTGGTTTAATATCATATTGTGCTCTGAGTCATTAATAGCAGCGCCATATTCTGTTCTCGAGCAGCGACCGGCATAACAATCGTTAAAAGACCAAAATGTCACTTTTTGGCCACCAAGGTAAATGCTATGTCTGGTGCCAAACCAATCCAGCTCATCACCCCAAGAACACCATGTTTTCCGGCAGCAGGGACAGGGAAAATGGTCCAAGTTGAGGGGAAGATGGATGGTGCAAAATACAGGTATGTTATTGAGCAAAAACAGTTTCAGACTGTCAGTGATTTCAGACTACAACGGAGGTTCACCTTCCAACAAGACAATGACCCAAAGCTGTTATGAAAGGCAATTCAGAATCACAATGGACATGGAGGTCAGAGCACATACAGTGAACTGACAATAACCCAAAATAATAGAACGAGCTCTGAGACGTGGGAACTCTGCAGACCGCAATCCCTAAGCCTATCAAACCACACTAAAGGTAGCTGTGGAGCGCTCCTGACCAGAACCTAGGCGCCTCGTCACAGCCTGAGAAACTAGCTAATCCTGAAGATAGAAAAATAAGCCTACCTTGCCTCAGAGAAATTCCCCAAAGGAAAAGGCAGCCCCCCACATATAATGACTGTGAGTAAGATGAAAACACAAACATAGAGATGAAACAGATTTAGCAAAGTAAGGCCCGACTAGCTGAACAGAACGAGGATAGGGAAGATAACTTTGCGGTCAGCACAAAAACCTATAAAAAACCACGCAGAGGGGACAAAAAGACCCTCCGCACCGACTAACAGTACGGAGGTGGTCCCTCTGCGTCTCAGAGCTTCCAGCAGGCGAGAAAAACCAATAAAGCAAGCTGGACAGAAAAATAGCAACAAAATAACATAAGCAAAACATAGCTTTGCAGAGCAGCAGGCCACAGGAATGATCCAGGGAAAAAACAAGTCCCACACTGAAACATTGACAGGAAGCATAGATCAAAGCATCAGGTGGAGTTAAGTAGAGAAGAAGCTAACGAGCTCACCAGATCACCTGAGGGAGGAAACTCAGAAGCTGCAGTACCACTTTCCTCCACAAACGGAAGATCCCAGAGAGAATCAGCCGAAGTACCACTTGTGACCACAGGAGTGAACTCTGCCACAGAATTCACAACAGTACCCCCCCCTTGAGGAGGGGTCACCGAACCCTCACCAGAGCCCCCAGGCCGACCAGGATGAGCCACATGAAAGGCACGAACAAGATCGGGAGCATGGACATCAGAGGCAAAAACCCAGGAATTATCCTCCTGAGCATAACCCTTCCATTTAACCAGATACTGGAGTTTCCGTCTTGAAACACAAGAATCCAAAATCTTCTCCACAATATACTCCAATTCCCCCTTCACCAAAACCGGGGCAGGAGGCTCAACAGATGGAACCATAGGTGCCACGTATCTCCGCAACAATGACCTATGGAATACGTTATGTATGGAAAAAGAATCTGGAAGGGTCAGACGAAAAGACACAGGATTAAGAACCTCAGAAATCCTATACGGACCAATAAAACGAGGTTTAAACTTAGGAGAGGAAACCTTCATAGGAATATGACGAGAAGATAACCAAACCAGATCCCCAACACGAAGTCGGGGACCTACACGGCGTCTGCGATTAGTGAAAAGTTGAGCCTTCTCCTGGGACAAGGTCAAATTGTCCAATACCTGAGTCCAAATCTGATGCAACCTGTCCACCACAGTATCCACACCAGGACAGTCCGAAGACTCAACCTGTCCAGAAGAGAAACGAGGATGGAACCCAGAATTGCAGAAAAACGGTGAAACCAAGGTAGCCGAGCTGGCCCGATTATTAAGGGCGAACTCAGCCAAAGGCAAAAAGGACACCCAGTCATCCTGATCAGCAGAAACAAAGCACCTCAGATATGTTTCCAAGGTCTGATTGGTTCGCTCGGTCTGGCCATTAGTCTGAGGATGGAAAGCCGAGGAAAAAGACAAGTCAATGCCCATCCTACCACAAAAGGCTCGCCAAAACCTCAAAACAAACTGGGAACCTCTGTCAGAAACAATATTCTCTGGAATGCCATGCAAACGAACCACATGCTGGAAGAACAAAGGCACCAAATCAGAGGAGGAAGGCAATTTAGACAAGGGTACCAGATGGACCATCTTAGAAAAGCGATCACAGACCACCCAAATGACTGACATCTTTTGAGAAACGGGAAGGTCAGAAATAAAATCCATAGAGATATGTGTCCAAGGCCTCTTCGGGACCGGCAAGGGCAAAAGCAACCCACTGGCACGAGAACAGCAGGGCTTAGCCCGAGCACAAATCCCACAGGACTGCACAAAAGCACGCACATCCCGTGACAGAGAGGGCCACCAAAAGGATCTAGCCACTAACTCTCTGGTACCAAAGATTCCAGGATGACCAGCCAACACCGAACAATGAAGTTCAGAGATAACTCTATTCGTCCACCTATCAGGGACAAACAGTTTCTCCGCTGGGCAACGATCAGGTTTATTAGCCTGAAATTTTTGCAGCACCCGCCGCAAATCAGGGGAGATGGCAGACACAATTACTCCTTCCTTGAGGATACCCACCGGCTCAGATAAACCCGGAGAGTCGGGTACAAAACTCCTAGACAGAGTATCCGCCTTCACATTTTTAGAGCCCGGAAGGTACGAAATCACAAAGTCAAAACGGGCAAAAAACAACGACCAACGAGCTTGTCTAGGATTCAAGCGCTTGGCAGACTCGAGATAAGTCAAGTTCTTATGATCAGTCAATACCACCACGCGATGCTTAGCTCCTTCAAGCCAATGACGCCACTCCTCGAATGCCCACTTCATGGCCAGCAACTCTCGGTTTCCCACATCATAATTACGCTCAGCAGGCGAAAACTTCCTGGAAAAGAAAGCGCATGGTTTCATCACTGAGCAA
This sequence comes from Ranitomeya imitator, assembly GCF_032444005.1. Lineage (NCBI taxonomy): Eukaryota > Metazoa > Chordata > Amphibia > Anura > Dendrobatidae > Ranitomeya > Ranitomeya imitator. Next base: position 412,111,531 of record NC_091285.1, read on the forward strand.
CCAGAACCTCTCTGCGACAAAACAGCCCCTGCTCCAATCTCAGAAGCATCAACCTCGACCTGGAACGGAAGAGAAACATCTGGTTGACACAACACAGGGGCAGAAGAAAAACGACGCTTCAACTCTTGAAAAGCTTCCACAGCAGCAGAAGACCAATTGACCACATCAGCACCCTTCTTGGTCAAATCGGTCAATGGTTTAGCAATACTAGAAAAATTGCAGATGAAGCGACGATAAAAATTAGCAAAGCCCAGGAACTTTTGCAGACTTTTCAGAGATGTCGGCTGAGTCCAATCATGGATGGCTTGGACCTTAACAGGATCCATCTCGATAGTAGAAGGGGAAAAGATGAACCCCAAAAATGAAACCTTCTGCACACCAAAGAGACACTTTGATCCCTTCACAAACAAAGAATTAGCACGCAGGACCTGAAAAACCGTTCTGACCTGCTTCACATGAGACTCCCAATCATCCGAGAAGATCAAAATGTCATCCAAGTACACAATCAGGAATTTATCCAGGTACTCTCGGAAGATGTCATGCATAAAGGACTGAAACACTGATAGAGCATTGGCAAGTCCGAACGGCATCACGAGATACTCAAAATGACCCTCGGGCGTATTAAATGCAGTTTTCCATTCATCACCTTGCTTAATTCGCACCAGATTATACGCACCACGAAGATCTATCTTTGTGAACCAACTAGCCCCCTTAATCCGAGCAAACAGATCAGATAACAATGGCAAGGGGTACTGAAATTTAACCGTGATCTTATTAAGAAGGTGGTAATCTATACAAGGTCTCAGCGAACCATCCTTCTTGGCTACAAAAAAGAACCCTGCTCCTAATGGCGACGATGACGGGCGAATATGCCCCTTCTCCAGGGATTCCTTCACATAACTGCGCATAGCGGTGTGCTCAGGCACGGACAAATTAAACAATCGACCTTTTGGGAATTTACTACCAGGAATCAAATTGATAGCACAATCACAATCCCTATGCGGAGGTAGGGTATTGGACTTGGGCTCATCAAATACATCCCGGTAATCAGACAAGAACTCTGGGACCTCAGAAGGAGTGGATGACGAAATTGACAGAAATGGAACATCACCATGTACCCCCTGACAACCCCAGCTGGACACCGACATGGATTTCCAATCTAATACTGGATTATGGGCTTGTAGCCATGGCAACCCCAACACGACCACATCATGCAGATTATGCAACACCAAAAAGCGAATAACCTCCTGATGTGCAGGAGCCATGCACATGGTCAGCTGGGTCCAGTATTGAGGCTTATTCTTGGCCAAAGGCGTAGCATCAATTCCTCTCAATGGAATAGGACACTGCAAGGGCTCCAAGAAAAACCCACAACGCTTAGCATATTCCAAGTCCATCAAATTCAGGGCAGCGCCTGAATCCACAAATGCCATGACAGAATATGATGACAAAGAGCAGATCAAGGTAACGGACAGAAGAAATTTTGACTGTACCGTACCAATGGTGGCAGACCTAGCGAACCGCTTAGTGCACTTAGGACAATCAGAGATAGCATGAGTGGAATCACCACAGTAGAAACACAGACCATTCAGACGTCTATGTTCTTGCCGTTCAACTCTGGTCAAGGTCCTATCACACTGCATAGGCTCAGGTTTAAGCTCAGGTAATACCGCCAAATGGTGCACAGGTTTACGCTCACGCAAGCGTCGACCGATCTGAATGGCCAAAGACATAGACTCATTCAAACCAGCAGGCATAGGAAATCCCACCATGACATCCTTAAGGGCTTCAGAGAGACCCTTTCTGAATATTGCTGCCAGCGCAGATTCATTCCATTGAGTGAGCACTGACCACTTTCTAAATTTTTGACAATATACCTCTATCTCATCCTGAGCCTGACAAAGAGCCAGCAAATTTTTTCCTGCCTGATCCACTGAATTAGGCTCATCGTACAGCAACCCAAGCGCCAGGAAAAACGCATCGATATTACTCAATGCAGGATCTCCTGACGCAAGAGAAAACGCCCAGTCCTGAGGGTCGCCGCGCAAAAAAGAAATGACAATCCTAACCTGTTGAATTGGGTCACCAGAAGAGCGAGGTTTCAAAGCCAGAAATAGTTTACAATTATTTTTGAAACTCAGAAATTTAGTTCTATCTCCAAAAAACAAATCTGGAATAGGAATTCTCGGTTCAAGCAAAGAATTCTGGACCACAAAATCTTGAATATTTTGAACTCTTGCCGTGAGCTGATCCACACATGAAGACAGACCTTTAATGTCCATTGCTACACCTGTGTCCTGAACCACCCAAATGTCTAGGGGAAAAAAAAGACAAAACACAGTGCAAAGAAAAAAAAAATGGTCTCAGAACTTCTTTTTTCCCTCTATTGAGAATCATTAGCACTTATGGCTTCCTGTACTGTTATGAAAGGCAATTCAGAATCACAATGGACATGGAGGTCAGAGCACATACAGTCAACTGACAATAACCCAAAATAATAGAACGAGCTCTGAGACGTGGGAACTCTGCAGACCGCAATCCCTAAGCCTATCAAACCACACTAAAGGTAGCCGTGGAGCACTCCTGACCAGAACCTAGGCGCCTCGTCACAGCCTGAGAAACTAGCTAATCCTGAAGATAGAAAAATAAGCCTACCTTGCCTCAGAGAAATTCCCCAAAGGAAAAGGCAGCCCCCCACATATAATGACTGTGAGTAAGCTGAAAACACAAACATAGAGATGAAACAGATTTAGCAAAGTGAGGCCCGACTAGCTGAACAGAACGAGGATAGGGAAGATAACTTTGCGGTCAGCACAAAAACCTATAAAAAAACCACGCAGAGGGGACAAAAAGACCCTCCGCACCGACTAACGGTACGGAGGTGGTCCCTCTGCGTCTCAGAGCTTCCAGCAGGCGAGAAAAACCAATAAAGCAAGCTGGACAGAAAAATAGCAACAAAATAACATAAGCAAAACATAGCTTTGCAGAGCAGCAGGCCACAGGAATGATCCAGGGAAAAAACAAGTCCCACACTGAAACATTGACAGGAAGCATAGATCAAAGCATCAGGTGGAGTTAAGTAGAGAAGAAGCTAACGAGCTCACCAGATCACCTGAGGGAGGAAACTCAGAAGCTGCAGTACCACTTTCCTCCACAAACGGAAGATCCCAGAGAGAATCAGCCGAAGTACCACTTGTGACCACAGGAGTGAACTCTGCCACAGAATTCACAACACAAAGCATACTGCTAAATCAACACTCAAGTGGTTTAAAGGGAAACATGTAAATGTTTTGGAGTGGTCTAGTCAAAGCCCTGACCTTAATCCAATTGAGAATCTGTGGTCAGACTTGAAGATTGCTTTTCATCAGAGGAAACCATCTATCTTGAAGGAGATGGAGCTGTTTAGCAAAAAACCCTAGTGGCAAGATGTGGAAAGCTCATAGAAACAAATCCAAAACGACTTACAACTGTAATTGCTGTAAAAGAAGGATCTACAAAGTACTGACTTTAGGGGAGTGAATAGTTATGCACACCGAGGATTTCAGGTATTTTGTCCTATTTGTTGTTATAATAATTATTGCAATGAGTATATCATTTGATTCATTTTTTATATATTCAATGTGTTGATTAATAAAGATTATAACCTTAGTTCTAGAAATATGGGTTTATCAAAAAGTCAAAACAAGACATTTTTCTTTTTGCGCAGAGACAGTACCTTCTGAAAACAAGATGTTATCTTTGCGGTCAGAAACAACTGGCATTCTAAGATGTGTAGAGACGGCAATCATATTTTTTTGAAAAACCTTATGCTTAGAATATTAGCTGTAGTCTGTAGCAGGAATTGATGTTAACTGCCTCTCATATCCGATTGTCTATATTTTGCATTGCCTATATATGCTTATTCAAAATGTATTCGGGTCAGACAGCCTGCTTAGCATCTCACTTATTGTCTTCTTGTTAAAGATTAAAATAAACAGAGTTTTACTTCTGGAATTCAGGTGTTGTCCTTTCTCACTTGGTAAAAGGCGTGAGGCAGTGACCAGTGTCACAGGTAGGGGTTGCTGTTTCTTCTCCCCAGGTTGTGCATGGAGGCGTATGAAGGCCATAGGAGTGCATGGCAGTCACAGGCTAAGCTGTGACTGCAATGCAGACTGGAAGTAATGAAAGTAAGTGTAGCCTTGGACATGCTACTGTCCAAGGCAGATGTAGGGAAAACCTGCTCTGGGATGTTGTGTTGTGAAACAAACTGCAGGGTAGTAGTCGTGCAGTCCATTTAATTCCGGATCCGGGTTTTCCATGTGGCTTAAGGCCACAAGTTTCTATTTTAAAAACTCTGCAAGGAAGGGTATGGGTGTGTCAGGTCCAGTGTCAGTCTGGTGTGTGGTTTTGTGCAGAGCAGTCAGCTTTGCAGAGCTATCCTTGTGTGAGGCAACACAGGCCAGCGGAGCCAGCAGCCAAGGCAGCTGAATAGTCTGGCACCCACAGCATACACAGCGGTGCCGCTGTCCACAGAAATTGGTCAGAGGAGGACTGGCATGTTTAATGACTGCAAACAGGTGGATATGGTGTCCGGCTGCGACCTGGAGAATTTCAAGAACTGTGTATGGTTGTGTGAGTAAAAATGACATTAACAGTGGTGTGGTCACCTGCAGTAACTGGTCTCGGATGTGGACAGGTCTTGTGCCCAGAGGTGAACCGGAGGTAGCCTGTCATGCGCCCGAAGGAAGACTGGCAGGTGTAGTGACTGCAAACTAAATGAGAAGAGCTGTAAGATGTTGACACGGCGCTGCAGTCGCCCACGGAAACTGGACAAAGGGAGGTCCAGTGTGTTTAGAGACTGTGTAAACTGAAGGAGATCATGTCTTGTGAGGAGCTATGAGTGAGAGACTTTAACACGGCGCTGCAGTCGCACATGGCTACTGGTTACCTCACCTTGAGAAAGAGTGAAGGTACCCTCGAAACGCATCGGGATTGGTCTTTTGCTAGTGTCCGTCTATTGGACAAGTGACATCACTTTTTAGCCACGCCCCCCACACACAACGCGACTGCACGGCGGCGCCATCGGCCGAGGCTGCTGCCGCCTTACTCAGCAGCGTGCGCACAGGGGTTTTAATAGACCGGAGGACGCTCCCTTGCTTCTGTGGTCTATAAACGCCGCTCTCAACAATACGGAGGGCACGGTTACAACTACAGCCTACGTCCGGCACGGGAATACAGCAGTCACATCCATAAGGTAATATATTACCAGGATTCACCAGTTGTATCCTGTATGCGCGGCATCCTAGTTTTGTGTTTTTGGTGTTTACCTAGTGTCAGCAGGTGTACACACACCACCTGCAGAGGTGCCTGCAGCTTGGGGGATTATCGCAGCTTTAGCGCCAGTGTACATTCTGATTATCAAATGTTAACAGTTGTTAGCATGTTCTTTACTCTAACTGATGCAAACCCTCACAAAAAAACTGTGAAAATACAGGTTGTAAAGTAGCAAAACACGAAAAATGCCAAGGGGGGTGGGTGAATATTTTGTAAGCTACTGCATGCCAGGATGTTCCCAGAATGAGTTACATATTATTATTATTATTATACATTTTTATAGCGCCATTTATTCAATGGCGCTTTACATGTGAATACGGGGCAAATATAGACAAATACATTAAACATGAGCAAATAACAAGGCACACGGGTACATAAGGAGGGAGGACCCTACCCGCAAGGGCTCACTTTATACAGGGGACGGGTGATGAAACACAGGGCAGGTTGTGCGGTGGTTCAGTAAGTTCAGGATCACTGCAGGCTGTAGGCTTGTCGGAAGAGGTGAGTCTTCAGGTTCTTTTTGAAGGTTTCTATGGTAGGTGAGAGTCTGATGTGTTGGGGTAGAGAGTTCCAGAGTATAGGGGAAGCACGGGAGAAGTCTTGGATGCGGTTGTGGGAAGAATAGAAGAGAGGGGAGTAGAGAAGGAGGTCTTGAGAGGATTGGAGGTTGCGTGTAAGTAGGTACCGGGAGACCATGTCACAGGTGTATGGAAGAACCAGGTTGTGGATGGCTTTGTATGTCATTGTGAGGGTTTTGAACTGGAGTCTCTGGGTGATAGGAAGCCAGTGAAGGGCTTGACATAGGGGAGAGGCTGGGGAATAGCGGGGAGACAGGTAGATTAGTCGGGCAGCAGAGTATAGGATGGATTGGAGTGGTGCCTGAGTGCTAGAGGGGAGTCCAGAGAGTAGGAGGATGCAGTAGTCGAGGCGGGAGATGATAAGGGCATGCACTAGCGTTTTTGTGGTGTCGCGGTCAAGGAAAGCACGGATCCGGGAAATATTTTTGAGTTTGAGACAGCAGGAGGAGGCAAGAGCTTGGATATGTGGCTTGAAAGAGAGGGCAGAGTCGAGTATCACCCCGAGGCACCGGGCGTGTGGGACTGGGGAAAGTGAGCAGCCATTGACATTGATGGATAGGTCTGGTGGAGCGGTAGAGTGAGATGGGGGAAAGATGATGAATTCTGTTTTGTCCATGTTCAGTTGTAGAAAGCGAGCAGAAAAGAAGGCTGAAATAGCAGACAGACAGTGCGGGATTTTGGTAAGTAAGGAGGTGAGGTCAGGTCCGGATAGGTAGATCTGCGTGTCATCAGCGTAGAGATGGTACTGCATACCGTGGGATTCTATGATTTGTCCCAGGCCGAAAGTGTAGATGGAGAAGAGTAGGGGTCCTAGAACAGAGCCTTGAGGAACACCAACTGACAAGGGGCGAGGTGAGGAGGTGGTGTGGGGGAGGGAGACACTGAATGTTCGGTCTGTCAGATATGACGAGATCCAGGATATGGCCAAGTCTGTGATGCCAAGAAATGAGAGGATCTGTAGCAGAAGGGAGTGGTCCACAGTGTTGAAGGCAGAAGACAGGTCCAGGAGAAGGAGGACAGAGTAGTGTCGCTTGCTCCTGGCAGTTAGCAGGTCATTGGTGACTTTAGTTAAGGCAGTTTCAGTTGAGTAATGGGAACGGAAGCCAGATTGTAACCGATCAAAGAGGGAGCAGGAGGAGAGGTGGGAGGACAGTTCAAGATGGATGTGTTGCTCCAGCAATTTGGAGGCATAAGGGAGAAGAGATATCGGGCGATAGCTAGACACAGAGGATGGGTCGAGGGAGGGCTTTTTGAGGATGGGTGTGATCTTGGCATGCTTTAAGGATGAGGGGAAGACACCTGCTGTGAGTGAGAGGTTGAAGAGGTGCGTTAGGGTTGGGATGAAGACCGTGGAAAGATTAGGGATGAGGTGGGATGGGAGCGGGTCGAGCGTGCAGGTGGTGAGGTGTGATCTTGACAGGAGGGTGGAGAGCTGATCTTCTGTCATGGTAAAGAAGCTGGTTTTGGAGGAGTAGGGTTGAGCAGCTAAGAGGGGCAGTGGGCTCTGTGGGCCAAAGCTTTCTATGATCGTATCGATCTTCTGTTTAAAGAAAGAGGCAAAGTCTTCATCAGAAATGAGGGGGGAGGGAGGAGGTGCTGGGGGACGGAGTAGAGAATTGAAAGTGTTGAAAAGCTGTTTAGGGTTGTGAGACAGGGAGAATATGAGAGATGAGAAGTAAGTTTGTTTTGCGGCAGTGAGCGCAGACTTGAAGCTGGCGAGTGACTTCTTGTATGCAGTGAAGTGGTCGGCAGAGCGGGATTGCTTCCATCTCCGCTCAGCGATCCTGGAAGCCCGTCTCAATTCTTTGGTCAGGCTGGTCAGCCAGGGCTGCCTGTTGAGTGTACGAGTTTTGCTATGCATGAGCGGGGCAGCCGAATCGAGTGTTGCTGTTATTGTGGTGTTATAAAAAGTGGCAGCAGCATCTGTGTCATGAAGGGAAGCTATGTCTGTGAGAGGGAGAAAGGAAACCGAGAGTGATTGTAAGTTGAGATGTTTGATATTTCTGCGAGGGAGTTTGTGGAGAGGGGGTTGCACATTAGGAGAGGAGAGGGAAGAGAATGTCAGTAGGTTGTGGTCAGACAGGGGGAGGAGTGTGTTAATGAGATTAGTAAGGGAGCAGAGGCATATATCTACACCAGGATGGGTGACATATCTACACCAGGATGGGAAATATATACACCACGATGGGGAACATATACACCAGGATGGGGAACATATATACCAGGATGGGGAACATACAGTATATATGAGAATAGAGGTCATATAAACCAAGATGGGGAAGATACTGTATATACCAGTATGGAGGTTATATATACAAGGATGGGGAATACATATACCAGGATGGAGGACATGTATACCAGGAAGGAGCCCAGGATGGGGAACATATATACCAGGATGGATGGGGAAAATATACAAGAGGATGGAGGTCATATGTACCAGTTTGGTACCAGGATGGGGAACATACTGTATATACCAGTGAGGAGGATATATATACAAGGACGAGGAAAACATACTTGGATGGAGGATATATATATATATATATATATATATATATATATATAGATAGATAGATAGATAGATAGATATATCAGGATGGGGTACATATATACCAGGAAGGAGGCCATGAAGGAGGTTATATATACCAGGATGGGTAGCATACTGTATGTACCAGTATGGAGGTTATACATACAATGATGGGGAACACATATACCAGGATGGAGGATATATATATATATATATATATATATATATATATATATATATATACCAGGATTGGGGACATACAGTATATACCAGGAAGGAGCCCAGGATGGGGGACATTATTAGGAATGAAAATTATATTTTTACCACTAAAATGTTGCTAACTTCTGAACAAGCCACTATAGCTGACAAACTCTAAGGCCATTGCTTGGCTTTGGACTGCCATGGCAACCATCAGGACCACACAATCACAATCTCAAGGTGCCAATGGGGTTTAAAGAGGGAGCCCACAGGCTCTGTTAACCATTTAATTGTTCTGTCACTATTGACAGAAGTATCCAGGGGTTAAAGGGCCAAGGTTGGTGCCAACAGCAGGGTGTCATCTATAGTGTACAGCCGACAGCTGCTGTATTTTCATCCATTGGGGGGTTCCATTCTCTTATATCTCAGGTCAGTAAAAAGACATATTGGTCAATAAGGGGTTAATTTTGCTTTATTTTTCATTCAGTGGCTTTTTTAAAGTGTTTTTCACTAGTTTGCTGATGCTTTACGCTTGATAAATATGCACCACTACATGTAAACTATATAAGAGGTCCAATTCCAAACTGGAAATATAAAGCAATGCCTATTAAGAAAAAGTTCACTACAATGAGACTTGTCAATTTTATTACACCATTTTTAATGCAAGAATGAAAGATACCGTATATACTCGTGTATAAGCCGAGTTTTTCAGCACATTTTTTTGTGCTGAAAATGCCTCCCTTGGCTTATACACGAGTCATTGTCCCAGAAAGACGGCGGGGGAGGGAAAGCGGCAGAGCAGCGGGTCACAGAGGCAGGAGCTGGCGGCTGTGGCTAATGCCTGTGCCCGCTGCTAAAGAGAAATGAATATTCACTGTGCTTGCAGTGAATATTCATTTCTCTTATAGAGCGCACAGTTACAGCCACCGGCTCCCAGCACACATCCTACTTACCTTCCCTGCACGCCTTCGCTGCATCTCATTCTGGAGCCAGCAGCTCTTCCGGCTGAGCGATCACGTGTCCCCGCTCATTAAGATAATGAATATTCATAGTAACATAGTAACATAGTAACATAGTTAGTAAGGCCGAAAAAAGACATTTGTCCATCCAGTTCAGCCTATATTCCATCATAATAAATCCCCAGATCTACGTCCTTCTACAGAACCTAATAATTGTATGATACAATATTGTTCTGCTCCAGGAAGACATCCAGGCCTCTCTTGAACCCCTTGACTGAGTTCGCCATCACCACCTCCTCAGGCAAGCAATTCCAGATTCTCACTGCCCTAACAGTAAAGAATCCTCTTCTATGTTGGTGGAAAAACCTTCTCTCCTCCAGACGCAAAGAATGCCCCCTTGTGCCCGTCACCTTCCTTGGTATAAACAGATCCTCAGCGAGATATTTGTATTGTCCCCTTATATACTTATACATGGTTATTAGATCGCCCCTCAGTCGTCTTTTTTCTAGACTAAATAATCCTAATTTCGCTAATCTATCTGGGTATTGTAGTTCTCCCATCCCCTTTATTAATTTTGTTGCCCTCCTTTGTACTCTCTCTAGTTCCATTATATCCTTCCTGAGCACCGGTGCCCAAAACTGGACACAGTACTCCATGTGCGGTCTAACTAGGGATTTGTACAGAGGCAGTATAATGCTCTCATCATGTGTATCCAGACCTCTTTTAATGCACCCCATGATCCTGTTTGCCTTGGCAGCTGCTGCCTGGCACTGGCTGCTCCAGGTAAGTTTATCATTAACTAGGATCCCCAAGTCCTTCTCCCTGTCAGATTTACCCAGTGGCTTCCCATTCAGTGTGTAATGGTGATATTGATTCCTTCTTCCCATGTGTGTAACCTTACATTTATCATTGTTAAACCTCATCTGCCACCTTTCAGCCCAAGTTTCCAACTTATCCAGATCCATCTGTAGCAGAATACTATCTTCTCTTGTATTAACTGCTTTACATAGTTTTGTATCATCTGCAAATATCGATATTTTACTGTGTAAACCTTCTACCAGATCATTAATGAATATGTTGAAGAGAACAGGTCCCAATACTGACCCCTGCGGTACCCCACTGGTCACAGCGACCCAGTTAGAGACTATACCATTTATAACCACCCTCTGCTTTCTATCACTAAGCCAGTTACTAACCCATTTACACACATTTTCCCCCAGACCAAGCATTCTCATTTTGTGTACCAACCTCTTGTGCGGCACGGTATCAAACGCTTTGGAAAAATCGAGATATACCACGTCCAATGACTCACCGTGGTCCAGCCTATAGCTTACCTCTTCATAAAAACTGATTAGATTGGTTTGACAGGAGCGATTTCTCATAAACCCATGCTGATATGGAGTTAAAGAGTTATTCTCATTGAGATAATCCAGAATAACATCCCTCAGAAACCCTTCAAATATTTTACCAACAATAGAGGTTAGACTTACTGGCCTATAATTTCCAGGTTCACTTTTAGAGCCCTTTTTGAATATTGGCACCACATTTGCTATGCGCCAGTCCTGCGGAACAGACCCTGTCGCTATAGAGTCCCTAAAAATAAGAAATAATGGTTTATCTATTACATTACTTAGTTCTCTTAGTACTCGTGGGTGTATGCCATCCGGACCTGGAGATTTATCTATTTTAATCTTATTTAGCCGGTTTCGCACCTCTTCTTGGGTTAGATTGGTGACCCTTAATATAGGGTTTTCATTGTTTCTTGGGATTTCACCTAGCATTTCATTTTCCACCGTGAATACCGTGGAGAAGAAGGTGTTTAATATGTTAGCTTTTTCCTCGTCATCTACAACCATTCTTTCCTCACTATTTTTTAAGGGGCCTACATTTTCAGTTTTTATTCTTTTACTATTGATATAGTTGAAGAACAGTTTGGGATTAGTTTTACTCTCCTTAGCAATGTGCTTCTCTGTTTCCTTTTTGGCAGCTTTAATTAATTTTTTAGATAAAGTATTTTTCTCCCTATAGTTTTTTAGAGCTTCAATGGTGCCATCCTGCTTTAATAGTGCAAATGCTTTCTTTTTACTGTTAATTGCCTGTCTTACTTCTTTGTTTAGCCACATTGGGTTTTTCCTATTTCTAGTCCTTTTATTCCCACAAGGTATAAACCGCTTACAGTGCCTATTTAGGATGTTCTTAAACATTTCCCATTTATTATCTGTATTCTTATTTCTGAGGATATTGTCCCAGTCTACCAGATTAAGGGCATCTCTAAGCTGGTCAAACTTTGCCTTCCTAAAGTTCAGTGTTTTTGTGACTCCCTGACAAGTCCCCCTAGTGAAAGACAGGTGAAACTGCACAATATTGTGGTCGCTATTTCCTAGATGCCCAACCACCTGCAGATTTGTTATTCTGTCAGGTCTATTAGATAGTATTAGGTCTAAAAGTGCTGCTCCTCTGGTTGGATTCTGCACCAATTGTGAAAGATAATTTTTCTTGGTTATTAGCAGAAACCTGTTGCCTTTATGGGTTTCACAGGTTTCTGTTTCCCAGTTAATATCCGGGTAGTTAAAGTCCCCCATAACCAGGACCTCATTATGGGTTGCAGCTTCATCTATCTGCTTTAGAAGTAGACTTTCCATGGTTTCTGTTATATTTGGGGGTTTGTAACAGACCCCAATGAGAATTTTGTTACCATTTTTCCCTCCATGAATTTCGACCCATATGGACTCGACATCCTCATTTCCTTCGCTAATATCCTCCCTTAAAGTGGACTTTAGACAAGACTTTACATAAAGACAAACCCTTCCTCCTCCTCTCCGATTTTTACGATCCTTTCTAAACAGACTGTAACCCTGTAAGTTAACTGCCCAGTCATAGCTTTCATCTAACCATGTCTCGGTTATTCCCACTATGTCAAAGTTACCTGTAGATATTTCTGCTTCTAGTTCTTCCATCTTGTTTGTCAGGCTTCTGGCGTTTGCGAGCATGCAGTTTAGAGGATTTTGTTTTGTTCCAATCTCCTTGCTGTGGATTGTTTTAGAAATGTTCTTACCTCCCATCTGAGTATGTTTTCCTGGGTCTTCTTTGTTCAAGTCTAATGTTTTTCTTCCCGTCCCCTCTTCTTCTAGTTTAACGCCCTCCTGATGAGTGTAGCGAGTCTTCTGGCGAATGTGTGTTTCCCAGGTTTGTTGAGGTGTAGTCCGTCTCTGGCGAGGAGTCCATCATACCAGTAATTCACACCGTGGTCCAGGAATCCGAATCCTTGTTGTCTGCACCATCGTCTTAGCCAGTTGTTTGCATCAAGGATCCTGTTCCATCTCCTGGTGCCATGCCCGTCTACTGGAAGGATAGAAGAAAAAACTACCTGTGCATCCAGTTCCTTTACTATCTTCCCCAACTCTTCAAAGTCTTTGCAGATTGTCGGTAGGTCCTTCCTTGCCGTGTCATTGGTGCCAACATGTATCAGAAGAAATGGGTGGACGTCCTTGGAGCTGAAGAGCTTTGGTATCCTATCGGTCACATCCTTGATCATCGCACCTGGAAGGCAGCATACTTCTCTTGCAGTTATGTCCGGTCTGCAGATGGCTGCTTCTGTGCCTCTCAGTAGTGAGTCTCCCACCACCACCACTCTTCGTTGCTTCTTGGCTGTACTTTTTGCTGTCACTTGTTGCTGTGTGCCCTTTTCCTTTTTGCTTGCTGGTATTGCTTCATCCTTAGGTGTGCCATCTTCATCCTCTACAAAGATTTGATATCGGTTCTTCAGTTGTGTGGTTGGTGATTTCTCCATGGTCTTCTTGCTTCTTTTGGTCACATGCTTCCACTCATCTGCTTTTGGAGGTTCTCTGACACTTTTTTCACCTTCTGTGACCAGTAGAGATGCTTCTGTTCTGTCTAGAAAGTCTTCATTCTCTTTGATGAGTTTCAAAGTTGCTATTCTTTCTTCCAGACCCCGCACCTTTTCTTCTAAAAGGGCCACTAGTCTACACTTCTGACAGGTGAAATTTGATTCTTCTTCTGGTCGATCTGTGAACATGTAGCACATGCTGCAGCTCACCATGTAGGTTGTCACATCTGCCATGTTGCTCCTAGATCCTGCTGTGTGTTTTCCTTCTTGTGTAATCTACTCAGCCAAGCTCTCTTGCAATAATATCCTACAGGCAAAAATTTGCGGTTTGGTGATGCTTTCCAAGCAGCTGGTCCCGGCTGTACCCAACGATCTTCTAGCTTAGGGAGACTTCGGTTTTCCCAGAAGGCTCCTGGAATATGCAAATTAGCCTCCTCAAGCTTGAATCCCTGGTTTGGTGATGCTTTCCAAGCAGCTGGTCCCGGCTGTACCCAACGATCTTCTAGCTTAGGGAGACTTCGGTTTTCCCAGAAGGCACCTGGAATATGCAAATTAGCCTCCTCAAGCTTGAATCCCTGGTTTGGTGATGCTTTCCAAGCAGCTGGTCCCGGCTGTACCCAACGATCTTCTAGCTTAGGGAGACTTCGGTTTTCCCAGAAGGCACCTGGAATATGCAAATTAGCCTCCTCAAGCTTGAATCCCTGGTTTGGTGATGCTTTCCAAGCAGCTGGTCCCGGCTGTACCCAACGATCTTCTAGCTTAGGGAGACTTCGGTTTTCCCAGAAGGCACCTGGAATATGCAAATTATCTCCTCAAGCTTGAATCCCTGGTTTGGTGATGCTTTCCAAGCAGCTGGTCCCAGCTGTACCCAACGATCTTCTAGCTTAGGGAGACTTCGGTTTTCCCAGAAGGCACCTGGAATATGCAAATTAGCCTCCTCAAGCTTGAATCCCTGGTTTGGTGATGCTTTCCAAGCAGCTGGTCCCGGCTGTACCCAACGATCTTCTAGCTTAGGGAGACTTCGGTTTTCCCAGAAGGCACCTGGAATATGCAAATTAGCCTCCTCAAGCTTGAATCCCTGGTTTGGTGATGCTTTCCAAGCAGCTGGTCCCGGCTGTACCCAACGATCTTCTAGCTTAGGGAGACTTCGGTTTTCCCAGAAGGCACCTGGAATATGCAAATTAGCCTCCTCAAGCTTGAATCCCTGGTTTGGTGATGCTTTCCAAGCAGCTGGTCCCGGCTGTACCCAACGATCTTCTAGCTTAGGGAGACTTCGGTTTTCCCAGAAGGCACCTGGAATATGCAAATTAGCCTCCTCAAGCTTGAATCCCTGCTTTCGCCTCTCTCCACTCCCATAAGCGTGCAGTGAATATTCATTATCTTAATGAGCGGGGACATGTGATCGCTCGGCAGGAAGAGCTTCTGGCACCAAAACGAGATGCAGCAAGGGCGCGCAGGGAAAGTAAGTAGGATGTGTTTTTTTTTCATAGGAACCATGCATACAAGGACAGGGATGGGGAGCCATGCATACAAGGATAGGGGATAAGGAGCCATGCATACAAGGACGAGGATAAGGAGCCATGCATACAAGGACGAGGATAAGGAGCCATGCATACAAGAACATGGACGGGGAGCCATGCATACAAGGATGGGGACGGGGAGCCATGCATACAAGGACAGGGATGGGGAGCCATGCATACAAGGACAGGGATGGGGAGCCATGCATACAAGGACAGGGATGGGGAGCCATGCATACAAGTATAGGTGATAAGGAGCCATGCATACAAGGATGGGGATAAGAAGCCATGCATACAAGAACGTGGCTGGGGAGCCATGCATACAAGGATGGGGACAGGAAGCCATGCATACAAGGACAGGGATGGGGAGCCATGCATACAAAGATGGGGATGGGGAGCCATGCAAACAAGGACAGGGATGGGAAGCCATGCAAACAAGGACAGGGATGGGCAGCCATGCATACAAGTACAGGGATCCGGGGACAATGCATATCCGGCTTATGCTAGAGTCAATAAGGTTTCCCAGTTTTTCGTGGCAAAATTCGGTACCTCAGCTTATACTTGGGTTGACTTATACATGAGTATATACGGTAGCTAATAGATGTGGATAGTGAAATGCTTACCAGTGCTGCAGGTGATATTTTGTCTGGATGAGGACAAGACTCTGAAGAAAAAAAGCATGGTGATTATTATTACTACATGGATTTTATTACACATTGACATGAAAAGAAAGAAGCACTGCAAGAGACTTTAAACGGTTAATATACTAAATGCTGCTATTTTCTCAGTGGCACTCCTGCTACACCTCTTTGTAGATAAGTGGATGACATTTAGGCCCCGATTCATTACGATGTTTACGCAAAAATTGTTGTATAACATTTTTTTTATCAGTTGTGAAAATTCAGGTGCACAATGAAGCTGTATAAACATTTTGCGACTTCATGTCAGTTTTGGTCAGCACTGCCAAAATGGGCAGAGCTGTAACTGATGGAGGTGTGGTGTACATATCATCATGTTCCAGTGTAAACAGGACCAGAGAGTAATTCCGAAAGAGCTTGGGTGGCTGCAAAAAGTAGTAAAGTTTGTTTTTTTACGTTTTATTGCAGTATAGATCTTGTTTAAGAACTTGAAGAAAACCTGTAACTACATGAAATGCATTCTGCAGTTAATTAGATGTAGCCATGACAGAGAAGGAGTCTCAAACCAAAGCCTGAAGTGGAGTTAACCAAAACCATTGATAACACTGGTCTACAAAAAAAAAATTTCTGGCATGGACTATAAGAACAGTTTTACACTAATTTGAGGGTGCTGAATTCAAATCTGATCTTTTAATTTCTGTATCACGTCACGTTTTTGCGCTATAGGTATATAGCCCATTTTCATGAATTCCATGATAAATATAAGTACTGTATGAAAAGTGTCGGTTTATACGCTTCACTAAGGTAAATTTAGTTTTCATTTAGTCTCCCAATAGATGTGAGAATATCTTTGTTTTCTTTGAACATGCTTAATTCCCATTTGTTATGATAACACCCTTGTTTTCTGTGCTACTGGGACAGTAGAGCTACAGCAGAGCATTGGGTGAAAACTGAATGGCCTCAGCGACAGAGTTTGGCATCTGGCGATAAGAATGTCAATCATGATCCTCTAGTGGATAGGAAGGACATTGTCTTTCCTCCCTTACACACAAAACTTGGATTGATGAAGCAGTTCGTCAAAGCTCTCAATCACAGTGGAGAATGCTTTAACTATATATGTTCAACTTTTCCTGGTCTTAGTGAACAGAAGAAAAAGGCTGGAATATTTGATGGACCTCAAATAAGAACACTTATGAGAGACCCAAATTTTATCACATCAATGAATGAGACAGAAGAAAGATCTTGGAATGCATTTTGTAATGTGGTGCAGAATTTTCTAGGGAATAAGAAAGCAGACAACTATGAAGAGATTGTGGAAGAGCTACTAATGAGTCTGCGAAATCTTGGATGTAGAATGAGTATCAAGATTCACTATTTACACAGCCATTTGGACTTTTTTCCAGAGAACCTTGGGGATGTGAGTGAGGAACAAGGGGAGCGTTTTCATCAGGACATTAAAACAATGGAAGAACGGTTTCAAGGCCGGTGGGACTCACATATGATGGCTGACTATTGCTGGAGCTTGATGAGAGACAACCCAGAAGCTGTACATCGCAGATCAGCCAAGAAAAGAAAGTTCAAATAACTGCCATTTGTCATTCATCTGTGTGCCATATATATGTGTTTTTATATTTTGTACTTTAATTCTATAAGAATATTTGATTTGCTGTACATAGACTTTGTAATCTTTGTTATTTCTTGATTAAAAATATACAAAATGTAGTACCGAAAATCATGTGTTTTTATAATAAAACATTAGGAGTAATTTTCATCAAAAATTGAAAATTGTGATAGCCAAAAACGGAGTTCATATTTGTAATCAGCAGCCAAAATTGACTTAAAATATGTTTTAAAACGTTTTGCCAGAAAAATTGCATTGACCAGTGTAATATATGAAAATCAAGTGGACAACCTTTTTACTACAGTGAGATATACGCTCCTTCCAAATCATCTACATTTATACCACTAATTCCTACGATCCACTGAAAATATTTCAAGCAGTCTACAATAATGTATTAGGTAGCTATTATGGGACATGGCTAAATCTGCTGGTAACTGCTGCTGGCCATAAAAGTTTGACAAAATCACCAATATTGGTAGACTATTTAAAGCATTGCTGTCAATCTCAAGGCCCACTGGCAGAATCCAGCCCCCATGTCATTCTATGTGGCCCATAAGGTTAGGACACACTTCAACACTGCTCCAACTGGCCTCCCTCTTTCCCCGTACGGAGAGCTGGTCGAAGCAGCGTTGAAGTGTGCATTGGAGCTCAAAATCTAAGCCACCCCTTTCTACTAAGTACTGGCTACGTTCTGTGTCAATACAGCCAGTGCTTAGCAAAGGGACAGAGCCGACACAGGGAACTGATGCGATCTTTGAATTTGAGCAGATGCAGCCAGCAGTAAAGAGTGGAGGCGGCACCAGCAAAAGGAGCAGGCGCCATCTTTGTCAAAGAAAGGGGTATTCTACTCTTCTGGCACATTTTTGTAGGAAAAATGTGATTTCTTATTTTCACGACTCAACGCTATAAAATTCTGTATAGAACGTGGGAATCCAAGATACTCACCACAATCTAAATTCCTTTGAGGGGTTTATGCACATCAGGGGCTCTCCAAACGTCCAAACGCTACATGGTGTCCGTTCTCGATTCTAGTCAATTTTGCATTCAAAAAGTCAAACTGTGCTCCACCCTGCCATGCACTCAAATAGTAGTTTCCCCCCACATATGGGGTATGGATGTACTCAGGAGAAATTGCACAACAAATTTTGAGGTTCCATTTCTCCTGTTATCCTTGTGAAATTAAAAAATTAGGGCTAAAAAAACATTTTTGTGGGAAAATGGTAATTTTTTCTTTCCACATTACTTCAATTCCTTGGAAGAACCTGAAGAGTTTGTATGTGGTATCAGGACCTGTGCAAGCGTGAATAACGCGAAACGGCCGTCGTCCTGTTTCTCTTTTCTGCATAATCTGCACTTGTCCTTGCCCGCACAACCTTGTCCATGCAATTCTTTGTAAAATAAAGGACTAAGGATTTTTTTCACCAACATTTGGAGTGTTGCTGCCATTTTTCTTCATTTTGGGATGTCATCTGATTGATGCTGCCCAAACCACAAGCAGCATGAATGAGAGCTTGCCTGCACAATTACAGTCAGCTAAGCGCTGGTCAGGGACTAGAGCTGGAGACGAGACAACTCCAGTGCTGCCCTTGGCCGACTCTCTCTAGCGCTGTTGAAGGTGATTGACAGGTGTCTCCCTCATGTGTACAGTACATAGGGAAAGAACTGGCATTCCTCCCTAGCAGCACTATGAAGAGTCGGTCGTTGGGTGCAATGTACTTTTCTTGTCTCTGGCTTTGGTCCTTGGCCAGATCTTCAAACTATATTTTGTCTGAAATGCTAGATATTTCATAGAAAATTATACCGGATGCTGTCTGTGGTTTGAGCAGTATGAATCAGATGATAGGTTCCTTTTAATGTAGATTGCAGGTCCTTTGTTTTATGAGTTGTGGTCAATTTATGACAATACAAAATTCACTACAAAAGTTCAGGGAGGGCTTGGTTGCTTCTCTTGATTATCTTGGTTATAGGTACCAAATTCTGTAATGGGACCTTGTTCCAGTGATTATGTGGAGTCAGGAATATGGGGCAATTATGATCAATGGGTTTTGCCTATATGTTAAGCTACAAGTTAAACTCGATGGATTTAAGTCTACCTTAAATTTTAAAAACTCTAAAATAGAAGTCTGTTAAAATGTGTTTTTCATGCAATTATCAGACATTGCTGATTTGGACTCTTCATTGCCATTCTCTACAACATGCAAAGGTCTTTTATACTTAATGTATTTTCAAGATGTATTATGATTACTATTATGTATTATGAATACATAAAATGTGTATAGATAGAGAATAGGATAGACAGACTATTAAATACATACCTGACAGCAGAACAACCACCTTTTGCTGTTAAATGCAATAAAATATACATATTTTTAAAACCAGTAAACTAAAAAATATGTAAAACATCTATAAATTAATTTGCAGCTGTTAATAATGATTTCTTAATAGCTTGACTGAATTAAAGGGAATCCATCAGCAAGTTTTTGCAACCTCATCTGAGAGCAACGTAATGTAGGCAAAGAGAAGCTAAATCCAATGATGTATCAGTTAGTTTACTGGGTGCAGCCATTCTGACACAATCAGAGCTGATATAGAACCAGAAACACATGGGCTACTTGCACATTGAACAAGTCTGTAGGAATCTGTTCACACACCACCAAGAAACTTGAAGACACAAAAGAGCACAGTGAGGTCAAAAATACTCTGTTGTAAAAAAAATCACAGTAATAAGCAAGTGCTAGTCAAAAGATGGAAAAACGGTATGTAGTTGATACTTTTTTTTTGCAAAGCTGCTCCACCAATCGTCAAGGTATACCAATATAGAGCAGTCTTAACTAATCTATATAATCCCTATCTGATGTATTTAAAAACCTGATCATCTGTATGGTACCTGTATAAGCAGGGCTCAGAGAGAGAAAATCCATGTGGACATACAGGATGGAACAGCTTTGATGCAAATGACCCATAAGGAGTGGTGGACTCCCCCAGTCTTGTAGAAACAAGAGAACAATTATATAACCAGAAACACATGGGCTACTTGCACATTGAGCAAGTCTGTAGGAACCTGTTCACACACCACCAAGAAACTTGAAGACACAAAAGAGCACAGTGAGGTCAAAAATACTCTGTTGTAAAAAAAATCACAGTAATAAGCAAGTGCTAGTCAAAAGATGGAAAAAAACAGGGTATTTAGTTGATACTTTTTTTTGCAAAAAAATGTAAACTAAGCTGCTCCATCAATCGTCAAGTTATACCCATATAGAGCAGTCCTAACTAATGTATATAATCCCTATCTGATGTATTTAAAAACGTGATCATCTGTATAGTACCTGTATAAGCAGGGTTCAGAGAAGGAATATCCATGTTGACATGCTGGCTGGAACAGCTTTGATGCAAATGACCCATAACGAGTGGTGGACTCTCCAGTCTTGTAGAAACAAGAGAACAATTATAGAACCAGAAACACATGGGCTACTTGGACATTGAATAAGTCTGTAGGAACCTGTTCACACACCACCAAAAAACTTGAAGACACATAAGAGCACAGTGAGGTCAAAAATACTCTGTTGCAAAAAAAAAATCACAGTAATAAGCAAGTGCTAGTCAAAAGATGGAAAAAACAGGGTATTTAGTTGATACTTTTTTTTGCAAAAAGTGTATACTAAGCTGCTCCACCAATCATCAAGGTATACCCATATAGAGCAGTCATAACTAATGTATATAATCCCTATCTGATGTATTTAAAAACCTGATCATCTGTATAGTACCTGTATGGTGTGTGAACAGGTTCCTACAGACTTGTTCAATGTGCAAGTAGCCCATGTGTTTCTGGTTCTATAATTGTTCTCTTGTTTCTACAAGACTGGGGAGTCTACCACTCCTTATGGGTAATTTGCATCAAAGCTGTTCCATCCAGCATGTCCACATGGATATTCCTTCTCTGAACCCTGCTTATACAGGTACTATACAGATGATCAGGTTTTTAAATACATAAGATAGGGATTATATACATTAGTTAGGACTGCTCTATATGGTTATACCTTGACGATTGGTTGAGCAGCTTAGTATACTTTTTTTGCAAAAAAAAGTATCAACTAAATACCCTGTTTTTGCCATCTTTTGACTAGCACTTGCTTATTACTGTGATTTTTTTTTTACAACAGAGTGTTTTTGATCTCACTGTGCTCTTTTGTGTCTTCAAGTTTCTTGGTGGTGTGTGAACAGGTTCCTACAGACTTGTTCAATGTGCAAGAAGCCCAAGTGTTTCTGGTTCTATAATTGTTCTCTTGTTTCTACAAGACTGGGGAGTCCACCACTCCTTATGGGTCATTTGCATCAAAGCTGTTCCAGCCAGCATGTCCACATGGATATTCCTTCTCTGAACCCTGCTTATACGGGTACTATACAGATGATCAGGTTTTTAAATACATCAGATAGGGATTATATACATTAGTTAGGACTGCTCTATATGGGTATACCTTGACGATTCGTGGAGCAGCTTAGTATAAATTTTTTTGCAAAAAAAAAGTATCAACTAAATACCCCCTTTTTTCCATCTTTTGACTAGCACTTGCTTATTACTGTGATTATTTTTACAACAGAGTATTTTTGACCTCACTGTGCTCTTTTGTGTCTACAATCAGAGCTGAGAAAGCTAACCCTGCCCACACTAGGCTCTCAGTTTACAAAGTCCATAGACAGTGAGGTGCTTATCACAGGAAGAGAGAGGGCGTTACTGGACTAGTGCAGTAATGTTCATCTCTTAGTGTTAAATCCTTCACAATTAGTAAACATATGCGTGCATTTTGACAAGTGACATATCACTGAATTCTGTGTTTCAGACGCTATCTCCTGCTGTCTTCAGATTACATAGCAAAAACCTGCTGACAGATTCCCTTTAAGGTGTAAATATTACTGTTTCCCATAAGGCAGATGTGCTTAGTTTATTAAGTGATGCATCCCCTATTCTAGTACTACTGTAAAAATGATTACATTTGTCATTCAGGCATGCTAACATCTGTAAGAGCTGCCAAAGGGTAATTATCCAGCTTTACCAAAATCAGCTATTATTTAGCTCACAAGGGGTAAAGCACCCAGTACATACGGCAGCTGATAAAGCATGGCTGTGCGGCACACAGTCTGCTCTGTCTCTTAAATGCTCACTGTTATTTCAACAAACTTTGTATAAATCAATAGTACAAATTTATATAAGAAACTTCGTTATCGGTTAAAATTTGCTTCTTTCTCCAGTTATTTGACCATTTTTTCCTTTCAATCTTTCTTCCGAACTCATCATTCACTAAAAAAAACAGCTCAGCTGTCTTGGTCAAAACAATACAGACTGCCAGCACAGTGTGATATTAGGTCACACCTTCTATTATATTCTAATCAGGGATCCCCAACCTGTGGTTCAGGAGCCACATGCGGCTTGTGGGACCATGATGTGTGGCTTGCGGCTGTCATACAATGTAGTGCATTAGTACCAGGTCTAGCACACAGCTATGAAGAAAAGAGCTCCACATAGTGACTTTTGTGAGTAGTCCTGAACAGAAGAGCAGATCGGGATGTGCATATACTGGGCTTGGGGGTGGAGAGATAAATTAAAAGGATTGTCCCAAGAACAAAGTACACTTTAATCAATAGATCTTGAAATAAAGATAAGCTCCACAATTGGTTGTGTTAAAAAAAAAATGTTCTGATGCTGAGATGATCTTATAAGGGTATGTTCACACGTTCAGGATTTCCATCCTTTTTTTTTCCTGACTGTTTTTTAAAAAACTGCAGCTCTTGGCAGAAAACGCAGGTCCTTTTTTTGGTCCTTTTTTGGTCCGTTTTTGATGCGTTTTTTGATGCGTTTTTTGATGCGTTTTTTTGATGCAGTTTTCTAGCCAGAGTCTGTGTGTTTTCTAGGAATTTTTTTAGGGTTAAAATGGCTGAAAATACCCTAACCCTACCCCTACCCCTAACCCTACCCCTAACCCTAACCCTACCCCTAACCCTACCCCTAACCCTACCCCTAACCCTAACCCTACCCCTAACCCTACCCCTAACCCTAACCCTACCCCTAACCCTAACCCTACCCCTAACCCTACCCCTACCCCTATTCTAACCTTAGTGAAAAAAAAAAAAAAAAATTCTTTATTTTTTTTATTGTCCCTACCTATGGGGGTGACAAAGGGGGGGGGTGTCATTTACTATTTTTTTATTTTGATCACTGAGATAGGTTATATCTCAGTGATCAAAATGCACTTTGGAACGAATCTGCCGGCCGGCAGATTCGGCGGGCGCACTGCGCATGCGCCCGCCATTTTGCAAGATGGCGGCGCCCAGGGAGAAGACGGCCGGACGGACACCGGGACGCCGGGTGAGTATAAGGGGGGGAGATTAGGGCACGGGGGGGGCATCGGAGCACTGGGGGGGGGCATCGGAGCACTGGGGGGGGACATCGGAGCACGGGGGGGCGGGATCGGAACACGGGGGGGCAGCCACACTCCGCCCACGCACTTCCGCCCGCTCCCCGCACTTCCTGCTGCAGCGGTTCTGCACATCAAACCGCAGTAAAACCCGCAGATATATTTTTGATCTGCGGGTTTTACTGCGGTTTGGACCTCACAATGGAGGTCTATGGGTGCAGAACCGCTGCGGCTCCGGAAAAAGAATTGACATGCTCCTTCTTTTTTCCGGGAGCTATTCAGCGCGTCTTTTTTTTTACAATTTCCGGACCATGTGCACAGTGTGTCCTGTTTTCCATAGGGTACAGTGTACTGTACCCTGCATGGAAAACAGCTGCGGAACCGCAGCGGCAAAACCGCCGCGGTTCCGCGGTAAAAAACGCACTGTGTGAACATGGCCTAAATGTGCCCCCACTGTGTAGTGGCTTGATCTGACCTTACAGGGACATGGTCTGCACATACCACATCTCCTGGGCAGGGGGGAACAAATAAAGAGTATACAAAGTGCACAGCATGGGATCACAACAGCTGGTCTCTGTGAGGAAAAATATTTTCATATCTAAAAACTTGTTTTACCTCGCAGAAAGAATCAGCTGTGACCCCCTGCTGTAATGTCTGTATACTCTCTTTTGATTCCACCCCTGCTCAGGAGCTGTGGTATATCCGACCATGTTACTGCATGGTCAGACACGGCTAATACACATAAACATAAACAAAAATCCCAGTTGCATTCTAAATGCCAGCGTGGGATCACTAGTTGTGAAGCACCCCACAAAGGAACAATTCTACTCAAAAAAACATGAGAAAAATAGGAGGAAACAGGAGTATCAGATAGTTATAGTAAAAAACGATTTCATTAATAATAATAATAATAATAATTTTTATTTATATAGCGCCAACATATTCCGCAGCGCTTTACAAATTATAGAGGGGACTTGTACAGACAATAGACATTACAGCATAACAGAAATACAGTTCAAAACAGATACCAGGAGGAATGAGGGCCCTGCTCGCAAGCTTACAAACTATGAGGAAAAGGGGAGACACGAGAGGTGGATGGTAACAATTGCTTTAGTTATTCGGACCAGCCATAGTGTAAGGCTCGGGTGTTCATGTAAAGCTGCATGAACCAGTTAATTGCCTAAGTATGTAGCAGTAACGACACAGAGGGCTATTAACTGCATAAAGTATTTTTATAAAATGGCAATAAGATAAAATGACGAAATGCAAAACAGACACATGCTACAAGGTCATACATAGTAAAAAGATGTGTACAACGACATTGCCCGTATGCTTAAACCGTATAGCAGAAAAGGTATAGTAATGTCAAGTGATATATCCCGGTAAAAAACTGTCTCTGTGCCTGAGGAGTACGATGAGAAGTCTCAATGTAGTTACAGATATATGGCAGGGACTGAGCTTACTAGGGGAGAAGAGGAGACCCTTAGTCGGATGGCAAAGACCCCAATGCGCTTTCCGCATGTTCCAGACCGCTTTATCAAGGGAATGCATTTCCTGTTCTCCCCTGGTAAGCTCAGTCCATGCCATATATGTTACTACATTGAGACTTCTCATTGTACTCCTCAGGCACTGGCGCAGTTTTTTACCAGGGTATATCACTTGACATTACTGTACCCTTTCTGCTATACTGTTTAAGCATATGTGCAAGGTCTTTGTACACATCATCTTACTATGTCTGACCCTGTAGCATATGTATTTTTGTATTTCGGCATTTTATCTTATTGCCATTTTATAAAAATACTTTAATAAAATGTACATTTTTTACTATAATTATCTGATACTCCTGTTTTAATTTATAAGATTATCTCGGGACAGGAACATTTTTTTTAACACATCAAATTGTGGAACTTTTTATTCTAATAATTAATTAAAATGTATTTTGCTTGTGGGACAACCCCTTAAGGTAAGTGCTAAGCTGAACATAGGATGATATTGCCAGATAGAGGGGGTGCTTGAGTTTGGATGCAATAGCATGGTGGGAGTGCTTGATGAGAGTAAGATAGGAATTCCTGGATGCAACTATACTGCCTTGGTGTGATTTCTGTACAGAATCTTTGGCTGTCATTATACCGATAACAGAGGCTCTGGATTTTGCTATTGTGGAGGAGGCGAGACCTGAATGTGACTCTCAAGGTAAGAAAGGTTGGAGACAGGGGCGTAACTACAACAGGTGCAGGGGTTGCAATCGCACCTGGGCCCTGGAGCCTAGGGGGCTCTAAAAGTCCCTTTGGTCTATAGAAAAAATCTATTGCTATTAAAGATTTAAAATATTTAGGGGCCCCACTGGAGCTTTCGCATCAGGGCCCATGAGTTTCAAGTTACGCCAATGGTTGAAGATAACTGCTCTAAAGAGTGGGCAGGGCAAATGAATAGTGAGGAACAGAGGCAGAAATAGGCAGATTTGCTTGATTCACAGTTACACAGCTCAGTACTGCGGTATAATCCCATCCATGCTAGCACTGCTGCTTCTTCTTACATTTGTTGAAAGAGATAGAAGCAGGAATCCCCCAGTTTGTGTGCACTGTGTATGGTATATAGCATAGCAGCTACTAGATGAGAAAGCAGCATGAATAAGGCCAGCGTCACACTCAGCGTAGGGAAATACGATCCGTACTTTACAGGCGTAATACGCAGAAATGATCCCAAAACAGTGTTTCGTATGTCATCCGTAGGCAGGGTGTGTCTGCGTATTTTACGCATGTTAACCTCCGTATGTAAAGCGTATGGCATCCGTACTGCGTGTTTTTCTCGCAACCTTGCAAAATGGACATATAATGGATCCATGAGCGCAAATATTCGTGAAATCATATGTACAGTCTATATATATGTCATTGAGACACATATATATATACTGTATATATATATATATATATATATATTTCATACAGCGCTAGATAGCAGAAAAGCCGGTAATTCAATTGCCGGCTTTTGTTATCTCCTTGTCAAACCCGACAGGATATGAGACATGGTTTACATACAGTAAACAATTTCATATCCCTATTTTTTTGCATATTCCTCATTAATAATGTTAGTAGAGTCTGTGTGCAAAATTTGGGGGCTCTAGCTGTTAAAATAAAGGGTTAAATCACGGAAAAAAAACTGGCGTGGGCTCCCGCACAATTTTCTCTGCCAGAGTGGGAAAGCCAGTGACTGAGGGCAGATATTAATAGCCGAGAGAGGGACCATGGTTATTGGCCCCCTGGCTAAAAACATCTGCCCCCAGCCACCCCAGAAAAGGCACATCTGTAAGATGCGCCTATTCTGGCACTTAGCCTCTCTCTTCCCACTCCCGAGTAGTGGTGGGATATGGGGTAATAAAGGGTTAATGTCACTTTGCTATTGTAAGGCGACATTAAGCCTGGTTAATAATGGAGAGGTGTCAATAAGACACCTATCCATTATTAATCCAATAATATTAAAGGGTTAATAACACACACACACATTAAGAATAAAGTATTTTATTGAAATAAAAACACACATGGGGTTGTAAAATCTTTATTATACGCTTTATCCAACTGAAGACCCTCGTTCTGTAAAAGAACAAAAATAAAAAAGCAACAATATCCCATACCTTTCCAGCGCTCAGTCACGTCCCACGCTGTAAATCCATCTGAAGGGGTTAAATAATTTTACAGCCAGGACCCTGCTAATGCAGCTGTGATCCTGACTGTAAAATCTGGGGAATGAATTGAAAGCAGGGGAACGTAGCATCGTAGATTTGCGGTGCTGCGCCCCCTGCTGGTATAAACTCATATGAACTCTAGTGTGGGAATTATTCTGACTATTTTCTCATTTTTGTTTGCTACAAACAAAACATTTTAGGCCTCTTTCACACTTCCGTCTTTCAGCTCCCATCACAATCCGTCGTTTTTTGAGAATGCGGGATCCTGCAAAAAAATTTGCAGGATCCTGCATTTTCTCATAGACTTGTATTAGCGACGGATTGTGACGGATGGCTATCCGTTTCATCCGTCTTTCACTGGATCCTGCATAAAAAAACGGTCCGTCGGGCAGAGAAAACGTTCAGAGGAACGTTTTTCTGCACGTCGGAAAATTGGTCAGCGACGCATCCTGCGCTGCCCGTCACTGGCTACAATGGAAGCCTAAGGGCGCAGGATGCGTCGCTGCCTGTGAAAAGCAGGAACCCAGCGATGGGTCCCACCTTTTCAAAGAGAGCATGCGTGGAAGAATTTCCCGTCAGGGAAATTCTCGCTCGCTCTCTTTCTCTTTTTACTGTTGATGCTGCCTATGCAGCATCAATAGTAACAAGATATAATGTTAAAAATAATTAAAAAAAATAAAAAAATCGCAATATTCTCACCTACCGGCGTTCCCACGCAGCTAGCCCCCGGCAGCTAGCGTTACTTCCTAGTAATACATTGCGAAATCTCGCGAGAAGTCGCGGTCTCGCCAGCTGCCGGGAGCATCGTTGTGCAGGACGCCGGTAGGCGAGAATACTGCGATTTTTTTTTTAAACCTGGTTTGTGTTGTGTATGCATTTTCGCAGCGGAAAACCGCTGCGAAGACGCATACACAACAGGTGCACATAGCCTCGACGGGTCCGTCAGAAAGACGGGCCCAGTGCACACGTTTTCCACAATCTGCACAGGAGCCATCATTTCAACGTCTTGACGGATCCTGTGCAGATTTGGAAGACAGAAGTGTGAAAGAAGCCTTAGGGTATGTGCACAGGATGCGGATTTTGCTGCGGATCTGCAGAATTTCCGCAGCTGCGGGTCCGCAGCAGTTTCCCATGAGTTTACAGTTCAATGTAAACCTATGGTAAACCAAAAACGCTGTGCACATGCTGCGGAAAAAAAACGCGCGGAAACGCAGCGGCTTACATTCCGCAGCATGCCACTTCTTTCTGCGTTTTCCGCTGCGGTTTTTACAACTGCCCCTATGGAAAACCGCAGTTGCAAAACCGCAGTGAAAACCGCGGTAAATCCGCGATAAATCTGCAGCAAAAACGCAGCGTTTTTGCCCTGCAGATTTATCAAATCTGCTGCAGAAAAATCCACAGTGGCCAAGAATACGTGTGCACATACCCTTAAACGTGTGAACAATGTGTTCTGAGCCGTAGGTTTCTTTTTTATACCATCAACTCAATTTTTTGTGAATTATTGTAAAACAGTAATTAACATCTCACTCATCCCTTTCTTATGTGCATTTACTGTACAGGAAAGTGAAAATCACAAATAATGAAAACATACCAGTTCTGTAGATAATGTAAATAAAAAGTAGTAAAACCAGAATTCCACCAGTTATGTACCATATGAAATCCTTTTCCGGCAGCAAAGTATCTATAAACAGAAAGAGCATCAGCTTGGTAATTGTGGAAGTAGAATTCAAACACTAATGACATTTAAAGCTTTAAATGCAGACAAAATAGCGGTATAGCAGTATTCCACTCTACACAAATGTACACATATCCAATAGATTGAAGATCATATTTTATCAGGCTCTCTCTGTCAGTACCACAGACGTCAACAGACCAATAGAGTGCACTCACGACCTACACTCCTTTCAGTTCCTCCTGGCTGTGTTCTTGCGGCTGGAGGGGAATGGGGGCACAAGTGGGTGGAGCTCCCTAATGTTGAACCCACACCAATCTAACAGCTATCACCTACCCAGTGAATAGGTGATCGTTTCTATAGAGAGAAATACTCCTTTAAAGTAAATTTCCATCTCTGTACAATGCACCATATTTAGATCCAACGTTCTGTGCTAATTCATTTCTTAATGTCATTAACTCCTCATTTTCATAGAGTTCCAAACCTGCAGCATACAGTTAGGATGGAATGTTCTGTCTGCCAGCAGCAGCCACTAGGTGAAGCTCAGGACATTACTGTATATTGTTCTATTAGTTTCAGTTCAATGCTTACAGTATGCAGTAAGTCTTAAGCTCCCCCTTTCAACAGTCCTATATATTGCTTTTGGCACAGGGGAGCCCTACTATTGTACCAGTCCGTCCATCTGCTCAGGTTTAGCTGCATCAGGCTGGGACACCATGCAAATGTTTGGCAATAAAGACTATCATACTGTATGTAGTTTACTATTCCACAGAAAACCATCCCAATCATGAATCACAAGGGTCCTTTATTGCAGAAAGAACTGGTGCACTTTGCAAAATAGCTGATATGATAAGGATAACATAATAACATCTCAAGACCTCAGCCAAGACATTAAAGCTTTGGCCAAAAAGGTCTTCCAAATAAACAATGGCCCCAAGTATATTTCCAAAGTTGTGGCAAAATGGCTTAAGGACAGCAAATTAAAGGTAATAGAGTCACCATCACAAAGCCTTGACCTCAACCTCATTGAAAATTTATGAGCAAAACTGAATAAACATGAATGAGCAATAATAAAGACAAAGCTAACTCAGTTACACCAGTTTTGTTGGAAGAAATGGGCCAAATTTCCAGCAACTTACCATGAGAAGATTGTTGAAGGCTACTCAAAGTTAGATAATTTAAAGGCAATGTGAACAAATATTAACCATGTAAGTGTGGTGGACTTTACTGCCGAGTTCCTATCCTTGAAGACAACAATCATGTCATGTGAATAGTGTCCTACATCTTGATACATATATTGTGTCATGTGAAAAGTGAACTATGTCACGCGGTTTTACTGTCTATTGTGATATAGACTCTGATAAGGTAATGCATAGTGTAATACATAGACTAAAGGTACCTTCACACTCAGCGACGCTGCAGCGATACCGACAACGATGTCGATCGCTGCAGCGTCACTGTTTGGTCGCTGGAGAGCTGTCACACAGACAGCTCTCCAGCGACCAACGATCCCGAAGTCCCCGGGTAACCAGGGTAAACATCGGGTTACTAAGCGCAGGGCCGCGCTTAGTAACCCGATGTTTACCCTGGTTACCAGCGTAAAAGTAAAAAAAAAACAAACATTACATACTTACCTACCGCTGTCTGTCCACGGCGCTGTGCTTCTCTGCACTCCTCCTGCACTGGCTGTGAGCACAGCGGCCGGAAAGCAGAGCGGTTGTTACGCTCAGGGACCAGGAAAGCGAGATAAGTGGACCCACTGGACCGAAACAGCGAACCTCCCCAGGACGAGTGGACCAGGTGGACCGCCCCTATACAGGGAGCGTTAGGAGCAGGCCCAGGGGAGACTACTGAACGGCAGCCGGTACCAAAGTACAGGGAAAGGAAAAGGTCAGGGCAGGGACGACGGAAAAGAGAACGAAGAAGGTGAAGCGGAACGGATAACGGGAACTGACAAGACAGACAGAGAATGGAAGGACAAACCGGAAGACAGGATGGAGACACGAGACCACGGAAGCGCAGGAGACGATGGCGGAAGGACTAGGCAGAGGATCTGGAACACCGGGAAGAAACGAAGGTACAGGAGAACTGGAGCTGCAAGGGAAGCACGGAGACAGTTAATGATAATACACAGAAACGAAAAGTCAGAGACAAGCAGCAGGGAGAACGTAAGGTACGCTAGGAAGCGAGGGAGCCAGAGGCATTTGCCAGAAAACAAATGACAGACAGGCACAGCCAAAAGGAAGAGGCGGCCTTAAATGCAGAGTGGCAGCGTACCTTCCGGGTCATGGTCCTCCAGGACCACAGAGAGCAGGGGAAAGAGTGTCCAAAGAAAAAGGCAGAGTGCGCATACATGTGCTCCCAGTAGAGGGCGCTGTGGACGCGCAGGAGCGCTGCTAAGTAACGTCAGCGCTGCCAGCGAGACACAGAGCTGACCGGAGCAGGGAAGGCAGAGTGCGTGTGCGCAGGACACCCAAGTGCGCGCGCGCCCGACAGGAAGCAGGAGCCGGGAGAGCGAGCAGAGAAGGCGGCGCTGGAGAAGGAACAGGAGCGCGCCGGGACGCCGAGGAGCAGTAAGTAAAAGCGGACAGCAGGGGCCGCGGCGGTGATAATTACCTCCCCCCTTTCTAAGACCAGAAAGAAATCTAGCCAAAACTCGAGGAGCTTGGATGTTCTCCCGAGGCTCCCAAGATCTCTCCTCTGGACCAAAACCCTTCCAGTCTACCAGAAAAAAGGTCCTCCCCCTCACTCTCTTCATGGCAAGGATGTCCTTAATCTCAAAAACATCATTAGCGGAGACCGGCCGGGAAGAAGGCGCAGTAGAGGCATGAAACTGATTGAGAACAAGTGGCTTCAGAAGGGAAACATGGAAGGAATTAGGAATGCGTAGCGAGGAGGGCAGCTTCAACTTGTAGGAGACATCATTAATACGGGTCAGAATCTCAAAAGGCCCAATATAACGAGGACCCAATTTACGAGAAGGAATCTTTAAGCGAACAAATTTAGAGGATAACCATACCCTATCACCGGGATGATATAACGGAGGGTCTAGGCGCCTCTTGTCAGCATGTCTCTTGATTCTGTCTCGCGCAAATTCAAGAGCGGTCTTGGTCTCCTGCCAGATCCTGGAGAACTCCCCGGACAAAAGATCAGCCGCCAGCACCCCCGAGACAGGAGGAACCGGTAGAGGTACACCAGGATGTTGACCGTAGACGATAAAGAAGGGCGACTTGGAAGAAGATTCACTGGGATGGTTGTTGTATGCAAATTCTGCCCAAGGAAGAAGATCAGACCAGTCACTGTGATGTGCATTGGAAAAATGACGAAGATAAGTTACCAGAGTCTGATTGGTGCGTTCCACTTGACCGTTGGACTGAGGGTGGTAGGCAGAAGAGAAGTCAAGTGAGATGTTCATATATTTACAGAGCGCTCTCCAGAACCGAGATGTAAACTGAACTCCTCTATCCGAAACGATATGTTGAGGAAAGCCATGAATACGAAAAATATGGCGGACAAAATTTTTTGCCAGTTCAGGTGCAGAGGGTAAACCAGGAAGGGATAAAAAATGAGCCATTTTGGAGAACCTATCCACAACAACAAGGATGACAGTGCAGCCGGAAGAGCGAGGCAAATCGGTGATAAAAATCCATTGCAATGTGTTGCCACGGAGCTGAAGGAACTGGCAGCGGATGAAGAAGTCCTGAGGGCCGTCGTCTAGGAATCTTGTTCTTGGCACAAGATGGACAAGAAGCAACAAAATCTTGAACATCCTGGGAAAGAGTTGGCCACCAGTAGTAGCGGGAAAGAAGCAAGAGCGTCTTCTTAAGACCGGCATGACCAGCAAACTTGGAGGCATGGCCCCAACGTAAAACTCGCCTTCTGTTGTGCTCAGAGACGAAGGTCTTGCCCGGAAGCAGCGAAGACAGATTGACGGGAGCTACTACGATGACCTTGGAGGGATCCAGAATATGCGAAGCCTCTTCCTCTGAGTCGATAGGCAAAAAGGATCTGGAGAGAGCGTCGGCTTTAAGATTTTTATTGCCAGGACGAAAGTGTAACTCGAAATTAAAACGAGCAAAGAACAGGGACCATCTAGCTTGCCGGGGATTAAGTCTCTGAGCCGAACGAATATAAGCTAGATTCTTGTGGTCCGTATAGATCCTGAACGGGTGAACAGCTCCCTCCAAAAGGTATCTCCACTCTTGTAGAGCCAACTTTATGGCCAATAACTCCCTGTCACCAATAGAATAGTTTCGCTCAGAAGGAGAGAAGGTCTTGGAAAAGAAACCGCAGGTGACAAATCGCCCAGACGAGGATTCTTGAGACAGTACTGCCCCTGCTCCTACTGCAGAAGCATCCACTTCGAGAATAAAAGGTTTATTGACTTCAGGACGATGAAGTACGGGAGCTGTGGAGAAGGCTTGTTTCAAAGAAAGAAAGGCATCTTCAGCTTCAGGGGTCCAGATGTGAGGGTCGGATCCCTTGTGAATCAAGGAGATGATGGATTTGATTAGAGAAGAAAAGTGAGGAATGAATTGTCGGTAGTAATTCGCGAAACCGACGAATCGCTGGATAGCTTTGGTACCAAGAGGACGTGGCCAGTTGAGCACGGCGGACACCTTTTCCGGATCCATGCATAGACCAGAGTCGGAGATAATGTATCCCAGGAAAGGAAGAGATGACTGCTCAAAGGCGCATTTCTCGATCTTGGCGAATAGACGATTCTCCCTCAGACGCAGAAGAACAAGACGAACGTCCCTTCTGTGAGTAGACAGATCAGGAGAATAAACGAGAATATCGTCCAGATATACCACCACGCAAGAATACAAAAGATCACGGAAAATGTCATTCACAAATTCTTGGAATACCGCGGGGGCATTGCATAAGCCGAAGGGCATGACGAGGTACTCGTAGTGACCATCTCTGGTGTTGAAAGCAGTCTTCCACTCATCTCCGGAACGAATTCGGATAAGATTGTAGGCCCCGCAAAGATCCAGCTTAGTAAAAATTCGAGCTCCCCGTAGTCAATCAAAAAGTTCAGGAATAAGAGGCAGTGGATACTTGTTCTTAATAGTAATACAATTAAGACCACGGTAGTCGATGCAGGGTTCCGTCCTTCTTCTTAACAAAAAAGAAACCTGCACCTGCGGGTGAGGAGGACTTCCGGATGAAACCCTTGGCCAAATTCTCCTGAACATACTCGGACATGGCTTGAGACTCAAGAGGATTCAGTGGATAGATTCGTCCTCTGGGTGGAGTTGAACCAGAGACGAGGTAGACCGGGCAGTCATATGGGCGATGCGGGGGCAAGTTCTCCACCTCTTTCTTATCGAAGACATCAGCAAAGGAGTGATAGGCTGAGGGCAAACCTGCCGGAGGAGAAGTAGACACGGATGACCTTAAAGGAAGAACAGGACGTAGACATTTAGTTTGACAGGAATGACCCCAACGTAGGACATCACCAGAACGCCAATCTAAAACTGGCTCGTGTATTCTTAACCACGGAAGACCCAGGATAAACGTATGAGATAAAGATGGCAACACGTAGAAGACAATCTTCTCCCGATGTAAAGCTCCGATTTGCAGTTCCACTTCTTCTGTGACCAAAGTAACGGTCTCCTGCAAGGGCCGACCGTCAACTGAAGCTAACTGCCGAGGAGACTCCAGGGATCTGACAGGAATTTGAAACCTACTGACCGCCTCGAGTTGAATAAAATTTCCAGCCGCTCCAGAATCAACATACGCTACTTCAGAAAAGCGAGCGGAACCGATATGCAACTCAACAGAAAGAGTAAAAGGTAGAGAGGAATCACTATCACCCAGGTAAGCCTCCCTTACCTGACCTAGGCGGAAGCGTTTCCCGGCCTCACCGGACAGGAACGCAGAAGATGGGAGGCACTGCCACAGTAAAAGCAGAGACCCTATGCCAGTCTCTCCTTACGACGCTGCTCCGCCGGCTTGATACGGTCCACCTGCATAGGTTCAGGAGCAGATACCACAGAAGGAGAGACTTGCGGAGAACGAGGAGGACTGCGAGAAGATAGGACTGGACGAGGCGGTCTCCTCTCCCTGGCTGATTCACGGAGACGTTCCTGAAAACGCAAGTCAATGCGGGTCGCCAGGGAAATCAGATCCTCCAGAACTGTAGGAGTGTCTCTACCCGCCAACTCGTCCTTAATTGGACCAGACAGACCGCGCCAGAAGGCCCCAACCAAAGCCTCATTGTTCCAGCCCAGCTCGGACGACAAGGTACGAAATTGAATGGCGTACTGGCCGACAGAAAGAGTACCCTGGCTGAGACTAAAAAGAGACTCGGTAGTAGAAGCCAACCGTCCCGGCTCATCGAAGACCTTACGAAAGGTCTCTAGAAAAGAAGAGAGTTGGGAGACGAGAGGATCATCACGTTCCCAAAGGGGGTTAACCCAGGCCAGAGCCACACCCTCCAAGTGAGACACAATAAAGGCCACCTTAGCTCGGTCAGTGGGGTATTGTTGTGGCAGAAGTTCAAAGTGCACCTGGCATTGGTTTAGGAAACCTCGACACAATTTAGGATCACCACCGTATCGCGGTGGCCTAGCCAGACGAGGAGGAGGGTGCGAAGCCGGAGCCTGGGCAGGGGCCGAGGCGGCAGTTTGAAGGGTGAGCAGACGATTATCCACAGAAGCCATGTAACTCAGTATGTGGCCCTGGGTATCACGTTGCTGGGCGAGCTCTTGCTGGAGACTGGCCAGCTGGGTTGCGTTCCCCGGGTCGGAGGGTTGAAGAGCAGCTAAACGGGACTCCATAGATTTAAGAAAACCCATAATCCGGCTTTGGTTCTCCCGTAAAAAACAACAATTCCTTTTGGGTGGAAACATAGGTACCAGCGGGATCCATGGCCTGTCTGTACTGTTACGCTCAGGGACCAGGAAAGCGAGATAAGTGGACCCACTGGACCGAAACAGCGAACCTCCCCAGGACGAGTGGAACAGGTGGACCGCCCCCTATACAGGGAGCGTTAGAAGCAGGCCCAGGGGAGACTACTGAACGGCAGCCGGTACCAAAGTACAGGGAAAGGAAAAGGTCAGGGCAGGGACAACGGAAAAGAGAACGAAGAAGGTGAAGCGGAACGGATAACGGGAACTGACAAGACAGACAGAGAATGGAAGGACAAACCGGAAGACAGGATGGAGACACGAGACCACGGAAGCGCAGGAGACGATGGCGGAAGGACTAGGCAGAGGATCTGGAACACCGGGAAGAAACGAAGGTACAGGAGAACTGGAGCTGCAAGGGAAGCACGGAGACAGTTAATGATAATATACAGAAACGAAAAGTCAGAGACAAGCAGCAGGGAGAACGTAAGGTACGCTAGGAAGCGAGGGAGCCAGAGGCATTTGCCAGAAAACAAATGACAGACAGGCACAGCCAAAAGGAAGAGGCGGCCTTAAATGCAGAGTGGCAGCGTACCTTCCGGGTCATGGTCCTCCAGGACCACAGAGAGCAGGGGAAAGAGTGTCCAAAGAAAAAGGCAGAGTGCGCATACATGTGCTCCCAGTAGAGGGTGCTGTGGACGCGCAGGGGCGCTGCTAAGTAACGTCAGCGCTGCCAGCGAGACACAGAGCTGACCGGAGCAGGGAAGGCAGAGTGTGCGTGCGCAGGACACCCTAGTGCGCGCGCGCC
Source organism: Ranitomeya imitator (assembly GCF_032444005.1). NCBI lineage: Eukaryota > Metazoa > Chordata > Amphibia > Anura > Dendrobatidae > Ranitomeya > Ranitomeya imitator. Next base: position 412,148,152 of record NC_091285.1, read on the forward strand.
CGACAGGAAGCAGGAGCCGGGAGAGCGAGCAGAGAAGGCGGCGCTGGAGAAGGAACAGGAGCGCGCCGGGACGCCGAGGAGCGGTAAGTAAATGCGGACAGCAGGGGCCGCGGCGGTGATAATGGCGACCTGACAGCGGTGACATCACCGCTCTGCTTTCCGGCTGACCGACGCTCACAGCCAGTGCAGGAGGAGTGCAGAGAAGCAGAGCGCCGGGGACAGACAGCGGTAGGTAAGTATGTAGTGTTTTTTTTTTTACTTTTACGCTGGTAACCAGGGTAAACATCGGGTTACTAAGCGCGGCCCTGCGGTTACCAGTGAAGACATCGCTGGATTGGTGTCACACACGCCGATCCAGCGATGTCTGCAGGGAGTCCAGCGACTAAATAAAGTTCTGGACTTTCCTCAGCGACCAACGATCTCCCAGCAGGGGCCTGATCGTTGGTCGCTGTCACACATAACGATTTCCTTAACGATATCATTGCTACGTCACAAAAAGCAACGATATCGTTAACGATATCGTTATGTGTGAAGGTACCTTAAGATTTAGGCTATGTGCACAAGTTTAGGATTTCTTGCAGAAATTTCCTGTGCAAAACCGGACATTTTCTGCAAGAAATCTGCATGCATTTTTACCGCGATTTTACCGCGTTTTACCACGTTTTTGGTGCGTTTTTTTGCGGATTTTTCCGGAGTTTCCCAATGCAATAATATAGTGGGAAATCCGCAAAAAAACTGCCAAATTAATAAACATACTGCGTTTTTACCGCGATGCGTTTTTTTGCATGGAAAAAAACGCATCATGTGCACAAAAATTGCAGAATGCATTCTAAATGATGGGATGCATAATGTATGCTTTTTTTCACATTTTTATAGCGTTTTTTATAGCGAAAAAAACACAAAAAACGCAAAAAATCGGCAACGTGTGCACACAGTCTTAGGACATCAGAAAGAGTGTGATAGACACTGTAAGTGTAATATGCTTAGTACATACTGTTATAAGATAGCACCTGTAGTTAGGAGATGACCATAGGATAAAATATAGTTACAACTTGGGACTAGCCCATGGTGAGATGGAGCTAGAGCTAGTAAAAAGGAATTGCTTCCTGATAGGAGGGTACTTAGAAAAGTTCATTATACAGTGCCATCTCCTGCTATGCACAGCCCCGTCCCTTACATATTGGATTATATAGAGCCCTGTTTTTTTATTACATACCGTCCTTTCTTGTTAGATGTATAATGCAATGATGGCTGATGGAGCATGGGAAAGCTTCTTTTCTAATGGAGGAGATGATGGACTGGTAGTCTGGTCACCGGCTCCTCCATCAGCAGTCATTTTATATCTAACAATAGAGTGGACTATGTAATAAAAGAAAGCGCTGTGAATAACAAAAATAACAAGAATACACTATGTAAGAGACAGCACTGTACATAACAGCAGAGGAAGCTATATAATAAGGGACGGCACCATATATAACTAGAGAGGAAGGTATGTAATAAGGCATGGTGTTATACATGATAAAAGAGAAACTATGTAACCAAGGATGGTGTTATACATACGTGAGTACACTATATACTAAAGGACTGTGTTAGACATAAATGAGTACACTATATACTAAGGGACTGTGCTATACATGAGTACACTATATACTGTACTAAGGGACTGTGCTATACATAAAAAGTGACTACATTATATACTGAGGGATAATGCTATACATAATAGGCGAGTACACTATATACTAAGGGACTGTGCTATGCATAATAAGTGAGTACACTATATACTAAGGGACTGTGCTATCTATAATAAGTGAGTACACTATATACTAAGGGACTGTGTTAAACCTAATAAGCAATAATAACGTCTTCCTCCACCTCCCCGTTTCATAAATCCATTATAAATCACCCTTCCTCCCCTCCCAATCCCCCACACCCCTCATTGTGCTCCTCCCTCCGCATCCCATTATTGTCCTCTCCCCCACCCCCATCATTGCCTTCTCCCAGCACCATCTTCATTGCCCTTTCCACCACCTCTATCATTGCTTTCTCCCCATTACCCCATCATTGCTCATTCCACCACCTCCATCATTTCCTCCTCCCTATCACCCCATCATTGCCCTTTCCACCATCATTGTCCTTTCCACTACCACCATCATTGCCTTTTCCCACACCCCCCATCATTGCCCATTCCACCACCTCCTTTATTTCCTCCTCCCCCAGTACCCCCATTATTGCCCTTTCCAAAATGACTATCATTGTCCTTTCCATCATCATCATTGTCTCTTCCCCACCACCCCCATCATTGCCCTCTCCCTCAGCACCCCATCTCCTGTTGTGAATTCTGTTGTCAAGCTCCCTCCTGTGGTCATGAATGGTACTTCGGCTGGTTCTGTCCATGGGTTTCCTCTGGTGGTTGTGAGTGGAGCTGCGGCTTCTGAGTTTCCTTCCACAGGTGACGAGGTTAATTCGTTAGCTGGCTGCTCTATTTAACTCCACTTAGATCATTGCTCCATGCCACCTGTCAATGTTCCAGTATTGGTCTTGTTCTCTCCTGGATCGTTCTTGTGACCTGTCTTCCCAGCAGAAGCTAAGTTCCTGCTTGTTTTTCTCTGGTTTGCTATTTTTCTGTCCAGCTTGCTATTTTGATTTTTTGTCTTGCTTGCTGGAAGCTCTGGGACACAGAGGGAGCGCCTCCGCATCGTGAGTCGGTGCGGAGGGTCTTTTTGCACCCTCTGCGTTGTCTTTTTGTAGTTTTTTGTGCTGACCGCAAAGTTACCTTTCCTATCCTCTGTCTGTTCAGTAAGTCGGGCCTCACTTTGCTAAATCTATTTCATCTCTGTGTTTGTAATTTTCATCTTTACTCACAGTCATTATATGTGGGGGGCTGCCTTTTCCTTTGGGGAATTTCTCTGAGGCAAGGTAGGCTTTATTTTTCTATCTCTAGGGCTAGCTAGTTTTTTAGGCTGTGTCGAGTTGCATAGGGAGCGTTAGGAGCAATCCACAGCTATTTCTAGTGTGTGTGATAGGATTAGGGATTGCGGTCAGCAGAGTTCCCACGTCTCAGAGCTCGTCCTACATTATTAGTAACTATCAGGTCATTCCGTGTGCTCTAGGATTCAACCGTTTGGCAGACTCGAGATAAGTCAAATTCTTGTGATCCGTCAAGACCACCACGCGATGCTTGGCTCCTTCAAGCCAATGACGCCACTCCTCGAATGCCCACTTCATGGCCAACAACTCTCGATTGCCAACATCATAATTGCGCTCAGCAGGCGAAAACTTTCTAGAAAAGAAGGCACATGGTTTCATCACCGAGCCATCAGAACTTCTTTGCGACAAAACAGCCCCTGCTCCAATCTCAGAAGCATCAACCTCGACCTGAAACGGAAGGGAAACATCTGGCTGGCACAACACAGGGGCAGAAGAAAAACGACGCTTCAACTCCTGAAAAGCCTCCACAGCCGCAGAAGACCAATTGACCACATCAGCACCCTTCTTGGTCAAATCAGTCAACGGTTTAGCAACACTAGAGAAATTACTGATGAAGCGACGATAAAAATTAGCAAAGCCCAGGAACTTTTGCAGACTCTTCACAGATGTCGGCTGAGTCCAATCCTAAATGGCCTGGACTTTAACAGGGTCCATCTCGATAGTAGAAGGGGAAAAAATAAAACCCAAAAATGAAACCTTCTGAACTCCAAAGAGACACTTTGACCCCTTCACAAACAAAGAATTTGCATGAAGGACCTGGAACACCATTCTGACCTGCTTCACGTGAGACTCCCAATCATCCGAGAAGACCAAAATATCATCCAAATATACAATCAGGAATTTATCCAGGTACTCTCGGAAGATGTCATGCATAAAGGACTGAAATACTGATGGAGCATTGGAAAGCCCGAATGGCATAACCAGGTACTCAAAATGGCCCTCGGGCGTATTAAATGCTGTTTTCCATTCATCGCCCTGTTTAACCCCTATCTGACCTTGGACGGGATAGCACGTCCAAGGTCAGATCCCCTGCTTTGATGCAGGGCTCCGCGGTGAGCCCGCACCAAAGCCGGGACATGTCAGCTGTTTTGAACAGCTGACATGTGCCCGTAATAGGCGCGGGCAGAATCGCGATCTGCCCGCACCTATTAACTAGTTAAATGCCGCTGTCAAACGCAGACAGCGGCATTTAACTACTGCTTCCGGCCGGACAGCCAGAAATGACGTCATCGCCGACCCCCGTCACATGATCGGGGGTCGGCGATGCGTCTCCATTGTAACCATAGAGGTCCTTGAGACCTCTATGGTTACTGATTGCCGGTGGCTGTGAGCGCCACCCTGTGGTCGGCGCTTCACAGCACACCTCCATTTCTGCTACATAGCAGCGATCAGCAGCTATGTAGCAGAGGCGATCGCGTTGTGCCTGCTTCTAGCCTCCCATGGAGGCTATTGAAGCATGGCAAAAGTAAAAAAAAAAAGTTGAAAAAAATGTTAAAAAAATAAAAAAAATATAAAAGTTTAAATCACCCCCCTTTCGCCCCAATCAAAATAAATCAATAAAAAAAATATCAAATCGACACAGATTTGGTATCGCCGCGCTCAGAATCGCCCGATCTATCAATTAAAAAAAAGCATTAACCTGATTGCTAAACAGCGTAGCGGGAAAAAAATTCGAAACACCAGAATTACGTTTTTTTGGTCGCCGCGACATTGCATTAAAATGCAATAACGGGCGATCAAAAGAACGTATCTGCACCGAAATGCTATCATTAAAAACATCATCTCGGCATGCAAAAAAATAAGCCCTCAACCGACCCAAGATCACGAAAAATGGAGACACTACGAGTATCGGAAAATGGCGCAATTTTATTTTTTATTTTTTTTTTAGCAAAGTTTGGAATTTTTTTTCACCACTTAGATAAAAAATAACCTAGTCATGTTAGGTGTCGACGAACTCGTACTGACCTGGAGAATCATAATGTCAAGTCAGTTTTAGCATTTAGTGAACCTAGCAAAAAAGCCAAACAAAAAACAAGTGTGGGACTGCACTTTTTTTGCAATTTCACCGCACTTGGAATTTTTTTCCCGTTTTCTAGTACACGACATGCTAAAACCAATGATGTCGTTCAAAAGTACAACTCGTCCCACAAAAAATAAGCCCTCACATGGCCAAATTGACGGAAAAATAAAAAAGTTATGGCTCTGGGAATGTGGGGAGTGAAAAACGAACACGGAAAAATGAAAAATCCCATGGTCATGAAGGGGTTAATACGCACAAGATTATACGCACCACGAAGATCTATCTTGGTAAACCAACTAGCCCCCTTAATCCGAGCAAATAAATCCGACAGCAGCGGCAAAGGGTACTGAAATTTGACTGTGATCTTATTAAGAAGGCGGTAATCAATACAAGGTCTCAAAGAACCATCCTTCTTGGCCACAAAAAAGAACTTACTACCAGGAATCAAATTGATAGCACAATCGCAATCCCTATGAGGAGGTAGGGCACTGGATTTGGGCTCATCAAATACATCCCGGTAATCCGACAAAAACTCCGGGACTTCAGAAGGGGTGGATGATGAAATAGACAAAAATGGAACATCACCATGTACCCCCTGACAACCCCAGCTGGACACAGACATAGATTTCCAATCCAATACTGGATTATGGACCTGTAGCCATGGCAACCCCAAAACGACCACATCATGCAGATTATGCAACACCAAAAAGCGAATATCCTCCTGATGTGCAGGAGCCATGCACATGGTCAATTGGGTCCAGTACTGAGGCTTATTCTTGGCCAAAGGCGTAGCATCAATTCCTCTCAATGGAATAGATACTGCAAGGGCTCCAAGAAAAAACCACAGCGCCTAGCAAACTCCAAGTCCATCAAATTCAGGGCAGCGCCTGAATCCACAAATGCCATAACAGAATAGGATGACAAAGAGCAAATCAGAGTAATGGACAAAAGAAATTTCGACTGTACCGTACCAATGGTGGCAGACCTAGCGAAACGCTTAGTGCGCTTAGGACAATCGGAGATAGCATGAGTGGAATCACCACTGTAAAAACACAGCCCATTCCGACGTCTGTGTTCGTGCCGTTCAGCTCTGGTCAAAGTCCTATCACATTGCATAGGCTCAGGTCTATGCTCAGATAATACCGCCAAATGGTGCACAGCTTTACGCTCACGCAAGCGTCGATCGATCTGAATGGCCAAAGACATAGACTCATTCAGACCAGCAGGCATGGGAAATCCCACCATGACATCCTTAAGGGCTTCAGAGAGACCTTTTCTGAAAATTGCTGCCAGGGCACATTCATTCCACTGAGTGAGTACAGACCACTTCCTAAACTTCTGACAATATATCTCTACCTCATCCTGACCCTGACACAGAGCCAGCAAGATTTTCTCTGCCTGATCCACTGAATTAGGTTCATCATAAAGCAATCCGAGCGCCAGAAAAACCGCATCAACATCACGCAATACCGGATCTCCTGGCGCAAGGGAAAATGCCCAGTCTTGAGGGTCGCCACGTAACAAAGAAATAATGATTTTCACTTGTTGAACAGGGTCACCTGAGGAGCGAGGTTTCAAAGTAAGAAACAATTTACAATTATTTTTGAAATTCAGAAACTTAGATCTATCCCCAAAAAACAAATCAGGAATTGGAATCCTAGGCTCTAACATCGGATTTTGAACCACAAAATCTTGAATGTTTTGTACCCTTGCAGTGAGATTATCCATACAAGAGGACAGACCTTGAATGTCCATATCTACACCTGTATCCTGAACCACCCAGAGGTAAAGGGGAAAAGAGAGACAAAACACACTGCAAAGAAAAAAAAAATGGTCTCAGCACTTCTCTTATCCCTCTATTGAGATGCATTAATACTTTGGGCCACCTGTACTCTTATGACCTGGTGGTAAGGACAATAATGGACCTGGTGGTTAAGAGCACACGGAATGACCTGATAGTTACTAATAATATAGGACGAGCTCTGAGACGTGGGAACTCTGCTGACCGCAATCCCTAATCCTATCACACACACTAGAAATAGCTGTGGATTGCTCCTAACGCTCCCTATGCAACTCGACACAGCCTAAGAAACTAGCTAGCCCTAGAGATAGAAAAATAAAGCCTACCTTGCCTCAGAGAAATTCCCCAAAGGAAAAGGCAGCCCCCCACATATAATGACTGTGAGTAAAGATGAAAATTACAAACACAGAGATGAAATAGATTTAGCAAAGTGAGGCCCGACTTACTGAACAGACAGAGGATAGGAAAGGTAACTTTGCGGTCAGCACAAAAAACTACAAAAAGACCACGCAGAGGGCGCAAAAAGACCCTCCGCACCAACTCACGGTGCGTAGGCGCTCCCTCTGCGTCCCAGAGCTTCCAGCAAGCAAGACAAAATCAAAATAGCAAGCTGGACAGAAAAATAGCAAACCAGAGAAAAACAAGCAGGAACTTAGCTTCTGCTGGGAAGACAGGTCACAAGAACGATCCAGGAGAGAACAAGACCAATACTGGAACATTGACAGGTGGCATGGAGCAATGATCTAAGTGGAGTTAAATAGAGCAGCCAGCTAACGAATTAACCTCATCACCTGTGGAAGGAAACTCAGAAGCCGCAGCTCCACTCACAACCACCAGAGGAAGCCCATGGACAGAACCAGCCGAAGTACCATTCATGACCACAGGAGGGAGCTTGACAACAGAATTCACAACACCACCCCCCATTATTGCCCTATCCACCATCCCATCATTGCTTTCTCCCCCACCACCCCATCATTGCCCTCTCCGTCACTCAACCATTGACTTCTCCCTATCCTCCCATCATTGCCTTCTCCCATCACCCCCATCATTGCCCTCTCCTCCATCTACACAGACACACACAGCACCATTCACCTCTCTGCACGTTCCCCCGCAGCGCTACGCACACACACACACGCATGCACACACACACAAACACAACAGACAGCACCTCTCACCTCTCTGCACGCTCTCCTGCAGCCACAGCATCACCATCGGCGGCAGCTTCCTCTCACTGGCACAGCAGCCACGGCACTGAATGATGATGTCATTCAGCCACGCCACTGACTGCTGTGTGAGACAGGAAGCACGGGCAGGAAGCAGGATGGATCGCTGCAGCTCGGCTGCCATTTTCTCTCGTAGGCAGTGGAGCTGCAGGGATCTCTCCATGCCCACCACACATGAGGGCAATCTGGCAAGGGGCCCCCGGAGCCTTGGGGCTGGATAAACAGGCCAGATTGCCTTCATTATTAGCCGCCCTGCAGGGCCCCCCAGAGCCTCTGGGCCCTGGGGCAGCCGCAAGGGCTGCACATGAGGTATGTTCGCCCTTGGCACAGCCATTGCAGTCTGACTCCGGCAGGCCCCCTCACACCTTTGGGCCCCATAGCAGTTGCGTGGCCTGCGTGGTGCTACAAAGAGTGCCCAACCCTCTGGTGCAGAGAGAAAGGTGGATGTGGAATCACATGTAGTGAAGATAATGGATCCCACGTGTACTGTGAAACTGGACAGGAAATCCCAGGGGCTGACAGAACCACTAAAAGTAGGGATAGTATAGGAGGAATGGATAGTAATGCTGAAATTGTGCTGTGTTAAATAAATAAGAAGTGTTGTGCCCAATACTGCGTGTTGCAATTAGATGAACTTGAATTTTCCAGATTCAGATCTCGTCCCGAGATCTGGTGAGACGAGATCTCGTTGCCAAGATTTGAATCTGAGCATGTGCTGCCCCCGGCCCGGCGGCCATGTTCCCAGAGGCCACCACAACATGGCAGCAACAGATGTGCGGGGGCCTCCGGGCTTTGACGAAATGCTGGCGTCACCCCCCACGGAGCACAGAGAGTGCTGCCACTGCACTGGAGCACAGCCTCTGCCCCAGAGCACAGCCCCTGCCCCAGATCACAGCCCCCCTGCCTCAGCACAGAGCCCCAGCACAGAGCCCCTGCCCAAGCACTGAGCTTCAGCACAGAGCCCTTGCCACAGCACAGAGCCCCTGCCCCAGCAAAGAGCTCCAGCAGAGAGCCCATGCCTCAGCACAGAGCCGCCACCCCTACCCCAGCACAGAGCCACCCACACTGCACCAGCTTGGGATGGGATTTCCCGGAGGCCACCGCACCAGCCTGGACCACCGAACGACCCTTGTGACCACTCCTCCTCATGTGCCGATCCCTTTCCTGGTAAGCTGAATTCAGACTGTAAGATGGACCCCCATTTGACAAGTTTTTTTTCCCCTATTTTCCTTCTGAAAATTTGGGGTGTGTCTTATGGTCCAGTGCGTCTTATAGTCCGAAAAATACGGTACATGTATTGCATAGAGTGTACTAATACACATGCTGCAGAAAAACACTAACTATACATCTACTACCTCTATATTCTACCATAGTGCATTAATATTAGTGATATTGACCCCTCCATTTCTTTACACCAAAGAAGTTTTAACAACCGGTAGTAGGAAAATGTTTTTCTACTTCCTGCTGTCAAAAACTGGTGTGCGCCTTATAGTAAGGTGCATCCTACAGATAAAAAAAAATACAGTCCTTGTTATTATACAGTATCTCTAAAGGAATAACTAATATGCATTCTAAAGCCAAAAGGTGGTCCTACTCTTCTGAGGCATTCTGTGCTCAAACAGCAACTTACATCCACATGTATGACATTTCTATACCTTGGAGAACCCATATGGGGTGTGTGTCCCTGTACAAGCTCAGCACTACAAAGTGGAGACTAGATTGGTATAACATCATTTCATGTCAAGATACTTACTATACCCCTTTGAGGGATTGATTTCCAAAAATACGGGTAATTTGTTGGGGCTATTTTGCTATTTTAGTCTTTAGCCTCTGCATTTCTAGGCCAATTCTGTGTAAAATGTATGTGTGTGAACCCTATTCCACATCCAATCAAAAGCATTGACTTTCTGAAACCAGGAAAAACAATATAATCATTAAACACTGTTCAACAAATTTTCATGATTTCTTTCTAAATTCATTTTAAAATAGGAGATGCGAAGCAATGAAGTTAATGAAATACACAATTCATAGTTACAAGGTGAAATTTGGAAATTTTATGACAAACTATCATTACATGGGCAGAAGTATATAATAAATAGCTACAATTATTGCAATTTCAAGTTGGGCATTTTCTCTTGCCCTTCCATTTGTAGTGTAGTTCTGGAACATTTCTCTTGATTGTCCAGCAGTAATCTCCTAACATTGCCAGGCTCCATTTCCCTTCATGCCTTTTCTCAATGTCAGCAATGTCCTGATGGAATCTCTCACCGTGTTCATCACTGACCGCTCCACACTTCTCTGGGAAGAAGTACAGGTGGGAATGGAGAAATTTAAAGCTTGTGGTAGCACAAAGGCATCTCACCCACCAGCTCTTTGTAATTGGATGCACACTTGCTTCCTAAAAATCCTGAACAAACACTTTTAACTGCCTTCTCGACAGCCTGAAATACGTCATCGCACTGAATATCCTTATAAAGCTCCCTAATCTGTGGGTGAACAAAGATACGCTCCTTCAAATTTGAATGACTTAATCTAGGAAATTTTGATGTCAAATACGGTAATTGAAACCTACACTTTCATGTTACATGCGCTTTACATACTTTTTCATTAGTCCTAGTTTGATGTGTAGCAGGAGGAGTTAAATTTTCTAAGTATCAACCAATTATTCATTTGTAAAAGGCTGAAACATTTCACTTCCCCGGATATTGCCAACCTAATATCACCTAATATAAAAAATGCATTCACTTCCATATACCGTATTTACTGCATTACAAATCTCCACGATCGACACTTGTAAAATAAAAACTAGCACTAATTCTCAGTTATATCTGACATGTTCATCAGCATCAAATCTATACAAATTAGTGTTTAGCAATGAAATTAGAGATCTGTCTATTATTATTATTATTATTATTATTATTATCATCATCATTATTAGTAGTAGTAGTATTAGGAGCATGTAATTTGTAATTTCCACTGCCCATTTATAATATATTTTATGAATCACCTGTGGGGACAAAAAGATAATTACACAATATATAAAATTGTTTAGGAATATGTTTACAAAATGGGGCTCTTTTTGAGAGTGTTTCTTATATCTCAAGGTTCCTTCATTTCTGAACCCTGTGTTTAAGTCAAGTACCATACTACGATCATTTGGACTATTTCTAAAATATGCACAGATGTGCCGCAGAGCAAGCTGTCATTCAAAGTGCTAGTGCATTACAGCTGTCATTCACAGTATAGTGAGCACTGCTATGAACATTGACTGAAGACCCACCCACATGACTGAAAGCCAGCGGGAGGAATTAAGTTACACTTTTGGGAAGGAGGCTGGGGATCATTGTAATGGTTTTAACCTGCAGACAAGCCATATATCTGCTAATTAATGGTGATTGGCGACATTACAGGTTCTCTTTAAGTTTCACCTTGAAACTTAAGAAATCATTTGTATAAGTTAACTGACAATATTATTACATTTCTCTTCCTGTTTGCAATGGAAACACGACACCTTAGAAATATGATTAGATATGTAGCGGTTATGTGGATTTTTCATGACCAGTACAAACCACAAAAGAAGACTAGTAACCATGATATCGTGAGAAATGCAACCTCTAACAGCAGAGAATACATTGTTTGCAGCAAAAAGTGAGCTACAATACCAGACATTTGATGAGGAAACTAATTGAACTCATACTAAAATCTTTATCAAAATCCATTTATATGGGATTGTCAACATATCATGACTGCAGAATAATACAGTATATACAGCTCAGTTCACACCATTCTTGTGTTTCCCATAGAATTTAATGCCCAAAATGCATCAATCTAAGGACACATGGCAAACAGATCGCACTTGGGTAATCTAATATATAATTATGTCAAGGTAATCCTAAGATGTTGTTGATATGAAAGATATGCGTTCTCCACCCCAAATCACTTGGCAAATCACATTAAATTGTTCAGCTTTTTATTAGCAATTTTTTCAAGTATATCAGAATATGGAAAATGTTTTTCAGTCCTATTGATAGTTCTATATATAGCAAGCAAAATGATTTCATACACAAATAGCCATATATTCAAGAGCAGATTGTTTATAAACCAAAAACTACAATACAGTACAAGGTGTGTATCATGTCTGCACAATAAATGCAAGACAGTGTAGGTTTTTTGTTTAAAAAAAAGAGTTCTATGTATTCTTCAAAAAAGAAAACCATAGACTTCAAAGTGTACAACTATTTACAAACAGGACACCCCAAAACCCAAGTATTTTTTTTATCTTGCCAAAAATTCTTAAGAAGCTAAACAAAACCACTTGTGGCCTCTGTCAATTTTATACTTTCCCTGCTTGCAAAATCAGGGAAAAACCTTAACACTTGTAGTCAAACAAACATAATTTCTGCTCAATACTGTTTCATTTCTATCTTTGATTAAGAAAATTATTTGAGTCAACTCCCAGTTTAACTTGGAAACATCTGATATTAATAGCCTGTACATATCTATCAAACAGACCAGATGCCTAGTGGTTTCCTACATGCTGTGAGGCAGTGACCCCTGTTACAGCTAGGGGGCGCTGTATGTGCTCTCCAGAATGTGCAAGGAAGCGTAGTGAGGCCATGAGGGCGTACTACAGACACAGATGTGGCTGTAATTAGAATAGTGAAGCAGTGACTGATTAAAAAGCCCTGTAGTACTGGGGGAGGGGTGTCAGTGTGTTCTTGGAAGCAGACAGGGCAGTTGTCTGCAGAGCTCTCTGTGCGGAGCAGCACAGAGGCTAAAGAAACCAGAGAGACTGACACCCTGTGTCTTGGGCTGTGTTATGTGTACCCAGCTGCACTCCAGAGGATAAAGAGTGCAGTGCGCTGAGTGAGTACAGAGACTTGTTACCAGCGTGCGGTCACCCAAGGAAACTGGACAGAGGGAAGTTCGGCATGTGTATTGACTGCGTTATATAGCCATGCATTATTAATGGACTGTATGAAGAAGCTGTATACTACATTGACTGTGTGAAGTAACACAATAAAATAACGTTTTGTTTGAACTTGCTTGGGTCGCTGCCGTTTCACTGTGTATGGTCCTACCGCTGCATCACAATGCTTAGTAATTCTGGTGTGGAGAACTCCAAGATTCATTCTTATGTGGTTCATTTGAAGGTTGTCGTGTCTGAAAATGGTTTCTTTTTTAAAGGGCCACTGTCACCCCCTCCAACCGTTATAAACTAAAAGAGCCACCTTGTGCAGCAGTAATGCTGCATTCTAACGAGGTGGCTCTTTTATAGTTTTAGGTTCAAGTATACCCCAAATAAAGCGTTTTTATACTTAGCCACAATTCCTGTCTCTAGCCAGGGAGGCGGGTCCTCACTCCCCAGCTCTAACCACTCCTCTGCCATCACTCACATCTTCCTGTGCTTTCGGTGCCGCCGCCTCAGCGCTGTGTACGTTTCAAAACCGGCGCCTGCGCAGTGTACTGCTGTGCTGTGCAGACGCAGTAAGCTCTGGCCGTCTGACGTCCCAGCCAGGCTTGCAGATTGCGCCTGCGCGGGCATTGCGGCCAGCCACCTTTGGAATCCCCACCCCGCACTGTGTTATGCATTATGCACAGTGCCGGGCGGGGATTCCAAAGGTGGCTGGCCGCAATGCCAGCGCAGGCGCAGTCTGCAAGCCTGGCTGGGACGTCAGACGGCCAGAGCTTACTGCGTCTGCGCAGCACAGTAGTACACAGCGCAGGCGCCGGTTTTGAAACGTACACAGCGCTGAGGGGGCGGCGCCGAAAGCGCAGGAAGATTGGAGTGACGGCAGAGGAGCGGTTAGAGCTGGGGAGTGAGGACCCGCCTCCCTGGCTAGAGACAGGAATTGTAGCTAAGTATAAAAACGCTTTATTTGGGGTATACTTGAACCTAAAACTAAAAGAGCCACCTTGTTAGAATGCAGCATTACTACTGCACAAGGTGGCTCTTTTAGTTTATAACGGCTGGAGGGGGTGACAGTGGCCCTTTAACTACTCATTGTACATACAGTAGTTGCCATCTTGGAGGAGGATTTTTTTTTTTCTTCTCCAGTAAGATGGCGCTGCCGGCGAACGAACAGTAGCAGCTATTGGATCACAGCTATGGACACCGATAGCTTCTACTGTACAGGCGTGGCGGGCGCCATTTTCAAATTGTTTTTTTGATTGATTTTTTTTTTCCCTAGCTAGATAACATCAAGAAAATGTATTATTACCACACTAACCATGTGATTATTCTGCAGGCAGGTGGCACGGCCGGCACATGCCTGCAGAAGCGTTTTTTGTATCTTTCTTCAGTATGTTGAGTATTCATTATGTAAACTAGGGTTCAGGTCAGTGAGAGATCAGTTACCTATCAGCAGTCTGCATTATAGATAGCTAATCAGAGCACCACATGCACCAGCCCCGCATTAGGGCACAAGAATCTCATTAACTACAAACTGCAAATAAAGATTAAACAACAACCATAAGATGGATTTCATCAACCTAGGTGTCATTTTATTCAGTATAATGGCTCCGACCTGACACTGTGTGTAGGTTACTATGCACAATCCTGCTGACAGGCTCCCTTTAAGGACATATTTTGCATGTGGATTGGAGACACTTTTGGAGTTTCATACTTGAATTCCATCAGAGGTGAACTCCAATTTACAGTACACTATGATCCATTACTAGATATTCCTTATTCAAATCCTAGATGAAATATATTTAAGGCAAAGTGAGTGGTCCTGTACTCAAATGTCAGCACCTACAAGAAAGGTGCAAGGATTTAACCCAATAGACATACCCCTTACTCACCCCCCAATCTTTCATATGCCTTTTTATAATTCATAATACTAGTTGGCCAGTGCGAAATTTTCACACATTGGTTGTCGGGGCGCAGGTAATTTCAGGAAAATCAAGCTGGTAAAATGTGATCACATTGTGGATGTGTGGTTTGTTTGGCTATTTTCTTGCTGAAGAGGGCATTTTTACCTTTCAAATGGTGTATCATTTGTATGTGTGGGTGCAGTATGAACGGAGATACAAAGGAATCACCGAAAAAGAGTGTTTTGAAATAATATAGAAGAACTAGCTATTGAACCTGTTCTACGCCCGGGTGGCGAGCATTTATATTGGTATATGGTCTCCATCCTGGTATGTGCTGCTCCATCCTGCATCCCCATCCTGTCATGTGCTGCTCCCATCCTGCTCCCCTGTTCTGTCATGTGCTGCTGCCATCCTGCGCCCGTTCTGTCATGTGCTGCTGCCATCCTGCGCCCGTTCTGTCATGTGCTGCTGCCATCCTGCGCCCGTTCTGTCATGTGCTGCTGCCATCCTGTGCCCGTTCTGTCATGTGCTGCTGCCATCCTGCGCCCGTTCTGTCATGTGCTGCTGCCATCCTGCGCCCGTTCTGTCATGTGCTGCTGCCATCCTGCGCCCGTTCTGTCATGTGCTGCTGCCATCCTGCGCCCGTTCTGTCATGTGCTGCTGCCATCCTGCGCCCGTTCTGTCATGTGCTGCTGCCATCCTGCGCCCGTTCTGTCATGTGCTGCTGCCATCCTGCGCCACCATTATATTATATGCCCCCCATAAGACGCTCCAGTGTGTATGCCCCCGTATGCTGCTGCCATATAATAAAAAAAAAAATACCATACTCACCTATCGTCCGGCTCCACTGCAGGTGTGTCTTCAAGAAAATGGCGCCGGAAAGCGCGGACTGCGCAGGCGCCGATTCCGGCAGCAGGAATCGGCGCCTGCGCAGTCCGCGCTTTCCGGCGCCATTTTCTTGAAGACACACTCCGGCTCCTGTGACTGGTAAGTCAGAGAGCGCGCGGGCGCGCATTAAGCGCGTCATCGCGCCCTCTGAACTGTCACAGCAGAGGAGCCGGGAGACGGAGCCGCACGCAACGCTGGAACGGGGAAAGGTGAATATACTTACCCTCCTGGCGGTCCCTGACTCTCCGGTGGAGATCGCGGCATGCGTTCAGTGCTTACGCATACCGCGATCTCCTGGGAGCGTCACTCTGTGGGGGCCAGACTGCGCCGGCGCTTGCGCCTGCGCAGTCTATAAAGGCTTCGGACAGAGTGACGCTCCCAGCGTTATATTATAGATCATTAGAACATTAGAAAACACTGGACCATACTCTCTAATGGACACCATGAAGTGTCACAGTTTAATCACCCCTTTGTACTTTATCTTATAGGAATAAAACAATGTATAGGTACACGGCAGTAAGAAAGTAAATGGTAGTAACACATGTAAAAAAAAACATAGGGAATTTAGTTGACTTTTTTAAAATAAAAAAAGTGTCTCATCGTGTCAAGCTGTACCCAATAAAGATAGATGTTAGGTTGGGCACCCTTGCCTTGGCACCCCCACGTGATGAGATTGCAGGGAGCCTATGGGTTGCTATGACAACCACGGTCTGGCTTAAGGCATGCATGCTTGTTATGTGATGTTCAACCTGTAGCTGACTGTCATTTTCACTACTTACAGACATACTGTGGTATTCCTGTATATTGCATAATCAAATTAAAGAAATCATTCGCCCCAAGACAGGGGTGGGGAACCTTTTTTTCATCAAGGGCCTTTTGGATATTTATTAGGGTTGTGCGAATGTGCTCAATCATACTCGGAAATCACTCAAGTATCTGGGTGCTAAGATGTGCTTGGCACTCGACGAGCATTGGCTGATGCTCGGATGTAATGCCCAAATTCCCACCCCGCATGTTTACTGCCTGTTACACAGCCAAAAAACATGCGGGGATTATCTGCTAACCACTGTAATGCCATAGCCATCTTGGTATTGGCATTACTGTGATTGGCTGGCCTCGTTATCTCCTCAGAGGTTATAAAAGAACTAGCGCCGCTGTGCTTGGCTCACTGATGCCATTGCACAGATCAGGTACAGTTCTGATTGGATGGAAAGAGCAGTTATCCAGGCCTGTGTGTACAGTTTAACTAATCATAGCCCTCTGGTGTTGTACTGGTGCTGATGATGAACCGTCATTCTAAGGGATAATCTTGTGCTTTGCTGTATCAGATACATTCTACATTTAGCCTAGGGACAGTTGTAGGCACATGACCACATTCTTTTTTTTTTTTGGGGGGGGGGGTTGAATTTCCTATATTGTCATCCATAGAGTATTACGTGCTTTGTGTTCCATTACAGTGGTACATAGCACTCCAAAAAAGCATTGCACATTTTCTCTGCATTCAATTAGTCATCCATAGAGTTGGTTTGTGTGAAATTGTGTTTATTTCAAATAAAAAACAAAATTGGCCTGCTATAGGTGTACAAATTTAGTTGCTCGGTACTCGGTCCCCAGCCACCACTATTTCTGAAGGTGTGGCCTCCCCGCCTTGTACCAGTACATGTAAAGGAACATCATCCTTGTCCTTATTAACGTGGTTACTGGGATTGTTCACTTAACAACCCACAACTGGACAAGTGCTTGTGGCCAGAGATGCTACATTTCAACGATGGCACACTGGATGAACATTGTGGAGGCCAGGGTCGAATCCCACCCTGGCACGGCACTTGTGCTACTGACTTCGAGGATAGCTGGCCCTATTTCTATCAGGGTTTCTTCCACCTCCTACACTAGTTCCTGCAACCCCTCCTGCTCATCTCCGATGTGTTATCTCAGAGTATGACGTCCACATCAGCTGGAAGCTTTGCAACACTGCCTCAGCAAAGTGGCAACAGGCTCTGCTGAAGTTAATTTGCCTAGAAGACAAACCACACACTGAGGCAGAGATTTTTTTTAAAGGAATAACAGACCAATCTAATTTGTGGTTCTCACTGCTGAACCTCTAACCAGGCATGGTCATGTAGGCCCCTTAAAAAATAGTGAGGAAAGAATGGTTGTAGATGACGAGGAAAAAGCTAACATATTAAACACCTTCTTCTCCACGGTATTCACGGTGGAAAATGAAATGCTAGGTGAAATCCCAAGAAACAATGAAAACCCTATATTAAGGGTCACCAATCTAACCCAAGAAGAGGTGCGAAACCGGCTAAATAAGATCAAAATAGATAAATCTCCGGGTCCGGATGGCATACACCCACGAGTACTAAGAGAACTAAGTAATGTAATAGATAAACCATTATTTCTTATTTTTAGTGACTCTATAGCGACAGGGTCTGTTCCGCAGGACTGGCGCATAGCAAATGTGGTGCCAATATTCAAAAAGGGCTCTAAAAGTGAACCTGGAAATTATAGGCCAGTAAGTCTAACCTCTATTGTTGGTAAAATATTTGAAGGGTTTCTGAGGGATGTTATTCTGGATTATCTCAATGAGAATAACTGTTTAACTCCATATCAGCATGGGTTTATGAGAAATCGCTCCTGTCAAACCAATCTAATCAGTTTTTATGAAGAGGTAAGCTATAGGCTGGACCACGGTGAGTCATTGGACGTGGTATATCTCGATTTTTCCAAAGCGTTTGATACAGTGCCGCACAAGAGGTTGGTACACAAAATGAGAATGCTTGGTCTGGGGGAAAATGTGTGTAAATGGGTTAGTAACTGGCTTAGTGATAGAAAGCAGAGGGTGGTTATAAATGGTATAGTCTCTAACTGGGTCGCTGTGACCAGTGGGGTACCGCAGGGGTCAGTATTGGGACCTGTTCTCTTCAACATATTCATTAATGATCTGGTAGAAGGTTTACACAGTAAAATATCGATATTTGCAGATGATACAAAACTATGTAAAGCAGTTAATACAAGAGAAGATAGTATTCTGCTACAGATGGATCTGGATAAGTTGGAAACTTGGGCTGAAAGGTGGCAGATGAGGTTTAACAATGATAAATGTAAGGTTATACACATGGGAAGAGGGAATCAATATCACCATTACACACTGAACGGGAAACCACTGGGTAAATCTGACAGGGAGAAGGACTTGGGGATCCTAGTTAATGATAAACTTACCTGGAGCAGCCAGTGCCAGGCAGCAGCTGCCAAGGCAAACAGGATCATGGGGTGCATTAAAAGAGGTCTGGATACACATGATGAGAGCATTATACTGCCTCTGTACAAATCCCTAGTTAGACCGCACATGGAGTACTGTGTCCAGTTTTGGGCACCGGTGCTCAGGAAGGATATAATGGAACTAGAGAGAGTACAAAGGAGGGCAACAAAATTAATAAAGGGTATGGGAGAACTACAATACCCAGATAGATTAGCGAAATTAGGATTATTTAGTCTAGAAAAAAGACGACTGAGGGGCGATCTAATAACCATGTATAAGTATATAAGGGGACAATACAAATATCTCGCTGAGGATCTGTTTATACCAAGGAAGGTGACGGGCACAAGGGGGCATTCTTTGCGTCTGGAGGAGAGAAGGTTTTTCCACCAACATAGAAGAGGATTCTTTACTGTTAGGGCAGTGAGAATCTGGAATTGCTTGCCTGAGGAGGTGGTGATGGCGAACTCAGTCGAGGGGTTCAAGAGAGGCCTGGATGTCTTCCTGGAGCAGAACAATATTGTATCATACAATTATTAGGTTCTGTAGAAGGACGTAGATCTGGGTATTTATTATGATGGAATATAGGCTGAACTGGATGGACAAATGTCTTTTTTCGGCCTTACTAACTATGTTACTATGTTACTATGTTACTATGTGTCATAATGGCCGTAACCTGGTGGCTGCTGTGAAGCTTGGCAAGCTCACACAGGTACCATGCTTGGCCACGTGGTCAACTTGGTACTTCATCGGTTTCTGAAATCCTACCCAGATTTGCCAGAGCTTCTGGTGAAGGTACGCCGCATCAGCGCCCATTTCCGCAGGTCAGCTGGAGCTACCGCTGCCTTGGCGGTTCTGCAGTAGCACATGCAAGTGACAGCTCACTGACTGTTGTGCAACGTCACCACACATTGGAATTCCATACTGCATGTGCTGGCAAGGCTTTGTGAGCAGCAGAGGCCTGTTTTCAATTTTGGAATACCAGCTCCAACACACCTGTCAATATTCTGGTCACCCTCCGAACATAACAACTGAATAGTAGGCATGGATGTCTGACATTTGTGCAGTTCTCCAAGACTTTGAAGACTCCACAAAGATGGTGAGCGGTGATGATGCCATCATCAGCGCAACGATCCTGCTTCTGTGCCTACTTAAACAGTCACTGCTCACAATTAAACATGAACTTTTGCATGCGACCCAGGTGGAGATGGAGAAAAACATGAGTCAGGGAGATACTACCTAGCCCAATCTCATATGCTCAGCGTGGATTGGGTAACAATGAGGAGGTGGAGGCGGAGGAAGAACAGAAGCTTGTGCAACAAATGCTAGTACCCACACAAGCTTCGTCCCGTCTCTCCTATGTGGATGGGCTGAAGAGGGGAATGAGGAAGAAGAGATGGAGAAGTAGAAGGAGATGGAGATAAGTCATTATGGTGTAGACAGGAAAGTGTTGGCTGTACGGCACATGTGGCAGACTTTATGTACACCTACCTTTCCGGTGACCCTCGCGTTACATTCATCTTGGCCAAAAAAGAGCACTGGTTGTTCACCCTGCTAGACCCACGCTGCAAGGAGAACATTGCATCTCTCCTTACTGAGGCAGAGAGGTCTAGTAAAATGTTGCTATATCAGAATGCCATTGTGGAAAATATGTTGAAAAATTCCCACCAGACAACGCTAGCAGCAGGGGGCAAGCTTCTGATCCTAACCATGGAGGAAGGGTGAGAGAGACACACACCAGGTACAGCAGAGGAAGGGGTACACTGTTAAAGCCCTGGGCCAATTTCATTACACTCTCCCAGCATCCAGGTCCTGATGATTGGGTATTTTTGACAAGGAGGGAAAAGTTTTTAAAGACGGTCAAGCACTACCTGGTCAACAAATCCAGCGTACTCCTCAATTACTCTGTGACCTACAGTTATTGAGTGTCAAAGCTGGACACCTGGAATGAGCTATCTTTCTATGCCTTGGAGGTGTTTTCCTGCCCTGCTGCTAGTGTCTGGTTAGTGCCGCATGGTCATAACAGACAGGCACTTTTGCCTGTCAACAGAAAGTGCTGACAGGCTTACCCTGATAAAAATGAACAAAGCTTCTATTAGCTCCAACTTTTCCACACCACCAGGTGACAGCAGCACATATAATGTTTTTAATCATCAGTATTTGAATGGGGCCCACCAGTTGTTGCCTACAAAGGTATATGGATGACACTTCTTATATTTTTTCTTGGCTTTGCACTGTGTGCAAAGCCTTTATGAGTGTAGAAGTACCACAACCACAGTTTTTTTTTTTTTTAATGAGGCACTCCAGTTGCTGACTTGATGGGTGTGTGGATGACCCTACTTGTAATTTATATCAGGATTTGCACTGTGTGCACAGCTTTTATGAGTGTAGAAGTACCACAGCTACACTTTGTTCACAATATTTGAATGAGGTAGTACAGTTGGTCCCTTCAAGCGTGTGCAGCGCCCCAGAGATCTGGTCATTGCAGTAACGTCGCTGTGCCACTAAGGGGAGTGATGGTACGTCTGATGGCACTAAAGGAGTTCTCCTGACCAGGTATCACCAGCACACATTACACTTGACACTCAGGCCACTAGGGGGAGTAAAAGGCTTTATTTATTGGGCCACTCCTCACACTGGTAAAACTAGGGGTTGGAGATGAAGTTAGTCAGAAGCTGACTGGGTTGGATTCAGGCAGCATCCCGTGGCAGGGGGTGCTGCAGGGAGAAGATTCAGGGGGGGCCCTGTCAGGCGTGGGAACCTGGCAGGTACCTAGCGAACAGAATAGAACGTTACGGAACCGCGCCTGCACACCCCGCGGCGGTATCCTAAGAAAGAGACACGAAGCGAAGGATATTGTGGAATAGTGAGAAACGAGATCAAGCACAAAGGAGAGCCAGTAGGAGTCGTGCCCCGAGAACGGCAACATCCTACTGAGGCGCGTAGCCGGTGGCCGGAACACCGAGGAAGTAACTAACTCTATGCCTTACTTCAAACTCCGCAGGACAGTTAATTATAGGTTGGCTGTCTACCTTACATCACCTAAGCAGACATAGGGGGCAACGCGTGGAGAGGGGCATCTCTAGGGTCCCGGAAGAGCTCCGAGCCTACCCGTCAAACGGGTGCGTCCTAGCCATAACATACCTGGGGGACGGAGAACTAGAAAGATCTGGAACGCATTAGAAAGAACAAGAATAGAAGTTGTGAGGACTATTCTGAATGCTCAGCAGGGTAGCACTACAACACACAGGTGCTATTGGTAAGCAACGATTTCCACCTGCAAAGGGAACTCTGTATGTGCCTTCGGACCGGCCAGTCTCAGACAGCCCTGTTAACTGTGCTCTGGATTGAGGATCCTGAAGTCTTCAGTAAAGCGGTAAAGAGACTGCAACCCTGTGTCCTCGTTATTGACTGCACCTCACACCATCTCTACCCACACTACTGGGAAGCCCTGGGGACTCACTTCACCTGTGGGAAGGTTCACCATCTAGCTGCCATCACATCACCCCAGTGGACCCCAAGCAGCGTTGGTCACCCTGACCGAATACCACAGGTGGCGTCACATAACCTTGACAGACTTTCATCACCCTTTATTGGGCGCTCCTTAGCAGGGGCACGGACCGGGTCCAGCCACCGGGACATCCCCAGAACTGAGCCAGCAGAGGACCGGTACCGAGTAACCCGCGGCCCTGCGTCTGGGGGCGCTCCACGTGTATGGATGACCCTGCTTGTAATTTTTGGCAGGCTTTCAACTATGGGCATATCTTTTATGAGTGTAGAAGTACCAATACATGACAATCTGAACAGAATTTGTATGAGGCCCTTCGTTATAATAATAATTTTACTTCTATAGCGCCAGCATATTCCGCAGCTTTACTTTTACGTTTTAGAGGGGAACTTGTACAGACAATAAAAGACATTGCAGAATAACAATAATTACATAACTCAACAGATACCAAGGGGAGTGAGGGCCCTGCTCGCAAGCTTACAATCGATGAGGAAATAGGGGAGATATGAAAGGTGGATGATAACAATTGCTTGTATTGTACGGTCCAGCCATTAATATATTAAATAGGGTGTTCACGTAATGCTGCATTAACTGTTCACCGACCAGTATGCGTACAGACACAGAGGGCTATTAAGTCCACGTAGGGAGTGTGAACAGATGATATGAGGGTCCTGGTTTTGAAGAAAATTTTGTATGGGAAAAAAAAGGAATAGTTCGATAACTATGCTGAGGTGATAGGCCAATCTTTATGTCTAATACAGGGTGTCACTGAGTCCCTAATTTTTGGCACTTATTGCTCCCTTCATATATTACACTGAAATTTCATTTTTTTTTTAAAGAATATTTTGGTTTACTTTAAATTATTTTTTAAAATTCTTTTTATATTTTGCCTTATATACAAGTCAGTATACCGGGAAAAAAATGTTTAACTTTTTTTCCTGTAAACTCAAAGTTCTCTTCGACTTTTAATATTTTATTTTCAGCCCTTAGAGTAAAATTGTGACACCATCGTTCTCAGCAGCAATCTGGGAGTTAGAGATACTACCAGGGGTCTTCTCCATGCTGTTCTCCTTCCATTTAGCACTTTTTACATCCATTTCAACATTTTCGCTGCCCCACAGATCTCTTTGTAGGGTCTGCTGAAAAAATGCTTGGATTTCCCATTGACTCCCATTATACTCGTTACTCGAATCGAGCACCAGAGCATTAAGAATTGCTTGATTCGAGTAACGAGCATCGAAGCATTTTAGTCCTCTCTTAGCCATAATATTTATACTATCATTCAAGGACCGTCCAAAATTGTCAACTTGAATATTACCCTGCTACATTTGTTCAAACATTTACCGTATATACTCGAGTATAAGCCGAGAGTTTCAGCCCAAATTTTTGGGCTGAAAGTGCCCCTCTTGGCTTATACTCAAGTCATGGTCGGCGGCAGGATCGGCAGGTGAGGGGGAGAGAGGACTGTCGCATACTCACCTGCTCCTGGTGCCCCTGACGCGGTCCCTGCCTGTCCCATGGTCTCTGAGAGCCGGCACCTTCTTCCTCTGTTCAGCGGTCACATGGTACTGCTCATTAAAGTAATGAATATGGACTCCACTCCCATTGGGGTGGAGCCGCATATTCATTCCTGTAATGACCGGTACCATGTAACCGCTGAACAGAGGAAGAAGCTGCCGACTCCCGGAGACCATCTGTCCGGGAGAAGCTGCCAGGGACCACGCTGGAGCAGGTGAGTATTTCATAGTCACCTGTCCGCGTTCCACGCTCCGTCTTCCCGTCCTCTTGCAGTGACTGTTCAGGTCAGAGGGTGCGATGACGTGATGATGTATTAGTGTGCGCGCCGCCCCCTGCCTGAACAGTCAGTGCGGAGAGACGGGACACTGAAGAGCAGCGGGCAGCAAGCAAGGAGAGGTGAGTATGTCATTTTTTTATTGCAGCAGCAGCATTCTATATGGCACAGTTTTATATGGAGCATCTATGGGGCAATAATGAAATGTATGGAGCATTCTATATGGTACAGTTTTATATGGAGCATCTATGGGGCAATAATGAAATGTATGGAGCATTATATGTGGCACAGTTTTATATGGAGCATCTATGGGGCCATAATGAAATGTATGGAGCATTCTATATGGCACAGTTTTATATGGAGCATCTATGGGGCAATAATGAAATGTATGGAGCATTATATGTGGCACAGTTTTATATGGAGCATCTTTGGGGCCATAATGAACTTGTAATGCAGCATTACAAGGGGCACAGTTTTATATGCAGCATCTTATGGGGCCATAATGAACTGCATGGAGCATTATATGTGGCACAGTTTTATATGGAGCATCATATGGGGCCATAATGAACTGCATGGAGCATTATATGTGGCATATTTGTATATGGAGCATCTTATGGGGCCATAATGAACTGCATGGAGCATTATATGTGGCACATTTGTATATGGAGCATTATATGGGGCGTATTTTAATATGGAGCATCTTATGGGGCCCATCATGAACTGTATGGAGCATTATATATGGGGCTCCTGATTCAATATGGATATTCAAAAACACTTAACATACTGATGTCTCAATTAATTTTACTTTTATTGGTATCTATTTTTATTTTTGAAATTTACCAGTAGCTGCTGCATTTTCCACCCTAGGCTTATACTCGAGTAATTAAGTTTTCCCATTTTTTTGTGGCAAAATTAGGGGGGTCGGCTTATACTTGGGTCGGCTTATACTCGAGTATATACGGTAATATGCTCACCGCTAATGTGATGGCTGGAGCTGCTTCTCTTTGGTGCGGCTGTGAAGTTAGGTGGTATTGATGATGTTGCTACTCGTAACTAATTTTCCAGATTTGCGTCGGTCTGGATAAGTTTTGTACAGAACTCGCAGCAATAAGTCGTACCAAACACAGAGGTACTGTATATTACATTGCATGCCCAGTGCTCACATTACATTTCTAGAAATCAAGCAAATACAGGTCTGCAGTATACATCACGTAGGAATATACTGTATATAGGATAGCTGTAGATAGATAGTTGTACCAAACACAGATCAGATAGGTTTAGTGCACTGATTTTTTTTTTACCCCTATCGTACCACAGGCACATCATGACATTTATGTAGAACACTGAACATTGTGTGTCTACAGTAAAGCACTGGGTGTATCGGAAGTACGGCGCTGCCTCCTGCATAACGATACCATGTATTTAAACCTACCGCTGTTAGTTATCCTCCTGCAGGACAGAGCACAGAATGCCGACCCTGCGTATATACGGTCAATATTTCGGAATGGCAGTTATATACAATGAATCTGCTACAGTATAATATATGGATACTAATGATATCTGATCACTAAGTTTCGTACAACACTTAAGTATTATACTGACCTGTTAACATATAGAGATTTTCCAGCCCTGGCCAATTTAATTGTATAAGGTACATTGGTTAGGGCTCTATTAATATTTATCTTACAACACCCTGAAACTGCAATCTGGGATTTTAGTGGCTAACAGCTATATAGCACATAAACTAACCGGCATACAGCAGTGATCCAATATATGCCAAATAGAACATTGAGTATATAAGACTTTATATCAATTTAAATAATAATTTTATATATATATCAATAAACTATAAATGCAACACTTTTGTTTTTGCTCCCATTTATTATGACCTGACCTCAAAGATCTAACACTTTTTCAATGTACTAAAAAGGCCTTTTTCTCAAAAATATTGTTCACAGATTTGCCTAAATCTGTTAGTGAGCACTTCTCCTTTGCCGAGATCCATCCAACTCACAGTTGTGGCATATCAAGATGCTGATTAGGCAGCATGATTATTGCACAGGCTTTTCCTAGGCTGGCCACAATAAAAGGCCACTCTAAAATGTGCAGTTTTACAGTATAGGGGCTGTTCCGTGTGGTCAGAAAACCAGTCAGTATCTGTGGTGACCACCATTTGCATCATGCAGTGCATAACATCTTATCCACATAGTTGATCATATTATTGATTGTGGCCTGTGGAATGTTGGTCCTTTTCTCTTCAATGGCTGTGCAAAGTTTCTGGATATTGGCAGAAACTTGAACACACTGTTATAGACACCAATCCAGAGTATCCCAAACATGCTCAATGGGTGACATGTCCAGTGAGTATATTGGCCATGCAAGAACTGGGACGTTTTCAGCTTCCAGGAATTGTGCACAGATCCATGCCACATTTCAGCTGATGTTATTTTTAGGTTTTTCTTCGCATCCTGAGCAATTTTCCTGGCAGTTGTGGACGACATTTCTATTGGTCTACTTGATAGTGGTTTTGTTTTTACAGTGTCCCTAATTTTTCATTTGTTAATCACAGTTTGAACGCTGCTGACTGGCACTATCCGTTTCTTGGATATCTTTTTGTATCCCTTTCCTGTTTTATACAGTTCAACTACCTTTTCCCATACATCCGTTGACAATTCTTTTGCTTTCCCCATGGCTCACAATCCAGAGACGTCAGTGGCTGGATGAAAGATGCAAGAGTCTGTCTGGTTCCCCGAAACTCAGCTTTTATGCACACACACTGATTACAAGCAAACAGGTCACAGGTGAGGATGTTACCTTTAGTAGCCATTCAAACCCATTTGTGTCATATTCTGTGCCAAAATTACCAGGGTATGTGAACTTTTGATCAGGGTCATTTGGATGTTTTGATTTGTCATTATGATTTATAAAGAGAAAACACAGTAATTTGACAATAAATGGCTTCACCCAACCACTAACTATGAGTGGAGAAAAGGTTTTAGTGTTATCATTCATATTCTCTGAAAAAAGGCCAAGAAAGCAAAAATTCTGCCTGGGTATGTAAACTTTTGAGCACAACTGTACATCTGAGGAGACATGGGGATGTGGTATAATCATCACAGGAGACATGGGGCTGCAATATAGTCATAGCAGGAGATATGGAGCTGCGGTATAGTCATCACAG
The DNA here is from genome assembly GCF_032444005.1 of Ranitomeya imitator. Taxonomy (NCBI): domain Eukaryota; kingdom Metazoa; phylum Chordata; class Amphibia; order Anura; family Dendrobatidae; genus Ranitomeya; species Ranitomeya imitator. The sequence continues at coordinate 412,175,628 of NC_091285.1, forward strand.
GATGCGGCTGCAGTATATATACAGCGGGTACAGAAAGTATTCAGACCCCTTTACATTTTTCACTCTTTGTTTCAATGTAGGCATTTGGTAAATTCTTTTTTTTCTCATTAATGTACACTCTGCACCCCATCTTGACTGGAAAAAAACCGAAATGTAGAAATTTTTGCAAATTTATTAAAAATGAAAAACTTAAATATCTCATGGTTATAAGTATTCATACCCTTTGCTCTGTATTGAGTAGAAGCATCCTTTTTAGTTAGTACAGCCATGAGTCTTCTTGGGAATGATGAAACAAGTTTTTCACAACTGGATTAGGGGATCCTCTGCTATTCTTCATTGCAGATCCTCTCTAGTTCCGTCAGGTTGGATGGTGAACATTGGTGGACAGCCATTTTCACGTCTCTCCAGAGATGCTCAATTGGGTTTAGGTCAGGGCTCTGGCTGGGCCAGTCAAGAATGGTCACAGAGTTGTTCAAAAGCCACTCCTTTGTTATTTAAGCTGTGTGCTTAGGGTCATTATCTTGTTGGAAGGTGAACCTTCAGCCAAATCTGAGGACAATAGGACTCTGGAAGAAGTTCTCATCCAGGATATCTTTGTACTTGGCCTCATTCATATTTCCTTCAGTGACAACCATTCGTCCTGTCCCTGCAGCTGAAAAACACCCCCATAGCATGATGCTGCCACCACCATGCTTCACTGTTGGGATTGTATTGGGCAGGTGATGAGCAGTGCCTGTTTTTTTCCACACATATCGCTTAAAGTTATCACCAAAAAAATCTATCTTTGTCTCATAAGACCAGAGAATCTTATTTCTCATAGTCTGGGAGTCCTTCATGTGTTTTTTAGCAAACTCTGTTTGGTTTCATATGTCTTGCACTGAGGAGAGGCTTCCGTCGGACCACTCTGCCATAAAGGCCCGATTGGTTTCTGGTGGTCCCAAACTTCTTCCTTTTGAGATTATGGAGGCCACTGTGCTCTTAAGAACCTTGAGTACTGCAGAAATTCTTTTGTAACCTTGGCCAGATCTGTGCCTTGCCACAATTCTGTCTCTGAGCTCATTGGCCAGGTCCTTTGACCTCATGATTCTCTTTTGGTCTGACATGCACTATGAGCTGTGAGCTCTCACATAGACTTGTGTATGCCTTTCCAAATCAAGTCCTATCAATTTAATTAAACAGAGCTGGACTCCAATGAAGGAGTAGAACCATCTCAAGGAGGATCACAAGGAAATGGACAGCATGTGACTTAAATATGAGTGTTGAGCAAAGTGTCTGAATACTTATTGTTAGGGCTAGCGGAACGCACCAAGTAAATATAGATGTTTTTATTGTTATTGGTGCGTTCGCAGCCCGGGGTCCCCTGTGCAGGAGAACCTGCTGCTAGCAAACGGCGGCACTATATGGCGGTATGGACTAACTCAGTTAATTCACCGAGTAGCAATGAAAGCAAAGCACTGTGCCCTGTTAGACTTCACAGAGGCACAGGCTAACAGAAGAAGCAAGGATGCTTCCGACCTTGAGCATCCTTTTGGAAGAGGACTGCTCCAGCAACAACAGATGAGGCATCCACCTCCATGATAAATGGCTTATCTACATCGTAGATGTAGATGTGGAGTTAAAGGCCTTGGAGACCTCCTCAGACCACAATTTGGGACTTGCCCCCTTCTTGGTGAGGGCAACCAAGGGAGCTACCAAAGTTGAGAAGTGCGGAATGAACTGGCGATAATAATTAATGAACCCCATAAAGCGCTGCACCGCTTTAAGAGAATGGGGTTCCTGCCAATCCATCACAGCCTGTAGTTTGGCAGGATCCATAGCCAAGCCCTGGGTGGAGATGATATAGCCTAGGAAAGGTAAGGACTCCTGCTCGAACATACACTTCTCCAACTTGGCATAGAGGGAGTTTGCCCATAGGAGGTCGAAGACTTTGCAAACATCTCTCTGGTGGGAGTCTATATCTGGAGAGTAGATGAGAATATCATCCAGATAGACTACGACCGAGGTGGAGAGCATATCCCGGAAGATGACATTCACAAAGTCTTGGAAAACGGTGGGGCATTACAGAGCCCGAAGGGCATCACCAGATATTCATAGGGCCCATCCCTAGTGTTAAAAGCCGTCTTCCATTCGTCCCTCTCACGGATGCAAATCAGGTTGTAAGCACCCAGCAGATCTAATTTAGTAAATACCCTTGCTCCCCAAAGTCTATCGAAGAGCTCAGATATCAAAGGCAAAGGATACTTATTCTTAACGGTGATGGCGTTAAGACCCCTGTAGTCTATGCATGGACGCAATTCCCCATTCTTCTTCTGCACGAAGAAGAACCCTGCCCCAGCGGGTGACACTGACTTCCTAATGAATCCTCTTGCCAGATTTTCCTGGATGTACTGTGACATTGACTCCGTCTCCAGGAGATATAACGGATAGACTCGACCCCAGGGAGTCTCAGCACCGGGCAAGAGATCAATAGGACAGTCATAGGGGCAATGGGGCAGAAGGGTCTCCGCCGCCTTTTTGGAGAACACGTCTGCATAAGACCAATATTGCTTGGGGAGAGAGGATAGATCTGCGGGTACCTCTGTAGTAGCAACCTGAACGCACTCCCTCTGACACCTACCCCCACAAGATTCACCCCATCCCAGAATTCTGCCTGAGGACCACTCGATATGAGGAGAGTGGTACCGTAGCCAAGGAATCCCCAACAGGACCTCATCAATTCCCTCAGGAATGACGAGCAGAGATATAATCTCCTGATGGGATGGCGACATGGACAGAGTAAAAGGGATGGTCTGGTGTGTTATCTGTGAGGGCAGTGTCGACCCATTCACCACTCGTACCGTTACTGGTTGAGCTGGCATAACCAGAGGTATTGCGTGATGTTGGGCGAAGGCAGAAGACATAAAATTGCCCTCCGCCCCAGAATCCACGCAGAGCTCTACCGGGTGGGAGGATGAGCCTATAATAATTGTCTCCTTAACCCCTCTGTGACCTTATACGTACTATCCCGTCGAGGTGCCCTGGGCTTATCTGACCCTGGACGGGATAGTACGTCATAGCGATCGGCAGCGCTCACGGGGGGAGCGCCGCCGATCGCTGCAGGGTGTCAGCTGCTTATCGCAGCTGACATCCGGCACTATGTGCCAGGAGCGGTCACAAACCGCCCCCGGCACATTAACCCCCCGCACACCGCGATCAAAGATGATCGCGATGTGGCGGCGGTACAGGGAAGCACCGCGCAGGGAGGGGGCTCCCTGCGGGCTTCCCTGAGCCCCCCGCAGCAACGCGATGTGATCGCGTTGCTGCGAGGGTCTTACCTCCCTCCCTGCCTGCTGCAGCCCCAGATCCAAGATGGCCGCGGATCCGGGTCCGGGCTTAGAGCAGGCACTGTGAAGCCTGCAGTGCTCTTAGGCAGATCAGTGATCTGACAGAGTGCTGTGCAAACTGTCAGATCACTGATCCATGATGTCCCCCCCTGGGACAAAGTAAAAAAGTAATAAAAATTTTTTTCCAAATGTGTAAAAAAATAAATAAAAAAAAATATTCCTAAATAATGAAAAAAAAAAAAATATTATTCCCATAAATACATTTCTTCATCTAAATAAAAAAAAAAACAATAAAAGTGCACATATTTAGTATCGCCGCGTCCGTAACGACCCGACCTATAAAACTGGCCCACTAGTTAACCCCTTCAGTAAACACCGTAAGAAAAAAAAAAAAAAACGAGGCAAAAAACAACGCTTTATTATCATACCGCCGAACAAAAAGTGGAATAACACGCGATCAAAAAGACAGATATAACTAACCATGGTACCGCTGAAAACGTCATCTTGTCCCACAAAAAACGAGCCGCCATACAGCATAATCAGCAAAAAAATAAAAAAGTTATAGTCCTCAGAATAAAGCGATGCAAAAATAATTATTTTTTCTGTAAAATAGTTTTTATCGTATAAAAGCGCCAAAACATAAAAAAATGATATAAATGAGGTGTCGCTGTAATCGTACTGACCCGAAGAATAAAATTGCTTTATCAAATTTACCAAACGCGGAACGGTATAAACGCCTCCCCCAAAGAAATTCATGAATAGCTGGTTTTTGGTCATTCTTCCTCACAAAAATCGGAATAAAAAGCGATCAAAAAATGTCACGTGCCCGAAAATGTTACCAATAAAAACGTCAACTCGTCCCGCAAAAAAACAAAGACCTCACATGACTCTGTGGACCAAAATATGGAAAAATTATAGCTCTCAAAATGTGGTAACGCAAAAAATATTTTTTGCAATAAAAAGCGTCTTTCAGTGTGTGACGGCTGCCAATCATAAAAATCCGCTAAAAAACTCGCTTTAAAAGTAAATCAAACCCCCCTTCATCACCCCCTTAGTTATGGAAAAATAAAAAAAAATGTATTTATTTCCATTTTCCCATTAGGGCTAGGGTTAGGGTTAGGATTAGGACTAGGGCTAAGGTTAGGGCTAGGGTTAGGGCTAGGGTTAGGGCTAGGGTTAGGGTTAGGGTTAGGGCTAGGGTTAGGGCTAGGGTTAGGGTTAGGGCTAGAGTTAGCTCTAGGGCTAGGATTAGGGCTAGGGATAGGGTTAGGGCTAGGGTTAGGGTTAGGGTTAGGGCTAGGGTTGGGGCTAAAGTTAGGGTTAGGGTTTAGATTACATTTACAGTTGGGAATAGGGTTGGGATTAGGGTTAGGGGTGTGTCAGGGTTAGAGGTGTGGTTAGGGTTACCATTGGAATTAGGGTTAGGGGTGTGTTTGGATTAGGGTTTCAGTTATAATTGGGGGGTTTCCACTATTTAGGCACATCAGGGGCTCTCCAAACACGACATGGCGTCCGATCTCAATTCCAGCCAATTCTGCGTTGAAAAAGTAAAACAGTGCTCCTTCCCTTCTAAGCTCTCCCGTGTGCCCAAACAGGGGTTTACCCCAACATATGGGGTATCAGCGTACTCAGGACAAATAGGACAACAACTTTTGGGGTCCAATTTCTCCTGTTACCCTTGGGAAAATACAAAATGGGGGCTAAAAAAAATTTTTGTGGGAAAACAAAAATATTTTTTATTTTCACGGCTCTGCGTTATAAACTGTAGTGAAACACTTGGGGGTTCAAAGTTCTCACAACACATCTAGATAAGTTCACTGAGGGGTCTAGTTTCCAATATGGGGTCACTTGTGGGGGGTTTCTACTGTTTAGGTACATTAGGGGCTCTGCAAACGCAATGTGACGCCTGCAGACCAATCCATCTAAGTCTGTATTCCAAATGATGCTCCTTCCCTTCCGAGCCCTCCCATGCGCCCAAACGGTGGTTCCCCCCCACATATCAGGTATCAGCTTACTCAGGACAAATTGGACAACAACATTAAGGGTCCAATTTCTCCTGCTACTCTTGGAAAAATACAAAACTGGGGGCTAAAATATAATTTTTGTGGAAAAAAATATTTTTTATTTTCACGGCTCTGCGTTATAAACTGTAGTGAAGCACTTGGTGGGTCAAAGTGCTCACCACACCTCTAGATAAGTTCCTTAGGAGGTCTACTTTCCAAAATGGTGTCACTTGTGGGGGGTTTCAATGTTTAGGCACATCAGTGGCTCTCCAAACGCAACATGGCGTCCCATCTCAATTCCTGTCAATTTTGCATTGAAAAGTCAAACGGCGCTCCTACCCTTCCGAGCTCTCCCATGTGCCCAAACAGTGGTTTACTGTCACATATGGGGTATCAGCGTACTCAGGACAAATGGTACAACAACTTTTGGGGTCCATTTTCTCCTGTTACCCTTGGTAAAATAAAACAAATTGGAGCTGAAGTAAATTTTTTGTGAAAAAAAGTTAAATGTTCATTTTTATTTAAACATTCCAAAAATTCCTATTAAACACCTGAAGGGTTAATAAACTTCTTGAATGTGGTTTTGAGCACCTTGAGGGGTGCAGTTTTTAGAATGGTGTTATACTTGGGGATTTTCTTTCATATAGACCCCTCAAAATGACTTCAAATGAGATGTGGTCCCTAAAAAAAAAAATGGTGTTGTAAAAATGAGAACTTTTAACCCTTATAACTCCCTAACAAAAAAAAAATTTGGTTCCAAAATTATGCTGATGTAAAGTAGACATGTGGGAAATGTTACTTATTAAGTATTTTGTGTGACATATCTCTGTGATTTAATTGCATAAAAATTCAAAGTTTGAAAATTGCGAAATTTTCAAAATTTTCGCCAAATTTCCGTTTTTTTCACAAATAAACGCAGGTACTATCAAATAAATTTTACCACTATCATGAAGTACAATATGTCACGAGAAAACATTGTCAGAATCACCAGGATCCGTTGAAGCATTCCAGAGTTATAACCTCATAAAGGGACAGAGGTCAGAATTGTAAAAATTGGCCTGGTCATTGACGTGCAAACCACCCTTGGGGGTAAAGGGGTTAAAGGACAATTTGGAGGCAAATGTCGCCATGTCTAGTGTACCTCCACCTACTACCACTAGATGCTGACGTTTCCTCGACCGCTGGGGACATCTGGTGGCAAGATGTCCTGACTGATGGCAAACATGACAGACCTTGAGTGCACAAGCGGTCCGAGACTTAGATCCCGCTCGTGACACTTCCATGGCCTCATGTGACTCAGGAACCAGGACCGGAGATTCCAGAGGTTTGGCGAAGGTAGGAGCCAGCCAAAACCTCTGCCTACACTGGGCTCGCTCTAACTTCCGCTAGTTAAAACGGAGGTCAATACGAGTAGAGACAGTTATTAACTCCTCCAGTGTGGCAGGAATCTCCCTAGTGGCCAGAGTGTCCTTCACGTGATCAGCCAGCCCCCTCCAAAATATGGGGATAAGGGCTTTATCCGACCACTCCAGCTCAGAAGCTAAAGTGCTGAAGTGGATGGCAAAATGGCTGACCAAGGACTCACCCTGAGTTAATGCCAGCAGTTGGAGCGCCGTATCATGGGTGACTTGAGGTCCTAAAAAGACCTGTTTCAGAGTGCTCAGGAACAGCGGAGCACTCTGCACCACATGATCGCCACGCTCCCACAGCGGCGTAGCCCATTCCATCGCCCTGTCCGACAAGAGAGACACAATAAATCCCACCTTAGCCCGCTCTGTGGGAAAACGTGCAGCCAGGAGCTCGAGGTGAATAGAGCACTGGCTCACGAATCCTCTGCAAGATTTGCTATCTCCAGAAAATTTTTCTGGCAGCAGGAGGCAAGATAATGTCGGAACAGGGGTGGCAGTGGACAAGGTTGCTGCAGCCAAGCTAGCAGCCTGTACAGCAACTGCAGTAACATCCACAGCTGAGGTTGAGCTCTCGAGAGCCGCCAACCTACCCTCCAGCTGCTGGATATACCGCAAGGATTGCTGAATGTCCGCCATTTACTAGCCAGACCCTGGCGCTAGTATTCTGTTAGGGCTAGCGGAACGCACCGAGTAAATATAGATGTTTTTATTGTTATTGGTGCGTTCACAGCCCGGGGTCCACCGTGCAGGAGAACCTGCTGCTAGCAAACAGCGGCACTATATGGCGGTATGGACTAACTCAGTTAATTCACCGAGTAGCCGTGAAAGCAAAGCACTGTGCCCTGTTAGACTTCACAGAGGCACAGGCTGACTGCCCAAACAGAGAGCAGTCAGTGGTCACGCATGCACACAAAACTCCTCGCCGGAGGTGCCAGCATTCTAGGGGCTTATTTCAGCCGGGTCCCTGAATACATACACATACAAACTCCTCGCCGGAGGTGCCAGCATTCTAGGGGCTTATTTCAGCCGGGTCCCTGAACACACTCTTACGTGACCACACTGACGCAAAGCACATAACATGGAACAATACTAGCGCATGGCCGTGCGGCCATGCGAGTCTTAAATAGTTGCAGCACATGCAGGACCTTCCTAGAAGGACCAATGAGAGGCTACCACAAAGCCAGAGCACCTACAGGACCTTCCTGAAAGGACCAATGGACTTAGCTGCAGTATCTGACCATGTGACCCTCGATCTCCACTGAGAGATCTTACTCTGGGCATGCTCAGAACGAGAAAAGCAGGACTTAGTCCCAGAAGCGTCTGCTCGCCGCTGCCCAGCACTGGCTTCAATGGCAGAAGCAGGAAAAGCAGCAGTAACTCTTTGTACGGAGTGAGACTGAGCAAGACGCTGGGACTGACGTCTCCGCTGAGCAGGCTCCACTGCAGCAGGAGAAGAATGGGAGACCGCAGCGGAGATGGCCCGAGATTCTCCCTGTGCAGAGGTGGGAACTCGTCCCCTAACACTTATGACCATGTGATATTTCAGTTTTTCTTTTTCAATAAATTTGCAAAAATGTCTACATTTCTGTTTTTTTCAGCCAAGATGGGGTGCAGAGTGTACATTAATGTGAAAAAATTAACTTTTTTGAATTTACCAAATGACTGCAATGAATCAAAGAGGGAAAAATTTAAAGGAGTCTTAATACTTTCTGTACTCACTATACATCACAGGAGACATAAGGCTGTGGTACAGACATCACAGGAGACATGGAGCTGCGGTATAGTAATCACGGAAGACATATGGAATATGGATGCAGTATAAACAGATATGAGGCTGAGGTATAGTCATCACAGGAGATGCTGGGTCTGCAGTATATATATCACAGGAGACATGGGGCTGTGGCATAGATATCACAGGAAACATTGGGCTGCAGTATATACATCACATCACTTGGGATCTGGTATAAACTTCAAAGTAGATGCTGGGGCTGTGGTGTAGTCATCTCAGGAGATGCTGCTGATGCTGCTTTCTACTGTGGGACAGGAGCGCATCGCATGCTAACTCTGCCTACAAAGTATGTCCTCATGTTGGCACTGACCAGCGTAAGGATGTAATATTCCGTTGCACACGCCAATGCACCGTAGCATTCAGTAGTGAACGCTGCTTGTGCGCTGAGTAAGAGGAAATTAAAGGACCAGAAGCCGTCAAAACGTAGCTGCCAGCCCAAGCACTGCAGCCCCAGAGAATCTGCCGGAAAAAAGGTCATCGCGAACCGCAAAAAAGTTCCGTTGGCTGGAGGTTCCCCACCCCTGCCCTAAGAGGACGAACAACTAAGGTAAACAATATAAAATAAAATTTTATATATATATGTATATATATATATATATATATATATATATATATATATCAATCAAACAATTCGAAGCACCCCCCTTTTCCACAAATATCAAATATGTTTATTTTTTACATTTGTTTATTGTGATCACTATATCCAAAAAGTCACATTTATCAAAATAAAATTTATCAAGCTGATTGATAAAGGCCATAGTGAAAAAAAATCAAAACACCAGAATTGAAACACTCATACTGACCTGAACAATCATGTTTCCAGATAGTTTCTAATGTAAAATGAACGCACTAAAAAAAAACCTAAAGAATACATGGTGGAATTGCGTTTTTTCACCACTTCACCACACTTGAAATTGTTTTGCCATTTTCCCTTACGCTATATGGTAAAATAAATTGTGTCACCCAAAACTTCATCTTCTCTAGCAAAAAAACAAGTTATGTCAGTGCAAAAATAAAAAAGTAATAGTTAATAATGGAGGAAAAAATGAAAATGCAAAAGCGAAAATTGTCTGTGCAGTGAAGGAGTTAATATAATATATGTTCTTGAATATGGTAATTTCTGTATTACATCATTCTGTATATTATGCTCTACATCTCGAAAGTCCAATCGTATAATTGTAACCTCCAAATACTTACTACTAACCAAATCCCCCATGTGTGTCACAGAGAAAAGAGAGGCAAAAACAAAATATCACACTATTAAAATCCAATAATTTATTTCACATATATATTTTAAAATAAAACAAGGGAATTTCACAATATAGCTGAGGGTAAAATAGAGAACATGGACTTTGAGCAATGGAACATACCGTATATAATTAATGCTGTATTGCACCTAATCAGTTTTAATGCTTAGCCAACAATACTTTTATAAAATGCCCAGTGCAATAAATCATTGTTATGTTAACTGTGTGCAGCATCATATAAGGCAGGGGCGGACACAGACTGCAGAGGGCCCCTGTGCAAGAAATCTTCCCGGGGCCCCCCCCATAGCGCAACAAAGTTATGTAAACATATAGGCAGGGGTGGGATTCAAATTTTTAACAACAGGTTCTGTGTTTGTGTGTAGGAAAACCACACCCATTTTGTAAGCCACACCCATTTACACACACCTTTTCCTCAAACATATACAAGTAGGGGTGCAGTTAAACCATACCTCCCAACTTTTGAAGAGGGGAAAGAGGGATAAAGTTTGCAGTGGCAAATTTTAAGCCACACCTCTTACCACACCCATTTCACAACTAGTCACACCCAATCCACATCCGAACCACAGCCATTTAGCATTGCTGATCACACTGTTTCATAAACAGTAATTATAAACAAAAAAATATGGCCACACAGTGCCCCATATTGTATAATGGCCACACATGATGCTCCATACTGTATAATGGCCACACATGATGCTCCATACTGTATAATGGCCACACATGATGCTCCATACTGTATAATGGCCACACATGATGCTCCATACTGTATATTGGCCGCACATGATGCTCCATACTGTATAATGACCGCACATGATGCTCCATACTGTATAATGGCCACACATGATGCTCCATACTGTATAATGGCCACACATGATGCTCCATACTGTATAATGGCCACACATGATGCTCCATACTGTATATTGGCCGCACATGATGCTCCATACTGTATAATGACCGCACATGATGCTCCATACTGTATAATGGCCACACATGATGCTCCATACTGTATAATGGCCACACATGATGCTCCATACTGTATAATGGCCACACAGTGCTCCATACTGTTTAATGACCACACATGATGCTCCATACTGTATAATGGCCACACATGATGCTCCATACTGTATGATGGCCACACATGATGCTACATACTGTATAATGGCCACACATGATGCTACATGATGCTACATACTGTATAATGGCCACACATGATGCTGCATACTGTATAATGGCCACACATATTTACTCCTACACACGCGGCTCTGCTCCGTACACCTCACATACACAGCTCCGCTCTGTACACCTCATACACACACGGCTCCGCTCCGTACACCTCATACACACACATGGCTCCGCTTCGGACACCTTATACACACACGGCTTCGCTCCGTACACCTCATACGCATACACGGCTCCGCTCCGTACACTCATACGTACACATGGCTCCGCTTCGTACACCTCATACACACACACGGCTTCCCTCCGTACACCTCATACACACACACGGCTCCGCTCCGTACACCTCATACACACACACGGCTTCCCTCCGTACATCTCATACACACACATGGCTCTGCTCCATACACCTCATACACACACACGGCTCTGCTCCGTACATCTCATACACACACATGGCTCTGCTCCGTACACCTCATACACACACGGCTCTGCTCCGTACACCTCATACACACACGGCTCCGCTCCGTACACCTCATACACACACACGACTCCGCTCCGTACACCTCATACGCACACATGGCTACGCTCCGTACACTCATACGCACACACGGCTCCGCTTCGTACACCTCAGGCTTCCGTCACACTAGCAGTATTTGGTCAGTATTTTACATCAGTATTTGTAAGCCAAAGCCAGGAGTGGGTGATAAATGCAGAAGTGGTGCATATGTTTCTATTATACTTTTCCTCTATTTGTTCCACTCCTGGTTTTGGCTTACAAATACTGCTAGTGTGATGGCAGCCTCATACACACACGGCTCCGCTCCATACACCTCATACACACACACGGCTCCGCTCCGTACACCTCATTCACACACAAGGTTCCGCTCCGCACACCTCATACACACACGCGGCTCCACTCCGTACACCTCATACACACACACGGCTCCGCTCCGTACACCTCGTACACACACACGGCTCTGCTCCGTACACCTCATACACACACACACGGCTCCGCTCCGTACACCTCATACACACACACGGCTCCGCTCCGTACACTGTTGTGAATTCTGTGGCTGAATTCACTCCTGTGGTCACAAGTGGTACTGCAGCTTCTGAGCTTCCTCCCTCAGGTGTTCTGGTGAGCTCGTTTACTGCTTCATTACTTAACTCCGCCTGATGCTGCTATCCTTGCTCCTTGTCAATGTTTCAGTGTTGGATCTGAGCTTCTCCTGATTGTTCCTGTGACCTGCTGCTCTGTATAGCTAAGTGCTTTTTGCTTTTTTGGTGCTTTTTTTCTGTCCAGCTTGTCTTTTGTTTTGCTGGAAGCTCTGAGACGCAAAGGGTGTACCGCCGTGCCGTTAGTTCGGCACGGTGGTTTTTTTTTGCCCCCTTTGCGTGGTTTTGCTTTAGGGTTTTTTGTAGACTGCAAAGTTCGCTTTACTGTCCTCGCTCTGTCCTAGAATATCGGGCCCCACTTTGCTGAATCTATTTCATCCCTATGTTTTGTCTTTTCATCTTACTCACAGTCATTATATGTGGGGGGCTGCCTTTTCCTTTGGGGAATTTCTCTGGGGCAAGTCAGGCCTATTTTTCTATCTTCAGGCTAGCTAGTTTCTTAGGCTGTGCCGAGATGCCTAGGTAGTTGTTAGGCGCAATCCACAGCCGCTTTTAGTTGTGTTTAGGATAGGATCAGGTGTGCAGTCTACAGAGTTTCCACGTCTCAGAGCTCGTTCTTGTATTTTTGGGTATTTGTCAGATCACTGTGTGCGCTCTGATCGCTAAGCACACTGTGTTTCTGGATTGCCTTCATAACACCTGTCATTAGCAAACATAACAGTACAAGGAGCCTAACTAATGATTCTCAATAGAGGGAAAGAAAAAGTTCTGACATCATTTTTTTTTTTTTTCTGCTCTGTGTTCACTTTTTTTTTTTTCCCTAGACATTTGGGTGATTCTGGACACAGGTGTGGACATGGATATTCAGGGTCTGTGTTCTTCAATGGATAATCTCGTTATAAATGTACAAAAAATTCAAGATACTATTGATCAGAAATCTATGTTAGAACCAAGAATTCCTATTCCTGATTTGTTTTTTGGAGATAGAACTAAGTTTCTAAGTTTCAAAAATAATTGTAAGCTATTTCTGGCCTTGAAACCTCATTCTTCTGGTAATCCTATTCAACAGGTTTTGATTATTATTTCTTTTTTGCGCGGCGACCCTCATGACTGGGCATTTTCTCTTGCGCCAGGAGACCCTGCATTGAGTAGTGTCGATGCGTTTTTCCTGGCGCTCGGATTGCTGTATGATGAGCCTAATTCAGTGGATCAGGCTGAGAAAAATTTGCTGGCTTTGTGTCAGGGTCAGGATGAGATAGAAGTATATTGTCAGAAATTTAGGAAATGGTCAGTACTCACTCAGTGGAATGAATCTGCGCTGGCAGCTTTGTTCAGAAAGGGTCTCTCTGAGGCTCTTAAGGATGTCATGGTGGGATTTCCTATGCCTGCTGGTTTGAATGAGTCTTTGTCTTTGGCCATTCAGATCGGTCGACGCTTGCGCGAGCGTAAATCTGTGCACCATTTGGCGGTACTGCCTGAGGTTAAACCTGAGCCTATGCAGTGCGATAGGACTATGACTAGAGTTGAACGGCAGGAATACAGACGTCTGAATGGTCTGTGTTTCTACTGTGGTGATTCCACTCATGCTATTTCTGATTGTCCTAAGCGCACTAAGCGGTCCGCTAGGTCTGCCGTCATTGGTACTGTACAGTCCAAATTCCTTCTGTCCATTACCTTGATATGCTCTTTGTCGTCGTTTTCTGTCATGGCGTTTGTGGTTTCGGGCGCTGCCCTGAATCTGATGGATTTGGATTATGCTAAACGTTGTGGGTTTTTCTTGGAGCCTTTGCGGTGTCCTATTCCATTGAGAGGAATTGATGCTACACCTTTGGCCAAGAATAAACCTCAATACTGGGCCCAGCTGACCATGTGCATGGCTCCTGCACATCAGGAAGTTATTCGCTTTCTGGTGTTGCATAATCTGCATGATGTGGTCGTGTTGGGGTTGCCATGGCTACAAACCCATAATCCAGTATTGGATTGGAATTCCATGTCGGTATCCAGCTGGGGTTGTCAGGGGGTACATGGTGATGTTCCATTTTTGTCGATTTCGTCATCCACCCCTTCTGAGGTCCCAGAGTTCTTGTCTGATTATCAGGATGTATTTGAAGAGCCCAAGTCCGATGCTCTACCTCCGCATAGGGATTGTGATTGTGCTATCAATTTGATTCCTGGTAGTAAATTCCCTAAAGGTCGATTATTTAATTTATCCGTGCCCGAACACGCCGCTATGCGCAGTTATGTGAAGGAATCCCTGGAGAATGGACATATTCGCCCATCGTCATCACCACTGGGAGCAGGATTCTTCTTTGTAGCCAAGAAGGATGGTTCGCTGAGACCGTGTATTGATTACCGCCTTCTTAATAAGATCACTGTTAAATTTCAGTATCCCTTGCCATTGTTATCTGACTTGTTTGCTCGGATTAAGGGGGCTAGTTGGTTCACTAAGATAGATCTTCGTGGTGCGTATAATCTGGTGAGAATCAGGCAAGGAGATGAATGGAAAACTGCATTCAATATGCCCGAGGGTCATTTTGAGTATCTAGTGATGCCGTTCGGACTTGCCAATGCTCCATCTGTGTTTCAGTCTTTTATGCATGACATCTTCCGTGAGTATCTGGATAAATTCCTGATTGTTTACTTGGATGACATTTTGATCTTCTCAGATGATTGGGAGTCTCATGTGAAGCAGGTCAGAATGGTTTTTCAGGTCCTGCGTGCTAACTCTTTGTTTGTGAAGGGATCAAAGTGTCTCTTCGGTGTGCAGAAAGTTTCATTTTTGGGGTTCATCTTTACCCCTTCTACTATCGAGATGGATCCAGTTAAGGTCCAAGCCATCCAGGATTGGATTCAGCCGACATCTCTGAAAAGTCTGCAAAAGTTCCTGGGCTTTGCTAATTTTTATCGTCGCTTCATTTGTAATTTTTCTAGCATTGCCAAACCATTGACCGATTTGACCAAGAAGGGTGCTGATTTGGTTAATTGGTCTTCTGCTGCTGTGGAAGCTTTTCAGGAGTTGAAGCGTCGTTTTTGTTCTGCCCCTGTGTTGTGTCAGCCAGATGTTTCTCTTCCGTTCCAGGTCGAGGTTGATGCTTCTGAGATTGGAGCAGGGGCGGTTTTGTCACAGAGAGGTTCTGATTGCTCAGTGATGAAACCATGTGCTTTCTTTTCCAGGAAGTTTTCGCCCGCTGAGCGTAATTATGATGTGGGCAATCGAGAGTTGCTGGCCATGAAGTGGGCATTCGAGGAGTGGCGTCATTGGCTTGAAGGAGCTAAGCATCGCGTGGTGGTATTGACTGATCATAAGAACTTGACTTATCTCGAGTCTGCCAAGCGCTTGAATCCTAGACAGGCCCGTTGGTCGTTATTTTTTGCCCGCTTTGACTTTGTGATTTCGCACCTTCCGGGCTCTAAAAATGTGAAGGCGGATGCTCTGTCTAGGAGTTTTGTGCCCGACTCTCCGGGTTTATCTGAGCCAGCGGGTATCCTCAAGGAAGGAGTCATTGTGTCTGCCATCTCCCCTGATTTGCGGCGGGTGCTGCAAAAATTTCAGGCGAATAAACCTGATCGTTGTCCAGCAGAGAAACTGTTCGTCCCTGATAGGTGGACTAATAAACTTATCTCTGAACTTCATTGTTCGGTGTTGGCTGGTCATCCTGGAATCTTTGGTACCAGAGAGTTAGTGGCTAGATCCTTCTGGTGGCCATCTCTGTCACGGGATGTACGTACTTTTGTGCAGTCCTGTGGGATTTGTGCTAGGGCTAAGCCCTGCTGTTCTCGTGCCAGTGGGTTGCTTTTGCCCTTGCCGGTCCCAAAGAGGCCTTGGACACATATTTCGATGGATTTCATTTCTGACCTTCCCGTTTCTCAAAAGATGTCAGTCATTTGGGTTGTCTGTGATCGCTTTTCTAAAATGGTCCATCTGGTGCCCTTGGCTAAATTGCCTTCCTCCTCTGATTTGGTACCTTTGTTCTTTCAGCATGTGGTTCGGTTGCATGGCATTCCTGAGAATATTGTTTCTGACAGAGGTTCCCAGTTTGTTTCAAGGTTTTGGCGAGCCTTTTGTGGTAGGATGGGCATTGACCTATCCTTTTCCTCGGCTTTCCATCCTCAGACTAATGGCCAGACCGAACGAACCAATCAGACCTTGGAAACATATCTGAGATGTTTTGTTTCTGCAGACCAGGATGATTGGGTGTCCTTTTTGCCGTTGGCTGAGTTCGCCCTTAATAATCGGGCCAGCTCGGCTACCTTGGTTTCTCCATTTTTTTGCAATTCTGGGTTCCATCCTCGTTTCTCTTCAGGACAGGTTGAGTCTTCGGACTGTCCTGGTGTGGATTCTGTGGTGGATAGGTTGCAGCAGATCTGGACTCAGGTAGTGGACAATTTGATCTTGTCCCAGGAGAAAGCTCAACTTTTCGCTAATCGCAGACGCCGTGTGGGTCCCCGACTTCGTGTTGGGGATCTGGTTTGGTTATCTTCTCGTCATATTCCTATGAAGGTTTCCTCTCCTAAATTTAAACCTCGTTTTATTGGTCCGTATAGGATTTCTGAGGTTCTCAATCCTCTGTCTTTTCGTTTGACCCTCCCAGACTCCTTTTCCATACATAATGTATTCCATAGGTCGTTGTTGCGGAGATACGTGGCACCTATGGTTCCATCTGTTGAGCCTCCTGCCCCGGTTTTGGTGGAGGGGGAATTGGAGTATATTGTGGAGAAGATTTTGGATTCTCGTGTTTCTAGACGGAAACTCCAGTATCTGGTTAAATGGAAGGGTTATGCTCAGGAAGATAATTCCTGGGTTTTTGCCTCTGATGTTCATGCTTCCGATCTTGTTCGTGCCCTTCATGCGGCTCATCCTGGTCGGCCTGGGGGCTCTGGTGAGGGTTCGGTGACCCCTCCTCAAGGGGGGGGGTACTGTTGTGAATTCTGTGGCTGAATTCACTCCTGTGGTCACAAGTGGTACTGCAGCTTCTGAGCTTCCTCCCTCAGGTGTTCTGGTGAGCTCGTTAACTGCTTCATTACTTAACTCCGCCTGATGCTGCTATCCTTGCTCCTTGTCAATGTTTCAGTGTTGGATCTGAGCTTCTCCTGATTGTTCCTGTGACCTGCTGCTCTGTATAGCTAAGTGCTTTTTGCTTTTTTGTTGCTTTTTTTCTGTCCAGCTTGTCTTTTGTTTTGCTGGAAGCTCTGAGACGCAAAGGGTGTACCGCCGTGCCGTTAGTTCGGCACGGTGGGTTTTTTTTGCCCCCTTTGCGTGGTTTTGCTTTAGGGATTTTTGTAGACTGCAAAGTTCGCTTTACTGTCCTCGCTCTGTCCTAGAATATCGGGCCCCACTTTGCTGAATCTATTTCATCCCTACGTTTTGTCTTTTCATCTTACTCACAGTCATTATATGTGGGGGGCTGCCTTTTCCTTTGGGGAATTTCTCTGGGGCAAGTCAGGCCTATTTTTCTATCTTCAGGCTAGCTAGTTTCTTAGGCTGTGCCGAGTTGCCTAGGTAGTTGTTAGGCGCAATCCACAGCCGCTTTTAGTTGTGTTTAGGATAGGATCAGGTGTGCAGTCTACAGAGTTTCCACGTCTCAGAGCTCGTTCTTGTATTTTTGGGTATTTGTCAGATCACTGTGTGCGCTCTGATCGCTAAGCACACTGTGTTTCTGGATTGCTTTCATAACACCTGTCATTAGCAAACATAACAGTACACCTCGTACACACACACGGCTCCGCTCTGTACACCTGATACACACACGGCTCCACTCTGTACACCTCGTACACACACACACGGCTCTGCTACATCCACACTGTAAACAACTCCTGACATTACACATAAGCTTACCGTCTAGCACCATGACAGCACAGCAGAGTCCTGCAATACACAGAGGCCCATGATCATGTGAGTCCTGACTCCTCCCCTCCTGTGACCTCATCACAGGTCCTGATCAAGCTTCAGTGACTCCTCTCTTCCTGGTCCAGCGTCTGCTACCTGTCACCTCACTGCAGACCACAGCAGTGACAGCCGGCTGGGCAGCAGCATAATATATGCTAGCAGGTGAGGAGGGGGGCCGTTTAACTGTCATATCACATGCGTGCAGCAGAGCGGGCCCCTCTGCTTCTCCTGTTAGCAGTAATACTACCGCCGGCTGTCATTCACTGCTTTGTATGCCCGTTGGGGGCCCCCTCCCGCTTTGGGCCTCTGTGCGGTTGCACAGGTTGAACAGGCGGTATGTCCGCCCATGATATAAGGTGTAAAGTGCATAGTGCAAATCAGTGCATTACCATATGCTAATGTCCATGTCTCAACTCAATCATGTTACTTACATAAGTAATGGTCCCATTGCCTGCACCCTCAGAAACCCCGACAGCGCCGTTTCACCATACTGGCTTCCTCAACATGCCCCTTGATTTTAATAGTATGGTATTTTGTTTTTGCCTCTCTTTTCTCTGTGACACACATGGGGGATTTGGTTAGTATTATACATGTTAAGCTGTAGACCATGTTATTCATGGGATATTTTTTATATTTAGGCTGTTTTTCATCACCTATCATTTCGTGCCTATAGATCAGCCATGTGTCTTACGGAGGAAGAGTGAAGCATACACAGGGTCGGACTGGCCCACCGGGGAATGAAGGGCCCCCAGCCAGTGGCATGTCGCTAATAGTAGGACACCCAGCTGCTATCGGGCCCAACACTGCTACCGGTATTAACCCTTTAGGGGGGTGCCAACACTGCTACCGGTATTAACCCTTTGGGGGAGGGTGCAGGGGGCTCAGAGAGGGGGGAGAGGGCACGGGGGGCTCAGAGAGGGGGACAGGGCGGGGGGTGAGTACGGATAGATAGGGGGTACGTTATGGCGGGGGTCCATGTATGGATGGATAGGGTGTCCCTTACTGTGGGGGGTGAGGAGGGATAGATAGGGGGGTCCGTTATGGCGGGGGGTGTATGGATAGATAGGGGGTCCCTTATGGCAGGGGTGCGTGTATGGATGAATAGGGGGTCCCTTATGGTGGGGTGTGTGTATGGATAGATAGGGGGTCCCTTATGGCGGAGGTCAGTGTATGGATGGATAGGGGGTCCCTTATGGTGGGGTGTGTGTATGGATGGATAGGGGGTCCCTTATGTTGGGGGGTGTGTATGGATAGATAGGGGGGTACATTATGGCGGGGGGTGTGTATGGATAGATAGGGGGTCCCTTATGGCGGGGGTCAGTGTATGGATGGATAGGGGGTCCCTTATGGCGGGGGTCCGTGTATGGATGGATAGGGGGTCCCTTATGGCGGGGGGTGTGTATGGATGGATAGGGGGTCCCTTACTGTGGGGGGGGGTGAGTACCCCTGCTGGGGGCATTATTGGTGCAGTCGGTGTCAGGTGCAGCCCGCTGGGGGCATTATTGGTGCAGTCGGTGTCAGGTGCGGCCCGCTGGGGGCATTATTGGTGCAGTCGGTGTCAGGTGCGGCCCACTGGGGGCATTATTGGTGCAGTCGGTGTCAGGTCCGGCCTGCTGGGGGCATTATTGGTGCAGTCGGTGTCAGGTCTGGCCTCCTGGGGGCATTAGTGGTGCAGTCGGTGTCAGGTGCAGCCCGCTGGGGGCATTATTGGTGCAGTCGGTGTCTGGTCCGGCCTGCTGGAGGCATTATTGGTGCAGTCGGTGTCAGGTCTGGCCTCCTGGGGGCATTATTGGTGCAGTCGGTGTCAGGTGCGGCCCGCTGGGGACATTATTGGTGCAGTCGGTGTCAAGTCCGGCCTACTGGTAGCATTATTGTTGCAGTCGGTGTCCGGTGCGACCCGCTGGGGGAATTATTGGTGCAGTCGGTGTCAAGTGCGGCCCGCTGGGGTAATATTGGTGCAGTCGGTGACAGGTGCGGCCCGCTGGGGGCATTATTTTTGCAGTCGGTGTCAGGTGCGGCCCGCTGGGGGCATTATTGGTGCAGTCGGTGTCAGGTCCGGCCTGCTGGGGGCATTATTGGTGCAGTCGGTGTCAGGTCCGGCCTGCTGGGGGCATTATTGGTGCAGTCGGTGTCAGGTGCGGCCCGCTGGGGGCATTATTGGTGCAGTCAGTGTCAGGTGCGGCCTGCTGGGGGCATTATTGGTGCAGACGGTGTCACGTCCAGGGTCTGGGTGCATTATTATCTGTTACACACAGTTGAGGAGACGCTCACTAACCTCTACCTCATTTACCCGCAGTGCTGACTGGCAGCATGAAGACCCTCGTTAAGGGCGAGGAGGAGGGCACTCTGCTCGCCGGCATCAACATCATCCAGACCTACAAGGAGGGAGATCTGAACATCCAGGAGGCTGGGAAGATAATGAGCGTCCAAATCATCAAGGAGTGCCCCAAGTGCCCCATCCTGAAGAAAGGTGTGTACTGAGCGGTGCGATGTGCTGCAAACATGTACAGGGGTGGAATACTCTGCAGATTTGCTGTGTATCAGGAGGTGCAGGGGGCGATGTGCTGCAGACATGTACAGGGGTCAGGGGTGGAATACTCTGCAGAGTTGCTTTATAGCAGGAGGTGCAGGATGCGATGTGCTGCAGACATGTACAGGGGTCAGGGGTGGAATACTCTACAGAGCTGCTGTATATCAGGAGGTGCAGGGTGCGATGTGCTGCAGGCGTGTACAGGGGTCAGGGGTGTAATACTCTGCAGAGTTGCTGTATATCAGGAGGTGCAGGGTGCGATGTGCTGCAGACATGTACAGGGGTCAGGGGTGGAATGCTCTGCAGACCCCCGTGTCAGTCGGTAGAGATGCTCTGCAGGAATGCCCGGTGTGTGGCGCCATCTCTGTATCCGCAGGTGCCAGTTATCTCTTCATGGGGAAGGTGGACGACTTTGGCCGCGGTCGGATCGTTGGCAACAGTTTTGTCATCAGTTACCGCGCTCAGCAGCATCAGATCCTCACCAGCATCGCCAAGAAGCCCTGCTAGAGGCCGCCATGACGTCAGTGCCGGCGCCAGGATCCCGCTGCCATGTTGCTATGGCGACAGCCTGCTTCGGCCTTGCCCTCCATATTGCATCTGCTGTCTTTTCTGTACTCATCCTCAACTGAAATAAACGGACCACAAACCATTCTGCTCCAATGTGTCTGCGCGTCACCGCCGTATGTACGTCCCCTGCAGGCATCGAGCCATCAGACAGAGACTGATAACAGAGGACAATAGGGAGCAATGGTATCACCAAAGTCACTATGTCCACGCGTCACCGCCGTATGTGCACCCCTCTGCGAGCTGTCAGAGACTGATAACAGATGACCATAGGGAGCAATGGTATCACCATAGCCAATGTGGTAAAATACCGGAGACAGTGGAGTTCTACAGCTCCAGGGCTGAAGGGCAAAATAATGCCGCCAAACCAATAGGACCACCGCAGAGAGCCAGAATATAACCACCATCCGGTGACTAAATAAAACCCACCAATACCAATAATACCACATAAAATAATGCCACATACCGTAATAACCAATACTACGCTGACTTAATACCGCCATACTGATCATTAATTTTGCAGTCTGGTATCTGGCAGATGACACTGCAGAGACTCTGTGTCTGCAGACTTTTAAATCCTTATACCTTGCAGTGCACACGCTGTCAGCATTCATTGATACCGCTGGTGAGAGTTGGCAATTTGCACGCTTGCATTCATGTGCCGATTAGATGTGCTCAGCTTCCCTAAATTCACTTATAGAGAGGTAAATCAGGCAAATGAGCGAATCCCCGGCACAAACCGGCAACAGTGGTGATTACTTAAAGTGTGCACAGTCACAGTGTCTCTGCAGAATTTCTCAAGAAGAAATGACTACCCTTTTAATAAAAAACACACTACTAATACTAAACTTATCACCAGTGACATTATACATAGGAGCTCTGTATATAGTGTACAGTGTACAGGTAATACAGTGATCACCAGTGGCGTTATACACAGAAGCTCTGTGTATAGTGTAAGTGTACAGGTAATACAGTGATCAAAGTGACATACACAGGAGCTCTGTATATAGTGTACAGGTAATACAGTGATCACTGGTGACATTATACACAGAAGCTCTATATATAGTGTACAGTGTAGAGGTAATACAGGGATCATCAGTGACATTATACACAAGAGCTCTATATATAGTGTATATTGTACAGGTAATACAGTGATCACCAGTGACATTATACACATGAGCTCTGTATATAGTGTGTGGTGTACAGGTAATACAGTGATCACCAGTGACATTATACACAGGAGCTCTATATATAGTATCAGTGTACAAGTAATACAGTGATCACTGGTGACATTATACACAGGAGCTCTGTATATAGTGTATAGTGAAGAGGTTATACAGGGATCACCGGTGACATTATGCACAGGAGTTTTGTGTATAGTGTACAGGTAATGCAGTGATCACGGGTGACATTATACCCAGCACCTCTGTATATTGTGTAGTAGAGGTAATACAGGGATCATCAGTGACATTATGCACAGGAGTTCTGAATATAGTGTATAGTGTACAGGTAATACAGTGATCACAAATGACATTATAAACAGCAGCTCTGTATATAGTGTATAATGTAGAGGTAATACAAGGATTGCCAGTGACATTATACACAGGAGCTCTGTATTACCCAAAAGGTGGATACAGAGTATCCATAAACCACTATTACTCAAAAATAAAATCAATAAAGTTTATTGAAAAAATGTTAAAAGACATATAAGCAAACAGAGAACTGTTGCAAATTCTGTTTTCGGGCTCCCTCCTGTGGTCATGAATGGTACTTCGGCTGGTTCTGTCCATGGACTTTCTCTGATGCCTGTGGGTGTTTCTGAGTTTCCTTCCACAGGTGACGAGGCTAATTTGTTAGTGGGCTGCTCTATTTAACTCCACTTGGATCCTTGTCCTATGCCAGCTGTCAATGTTGTAGCATTGGTCTAGTTCGCTCCTGGATCTTCCTGGTTACCTGTTTTCTCCAGCAGAAGCTAAGTTTCGCTTTGCTTTTTTCTTGTTTGCTATTTTTTCAGTCCAGCATGCTTATGTGAATTTTGCCTTGCTTGCTGGAAGCTCTGGGACGCAGAGGGGCGCCTCCGCTCCGTTAGTCGGTGCGGAAGGTATTTTTCCCTGCACTCTCTGTGTGGCTTTTTTAGGGTTTTGTGCTGACTGCAAAGTGACCTTTCCTATCTTCTGTCTGTTTAGTAAGTCGGGCCTCTCTTTGCTAAATCTATTTCATCTCTGTGTTTGTGATTTCATCTTACTCACAGTCAATATATGTGGGGGGCTGCCTTTTCCTTTGGGGAATTTTCTCTGAGGCAAGATAGGCTTATTTTTCCTATCTCTAGGGCTAGCTAGTTCTGAGGCTGTGACGAGGCGCCTAGGTCATGATAGGAGCGCTCCACGGCTATTTCTAGTGTACGTGATAGGATTAGGGATTGCGGTCAGCAGAGGTTCCACTTCCCAGAGCTTGTCCTGTATTCATGTGCTATCAGGTCTTTTCTGGTGCTCTAACTACCAGGTCCACTATTTGTTCTAACCACCAGATCATAACAGAGAACATATATATGAGGTATTCATAGGGAGGATATGCCAAGCAAAAGAGACAGAGCAGTGGTGGTAAGTCAAAAACGGAAATCATGTAGGGTAATGGGTTCACAATGACCCACAATGCATATAAATCAGCCAATCATCCTATAAATAGTATGACCATTTCAAAAGACTTTCTCCTAATAGAAGGATCGATCGCTGGGGCCACCCAAATAAAGCTAATAACAGCTCAGTGCTTACCCATCATGTAGTCAAGCAGATCACAGACACTGCCCCAACACGCGTTTCACCCACGTGCTTTCTCGAGGGGAGCCAAGAAAGCACGTGGGCGAAACGTGCATCGGGGCGTTTATTGGGGTGGTGCCTGATCTGCTTGACTACATGATGAGTAAGCACTGAGCTGTTATTAGCTTATATGGGTGGTTTTTTTAAATGGTTATACTATTTATAGGATGATTGGCTGATTTATATGCATTGTGGGTCATTGTGAACCTATTACCCTTTATGATTTCCTTTTTTGACTTAGCACCACTGCTCTCGCTCTTTTGCTTGTCTTATTCTCTCTATGAATGCCTCATATACTGTATATGTTCTCTGTTTGTTTATATGTCTTTTAACATTTTTTCAATAAACTTTATTGATTTTATTTTTGAGTAATAGTGGTTTATGGATACTCTGTATCCATCATTAGGTAATATATGAATTATCCACTATAAATATATATTTCTATGTATTAATGGAGAGACAAGTACAGATATGTCTCTAGCAAGCAGTATTATTTTTCTATGCTTTCTGAATCTTTATTTTGACAGGAGCTCTGTATATAGGGTCAGTGTAGAGGTAATACAGGGATCACCAGTGACATTATACACAGGAGCTCTATATATAGTGTATAGTGTACGGGTAATACAGTGATCACCCGTGACATTATACACAGGACTGACAGGAGCTCTGTATATAGTGTATAGTGTACAGGTAATACAATGATCACCCTTGACATTATACACAGGAGCTCTGTATATATTGTACAGGGATCACCCGTGACATTATACACAGGAGCTCTGTATATACATAGTGTATAGTGTACAGGTAATACAATGATGAGCTGTGACATTATACACAGGAGCTCTGTATATAGTGTATAGTGTAGAGGTAATACAGGGATCACCAGTGACATTATACACCTGAGTGCTGTACATAGTGTGTAGTTTACGGAAAATACAAGGATCACCAGTGACAATTGTAAGGCAGTGACTTTTGTGTCTGTGCAGCAATGAGGCCATGATCCAAGAAAGTTTAACGTAAACGTCTTTTATTTTCCAACATACAAACAAATCCAAAACTTTATTCTCTGTTTCCCTTCACCCCCTATCCTGTTTGCACCTTCATGACCAGGCCAAATTTTACAATTCTGACCACTGTCACTTTATGAGGTCATAACTCTGAAACTGGTCAGTGGATCTCACTGATCCTGAGACTGTTTTATCATGAGATATTGTACTTTATAATAGTCAGAAAATGTATTCAACATGATTTGCGTTTATTTGTGAAACAATCAGAAATTTGGCAAAAATTTCACAATTTCTAACTTTTAATTTTAATTCCCTTAAATTTGAGAATCAGATCACACAAAATAGTTAATAAATAACATTTGCCCCATGTCTACTTTACATCAGCACAATTTTGGAACCATACTTTTTTTTCGTTAGGAAGTTAGAAGGGTTAAAAGTTGACCAGCGATTTCTCATTTTTCCAACTAAATTTACAAAACCATTTTTTTGGGAGACCACCTCACATTTGAAGTGACTTTGAGGGGCCTATATGACAGAAAATACCCAAAGGTGGCACTATTCTAAATACTGCACCCCTCAAGAAGTTTATTTACCCTTCAGGTGCTTCACAGGAACTAAAGCAATGTGGAAGGAAAGAATGAACATGTAACTTTTTTCACAAAAAGTTTATGTTATACCCATATTTTTTATTTTCACCAGGGTAACAAGAAAAAACGGCCCAGAACATTTGTTGAGCGATTTCTCGAGTACAGAGATACCCAATATGTTGGGGAAAACTACTGTTTGAGTGCACGGCAGAGCTCGGAAAGGAAGGAACACTGTTTGACTTTTTTTTAATGCAAAATTGGCTGGAATTGAGATCGGACGCCATGTCACATTTGGAGAGCCGCTGATGTGCCTAAACAGTGGAAACCCCACACACGTGACCCCATTTTGGAAGCCATTCCCCTCAGCGAACTGATCTAGATGTGTGCTGAGCACCTTGAACCACCAGATGCTTCACAAAAGTGTATAACACAGAGCCGTGAAAATAAAAAATCTATTTTTTTCACAAGCATGATCTTTTAGCAGTCATTTTTTTTTATTTTTACAAGGGTAAGACCCCAAAAATTGTTGTGGAATTTCTTTTGAGTACGCAGATACCTGCCTGGCTGGGGGGACAGGCAGGTGGTGAGCGGCCCACTGCGGGACTTAACGCTGGCTCCTTGGGAGGTCTGTTCTAGACCCCCCCTCTGCTTGAGTAACATCATCTTCCACCTCCTCCCCACCATCCGTGGCATCATCCATCTCCCTGCCTCTGGCCCTGCCAACGGCCATCCTTGTAATCTATGGTCACTGACACAGAGCTGATGCCCCCCCCACACCTCACAGTATTTGCACAACTGTCTAGTGTTGATCTAAGGACGCCAGCGGGAAAAAGCTACCGCCTGTGGTCATTAGTGCCTGGGACAGGTGAGGAATATGGTTTTTAGTATTTTCATTTTTACAGTAATTAATGAGAAAAATATCGCCGGGGAGTATTATTAAATAAAGGACTTTATTCTTGCTGTGCATTTATTTCAATACTTACTATAGTGTTACTAATGGGGGCATCCTATAGATGCCTCTTCATTACTAACCTCTGGGCTTGATGCCAGCTGACAGCACAAAGGTGACATCAACCCCCAACCCTATTACCCCATTTGCCACCGTGCCAGGACAAGTTGGAAGAGTGAGGCTAAGTAACAGATTTGGCACACCTTATGGATACGTCATTTCTGGGGCAACTGAGGGCTGATGTTGGTAGGCTTGGAAGGCGGCCAGTATCCATGGACCCTTCCCAGGCTATAAATATCAACCCACAGCTGTTTGTTTAGCCTTTGCTGGTTAGCATTTATAGGGGAACCCTACGTCAGTTTTTTTCTGGGGTCCCCCATAAACTCCCCAGGAAAGGCTAGGTATACAGCTGTGAGCTGATACTAGCAGCCTGGGAACTTTATAGGATGTTGTCCCTTTCCACATATTAGTAACATCTGCCCCAGCCATCGGCTTTTCATCTGCTGGTTATGAAATTTATGCAGGAGGCCACGACTTTTTTTTTTAAATTTAATTCTTACTTTTACACAGAATGTGCACAGCGGGTGCTGAATACAACTCCCATCATTGTCATCTGGACATGCTGATCACATGGAGACTAGGCAACAATGATGAGAGCTGCCTTCAGCAGTCGGCGCATGGGAACAGCGCAAACTGTGCCACTTGTTCCCAGGTGCCGGTACGTGTCACATTGATGACACACGGATGTCATCTGTCCGTCATCATTGTGCAGCATGCATTTTGTCCATGATATTGTAAGAGGTTACAAAGACTGAAAGACCCCCACCGTTCTCTTGGTGAAATGTTCTTACTGTAGAAGTTTTACTACTAGATGCAGCTATATATATTGTATTATCTACCTGATTGCTGTGATGTGTATATTATGAATAGGGAAAGTGCAGTATTTTGATTAGGACACTTGATGGAGATACCTCAGTACAGTAGTATTCTCTGTTCCCAGGCGCCGGGTGCTCTCATCATTGTCCGCTGCTCTCTCTGAGATCAGCGCGAGCAGGAGACAATGTTGAGAGTTGTACTGAAATGTAAAATTAAGAATAAAATAAAAAAATCACATTATACTCACACCTAATCCCCTGAAGCCATTGTCACCTGTAACCAAACAAAACTAAAAAACAACAATATCCCTCCACTGTTCGAAGTTGAAATGTTACCTCTGGTTACAGGCGTAGGCTGATGGGACTACTACTCCCATCAGCCTATGCCTGCTGCCGCTCCTAACAGTATTCATCAGCCGGCTCCTGCACTATAAATAAATGTTAAAAAATTCCATGGGTTCCCCTGTATTTTTGATAACCAGCCAGGCAAAACTGGGGCTGCAACCCTCAGGGCTATCATGGCTGGTTATCAAGAATAGAGGGGTCACCCCCTTTTTTGACAACCATGATTGCTAAAGCAGACAGCTGGGGGATGGTATTCTCAGGCTGGTAAGGGGACATGGATATTGACCCCCTCCAGCCTACAAATAGCAGCCCTCAGCTACCAAGAAAAGGCACATCTATTAGATGCTCCAATTCTGGCGCTTTGCCCGACTCTTCTCAGTTGCCCTGTAGCGGTGGCACATGGGGTTCGTATTTGTGGGGTTGATGTCACCTCTGTATTGTCCAGTGACATCAAGCCCACTGGTTAGTAATGGAGAAGCGTCTATAAGATACCTCTCCATTACTAATTCTATAGTTATATGGTAAATAAAGACACAGACAGAATAAAGTCCTTTATTAGAAATCAGACTAAACACAGTATTACTCGGCTAACACCTAATTCCACCGAAGCCCTCATCTCCTGTAAGAAAACAAAAAGAAAATACAACCATACTGGCCACGTTCACAACGATCAGGTATAACAGCGTCTTTGACGCGGCGTTCTGATCACGCAGGTAAATCCGCAGGTGCTCAGTGATCCGGTGTGCTCAGTGATCCGGTGCACTCAGTGATACAGTGCGCTCAGTGGTCCAGTGCGCTCAGTGAACTGCTGCGCTCAGTGATCCGATGCGCTCAGTGATCCAGTGCGCTCAGTGGTACAGTGTGCTCAGTGATCCAGTGCGCTCAGTGATCCGCTGTGCTCAGTGATCCAGTGCGCTCAGTGATCCAGTGTGCTCAGTGATCCAGTGCACTCAGTGATCCGATGCTGTCAGTGATCCGCTGCATTTAGTGATCCAGTGTGCTCAGTGATCCAGGGCGCTCGGTGGTCCAGTGCGCTCAGTGATCCAGTGCGCTCAGTGATCCGCTGCACTCAGTGATCCAGTGTACTCAGTGGTCCAGTGCACTCAGTGATCCGCTGCACTCAGTTTTCCAGTGCGCTCAGTGGTCCGATGCTCTCAGTGATGCAGTGCGCTCAGTGGTCCAGTGCGCTCAGTGATCTGATGCTCTCAGTGATCCGCTGCACTCAGTGATCCAGTGCGCTCAGTGGTCCAGTGCGCTCAGTGGTCCAGTGCGCTCAGTGATCCAGTGCGCACAGTGATCCGATGCTCTCAGTGATCCGCTGCACTCAGTGATCCAGTCCGCTCAGTGGTCCAGTGCGCTCAGTGGTCCAGTGCGCTCAGTGATCCAGTGTGCTCAGTGATCCGATGCGCTCAGTGATCCGATTCGCTCAGTGATCCAGTGCACAGCATTCAGAACCTGCTATTCCTGATTCCGGGCTCCGACCTCAGGCTAGGTACACAGATAGTAAAGGTGGCCGTTACCATGGCTACCAGCGTGACACTTCCTCTGCTGTACGTCTAGGACGTTACGGATTCTCGGCGCTGTCACCTCTCTCGTGTCCTCTGTCACCCTCTGCCGGCCAATGTGTAACTTGTCTTTGTATTTCTATAACATCCAGGACACTAGGCATTGTGGGCAGGGATATATTATTATATATTATCCATACACTGACCTCCGCCATAAAGGATCCCCTATCTATCCATACACATCCCCCACCATAAGGGACCCCCTATCCATCCATACACGGACCCCTGCCATAAGGGACCCCCTATCTATCCATACACCCCCCGCCATAACGGACCCCCCTATCTATCCGTACTCACCCCCCTGTTGTGAATTCTGCTCTTGGGTTCCCTCCAGTGGTTGTAGGTGGGAATGCAGTTGTTTCTGAGTCGCAGTCCTGGCCAGGTGTATCTGCTGATTACAATTCTGACTGGGATATTTAGGTGTGCAGGATTCATTAGCCCTTGCCAGTTGTCAATGTTCTTTGTGAAGTGTTGGATCACTTTCTGGCTTCCCCTGCTTAGCTGCCAAATTCAGCAAAGATAAGTGTTTGGGTTTTGTTTCTGTGGCACACTGCTGTGTGCTTGTTTTTGTTTGTATTCCTGCTCTGATTGTAGGATTCGCTGGAGTTGCAGATATACGCTACTACATCTTTAGTTAGATGTAGGAAGTTTTTGTATATTCTGCTGTGGATATTTTTGAAGGGTTTTAATACTGACCGCACAGAACTCTGTCCTATCCTGTCCTATTTAGCTAGTGTGGCCTTGTGTGCTAAATCCTGTTTTTCTGCCTGTGTATGTTTTTTCCTCTCCGACTCACCGCCAATATTTGTGGGGGGGCTGTCTATCCTTTGGGGATCTGCTCTGAGGCAAGATAGTATTCCTATTTCCATCTTTAGGGGTATTTAGTCCTCTGGCTGTGACGAGGTGTCTAGGATTGTTAAGTACACTCCAAGGCTACTTCTAGTTGCGGTGTTAAGTTCAGGATTGCGGTCAGTATAGTGACCATCTTCTCCAGTGAAAGTTCTCATGCTGCTCCAAGGTCACCGGATCATAACACCCCCGCAGTAAGGGACCCCCTATCCATCCATTCACGAACCCCCGCCATAATGTACCCCCCTATCTATCCGTACTCACCCCCCCGCCCTGTCCCCCTCTCTGAGCCCCCCGCGCACTCTCCCCCCTCTCTGAGCCCCCCGCGCCTTCCCCCCCAAAGGGTTAATATCGGTAGCAGTGTTGGCACCCCCCTAAAGGGTTAATACCGGTAGCAGTGTTGGCACCCCCCTAAAGGGTTAATACCGGTAGCAGTGTTGGCACCCCCTAAAGGGTTAATACCGGTAGCAGTGTTGGCACCCCCTAAAGGGTTAATACCGGTAGCAGTGTTGGCACCCCCCTTAAGGGTTAATACCCCCCGCGCCCTCTCCCCCCAAAGGGTTAAAACCGGTAGCAGTGTTGGCACCCCCCTAAAGGGTTAATACCGGTAGCAGTGTTGGCACCCCCCTAAATGGTTAATACCGGTAGCAGTGCTGGCACCCCCTAAAGGGTTAATACCGGTAGCAGTGTTGGCACCCCCCTAAAGGGTTAATATCCCCCCGCGCCCTCTCCCCCCCAAGGGGTTAATACCGGTAGCAGTGTTGGCACCCCCTAAAGGGTTAATACCCCCCCGCGCCCTCTCCCCCCCAGAGGGTTAATATCGGTAGCAGTGTTGGCACCCCCCTAAAGGGTTAATATCCCCCCGCGCCCTCTCCCCCCCAAGGGGTTAATACCGGTAGCAGTGTTGGCACCCCCCCTAAAGGGTTAATACTGGTAGCAGTGTTGGCACCCCCCTAAAGGGTTAATACCCCCCGTGCCCTCTCCCCCCCCAAAGGGTTAATACCGGTAGCAGTGTTGGCACCCCCCTAAAGGGTTAATACCGGTAGCAGTGTTGGCACCCCCCTAAAGGGTTAATACTGGTAGCAGTGTTGGCACCCCCCTAAAGGGTTAATACCCCCGCGCCCTCTCCCCCCCCAAAGGGTTAATACCGGTAGCAGTGTTGGCACCCCCTAAAGGGTTAATACCGGTAGCAGTGTCCGCTGTCTTGGCATGCCGCCAAAACGAGAAGGCGGGAGAAGGGGGTTGGGGCGTGTTTTGCTGGGAGAGCACCCGCCCACCTGCTATTACAGCCTCGGGTGGCGCGCAGCCACTGCGCTTGCGCCAGGTGCACGCAGCCGTGCGGATGCGAGTGCCACGCGTGCATGTGGCGCATGAGCAGTGAACATATATCCCTGCCCACAATGCCTTGTGTGGAGAGGTGTTGTGTGCCTGTCTGCGTTTGTGCGTATGTGGTGTGGTGCTGTGTGTGTGTGTGTGTGGGAGAGTGATGCAGTGCTAAGTGTGTGTTTTGGAGAGGGAAATAATGTGGGTGATGGAGAGAGCAGTGGTGGTGGTGGTGGTGGGGGAGAAGGCAATGTTGGTGATGGTCGAAAGGACGATGGGGTAGTGGGGGAGGAAGTAATGATGGAGGTGGTGGAATTGGAAATGATGGGGTGGTGGGGGAGAAGGCAATGATGGTTGTGGTGGAAAGGACAATGATCATGGTGGTGGTGGGCAGGCAATGATGGAGGTGTTGGAGTGGGCAATGATGAGGGTGAAGACAGTGATGGAGGAGATGGAGAGGGCAATGATGGTGGGGGAGAAAGTAATGATTGAGGTGGTGGAAAGGGCAATGATAGGAGTGGTGGGGGAAGCAATGATAGAGGTTGTGGAAAGGACAATGATGGTAGTGGTGGGGGAGGAGGTAATGATGGAGGTGGAGGAATGGGCAATGATGGGGGGTGGGGGAGATAGCAATGATGGAGGTGGTGGAAAGGGCAATGATGGTGAGTGAGAAAGCAATGATGGAGATGAGGACAATGATGGGGTCGAGGGAGAGAATAATGATGGAGGTGGAGGGAGCTGCAATATACCCTATGAGGGGGGGCTGCATTATATTATATAAGGGGCTGCATTACACCCTATGAAGGGGCTGTATTATACCCTATGAGAGGGGCTGCATTATAATATATGAGGGTGGCTGCATTATACTATATGAGGGGGCTACATTACATTCTGTGGGGCTGCATTATATTCTGTGTGGGGTCTGCATTACTCTCTAAGAGGGCTACATTATATTCTGGGGGGCTACATTATATTATATGAAGGGGCTGCATTATGCCCTATGAGGGGGCTACAGTATATTCTATGGGGTGCTGCATTATACCTTATGATGAGGTTGCACTATACTCTGAGGGGGCTACATTATATTTTGTGGAGGGGCTGCATTATACTATATGAGGGGAACTGCATTATACCCTATGAGGAGCTACATTATATTCTATGGGGGGCTGCATTATACCTTATGAGGGGGTTGCATTATATATTTTGTGGGGGCTGCAGTATACCCTATGAGGGTGGCTGTATTATATTCTATGAAGGGGCTACATTATATTCCATGAGGGGGGCTACATTATATTCTATTCTTGAGGATACATTATATTCTATGAGGGAGGCTACATTATATTCTATGAGGGGGGCTACTTTATATTCTATGAGGGAGCTACTTTATATTCTATGAGGGGGCTACCCCATTCCCTGCTACATAATTAAGACATGTACACCCTTAAATTATACCATGATATTAGTTTTAACACACAATTGGTGGTCTTGTATTTATTTCTATGTAGCTGCATAGTGGGCCCCAAGAATGATTTTCTCTGGTGGGCCCAAGGTGCTCCAGTCCGATGCTGAGCATACATCATCACTGAACCTACTGGAAACCTGCTGTCACGGGGCTACCACGACAGAGAGGTTCCAGAGAACCGCAGTGCTCTGGGCCTCGTTCACACACAGTTAACCTTATTGCTGAGTTGCTGAGAGCTGGGTCTCTCTCAGCTGAAGTGGATTTTGTAATCTGATCTTCTATATAGACCCAGTCCTGACTGCAGCTATTGTCAGTGATCAGTTCTACTGCCTGGCTTGGTGGTTGAAGGAGCGTAGTTTTGGTGTTGGAGGTTTATTTACAGAGATTGGTGTCTGCTGTTTTGGTTGCATGTTAAACCTGTTTTCCTACCTAGTTTTCTCCATCTCTTCCCTTCTATGTGTACCCTCTGTGGTTGTGTGAGCATTTGGTGAGTTTGAGACTTTTAGTTACCTTGTCTGTATACCCTGTTATTTGTTGTATTATTACACTGGTGCAGTCCACCTCCTTTGGGGGAAGAGGGGGCCACTGATAGGGCCTGCACAGGAGACAGGGATATGTTGGCGGCTCAGGCCTCCTAACCATCATAGGTACCCCTGAGATAAGGGAAAGCCAGGGCCCCATTATAGTGGTAGGGACAGGTGCGGGTCCCAGTACGCCGTCCTGCCCCTTTATCGCTGCTTACGGCGTGACAGTGTCACTGACTAGGGTTGAGCGAAACGGGTCGGCCATTTTCAGAAGTAGCCGACTTTTGGCAAAGTCGGGTTTCATGAAACCCGACCCCTGTGTGGGGTCGGCCATGAGGTCGGCGATCTTCTGAATCTGGTATCGGAATTCCGATCCCGAGTTCTGATATGTTTGCAATATCGGAAATCGGTATCGGAATCCATATTTAAGTGTAAAATAAAGAATTAAAATAAAAAATATTGCTATACTCACCCTCGGACGTGCCCTGGTACTAACCGGGAACTTTCCTTCCTTCGAATCAGCGCTTGCAGGACCTTGCGGTGACGTCGCGGCTTGTGATTGGTTGCGCGACCAATCACAAGCCGCGACGTCACCGCAAGGTCCTGCAAGCGCTGATTCTTAGGAAGGAAGGCTGCCGGAAAGAAGCAGGGCGCGTCCGAGGGTGAGCAAGAGACAAAGCTGCCTCCAGTGTGGTTGGTGTCTCCTGTAGGGCGAAGGCATCTTTTATTTTATCAGATAGGCCCTGATAAAATTGACTACGGAGTGCAGGGTCATTCCACAATGTGTCAGTAGCCCATCTCCGAAACTCAGAGCAGTACTCCTCTACTGGCCGGTCTCCCTGTGTAAGATGGCGTATTGTGGACTCAGCGAGGGAGACGCGGTCAGGATCATCATACACTTGACCTAAGGCTCGAAAAAACTCCTCCACAGTCCGTAACGGCAAAGCATCAGCGGGAAGTGAAAATGCCCAGGCCTGAAGGTCACCTTGTAGGAGCAATACTATAATTCCGACCCTCTGCTCCTCTGAACCTGAAGTGTGAGGACGCAATCTAAAATACAATTTACAGGCCTCCCTGAATGTAACAAATTTGTCACGCCCCCCTGAGAACTGACCGACTGACCGACGCCTGCACTTAATGAATCGCCGCTATTCAAGGGTAATTCAGATTTGGACTCACCAGAATCTGAGTCTCTAGGAGAACCTATGCAGTTGGGTGGCACTTCTCGTTCTAAGGGGGCTGCAGTAGTACGGCGTGAGGAAGGTGCATGTTTATTTGTGGCAGAAGGGGTCATTATGTGAATGTGTGTCCTTCTAGAAGACAACCGCCGGAAAACTATTGAGCCCGGGTTGCGGGGAGGTTGGCAACTCAGGTGTACTAATTTCCTCCTTAGGTAAACCTCAAGTTTTCCTACAAGCCGAGATTCGTCTTGGTGAAAATAGGTTCAATATCTCTGCCTTTCTGGACTCTGGGGTTTAATTTAATTGATGCTGGGTTTGTTCAGGCACATGGGCTTAAGACTCAAGAGTTGTCTAGACCCATACCTATAATTGCCATTGATTCTGCACCTTTGAGCCAGGGGACTTTCACTCAGATCGTCCGTGGGGTGAGCCTACAAATAGGGGCATTGCACTCTGAGTCATTAGATTGTCATGTGTTGGGAGGGTTTGCCGTCGCCTGTAGTTCTCGGTTTACCATGGCTCACGTTACACAACCCGGTGTTAGACTGGCAGACTCGGGAGATTACTAGATGGAGTGAGTTTTGTCAGGAACATTGCCTGGGTACTCGGCTGGCCGTATTGAGTTCTCATGTTTTGCCAGAGTTCATCTCAGATTTTGAGGATGTATTTTCTGAGGAGGGGAGTCGAGAGCTACCTCCACACCGTCCTTATGATTGCGCCATACGTCTCATTCCTGGTGCTAAACTGCCTAAGAGTAGGCTATACAACATCTCTGCCCCAGAGAGACAGGCCATGAAGGACTATATCACGGAGAGTCTGGCCAAGGGTCATATCAGACCCTCGTCATCACCCATTGCTGCCGGGTTCTTTTTTGTTAAGAAGAAGGACGGGGGTTTACGCCCATGCTTAGACTTCCGTGAATTAAATCAGATTACGGTCCGGGATTCTTTTCCGCTCCCTCTTATTCCGGACCTCTTTAACCAAATTGTGGGGGCTAAATGATTCTCCAAATTAGACCTCAGGGGGCATATAATCTCATTCGGATGAAGGAGGGGGATGAATGGAAGACAGCATTTAATACTCCAGAGGGACATTACGAGAACTTGGTTATGCCTTTTGGGTTAAGTAATGCTCCTGCTGTGTTTCAACACTTTGTCAATGATATACTTAGTCACTTAATAGGTAGGTTTGTGGTGGTATATCTCGATGACATCTTAATTTATTCCCCTGACCTCGAGTCTCATCAGGATCATGTACGGTAGGTCCTTCAGGTACTCAAGGACAATAAACTGTTTGCCAAACTTGAGAAATGCATGTTCGCGGTCAAAGAGAATCCGTTTCTGGGTTATTTCTTATCCTCCACAGGTTTTCGTATGGATCCGGCTAAGGTCAGGGCGGTCTTGGAGTGGGATCGTCCTGAGGACCTTAAGGCTTTACAGAGGTTTTTAGGTTTTGCAAATTTCTATCGCAAATTTATTAAAGACTTTTCAGTGGTAGCCAAACCATTGACAGACATGACCAAGAGAGGCACGGATTTCTCCGTATGGTGCAGTGTGGCCAGTAAAGCTTTTGAAACTTTGAAAAAGTGTTTTTCCACTGCACCCATATTAATACAGCCTGACATCACTCAGCCATTTGTGGTAGAGGTGGATGTCTCTGAGGTAGGGGTGGGAGCTGTATTGTCTCAGGGGATTTCTCCGATTAAGTGGCGTCCGTGTGCATTTTTCTCGAGAAAATTATCTCCTACGGAGAAGAATTATGACATTGGTAAGGGGGAGCTGTTGGCAATTAAATGGGCATTTGAGGAATGGCATCATTTTTTGGAGGGAGTACTTCACCCTGTCATGGTGATCACAGATCACAAAAATCTGTTATATTTAGAATCTGCAAAGCGTCTTACACCTAGGCAGGCAAGGTGGTCGCTGTTCTTCGCCAGGTTCAATTTCTACATTACGTACCGGCCAGGAAATAAGAATGTCAAGGCTGATGCGTTATCCCATTGTTTCCCAGGGGGTGGGGATAATTGTGAACCAGGTCCTATACTGCAGAAGGGTGTAGTAGTCGCCGCAATTAATTCTGATCTTGAGAAAGAGGTGATAGAGGAACAGGGGGACACCTCAGCAGCCTGTCCGTTAGGTAAACTTTTTGTTCCAGCTAATCTCCATCTCAGGGTCATAAATGAGCATCACTCAGTTTTGGCCGGACACCCTGGAAGTAAGGTTACCACGGACCTACTCACTCGGCATTTTTGGTGGTCTGGGGTAAGACATGATGTACAGGAATATGTCACTGCCTGCAGTGTGTGTGCGCGTTTCAAGTCCTCTCGTTCTCGCCCGCCGGGGTCTCTCCAACCTTTGGAGATTCCCAATAGACCTTGGACTCATTTGTCAATAGATTTCATCACTGACTTACTGGTTTCGGAGGGTAATACATTTATTTTAGTATTTTGGTATTCTGTTGTGAATTCCGTTCTGGAGCTCCCTCCTGTGGTTGCTAATGGTATTTTTGTGAGTTCTGCCCTTGGGCTCCCTCTGGTGGTTTCGAGTGGAACTGCTGCTCCTTTAGGTAGCTGTAGCAGCTGCCTTCACTAATCGCCTTGCCTGGGTTTGTTATTTAAACCTGCTCTGGGCTTTAGTCCATGCCTGCTGTCAATGTTCTTGGTTGGATTTGGTTCTCTCCTTGGAATTTTCATATGGCCAGTCCTTGTCTGCAAAAGATAAGTTTTTGCTAGTTTTTGTTTGTCCATTTGTTTGGACTCTATTGCTTTGCAAATATGTCTCTTTTTGTCCAGCTTGTCACTATGTCTTATTCAGGCTAGCTGGAAGCTCTGGGAAAGCAGATTTGCCCCTCCACACCGTGAGTCGGTGTGGAGTTCATTTTTGTAAACTCTGCGTGGATTTTGTAGTTTTTTATACTGACCGCACAGTATCCTTTTCTCTCTGTCTATCTAGTTCAGTATTGGCCTCCTTTGCTGAATTCTGATTTCATTTCTGAGTACGTCATTTCCCTCTCCATTCACAGTCAATATTTGTGGGGGGCTATCTTTCCTCTTGGGGGTTTTCTCTGAGGCAAGATAGCTTTCTATTTCCTTCTTTAGAAGTAGTTATTTCTTAGGCCGTGAAGAGGTGTCTAGGGAGAGTTAGGAACATCCCACGGCTATTTCTAGTGTTGTTGTTAGGATTAGGGACTGCGGTCAGTAGAGATACCACCTTCTCAGAGCTCGCTCCATGTTGCGTTTTAGCCACCAGGTCATATCAGTGTGGCCTCTTAACCACCAGGTCATAACAGTACAGCAGGCCCAAAATGAATTAAATGCATCTCAAAAGAAGGAAAAGAAAGTTCTGAACCATTTTTTTTTTCTGTGCTCTGTTCTGTCTTTTTTTTCCTCTTGATATCTGGGTGGTGCTAGATATATGCTCTGGTATGGAGGTTCAGAGTTTGTTTTCTCGTGTGGATCAACTTGCTGCAAGAGTCCAGAGTATCCAAGATTACATTGTCCAGACTCCGGCTCTAGAGCCTAGAATTCCTACTCCTGATTTGTTTTTTGGGGACAGATCCAAGTTTTTGAACTTTAAAAATAGCTGCAAATTGTTTTTTGCTTTGAAACCGCGTTCTTCTGGTGATCCCATTCAGCAAGTAAAAATCATCATATCCTTACTGCGTGGTGATCCTCAAGACTGGGCTTTTGCTCTTGAAACAGAGGATCCGGCATTGTTGAGTGAGGATGCATTTTTTCAAGTGCTCGGATTGTTGTATGACGAACCTAACTCAGTAGAGCATGCTGAGAAAACACTGTTGGCCCTGTGTCAGGATCAAGAAGCGGCATAGTTATACTGCCAGAAATTTAGAAAATGGTCTGTGCTCACTAAGTGGAATGAAGAGGCTCTGGCTGCTATTTTCAGAAAAGGTCTTTCTGAAACCCTTAAAGATGTTATGGTGGGCTTTCCTACGCCTACCGGTTTGAGCGAATCTATGTCTCTAGCCATTCAGATTGATCGGCGCTTGCGTGAGCACAAGGTGGTGCACCATATGGCAGTGTCCACTGAGCAAAGTCCTGAGCCTATGCAATGTGATAGGATTTTGACTAGAGCAGAAAGACAGAAATTCAGACGTCAGAATAGGCTGTGTTTTTACTGTGGTGATTCTGCTCATGCTATTTCTGATTGCCCTAAGCGTACTAGGAGGGTTCCTGGGTCTGTTACCATTAGTACTGTACAGCCTAAATTTCTCTTGTCTGTTACCCTGATTTGCTCATTGTTGTCCTTCTCTGTTATGGCATTTGTGGATTCTGGCGTTGCCCTGAACTTAATGGACTTAGAATTTGCCAAGCGCTGTGGTTTTTCCTTGGAGCCTTTGCAGAGTCCTATTCCCTTAAGGGGGATTGATGCTACGCCATTGGCCAAGAATAAACCTCAGTATTGGACTCAGTTAACCATGTACATGGCTCCAGCACATCAGGAAAATATTCGCTTTTTGGTGTTGCATAATTTGCATGATGTTGTTGTGCTGGGTTTTCCATGGTTACAGGTACATAAACCAGTGCTGGATTGGAGATCTATGTCTGTAACTGGTTGGGGTTGTCAGGGGATACATAGTAATATTCCTTTGATGTCCATTTCCTCGTCCCCTTCTTCTGAAGTTCCTGAGTTTTTGTCGGATATCCAGGATGTATTTGATGAGCCCAAGTCCAGTTCTCTGCCTCGTCATAGGGACTGCGATTGTGCCGTTAATTTGATTCCTGGCTGTAAGTTCCTAAGGGCCGACTTTTCAATCTGTCAGTGCCAGAGCATGCCGCTATGCGGAGTTATGTAAAGGAGTCCTTGGAGAAGGGGCATATTCGCCCGTCTTCGTCACCGTTGGGAGCGGGATTTTTTTGTTGCCAAGAAGGATGGCTGTCATGATCCCAATGGCAGGGGATCACAAAAGGACAAGCACAAAAAACAAAACAAGCTCTAGGGTGATGGAAACTGAGCTGACCGCGATCCTGAACCTCAACACACAACTAGCTGTAGCCGGGGAACGTGCCTACGATGATTCCTAGACGTCTCGCGCCAGCCGAAGAACTAACTTTCCCTATTAGAAGAAACACAGACCTCTCTTGCCTCCAGAGAAACACCCCACAGAAATAGCAGCCCCCCACTTGTAATGACGGTGAAATGAGAGGAAAGCACATACGTAGTTATGAAAACAGATTCAGCAAAATGAGGCCCGCTAAAGCTAGATAGCAGAGGATACAAAAGTGAACTGCGCGGTCAGCGAAAAACCCTACAAAAAACCATCCTGAAATTACTTGAACTCATGTTCCAACTCATGGAACATGAGGAGTAATATCAGCCCACTAGAGCAACCAGCAAAAAGGAATCACATATCTGCAAGCTGGACTAAGACAAAAATTAAGCAAAACGTGGAACAGGAAAATCAAAAACTTAGCTTGTCCTGAAGAATACAGAAGCGGGAAGCAGAGGTAACAAGACACACTGATTACATTGATAGCCGGCGAGGAAATGACAAGAAAGCCAGGTTAAATAGGAAACTCCCATATCCTGATAGAACAGGTGGACACCAGAGACCGCAGAGAACACAAGTCACCCAGTACCATCTGTAACCACCAGAGGGAGCCCAAAAACAGAATCCACAACAGTACCCCCCCCTTGAGGAGGGGTCACCGAACCCTCACGAGAACCACCAGGGCAACCAGGATGAGCCCTATGAAATGCACGGACCAAATCAGCAGCATGAACATCAGAGGCAACCACCCAAGAATTATCCTCCTGACCATAACCCTTCCACTTGACCAAATATTGGAGTTTCCGTCTGGAAACACGAGAATCCAAGATCTTCTCCACAACATACTCCAATTCTCCCTCCACCAGCACCGGAGCAGGAGGCTCAAGCGAAGGAACAACAGGTACCTCATAATTCCGCAACAACGACCGATGGAACACATTATGAATAGCAAACGATGCCGGGAGATCCAAACGAAACGACACAGGGTTAAGAATTTCCAAGATCCTATAGGGACCGATGAACCGAGGCTTGAACTTAGGAGAAGAGACCTTCATAGGAACAAAACGAGAAGACAACCACACCAAGTCCCCAACACGAAGTCGAGGACCCACGCGGCGACGGCGATTTTGCAAACTGCTGAGCCCTCTCCTGGGACAACTTCAAATTGTCCACCACATGACTCCAAATCTGATGCAACCTATCCACCACCATGTCCACTCCAGGACAATCAGAAGGCTCCACCTGACCAGAGGAAAAACGAGGATGAAACCCCGAATTACAAAAGAAAGGAGAAACCAAGGTAGCAGAACTAGCCCGATTATTAAGGGCAAATTCGGCAAGCGGCAAAAAGGTAACCCAGTCATCTTGATTAGCAGAAACAAAACACCTTAAATAAGTTTCCAAGGTCTGATTAGTTCGTTCCGTCTGGCCATTCGTCTGAGGATGGAATGCAGACGAAAAGGACAAATCAATGCCCATCTTAGCACAGAACGTCCGCCAAAATCTAGACACAAACTGGGATCCCCTGTCAGAAACGATGTTCTCCGGAATCCCATGCAAACGAACCACGTTCTGAAAAAACAGAGGGACCAACTCAGAGGAGGAAGGCAACTTAGGCAAGGGTACCAGATGAACCATCTTAGAAAAGCGGTCACACACAACCCAGATGACGGACATTTTTTGAGAGACAGGGAGATCCGAAATAAAGTCCATGGAAATGTGCGTCCAAGGCCTCTTCGGGATAGGCAAAGGTGACAACAATCCACTGGCCCGAGCAAGGCTTAGCCCGAGCGCAAACTTCACAAGACTGCACAAAAGAACGCACATCCCTCGACAAGGAAGGCCACCAAAAAGACCTGGCCACCAAGTCTCTAGTACCAAATATTCCAGGATGACCTGCCAACGCAGAAGAATGGACCTCGGAGATGACTCTACTGGTCCAATTATCCGGAACAAACAGTCTTTCAGGCGGACAACGATCAGGTTTATCTGCCTGAAACTCCTGCAAAGCACGTCGCAAGTCTGGGGAGACAGCCGACAAAATCACCCCATCCCTAAGGATACCAGTGGGCTCAGAATTTCCAGGGGAGTCAGGCACAAAACTCCTAGAAAGAGCATCCGCCTTCACATTCTTTGAACCTGGCAGGTATGAAACCACAAAATCGAAACGGGAGAAAAACAGTGACCAACGAGCCTGTCTAGGATTCAGACGCTTGGCAGACTCAAGGTAAATCAGATTTTTGTGATCAGTCAAGACCACCACACGATGTCTAGCACCCTCAAGCCAATGACGCCACTCCTCAAATGCCCACTTCATGGCCAAAAGCTCCCGATTACCAACATCATAATTCCGCTCAGTGGGCGAAAACTTTCTAGAAAAGAACGCACATGGCTTCATCACTGAGCAATCGGAGCTTCTCTGTGACAAAACCGCCCCCGCTCCAATCTCGGAAGCATCAACCTCAACCTGAAAAGGAAGCGAAACATCTGGCTGACGCAACACAGGAGCAGAAGAAAACCGGCGCTTAAGTTCCTGAAAGGCCTCCACAGCCGCAGGAGACCAATCAGCAACATCAGCACCCTTTTTAGTCAAATCCGTCAAAGGCTTAACAACACTAGAAAAATTAGTTATGAAACGACGATAAAAATTAGCAAAGCCCAAGAACTTCTGTAGACTCTTAAGAGATGTAGGCTGCGTCCAGTCACAAATAGCCTGAACCTTGACGGGATCCATCTCAATAGTAGAAGGGGAAAAAATATACCCCAAAAAAGAAATCTTCTGGACTCCAAAGAGACACTTTGAACCTTTTACAAACAAAGAATTGGCCCGCAGGACCTGAAACACCTTCCTGACCTGCTGAACATGGGACTCCCAGTCATCCGAAAAAACCAAAACATCATCCAAATACACAATCATAAATTTATCCAGATATTC
This sequence comes from Ranitomeya imitator, assembly GCF_032444005.1. Classification (NCBI taxonomy): domain Eukaryota; kingdom Metazoa; phylum Chordata; class Amphibia; order Anura; family Dendrobatidae; genus Ranitomeya; species Ranitomeya imitator. The sequence goes on from NC_091285.1 coordinate 412,218,121, forward strand.
ACGGAAAATATCGTGCATAAAGGACTGGAAGACAGAAGGAGCATTAGAAAGTCCAAAAGGCATCACCAAATACTCGAAATGGCCCTCAGGTGTACTAAATGCGGTTTTCCACTCATCACCCTGCTTTATCCGCACAAGATTATACACACCCCGAAGATCAATCTTAGTGAACCATTTAGCCCCCTTAATGCGAGCGAACAAATCAGTCAACAATGGCAAAGGATACTGATATTTAACTGTAATCTTATTCAAAAGATGGTAATCTATACAAGGCCTCAAGGAACCATCTTTTTTGGCCACAAAAAAAAACCTGCTCCCAAAGGGGACGAAGATGGACGGATATGTCCCTTTTCCAAGGACTCCTTAACATAATCCCACATAGCAGTATGCTCTGGCACTGACAGATTGAACAAACGACCTTTAGGAAATTTACTGCCAGGAATCAAATCTATAGCACAATCGCAATCCCTGTGAGGAGGAAGCGAATTGAGCTTAGGCTCCTCAAAAACATCCCAATAATCAGACAAAAATACCGGAACCTCAGAAGGAGTAGATGAAGCGATAGAAATCGGAGGTGCATCATCATGAACCCCCTGACATCCCCAGCTTAACACAGACATCGTTTTCCAGTCCAAGACTGGGTTATGAGTTTGTAACCATGGCAGACCAAGCACTAAGACATCATGTAAATTATACAGTACCAGGAAGCGAATCACCTCCTGATGAACGGGAGTCATACGCATGGTCACTTGTGTCCAGTACTGAGGTTTATTCATTTCCAAAGGTGTAGAGTCAATTCCTTTCAAAGGAATAGGGACTTCCAGAGGCTCCAGACTAAACCCACAGCGGTTGGCAAATGACCAATCCATAAGACTCAGGGCAGCGCCTGAATCCACATAGGCATCGACGGAAATGGCTGATAATGAACAAATCAGAGTCACAGACAGAATGAACTTAGACTGTAAAGTACTAATGGCAACAGACTTATCAACCTTTTTTGTGCGTTTAGAGCATGCTGATATAACATGAGCTGAATCACCACAATAAAAACACAACCCATTTTTCCGCCTATAGTTTTGCCGTTCACTTCTGGACTGAATTCTATCACATTGCATTGTCTCAGGTGCCTGTTCAGAAGACACCGCCAAATGGTGCACAGGTTTGCGCTCCTGTAAACGCCGATCAATCTGAATAGCCATAGTCATAGACTCATTCAGACCTGTAGGCGCAGGGAACCCCACCATGACATCTTTAATGGCCTCAGAAAGGCCATCTCTGAATCTTGCAGCCAGGGCGCACTCATTCCACTGAGTAAGCACCGACCATTTCCGAAATTTCTGACAATATATTTCTGCTTCATCTTGCCCCTGAGAGAGAGCCAATAAAGCTTTTTCAGCCTGAATCTCTAGGTTAGGTTCCTCATAGAGCAAACCCAATGCCAGAAAAAACGCATCCACATTGAGCAACGCAGGATCCCCTGGTGCCAATGCAAATGCCCAATTCTGAGGGTCACCCCGCAGGAAAGATATAACAATCTTGACTTGCTGAGCAGGGTCTCCAGAAGAGCGAGATTTCAAAGAAAGAAACAACTTGCAATTGTTCCTAAAATTCAGAAAACTAGATCTATCTCCAGAAAAAAACTCTGGGATAGGAATTCTAGGTTCAGACATAGGAGCATGTACAAAAAAATCTTGTATATTTTGAACCTTAGCAGCAAGATTATTCAGGCTGGAAGCCAAACTCTGGACGTCCATGATAAGCAGCTGAGGTCAGAGCCATTCAAGGATTAAGAGGAGGTAAGACGCAGCCAGGCTGCAATTAAGGCTAGGCAGCAAACTCTGAGGGGAAAAATACAAAACAAAAAAAACTCCCTCAGACTACTTTTCCTCCTACTTCAGCCAATACAATTACCACTTTTAGGCCGGCTATACTGTCATGATCCCAATGGCAGGGGATCACAAAAGGACAAGCACAAAAAACAAAACAAGCTCTAGGGTGATGGAAACTGAGCTGACCGCGATCCTGAACCTCAACACACAACTAGCTGTAGCCGGGGAACGTGCCTACGATGATTCCTAGACGTCTCGCGCCAGCCGAAGAACTAACTTTCCCTATTAGAAGAAACACAGACCTCTCTTGCCTCCAGAGAAACACCCCACAGAAATAGCAGCCCCCCACATGTAATGACGGTGAAATGAGAGGAAAGCACATACGTAGTTATGAAAACAGATTCAGCAAAATGAGGCCCGCTAAAGCTAGATAGCAGAGGATACAAAAGTGAACTGCGCGGTCAGCGAAAAACCCTACAAAAAACCATCCTGAAATTACTTGAACTCATGTTCCAACTCATGGAACATGAGGAGTAATATCAGCCCACTAGAGCAACCAGCAAAAAGGAATCACATATCTGCAAGCTGGACTAAGACAAAAATTAAGCAAAACGTGGAACAGGAAAATCAAAAACTTAGCTTGTCCTGAAGAATACAGAAGCGGGAAGCAGAGGTAACAAGACACACTGATTACATTGATAGCCGGCGAGGAAATGACAAGAAAGCCAGGTTAAATAGGAAACTCCCATATCCTGATAGAACAGGTGGACACCAGAGACCGCAGAGAACACAAGTCACCCAGTACCATCTGTAACCACTAGAGGGAGCCTGTTGTGAATTCTGTGGTCACAAGTGGTATTGCAGTCTCTGGGCGTCCTCCCTCAGGTGTTTTGGTGGGCTCGTTGGCTGCCTTGCTATTTAGCTCCACCTGAGTCTGTCTTCCTTGCTCCTTGTCAATGTTCCAGTGTTGGATCTGAGCTACTGCATCTTTCCTTGGGCCTGCTGCTCTGCTAGATAAGTGCTTCTAGTTTGTTTTCTGTTTTTTCTGTCCAGCTTGTTATTATCTTTTGCTGGAAGCTCTGAGAAGCAAAGGGGTGCACCGCCGTGCTGTTAGTTCGGCACGGTGGGTCTTTTTTGCCCCTTTGCGTGGTTTTCGTTTTAGGGTTTTTTGTAGACTGCATAGTTCTCTTTGCTATCCTCGCTCTGTCTAGAATATCGGGCCTCACTTTGCTGAATCTATTTCATTCCTACGTTTGTCTTTTCATCTTGCTAACAGTCATTATATGTGGGGGCTGCCTATTCCTTTGGGGTATTTCTCTGAGGTAAGTCAGGCTTGTATTTCTATCTTCAGGCTAGTCAGCTCCTCAGGCAGTGCCGAGTTGCATAGGTAGTGATAGGCGCAATCCACTGCTGCTTCCAGTTGTGTGAGGACAGTTCAGGTACTGCAGTCTACAGAGATTCCACGTCTCAGAGCTCGTCCTATTGTTTTGGGTTTTTGCCAGATCTCTGTATGTGCGCTGATTACTGCACGCTGTGTTGCCTGATTGCCAGCCATAACAGTACAAGGAGCCAATTCAATGATTTCCAATAGAGGGAAAAAAGAAATCCTGACATCATTTTTTTTTCTTAGCTCTGTCTTCAGTCTTTTTTTTCCCCTAGACATTAGAGTGCTTCAGGACACAGCTGTGGACATGGATATTCAGGCTCTGTGCTCCTCAATGGATAATCTCGTTGTAAATGTACAAAAGATTCAAGATACTATTGATCAGAAATCGATGCTAGAACCAAGAATTCCGATTCCTGATTTGTTTTTTGGTGACAGAACTAAGTTCCTGAGCTTCAGAAATAATTGTAAGCTATTTTTGGCCTTGAAACCTCATTCTTCTGGTAATCCTATTCAACAGGTTTTGATTATTATTTCTTTTTTGCGCGGCGACCCACAGGACTGGGCGTTTTCTCTTGCACCAGGAGATTCTGCATTGAGTAATATTGATGCATTTTTCCAGGCGCTGGGATTGCTTTACGATGAGCCTAATTCAGTGGATCAAGCTGAGAAAAATCTGCTGGCTTTATGCCAGGGTCAGGATGATGTAGAACTATATTGTCAGAAATTTAGAAAATGGTCAGTACTCACTCTGTGGAATGAATCTGCACTAGCGGCTTTGTTCAGAAAGGGTCTCTCTGAAGCTCTTAAGGATGTAATGGTGGGATTTCCTATGCCTGCTGGTTTGAATGAGTCTATGTCCTTGGCCATTCAGATCGGTCGTCGCTTGCGCGAGCGTAAATCTGTGCACCATCTGGCGGTATTGTCTGAGAGTAAGCCTGAGCCTATGCAGTGCAACAGGACTATGACTAAAGTAGAACGGCACGAACACAGACGTCTGAACAGACTGTGTTTCTATTGTGGTGATTCTACTCATGCTATTTCTAATTGTCCTAAACGCACTAGGCGGTTCGATAGCTCTGCCGTTATTGGTACTGTACAGTCCAAATTCCTTTTGTCCATTACCTTAATGTGCTCTTTGTCATCATATTCTGTCATGGCGTTTGTGGATTCAGGCGCTGCCCTGAATCTGATGGATTTGGATTATGCTAAACGTTGTGGATTTTTCTTGGAGCCTTTGCGGTGTCCTATTCCGTTGAGAGGAATTGATGCTACACCTCTGGCCAAGAATAAGCCTCAGTACTGGGCCCAGCTGACCATGTGCATGGCTCCTGCACATCAGGAAGTTATTCGCTTTTTGGTACTGCATAATTTGCATGATGTGGTCGTGTTGGGGTTGCCATGGCTACAAACCCATAATCCAGTATTGGATTGGAACTCTATGTCGGTAACCAGCTGGGGTTGTCAGGGAGTACATGGTGATGTTCCATTTTTGTCTATTTCGTCATCCATTCCTTCTGACATCCCAGAGTTCTTGTCGGACTTTCAGGATGTATTTGAAGAGTCCAAGTCTGATGCCCTTCCTCCGCATAGGAATTGTGATTGTGCTATCGATTTGATTCCTGGTAGTAAATTCCCTAAGGGTCGTTTATTTAATTTGTCCGTACCTGAACACACCGCTATGCGCAGTTATGTGAAGGAGTCCCTGGAGAAGGGACATATTCGCCCATCGTCGTCACCATTGGGAGCAGGGTTCTTTTTTGTAGCCAAGAAGGATGGTTCGCTAAGACCGTGTATTGATTACCGCCTTCTTAATAAGATCACTGTTAAGTTTCAGTATCCCTTGCCATTGATTTCTGACTTGTTTGCTCGGATTAAGGGGGCTAGTTGGTTTACTAAGATTGATCTTCGTGGTGCGTATAATCTGGTGAGAATCAGGCAGGGAGATGAATGGAAAACGGCATTTAATACGCCCGAGGGTCATTTTGAGTATCTGGTGATGCCGTTCGGACTTGCCAATGCTCCATCTGTTTTTCAGTCTTTTATGCATGACGTTTTTCGTGAGTATCTGGATAAATTCTTGATTGTTTACTTGGATGACATTTTGATCTTCTCGGATGATTGGGAGTCTCATGTAAAGCAAGTCAGAATGGTTTTCCAGGTACTGCGTGCTAATTCCTTGTTTGTGAAGGGATCAAAGTGTCTCTTCGGTGTGCAGAAAGTTTCATTTTTGGGGTTCATCTTTTCCCCTTCTACTATCGAGATGGATCCGGTTAAGGTTCAGGCCATCCAGGATTGGACTCAGCCGACATCTCTAAAAAGTTTGCAGAAATTCCTGGGCTTTGCTAATTTTTATCGTCGCTTCATCTGTAATTTTTCTAGCATTGCCAGACCATTGACCGATTTGACCAAGAAGGGTGCTGATTTGGTTAATTGGTCTTCTGCTGCCGTGGAAGCTTTTCAGGAGTTGAAGCGTCGTTTTTGCTGTGCCCCTGTGTTGTGTCAACCTGATGTTTCTCTTCCGTTCCAGGTCGAGGTTGATGCTTCTGAGATTGGTGCAGGGGCGGTTTTGTCACAGAGAGGTTCTGGTTGCTCAGTGTTCAAACCATGTGCTTTCTTTTCCAGGAAATTTTCTGCTGCTGAGCGTAATTATGATGTGGGCAACCGAGAGTTGCTGGCCATGAAGTGGGCATTCGAGGAGTGGCGTCATTGGCTTGAGGGTGCTAAGCATCGCGTGGTGGTTTTGACTGATCATAAGAACCTTACTTATCTTGAGTCTGCCAAGCGCTTGAATCCTAGACAGGCCCGTTGGTCGTTATTTTTTGCTCGTTTTGATTTTGTGATTTCATACCTTCCGGGCTCTAAAAATGTGAAGGCGGATGCTCTGTCTAGGAGTTTTGTGCCCGACTCTCCGGGGTTATCTGAGCCGGCGAGTATCCTCAAGGAAGGAGTCATTGTGTCTGCCATCTCCCCTGATTTGCGGAGAGTGTTGCAGAAATTTCAGGCTAATAAACCTGATCGTTGTCCGGCCGAGAAACTGTTCGTCCCTGATAGGTGGACTAGTAAAGTTATCTCTGAACTTCATTGTTCGGTGCTGGCCGGTCATCCAGGAATCTTTGGTACCAGGGAGTTGGTTGCTAGATCCTTTTGGTGGCCGTCTCTGTCGCGGGATGTGCGTGCTTTTGTGCAGTCCTGTGGAATTTGTGCTAGGGCTAAGCCCTGCTGTTCACGTGCCAGTGGGTTGCTTTTGCCCTTGCCGGTCCCGAAGAGGCCTTGGACACATATTTCGATGGATTTCATTTCTGACCTTCCCGTTTCTCAAAAGATGTCTGTCATTTGGGTGGTCTGTGATCGCTTTTCTAAAATGGTCCATCTGGTGCCCTTGGTTAAATTGCCTTCCTCCTCTGATTTGGTGCCTTTGTTCTTCCAGCATGTGGTTCGTTTGCATGGCATTCCTGAGAATATTGTTTCTGACAGAGGTTCCCAGTTTGTCTCAAGGTTCTGGCGAGCCTTTTGTGGTAGGATGGGCATTGACCTATCTTTTTCCTCGGCCTTCCATCCTCAGACTAATGGCCAGACCGAACGAACCAATCAGACCTTGGAAACATATCTGAGATGTTTTGTTTCCGCTGACCAGGATGATTGGGTGTCATTTTTGCCGTTGGCTGAGTTCGCCCTTAATAATCGGGCCAGCTCGGCTACCTTGGTCTCTCCATTTTTCTGCAATTCTGGGTTCCATCCTCGTTTCTCTTCAGGACAGGTTGAGTCTTCGGACTGTCCTGGTGTGGATTATGTGGTGGACAGGTTGCAGCAGATCTGGACTCAGGTAGTGGACAATTTGACCTTGTCCCAGGAGAAGGCTCAGCTTTTCGCTAATCGCAGACGCCGTGTGGGACCCCGACTTCGTGTTGGGGATCTGGTTTGGTTATCTTCTCGTCATATACCTATGAAGGTTTCCTCTCCTAAATTTAAACCTCGTTTTATTGGTCCGTATAGGATTTCTGAGATTCTCAATCCGGTGTCTTTTCGTCTGACCCTCCCAGACTCCTTTTCCATACATAATGTATTCCATAGGTCGTTGTTGAGGAGATACGTGGCACCTATGGTTCCATCTGTGGAGCCTCCTGCCCCTGTTTTGGTGGAGGGGGAATTGGAGTATATTGTGGAGAAGATTTTGGATTCTCGTGTCTCTAGACGGAAACTCCAGTATCTGGTCAAATGGAAGGGTTATGCTCAGGAAGATAATTCCTGGGTTTTTGCCTCTGATGTCCATGCCCCAGATCTTGTTCGTGCCTTTCATGTGGCTCATCCTGGTCGGCCTGGGGGTTCTGGTGAGGGTTCGGTGACCCCTCCTCAAGGGGGGGGTACTGTTGTGAATTCTGTGGTCACAAGTGGTATTGCAGTCTCTGGGCGTCCTCCCTCAGGTGTTTTGGTGGGCTCGTTGGCTGCCTTGCTATTTAGCTCCACCTGAGTCTGTCTTCCTTGCTCCTTGTCAATGTTCCAGTGTTGGATCTGAGCTACTGCATCTTTCCTTGGGCCTGCTGCTCTGCTAGATAAGTGCTTCTAGTTTGTTTTCTGTTTTTTCTGTCCAGCTTGTTATTATCTTTTGCTGGAAGCTCTGAGAAGCAAAGGGGTGCACCGCCGTGCTGTTAGTTCGGCACGGTGGGTCTTTTTTGCCCCTTTGCGTGGTTTTCGTTTTAGGGTTTTTTGTAGACTGCATAGTTCTCTTTGCTATCCTCGCTCTGTCTAGAATATCGGGCCTCACTTTGCTGAATCTATTTCATTCCTACGTTTGTCTTTTCATCTTGCTAACAGTCATTATATGTGGGGGCTGCCTATTCCTTTGGGGTATTTCTCTGAGGTAAGTCAGGCTTGTATTTCTATCTTCAGGCTAGTCAGCTCCTCAGGCAGTGCCGAGTTGCATAGGTAGTGATAGGCGCAATCCACTGCTGCTTCCAGTTGTGTGAGGACAGTTCAGGTACTGCAGTCTACAGAGATTCCACGTCTCAGAGCTCGTCCTATTGTTTTGGGTTTTTGCCAGATCTCTGTATGTGCGCTGATTACTGCACGCTGTGTTGCCTGATTGCCAGCCATAACAGGAGCCCAAAAACAGAATCCACAACAGATGGCTCCTTGAGACCCTGTATAGATTATCGCCTTCTCAATAAGATCACTGTCAAATTCCAGTACCCTTTACCTTTACTTTCTAATTTGTTTGCTCGGATTAAGGGTGCCAGTTGGTTTACTAAAATCGACCTTCGAGGGGCGTATAATCTCGTGCGTATTAAACAAGGTGATGAATGGAAAACAGCATTTAATATGCCCGAAGGCCATTTTTAATATCTTGTGATGCCATTCGGGCTCTCTAATGCTCCATCGGTATTTCAGTCCTTTATGCATGATATCTGCCGGAATTATCTGGATAAATTCATGATTGTGTATTTGGATGATATTTTGGTTTTCTCCGATGATTGGGAGTCTCATGTAAAGCAGGTTAGGATGGTATTTCAGGTCCTTCGTGCTAATGCGTTGTTTGTGAAGGGGTCTAAGTGACTCTTTGGAGTTCATAAGGTTTCTTTTTTGGGTTTCATTTTTTCCCCCTCGGCTATTGAAATGGACCCTGGTAAAGTCCAGGCCATTCATGATTGGACTCAACCTACATCTGTAAAGAGCCTTCAGAAATTTTTGGGCTTTGCCAATTTTTATCGCCGCTTTATTGCAAATTTTTCTAGTGTGGTGAAGCCTCTGACCGATTTGACGAGGAAGGGTGCTGATGTGGTGAATTGGTCCTCTGCGGCTGTTGAGGCCTTTCAGGAGCTTAAACGTCGTTTTACTTCTGCCCCTGTGTTGCGTCAGCCAGATGTTTCTCTCCCTTTTCAGGTTGAGGTTGATGCTTCTGAGATTGGGGCAGGGGCCGTTTTGTCTCAGGGAAATTCTGATGGCTCTTTGATGAAACCGTGTGCTTTCTTCTCCAGAAAGTTTTCGCCTGCTGAGCGTAATTATGATGTCGGCAATCGGGAGTTGTTGGCTATGAAGTGGGCATTTGAGGAGTGGCGACATTGGCTTGAGGGAGCCAAGCATCGCGTGGTGGTCTTGACTGATCACAAGAATCTGATTTACCTCGAGTCTGCTCAGCGGTTGAATCCTAGACAGGCTCGGTGGTCTCTGTTTGTTCCTGATAGATGGACTAGTAGGGTAATTTCTGAGGTTCATTGTTCGGTGTTGGCTGGTCACCCTGGGATTTTCGGTACCAGAGATTTGGTGTCTAGGTCCTTTTGGTGGCCTTCCTTGTCACGGGATGTGCGTTTGTTTGTGCAGTCCTGTGGGACCTGTGCTCGGGCTAAGCCTTGCTGTTCCCGTGCCAGCGGGTTGCTTTTGCCTTTGCCTATTCCTGAGAGACCCTGGACGCATATTTCCATGGATTTTATTTCTGATCTTCCTGTCTCTCAGAAGATGTCTGTCATCTGGGTGGTTTGTGACCGGTTTTCTAAGATGGTCCATTTGGTGCCGTTGCCTAAGTTGCCTTCCTCCTCTGATTTGGTTCCATTATTTTTTCAGCATGTGGTTCATTTGCATGGTATTCCGGAGAATATTGTGTCTGACAGAGGTTCCCAGTTCGTTTCTAGGTTTTGGCGGTCCTTTTGTGCTAGAATGGGCATTGATTTGTCTTTTTCTTCAGCATTCCATCCTCAGACAAATGGCCAAACGGAGCGAACCAATCAGACCTTGGAAACCTATTTGAGATGCCTCGTGTCTGCTGATCAGGATGATTGGGTGACCTTTTTGCCGTTGGCCGAGTTTGCCCTTAATAATCGGGCTAGTTCTGCTACCTTGGTTTCGCCTTTCTTTTGTAACTTTGGTTTTCATCCTCGTTTTTCTTCAGGGCAGCTTGAGCCTTCTGACTGTCCTGGTGTGGATTCCGTGGTGGACAGGTTGCAGCAAATTTGGACTCATGTGGTGGACAATTTGACGTTGTCTCAGGAAAAGGCTCAGCGTTTTGCTAACCGTCGTCGGTGTGTTTGTCCCCGGCTTCGTGTTGGTTATTTGGTCTGGTTGTCTTCTCGTCATGTTCCTATGAAGGTTTCTTCCCCTAAGTACAAGCCTCGCTTTATTGGGCCTTATAAGATTTCTGAAATTATCAATCCAGTGTCTTTTCATTTGGCCCTTCCAGCTTCCTTTTCCATTCATAATGTGTTCCATAGATCCTTGTTGCGGAGATATGTGGTACCTATGGTTCCCTCCGTTGATCCTTCTGCTCCAGTGTTGGTTGAGGGGGAATTGGAATATGTGGTGGAGAAGATTTTGGATTCTCGTTTTTCGAGGCGGAAGATTCAGTATCTGGTCAAGTGGAAGGGTTATGGCCAGGAGGATAATTCTTGGGTTGTTGCCTCCGATGTTCATGCTGCCGATTTGGTTTGTGCTTTCCATTTGGCTCGTCCTGATCGGTCTGGGAGCTCTGGTGAGGGTTCGGTGACCCCTCCTCAAGGAGGGGCTACTGTTGTGAATTCCATTCTGGAGCTCCCTCCTGTGGTTGCTAATGGTATTTTTGTGAGTTCTGCCCTTGGGCTCCCTCTGGTGGTTTCGAGTGGAACTGCTGCTCCTTTAGGTAGCTGTAGCAGCTGCCTTCACTAATCGCCTTGCCTGGGTTTGTTATTTAAACCTGCTCTGGGCTTTAGTCCATGCCTGCTGTCAATGTTCTTGGTTGGATTTGGTTCTCTCCTTGGAATTTTCATATGGCCAGTCCTTGTCTGCAAAAGATAAGTTTTTGCTAGTTTTTGTATGTCCATTTGTTTGCACTCTATTGCTTTGCAAATATATCTCTTTTTGTCCAGCTTGTCACTATGTCTTATTCAGGCTAGCTGGAAGCTCTGGGAAAGCAGATTTGCCCCTCCACACCGTGAGTCGGTGTGGAGTTCATTTTTGTAAACTCTGCGTGGATTTTGTAGTTTTTTATACTGACCGCACAAAATCCTTTTCTCTCTGTCTATCTAGTTCAGTATTGGCCTCCTTTGCTGAATTCAGATTTCATTTCTGAGTACGTCATTTCCCTCTCCATTCACAGTCAATATTTGTGGGGGGCTCTCTTTCCTTTTGGGAGTTTTCTCTGAGGCAAGATAGCTTTCTATTTCCTTCTTTAGGGGTAGTTATTTCTTAGGCTGTGAAGAGGTGTCTAGGGAGAGTTAGGAACATCCCACGGCTATTTCTAGTGTTGTTGTTAGGATTAGGGACTGCAGTCAGTAGAGATACCACCTTCTCAGAGCTCACTCCATGTTGCGTTTTAGCCACCAGGTCATATCAGTGTGGCCTCTTAACCACCAGGTCATAACAGTATTCCTTCAGATATTGTCTCAGACCGTGGGGTGCAGTTTATTTCTAAGTTTTGGAGGGCTTTCTGCAGCCGGCTGGTGACTCATTTGTTGTTTTCTTCAGCTTTTCATCCTCAATCCAATGGTCAGACTGAACGCGTAAATCAAAATCTTGAGACTTATCTCAGGTGTTTCATCTCAGAGAATCAGGAGGACTGGGTTAAATACTTACCGTTAGCAGAATTTGCTACAAACAATCGTACTCATGAGTCTACTGGTAAGTCCCTGTTTTTCGGGGCATATGGTTTTCATCCTCAACCTAGTTCATTTAATAGGAGGGATTCCTCAGGTGTTCCTTAAGAGGAGAGGTTTTCTTCTTCCATCACGTCCGTATGGCAAGGGGTTCTTGAAAAATTAAAGAGGATGGGTTCCAGGTATAAGAATGCGGCTGATCGGAGACGTGTGGAAGGTCCGGACCTGTGTGTGGGTGACTGGGTTTGGTTGTCCTCGAAAAATATTAAGCTGAGAGTTCCCTTGTGGAAATTGGGCCCTAGGTTCATTGGCCCTTATAGGATTGTGGCCGTCATGAATTCCGTTGCTTTTCGGCTGGCTTTGCCTCAGTCATTTAAGATCCATAATGCTTTTCATTGCTCCTTACTCAAAAAGGTTGTGGCGTCATCCAATCAGTCCCCTTCACCTCCAGCTCCGGTCCTTGTTGATGGAAATCTCGAGTTCCAGATTTCCAAGGTTATGGATTCTCGTTTAGTTCGTCGATCCCTACAATATCTGGTACACTGGAGAGGGTACGGTCCTGAGGAAAGAACGTGGGTACCTGCTGCCGATGCCCATGCGGTTAGGTTGGTTCAGGCATTTCATACAGCTCATCCTGAGAAACCTGGCCCTGAGGTTCCGGAGGTCCCTCGTAGAAGGGGGGTTACTGTCACAGGGCTACCGCGACAGAGAGGTTCCAGAGAACCGCAGCGCTCTGGGCCTCGTTCACAAACAGTGAACAGAAGCTCTTCACCTGTATTGTGACCTGGCTGCTTTGTGCCAGCAGTGCAGGAGTTAACCTTATTGCTGAGAGCTGGGTCTCTCTCAGCTGAAGTGGATTTTGTAATCTGATCCCCTATATAGACCCAGTCTTGACTTCAGCTATTGTCAGTGATCAGTTCTACTGCCTGGCTTGGAGGTTGAAGGAGCGTAGTGTTGGTGTTGGAGGTTTATTTACAGAGATTGGTGTCTGCTGTTTTGGTTGCATGTTAAACCTGTTTTCCTTCCAAGTTTTCTCCATCGCTTCCCTTCTATGTGTACCCTCTGTGGTTGTGTGAGCATTTGGTGAGTTTGAGACTTTTAGTTACCTTGTCTGTATACCCTGTTATTTGTTGTATTATTACACTGGTGCAGTCCACCTCCTTTGGGGGGAGAGGGGGCCATTGATAGGGCCTGCACAGGAGACAGGGATACGCTGGCAGCTCAGGCCTCCTAACCATCATAGGTACCACAGGAAAGCCAGGGCCTCATTATAGTAGTAGGGACTGGTGCGGGTCCCAGTACGCCGTCCTGCCCCTTTATCGCTGTTTACGGCGTGACACCTGCAGTGTGTAAAGGACAAAATGGATTAGAGTACCATGAAATCTTTGGAGAAAACATAATGTCTTCTGTGAGGACGCTGAAGCATGGTTGTCATTGGCCCTTCCAACAGGACAATACTAACAAAGTCCACCAAGGTTTGATTTCAGAGGAAGTCCTGCAAGATTCTGGAGTGGCCGTCACAGTTGCCTAACTTTAACCCCATAGAAAATCTTTGGTGGGACTTGGAGAAGTCATTTGCAGCACACAAATCCAAGAATATTAGTTAGCTGACTATCGCAGCTGACATCCAGCACTATGTGCCAGGAGCAGTCACGGACCGCCCCGGCACATTAACCCCCGGCACACTGCGATCAAACATGATCACAGTGTTACGGCGGTATAGGGAAGCATCGCGCAGGGAGGGGGCTCTCTGCGTGCTTCCCTGAGGCCCCCGGAGCAACGCGTTGCTCCAAGGGTCTCTTACCTCCTCCTCCCTGCAGCAGGCCGAGATCCAAAATGGCCACGGGGCTGCATCTGGGTCCTGCAGGGAGGTGACTTCACACAGCGCCTGCTCAGAGCAGGCGCCGGGATGCCTTCGGGAGTTCGCGTCAGATCGCTGATCTGACACAGCGCACAGCAAAGAAAAAAAGTAAAAAAAAAAATTTACATGTGTAAAAAAAAGTCCTAAATAAATAATAATAATAAAAAAATATTGTTCCAATAAATACATTCCTTTATCTAAATAAAAAAAACAATAAAACTACACATATTTAGTATCGCCGTGTCCGTAATGACCCGACCTATAAAACTGTCCCACTAGTTAACCCCTTCAGTGAACACCGTAAAATAAAAAAAAATGAGGCAAAAAACAACGCTTTATTATCATACTGCCGATCAAAACGTCATCTTGTCCCACAAAAAAACGAGCCACCATATAGCATCATCAGCAAAAAAATAAAAAAGTTATAGTCCTCAGAAAGCGATGCAAAAATAATTATTTTTTCTATAAAATATTTTTTATCGTATAAAGCGCCAAAACATAAAAAAATGATATAAATGAGGTATCGCTGTATTCGTACTGACCCGAAGAACAGGGCTGTATTTAGAGTTTCTGCTGCCCTAGGCACTTTTAGTGCTGCCTCCCCCATTGGTGAGTATGACACTATCGGCAGTGACTTTGGCAAGAATCGCTGTTGTTTGCAGCAGATCGGGCAGTTTTTTTGCATCTGTAGCGTAATGGATCATTTACGGCAACACTGCGTTTGGCCTCATTCATTCCCTATGGGATTTGTGGTACTTGCCATGATCTGGTAAATGTGGTACCATACCTCCCAACTCTTGAAGGGAAAGAGGTATAAAGGTTGTAGTGTGCCGCGGCAAATTTTAGGCCACGCCTCTGACCACACCCATTTCACAACTAGTCACACCCATATTCAAGTCCCAACCACACCCATTTAGCACTGCTGATCACACTGTTTCATATACAATAATTATAACAAAAAAAAAATATGGCCACACAATGCTCCATACTGTATAATGGCCACACATGATGCTCCATATTGTATAATGGCCACACATGATGCTCCATACTGTATAATGGCCACACATGATGCTCCATACTGTATAATGGCTGTACATGATGCTCCGAATCCATACTGTATAATGGCAACATATGATGCTTCACGCATAATGTTTAATGGCCCACCCCCCTCCCATCCTGTATGCATGGCTCATCTCCCCCCCATGCATGGCTCATCGGCTACCCACCCCCATCATGCATGGCTCATCTCTCCCCCAATCCTGTATGCATGGCTCATCTCCCCCCCCATATGCGTGGCTCATGATGTCCCCCTCCCTGTATGCAGGGGTGGCTCTGGCTCATGATGTCCCCCTCCCTGTATACAGGGGTGGCTCTGGCTCATCTCCCATCATCCCCCATGCATGGCTCATGTGATGTCCCCCTCCCAGGTCTCCCTGTATGCAGGGGTGGCTCTTGCTCATCTCCCATCCCCAGCTTTGTAGCACTGGGGTCTGGGGTTCAAATCCCAACAAGGATGACATCTGCAGAGTTTCGATGTTCTCCCCGTGTTAGTGTGGGTTTTCTACCACACTCAAAAGACCAACTAATAGGATGTTTAGATTGTGAGCCCCAATGGGGACAGTGTTGATGCATGAAAAATGCTGTGGAGTTAATAGAATAATATCAGTGAATAAATATTCTTCTTAATATTATGTCACAATACCAGGATCTGAGGATCTTCTGTTTCGAGGTCAAGAGCTCTCTGATGCGATGTTGCTGCCTGTCTCGCCGTCTTCCTCTTTTGACACTGCAGTGTGGTGGACAAGAGAGCATTAACTGGTTAACAAGTATCGGTGTCTGTGTACTAACTGAACTATAAACTCTCCCCATACCATGTCCAGCAGACATTGTAGGATTAATATATGGACTTTATCATTCTATTACTGATACTGTATAATAGCCACACATGATGCTCCATACTGTATAATGGCCACACATGATGCTCCATACTGTATAATGGCCACATATGATGCTCCATACTGTATAATGGCCACACATGATGCTCCATACTGTATAATGGCCACACAGTGCTCCATACTGTATAATGGCCACACATGATGCTCCATACTGTATAATGGCCACACATGATGCTCCATACTGTAATGGCCACATATGATGCTCCATACTGTATAATGGCCACATATGATGCTCCATACTGTATAATGGCCACACAGTGCTCCATACTGTATAATGGCCACATATGATGCTCCATACTGTATAATGGCTCTACATGATGCTCCATACTGTATAATGGGCGGCCACACATGATGCTCAATACTGTATAATAGTCACATGATGCTCCATACTGTATAATAGCCACACATGATGGTCCATACTGTATAATGGCCACATATGATGCTCCACGCATAATGTTTAATGGCCCACCCCCCTCCCATCCTGTATGCATGGCTCATGAGCCACGCATGGGGGGGATGGGAGATGAGCCAGAGAGCCACCCCTGCATACAGAAAGACCTGGGAGGGGGACAAAACATGAGCCACGCATGGGGGGGGATGGGAGATGAGCCAGAGAGCCACCCCTGCATACAGGAAGACCTGGGAGGGGGACAAAACATGAGCCACGCATGGGGGGGGATGGGAGATGAGCTCCTCATCTCCCATCCCCCCCATGCGTGGCTCATGTTTTGTCCCCCTCCCAGGCCTCCCTGTATGCAGGGGTGGCTCTGGCTCATCTCCCATCCCCCCCTCCCTCCTGTACGCGTGGCTCATCGCCGCCCTCCTCTCCCCCCCTGGCCAGCCGCCCCCAGGCTCCATCCTCCATGCATGGGCCCGCCGGGCGCCGCATTAGCGTCACCATCATTCATGGGCCTGGGCGGCTCATCGGCTGAGGCTCCCCGACCCTGCCGCTCCGCGCTCCACTCCAGTCCCATGCATCCATTCCTATCATGGCTCGGCTCGCTGCTCCGCTCCCCGTCCACGGTCGTCCCCCAGCCCCCGCCGTCCTCCCACCCTCCCATCAGACATTCATACTCACCGAGTCACCGTCGGTCCGTCCGACTCCTTTCCACACCGCGCGGAATCCACCTCTGTCCCGGCGGCGGCGCAGCACCCTCGTCCTCCTGCGTGAGCTGTCAGGTGGTACCGCGCATTAAGTTCATGAATATGCGCATATTCATGAACTTAATGAGCAGCGGTACCACCTGACCGCACCTCACGCAGGACGAGCTGACGCGGAGACCAGACCAGGCATCGCTGGAGCTAGCTAGGTGAGTATTTATGTACAGTATGATGATGACTCACCACCAGTGACACTGTATGATGTCTGGGCAACTTGGGCGACCACGGTGGGGGGGGTTATTATTAGGGACAGGGACCAGGTGACCTCGCCGGACTAAAAAAACAAAAAAAAACAAAAAACTTTGCTCTGGTGCCGCCCCCCGCATAGGCGCCGCTCTAGGCACGTGCCCTCGAGTGCCTAGTGGCAAATACGGCCCTGCCGAAGAATAAAACTGCTTTATCCATTTTACCAAAAGCGGAACGGTATAAACGCCCCCCACAAAAGAAATTCATGAATAGCTGGTTTTTGGTAATTCTGCCTCACAAAAATCGGACTAAAAAGCGATCAAAAAATGTCACGTGCCAATGTCATGTTACCCATAAAAATGTCAACTCGTCCCGCAAAAAACAAGACCTCACATGACTCTGTGGACCAAAATATTGAAAAATTATAGCTCTCAAAATGTGGTAACGCAAAAAATATTTTTTGTAATAAAAAGCGTCTTTTAGTGTGTGACGGCTGCCAATCATAAAAATCCGCTAGAAAACCCGCTATAAATAGTAAATCAAACCCCCCTTCATCACCCCCTTAGTTAGGCAAAAATTAAAAAATAAAAAAAATGTATTTATTTCAATTTTCCCCATTAGGGTTAGGACTAGGGTTAGGGTTAGGGCTAGGGTTAGTGTTAGGGCTAGGGCTAGGGTTAGGGCTACGGATAGGGCTAGAGTTGGGGCTACAGTTAGGGTTAGGGTTTAGCTAAAGTTGGGGGTAGGGTTTGGATTACATTTACGATTGGGAATAGGGTTGGGATTAGGGTTAGGGGTGTGTCAGGGTTAAGGGTGTGGTTAGGGCTACCATTGAGATTAGGTTTAGGGGTGTGTTTGGATTAGGGATTCAGTTTTAATTGGGGGGTTTCCACTGTTTAGGCACGTCAGGGGCTCTCCAAACACGACATGGTGTCCGATCTCAATTCCAGCCAATTCTGCTTTGAAAAAGCAAGACAGCGCTCCTTCCCTTCCGAGCTCTCCCAACATATGGGGTATCAGCTTACTCAGGACACATTGGATAACAACTTTTGAGGTCCAATTTCTCCTGTTCCCCTTGGGAAAATACAAAACTGGGGGCTAAAAAATAATTTTTGTGGAAAAAAAAGGATTTTTTATTTTCACGGCTCTGTGTTATAAACTGTAGTGAAACACTTGGGGGTTCAAAGTTCTCACAACACATCTAGATAAGTTCCCTGGGGGGTCTAGTTTCCAATATGGAGTCACTTGTGGGGGGTTTCTACTGTTTAGTTACATCAGGGGCTCTGCAAATGCAATGTGATGCCTGCAGACCAATCCATCTAAGTCTGCATTCCAAATGGCGCTCCTTCCCTTCCGAGCTCTTCCATGCGCCCAAACGGTGGTTCCACCCACATATTGGGTATCAGCGTACTCGGGACAAATTGAACAAAAATATTTGGGGTCCAATTTCTCCTGTTACCCTTGGGAAAATACAAAACCGGGGCTAAAAAATAATTTTTGTGGGAAAAAAAAAGAATTTTTATTTTCACGGCTCTGCGTTATAAACTGTAGTGAAACACTTGGGAGTTCAAAGCTCTCACAACACATCTAGATGAGTTCCTTAGGGGGTCTACTTTCCAAAATGGTGTCACTTGTGGGGGGTTTCAATGTTTAGGCACATCAGTTGCTCTCCAAACGCAACATGGTGTCCCATCTCAATTCCAGTCAATCTTGCATTGAAAAGTCAAACGGCGCTCCTTCCCTTCCGAGCTCTGCCAAGCGCCAAAACAGTGGTTTACCCCCACATATGGGGTACCAGCATACTCAGGACAACAACTTTTGGTGTCCAATTTCTTCTCTTACCCATGGGAAAATAAAAAGTTGGGGGGCGAAAAGATCATTTTTGTGAAAAAATATGATTTTTTATTTTTACGGCTCTGCATTATAAACTTCTGTGAATCACTTAATGGGTCAAAGTGCTCACCACATCGCTATATAAGTTCCTTAGGGGTCTACTTTCCAAAATGGTGTCACTTGTGGGGGGTTTCAATGTTTAGGCACATCAGGGGCTCTCCAAACGCAACATGGCGTCCCATCTCAATTCCAGTCAATTTTGCATTGAAAAGTCAAATGGCGCTCCTTTGCTTCCGAGCTCTGCCATGCACACAAACAGTAATTTACCCCCACATATGGGGTATCTGTGTACTCAGGACAAATTGTTCAACTACTTTTGGGGTCCATTTTCTCCTGTTACCCTTGGTAAAATAAAACAAATTGGAGCTAAATTTAATTTTTTGTGAAAAAAGTTAAATGTTCATTTTTTTTTAAACATTCCAAAAATTCCTGTGAAATACCTGAAGGGTTAATAAAATTCTTGAATGTGTTTTTTGCACCTTCAGGGGTGCAATTTTTAGAATGGTGTCACACTTGGGTATTTTCTATCCTATAGAACCTTCAAAGTGACTTCAAATTTTATGTAGTCACTGCAAAAAATGGTGTTGTAAAAATGAGAAATTGCTGGTCAACTTTTAACTCTTATAACTCCCTAACAAAAAATGTTGGTTCCAAAATTGTGCTGATGTAAAGTAGACATGTGGGAAATGTTACTTGTTAAGTATTTTGTGTGACATAACTCTGTGATTGGAAAATTGCAAAATTTTCAAAATTTTCACCAAATTTCTGCTTTTTCACAAATAAACGCAGGTAATATCAAAGAAAATGTTACCACTAACATGAAGTACAATATGTCACGAGAAAACAGTGTCAGAATCACTGGGATCCGTTGAAGCGTTCCAGAGTTATAACCTCTTAAAGGGACAGTGGTCAGAATTGTAAAAATTGGCCCGGTCATTAACGTGCAAACCACCCTTGGTGGTAAAGGGGTTAAGTTAGCCATTAAAAGGTATCAACCACTGAGGACTCTCAATGCTATATATTTTTCTATTACTGGCTAACACGGTACCAAGATACTGTATATAGCTTTCCAATATGAAACAAAACATTAAAAAAAAAAGTCAAACAACAACAAAAAATAACGGAATCATCATAATCGTACTGACATGCATAATAAAACTAATATATGATTGCTTTTGGAAGGTAAGAAGGAGAAAAAAATTAACGGGGACAAAATTTGTCCTATGCATAAAAGATTAATCGTGAAATGTTTAACAATTCAATATGCAAAAGCTGAATTGAATGAATCTAGAAGGGGTTAAACGGTGAAAGCTACTAGAGTTGTTTATTAATACTTGTTTCAGACTTTTCATTTACATCCATGTGTAAAATATAAAGCAATAAACACTTGATATAATTTACCTGGTCTTTCTTCTAGGAGTACAGTTGAAATATTAAACCTGCCAGTTTGATGTTCTACTGCACAGGTACCTGTTATATTACTGCAGTTATAGACATTCACCAGATACATATAGCTGGCATCATATGTTCCATCAGCATTTCTCGTAAATACAGGATTCTCCAAATACTGGACACTTCCACAAGTCACTTTAAAGGAGACGTTCACTTGCTCCGGATAGAATTCTTGCAGTGAACACTGTACAGTGACATTATACTTGTCACCAGCGATGTTTTTCAGAATCACCTGTGGAGGAGCTGGGGAAATAGAGAATGATTGTGCTAAGTAGTCACAGAGGTAATTACAATGCGCAGCTGGTTTTTAGTCTTTTGTTCTTCTTTGGAAAGTGAATATTTGCAGGTCTACATGTAGGCCTGCTTCACAAGTCAGTGTGTCCAGTAGGTGTGGTGACAGTTTTCACATGTACCGGAGACACTTACACACGTAGACACATTAAAATCTATGTTGCTGTACACATGTCATTTTGTTTCCACTGACCTTGTATACGTGTGACATACGCATAGACATGTCCATTTTTAACCTGCAGCACAGGCTGCAAAACGTCTCATACAAGTGCACACAGATGGCACACTGGGATGACATCTGTGTGACATGTCCCGGCACCTGAGAAGCAGCAGCACAGTAAGTGCTCTTCCCAGGCACTGGGTGCTGAAGACACCTTTCATCATTCTCTCCTCTTCTGCCGGTGATCAGCATGAGCTGAGGAGAATGATGAACATTATATTCAAGTGATAACAATGAGAGGAGGCGGCGGCTGATGGGACTATTACTCCCATCAGTCCACACCTGCTGCTGCTAATAACAGTGAGAGAAGGAGCGGCTGATTAGAGTATTCATCACCAGCTGCCTGCACTCTAAATAAATAAATAAATAAATAAAAAATTGGGTCCTCTTGTATTTTCTGTGCCACAAACTCACAGCTGGGGGCTGCAACCCTCAGCTGTCAGTTTCAGCAAGGCTGGTTATTAAAAATAGAGTGTTTTTTTTTAATTTAAATAAATAATTTAAAAAAAACAACCAGCCTTGCTAAAGCTGACAGCTGGATGCTTGTATTCTTAGGCTGGTGAATTTCTCACTGTGATCTGTGGTGAAGTCACTGAATTTGAACTGCGGTGACCTCATCACTGACTTTTTCCCACAGTGCTGAGGTCACTGCAGTTCAGCCCGGCTGGGAATGCAGCCTCACTGACAGGCGGTAACCTCAATGATGTCACCAATGGTCAATGATGCTCCATTAATGAGCGGGGGCACGTGATCTCTCAGCCTCAGGGGCTGCTAGCACCAGAACAAGATCCTGCAAGGGCACGCAGGGAAGGTAAGTAGGATATTTTTTTTTAATGCTTTTCTCATGGAGGACAAGCATACAAGGAGAGGGATGAGGAACCATGCATACCGGGACAGGGATGAGGAGCCATGCATACAAACATGGGGATAAGGAGCCATGCAGATAAGGATGGGGATAAGGAGCCATGCAGATGAAGATGGGAATAAGGAGCCATGCAGACGAGGATGGGGATAAGGAGCCATGCAGACGAGGATGGGGATAAGGCACCATGCAGACGAAGATGGGGATAAGGAGCCATGCAGACGAGGCTGGGGATGGCGACCCATGCATACCAGGATAGGGATGAGGTGACAATGCATACCCAGCTTATACTAGAGTCAATAAGTTTTACCAGCTTTTCGTGGCAAAATTAGGTACCTCGGGTTACACTCGGGTCAGCTTATACATGAGTATATTTGGTATATTGTTAATTAGTATGGATAAATAGTTAAAATGTGGTCTTTTAAACTTTTTTTTTATATGTATTAGCTATATTTATTATAGAGAATCTTGCAAAATAAAATTACATATTGTTTAATCAAGTTTATTCTATAAGTGCTTTTCAATAAATTTGTATTCATATATTGTTTTAACTTTCCATATTACGATTGGTATTTTTTTTTTAAATTACTAAATTCAAACTACCGTATATACTCGAGTATAAGCCGACCCGAGTATAAGCCGACCCCCCTAATTTTGCCACAAAAAACTGGGAAAACTTATTGACTCGAGTATAAGCCTAGGGTGGAAATGCAGCATTTACCGGTGAATTTCAAAAATAAAAATAGATCATTATTTCCCCATAGCTGTGCCATATAGTGCTCTGCACCGTTCATATTTCCCCATAGGTGTGAACCATATAGTGCTCTGCACCGTTCATTGTGCCCCCTAGCTGTGCCATATACGGTGCTCTGCACCGTTCATTGTGCCCCATAGATGTGCCATATACGGTGCTCTGCACCGTTCACTGTGCCCCATAGCTGTGCCATATACGGTGCTCTGCACCGTTCACTGTGCCCCATAGCTGTGCTGTGCCATATACGGTGCTCTGCACCGTTCACTGTGCCCCATAGCTGTGCCATATACGGTGCTCTGCACCGTTCACTGTGCCCCATAGCTGTGCTGTGCCATATACGGTGCTCTGCACCGTTCACTGTGCCCCATACATAGCTGTGCTGTGCCATATACGGTGCTCTGCACCGTTCACTGTGCCCCATAGCTGTGCTGTGCCATATACGGTGCTCTGCACCGTTCACTGTGCCCCATAGCTGTGCCATATACGGTGCTCTGCACCGTTCACTGTGCCCCATAGCTGTGCTGTGCCATATACGGTGCTCTGCACCGTTCACTGTGCCCCATAGCTGTGCTGTGCCATATACGGTGCTCTGCACCGTTCACTGTGCCCCATAGCTGTGCTGTGCCATATACGGTGCTCTGCACCGTTCACTGTACCCCATAGCTGTGCTGTGCCATATACGGTGCTCTGCACCGTTCATTGTGCCCCATAGATGTTCCACATAAATTTGTGCCGCCGCTGCCGCAATAAAGAAAAAAAAACACATACTCACCTCCCTTGATTGCAGCTCCCGGCGTCTCGTTCCGGCGCCTCCATCTTCCCGGCGTCTCTGCTCTGACTGATCAGGCAGAGGGCGCCGCGCACACTGTATGCGTCATCGCGCCCTCTGCCTGAACAGTCAGAGAGCAGAGACGCCGGGAAGATGGAGGCGCCGGCCGGGAAGATGGATCGGCGCCCGGCGGCTGGAACGAGGACAGGTGAATATGCTATACTCACCTAGTCCTGGCGATCCTCGCGCTGTCCCCTCCTGTCTTCGGTGCCGCAGCTTCTTTCTCTATCAGCGGTCACCGGCACCGCTGATTAGAGAAATGAATAAGCGGCTCCGCCCCTATGGGAGGTGGAGCCGCTTATTCATTTCTGTAATGAGCGGTCCCACGTGACCGCTGAAGAGAGGAAGAAGCTGCAGCGCCGAAGCCCGTGGGACGGCAGGGACAGCGCGAGGATCGCTGGGACTAGGTAAGTATACCTCAGCGCCCTCACCCCCTCACCTGCCGACCCCACCACTACCGTGACTCGAGTATAAGCCGAGGGGGGCACTTTCAGCCCAAAAATTTGGGCTGAAAATCTCGGCTTATACTCGAGTATATACGGTACTTTCAAACTAGCTAATGAGCCTAATATTAGATTGATAACTCATTTTCTGTACAGATCTTTTTTTAGCAGACATCTCATATAATTACAGGCAGGATTAAAATAACAAATATCACCTTTATATACAGTAGATAACACAGGACCCACCATTCATAATTATGATGGTCACAGCTCACTTGCTTCCTCATCTTTTACAATAACCTCTGCACAAGTCAAAGAGCATGCCCACAAAATTCTACTATTGAAGTCAATGAATCAGCTGCAGACTACTGTTGGCCATGACTATACACAAGCAACTACACTGTTCTCTTCAATGAGCATATGGCGTGATGAGTGCTAATACCTTATTGTAATTAATGAACACGTGAAAAAAAACAATGTAATCTGCACTGCTGATATACCTGTTGCCAACTGTCCCATAAGGGATGGGGGCAGTGTTCTGGAATCACTGCGTTGAGAAACACGTGATGGTGTCTCCGCAGTGTTGGATGTTTTGGTCTCCCCGAGGCCAATCATCTGTGCCTTTATAGCCTTTTTACTAGGCACTGCTCCTAATAGCCAGATTCCTACTCCACACTGATGAGGGGCAAACACCCCGAAACAGCTGTCTGTGGATGGATACCATGCTTGGCATAGGTGGCTTTCCTTCATAGGATGCTGCCCTTCCCGTGGTTGTTCCTTCCCGGGGAAAGGCCTGGCTATTCACTGCTTGCGTCGAGAAACACGTGATGGTGTCTCCGCAGCTTCTTTACCTGCATCTGCATATTTCCCATAAGGGATGGGGGCAGTGTTCTGGAATCACTGTGTTGAGAAACACGTGATGTGTCTCCGCAGTGTTGGATGTTTTGGTCTCCCCGAGGCCAATCATCTGTGCCTTTATAGCCTTTTTACTAGGCACTGCTCCTAATAGCCAGATTCCTACTCCACACTGATGAGGGGCAAACACCCCGAAACAGCTGTCTGTGGATGGATACCATGCTTGGCATAGGTGGCTTTCCTTCATAGGATGCTGCCCTTCCCGTGGTTGTTCCTTCCCGGGGAAAGGCCTGGCTATTCACTGCTTGCGTCGAGAAACACGTGATGGTGTCTCCGCAGCTTCTTTACCTGCATCTGCATATTTCCCATAAGGGATGGGGGCAGTGTTCTGGAATCACTGCGTTGAGAAACACGTGATGGTGTCTCCGCAGTGTTGGATGTTTTGGTCTCCCCGAGGCCAATCATCTGTGCCTTTGTTGCCAACTGTGTCAGTCCTCACAGGGAAAGCTGGATGTACTGCCCCTGGGATCTCGGGTGCCCGCCAAGGAAAAAAATTCAGGCAATGTCCGTGAGAAAAAGGAATAAGGGTGGCATTCACCGTCCCGTTTAAAAATACTGTAACGAAATCACACCACACGGATATCACAAGTGGCGTTTCCTTGTTACATAATGACATTATGTGTGGGGAGGTCATTTGTTACCTGTATAAGGGCTCCGTCACTTCCCCCCCACCATAGGACCCGTTGAGGCACATTTAGCACGAAACGGCCGTAGTCCGGCATGTTCCACAGAAAACTGTCCTGTTTCCACATCTTAATGTGAATCAATAAAAAGTATTTTTAAATGGGATAGTGAGTGCCACTCATTCCTTTTTCTGACAGACATTGCCTTGATGTAATTAAAATTATAACTATTATTTATTAGTATTATTCTGATGTACTGGTTATTGAAGCATTATGCAATATAGTATATTCTAGTTGTAGAAGATAATTCTATAATAATTTAAGTAAAAGTTAGGGTTCTTTGATCCCTCTCCGATATCCCTCCATCGACTGTCAGTGATATTATTCAAAAGTGGACATACAGCAACTCGGCCACAAAGAGGCAGACCATGTAAAGTTACAGAGCAGGGTCACTGTACTAATTGACAAACAAGTGTATAATGAGGTCAATCTGGCTATCAGCCCTCCTAAGCCTTGGGATGCAGGCAATAGGCCAAATTGCTCCCATTATAATCCCCTATGCATAGCTTGCGTGAGCCCCCTCCATCTCCTGGCCCCTTTGCAGCTGATTGGCTGCACCAACAGTATGTTCACCCTTAAATATGGTGAAGAAAAATGGCAGCAGGTGTTCTGGACTGATAAGCCAAAATGTGAAATATTTGGCTGTAAATTAAGACATTTTGCTGGTGAGTGGTTCAATGATGAAAGTCTGCAGGCGAAGTGAAGCATGGTGAAGGTTTTTGCAGTATGGGTCTGCATGTCAGCAAATGGATTTGGGAATTTGGTCAATATTAATGGTGTCCTCAATGCTGAGAAATTCTGACAGATACTTATCCATCATGCAATGCCATAAGGGAGGCTTCTGATTGGCTCCAAAATATTCTGCAGCAAGACAGCAGCACCAAGCATATATCCAAAGTCATTAAAAACTATTATCAGTGTGTGGTGGTGCACCATATTATGGGTGTCAGGTCCGAGCATTCCTACATGAACAGTTTCCTGGAAAGTGGATTGGTCGTCGTGGGGCAGTTGAATGGCCACTAAGGTCTCCCGATCTGACACCCATAGACTTTTGTCCTTGGGGTCATCTGAAGGCAATTGCGTTTAGTTGGACCATCATTTTTTTTTCAACAGGACAATGACCTCAAACACACCTCCAGGCTGTGTAAGGGCTATTTAACTAAGAAGGTGAGTGATGGGGTGCTACGCCAGATGACCTGGCCTCCACAGTCACCAGACCTGAACCCAATCGAGATGGTTTGGGGTGAGCTGTACCGCAGAGTGTAGGCAAAAGGGCCAACAAGTGCTAAGCATCTCAGGGAACTCCTTCAAGATTGTTGGAAGACCATTACTGGTGACTACCTCTCACTGCCTTCAGTGTGAATGTACAATTTTCATAGTCATAAAAATACTGAAAAATCTTAAAATGAGAAGGTGTGTCCAAACTTTTGGTCTGTACTGTATATGCCACACCCCCATGTCTCCTGTGAAGTGTATATATTGAAGCTCCATGTCTCCTGTGATGTACAGTGGGGCAAAAAAGTATTTAGTCAGTCAGCAATAGTGCAAGTTCCACCACTTAAAAAGATGAGAGGCGTCTGTAATTTACATCATAGGTAGACCTCAACTATGGGAGACAAACTGAGAAAAAAAAATCCAGAAAATCACATTGTCTGTTTTTTTAACATTTTATTTGCATATTATGGTGGAAAATAAGTATTTGGTCAGAAACAAAATTTCATCTCAATACTTTGTAATATATCCTTTGTTGGCAATGACAGAGGTCAAACGTTTTCTGTAAGTCTTCACAAGGTTGCCACACACTGTTGTTGGTATGTTGGCCCATTCCTCCATGCAGATCTCCTCTAGAGCAGTGATGTTTTTGGCTTTTCGCTTGGCAACACGGACTTTCAACTCCCTCCAAAGGTTTTCTATAGGGTTGAGATCTGGAGACTGGCTAGGCCACTCCAGGACCTTGAAATGCTTCTTACGAAGCCACTCCTTCGTTGCCCTGGCGGTGTGCTTTGGATCATTGTCATGTTGAAAGACCCAGCCACGTTTCATCTTCAATGCCCTTGCTGACGGAAGGAGGTTTGCACTCAAAATCTCACGATACATGGCCCCATTCATTCTTTCATGTACCCGGATCAGTCGTCCTGGCCCCTTTGCGGAGAAACAGCCCCAAAGCATGATGTTTCCACCACCATGCTTTACAGTAGGTATGGTGTTTGATGGATGCAACTCAGTATTCTTTTTCCTCCAAACACGACAAGTTGTGTTTCTACCAAACAGTTCCAGTTTGGTTTCATCAGACCATAGGACATTCTCCCAAAACTCCTCTGGATCATCCAAATGCTCTCTAGCAAACTTCAGACGGGCCCGGACTTGTACTGGCTTAAGCAGTGGGACACGTCTGGCACTGCAGGATCTGAGTCCATGGTGCCGTAGTGTGTTACTTATGGTAGGCCTTGTTACATTGGTCCCAGCTCTCTGCAGTTCATTCACTAGGTCCCCCCGCGTGGTTCTGGGATTTTTGCTCACCGTTCTTGTGATCATTCTGACCCCACGGGGTGGGATTTTGCGTGGAGCCCCAGATCGAGGGAGATTATCAGTGGTCTTGTATGTCTTCCATTTTCTAATTATTGCTCCCACTGTTGATTTCTTCACTCCAAGCTGGTTGGCTATTGCAGATTCAGTCTTCCCAGCCTGGTGCAGGGCTACAATTTTGTTTCTGGTGTCCTTTGACAGCTCTTTGGTCTTCACCATAGTGGAGTTTGGAGTCAGACTGTTTGAGGGTGTGCACAGGTGTCTTTTTATACTGATAACAAGTTTAAACAGGTGCCATTACTACAGGTAATGAGTGGAGGAAAGAGGAGACTCTTAAAGAAGAAGTTACAGGTCTGGTAGAGCCAGAAATCTTGATTGTTTGTTTCTGACCAAATACTTATTTTCCACCATAATATGCAAATAAAATGTTAAAAAAACAGACAATGTGATTTTCTGGATTTTTTTTTCTCAGTTTGTCTCCCATAGTTGAGGTCTACCTATGATGTAAATTACAGACGCCTCTCATCTTTTTAAGTGGTGGAACTTGCACTATTGCTGACTGACTAAATACTTTTTTGCCCCACTGTATATATCGCAGCCCCATGTCTAATGTGATGAATATATTGAAGCCCCATGTTTGCTGTGATGAATACACTGCAGCCACATGTCTCCTGTAATGACTATACCTGAGCGCCTTGTCTCCTGTGATGACTATACCACAGCCCCAGCATCTCCTGTGATGTATATACTGCAGCCCCATGTCTTCTGTGATGTATATACCGCAGCTCCAGCATCTCCTGTGAAGTATATGCCGCAGCCCCATGTCTCCTGTGTGGAGTAGCGCCTTCAGGCGGCAATGACGCAGAACAGACCTCAGACCGGCAGGGCCGCAGCATATTTCTGTGAAGTACTCTATGGGTGGACGCCCCATTCTCAACCTGCACCTTTAAACCAGGCCGTCAGCATACACTCGCTCAATTACTCTGTAAGGCTGTACTTCCCATCTCTCACTAAGTTTTCCCTTGGGGCGTTTCTCTCTGACTATAATACTCAGTCTCTGGGTTGGAGCGGTATCTGTTGAGTCGGTTTATGGCCCGTATGTTCTTTTTCCTGCAGCGGCTGACCTGCCATCCGCCGTATCATTTGTAATCGTTGCCGATTCTCTTTCACCCATGAAGTGACAGTTTGCTCCATCAGCTCCTCTGGATGTTCCAAATTCTGCTCAATGATCTCTCGTCCAGCTCTTCCAAACAGCAGTAGATAGGGGGTATAACCCGTGGTAGAGTGGACCCAATTGTTGTAGGTCCAGACCAACTCTGGCAGGTAGTCTGGCCAACATGCCTTCTTATCCTCCTCCAACGTTCTCAGCATTTGAAGTAGGGTTCGGTTGAAGCGTTCACATGCCCCGTTGCCTTGAGGATGGTAAGGGGTAGTCCGGGACCGCTCGATGCCATACATACAATACAGTTCTTCCATCACCTTGCCTTGGAAACATGCCTTGGTCGGAGTGGATGCGCTTTGGGTACCCATACACCCGGATGAAGTCTTGACAGATGGCTTGCACCACCGACTCCGCAGTCTGATCTCTAGTCGGGGTGACTACTGCGAACTTGGAGAAATGACCGGTCATCACCAAACAGTACTGTAGCCCCTGGGCCGAGTGTCCCACAAGGAGATAGTCGATCATCAAGACTTCTAGTGGTTCCTTAGTTTGTATCGTCTGGATGGGTGCTCTCTGTTCAGTACTCTTAATTAGGTCGCATACTCAACATTGCCGGCAAACCTCTTCCACCACAGACTCCAACCGGGGGCAATACACATACCGCTGTAACCATTGGTAGGTCTTTGTGGGCCCGAAGTGAGCTTCAAATTCATGGGCTTCTTTAGCTACTGCTTGAGCCATTCTTCCTGGGATGACCACCTGCCAACCTTACTTCCATATCTTTTGGCTGTTGTCTCTTACCATACAACACTGATTCTCGCACTTCCAGTCTATCCCACTGGTGTAATTAGTCCTTTTGGCATTTTTTCATCCTCCTTTATTCAGTTTCCATTTTCATAAAAAGCCCTATGTAAAGTCTGAATCATACCATTTGGATTCAATGGGTACTTAGTTTGGAAAAATTACCAACAGGTATCCTGTTTTTTCGCTTCTGTGTATCCCCTTTTTGTTTTTCTGTATCATTTGTATATGATGCACTTTATAAATACAGTTAGGATAATATGTCAGGCCCCTCTATTTATCTCCTTAGGTGGCTTCATGGTTTCCTTGGCGAATACACAGTCATGAGATTAGCCTGGTGACTTCCTTTAAAGGATGGTCCATGCTTTGTATTTACACATGGGCTAGCCCATATATAGGCTATAATTTACTTGTATATTAGGAAGACAGGGACACTCCAACCTGTCTTTGAGTACAAGTATATATCGCCGGTTATGTCACACGCATGCGCAATACACACGCTCCACATGTGTTACTGAGTACTTCAGACATAGAAGATGGATCGCACGCGGCGTACAGCTGACTTCGGCGTTCCGTCTACCTATTGCATCACACGCAGGCGCACTATGTGCGCTTCGCTCAGTCCGATGTAGGAAGGTGTGTCATGCGCGGTCACAAGCTGATTGTGGGCATCTGACGCACTTCCGGTCTCTGGACTATTTGGATTAGACACAGGCGGGGAACAGGTAACGCAGCTATCCTCAAGCTACTGGTTACACTCCCCTGATGAGTCCGAGATAGGATGAAACGCGTCGGGAGACGCTACAGAGGCTCATTATCCACCCCCCACTACTGAAAGCACGTTTAACCTTGCAGCGACATGGTACAGCTTCTCCGGGAATTGGGTGAGATCTAACCTTATCACCGCTTGTTATTGGAAGCAAACACAGATGTTTTGTATCCCTGAATGGTGCTATCTTAGCATATATAGGGGGTGTTTTGCCTTTCTACATAGGTGAGGGAATGTGGCTATTTGCATTACTGCACTAAGTTGCCCTGGTTTATGTATGCAAATTATGAGAAATGAGCCCGCCGTTATAAATATATGGTAATCTGGGCATGTTATTTGCCACTCTGAGCCGTAATATATTTTTGCTTAGTTTTGCTGCTTTTTAGTATACTGATGTACATATGTGTGCTCCATGTCATTTTCCGTTATAGTGTCCACTAAGTGCATGGCATGATTACAAGTGTATTTTTTGACATATGGCTGTATTATATGTCTCTTTAGTTACAATTTTGCTTATATCTAACAGCATACTGTGTCATATATGATATATACACTCTTTACATACCCCCCGTACCTCATTTTGGTTTGGGGTTAGGTTCCAGCGATATTTTTCTTACACGCTGGTATAACTTGGTATAGCACTTGACACTTTTTTCATACGGTCTGACGTTGTGCCTTGTGTGGTGATTCCTTTGTGGCCTATATCATTAGGCAATCTAGGTCATATACTATTGAGTTTAGAATCACATTCTCACACTCTTTGGGATAGGCCCCCACAGGAGCTAGTATTCCATTGTCATCAGTATTTTTATTCCCTTCCCTCTCTGTGTTTTGTGATGTCATGTTCGTGATTTTTTTCACTTAGGTGTTTATAAGGGCACGGTATATGTGTTTTTTTTTTGTTTTTTTTGGAGATAATAAAAGTTAAGTTTTAGGTCCATTGCTATTCTACATATTCTTTTTTCGTGGATTATATCCTGCTTTGTTATATTCTTACATATGGTATGGCAGGTTTTCTTACGACGGGTTTAGACACTAATCAGTGGATTTCTGAAGCGAGAGACGTATTTTCTGATAGAACCTTTGCACAAAAGAAATACGTTCCCTCGTTTAATGCTGCTTTTAAAGAACTAAATAAAGTGTATAAAGAACAAATATCCTCATGGTGGGAGGTACAGTGCCTAGACAATTACATTAAATCTGGGATAGTCCCGAGACACCTTAGGATCACACTTTCACCTGGGTATCGGTACAAAAGCCCAAGCCTATTAGCACGTTGGGAAAAAGAGGCCACGGAAGGTTCCATCAGATTAATGAGTCTGTTACTAGAGGAAGAAAAACAGAATCTATCGATTCTTAATGAATCCTTAAAAGAACAAATTGATATAACAAAAAAATTCTCTGCTGAACCAGAGTTTACAAAAAAGGAAACTCAATTACAAAACTCTTTGGAGAGATACCAATATCATCTCAAAGAAAAAAAGCATACATTTTTTATAAGGGACCTTCAGGAGTTTAAAGAGAATAAAGCCTATTCTTTTACTACGAATAGATTTCCACGTAAGGCCGAAACAGACATCTCTTCTTCAGAGGCGGAGGCCTCTGATAGTGACATCAGACCCTCCAGTTATAAAGGGAAGAGTAGAGGAAGGGGTGGTGGACGAGGAGGGAAAGTAGTAGGGGGGGGGTGGGAAGAGATCACCACCAAGGAATAGTTTTTTAGAACTAAGTTACCCCCTAAGAAACCGTACCAACCCCCACAACCCCACCTAGATACACAGGTCATCAATTTATCCTCCCGGGCTCTGAAAAAGGAAGAGGTACTCTTACTTAGTAAGGGCCTCTCATTTGTACCGACATCAGACATGGACACTTTTGAAACTTTTAAAGATCTGAACCTTTTTATCAGGCGACTAAAATGGAAAAAATTCTTTGTTAAAGAGAATAAAAAACAGTGTGAAGAATTGGGGATACCCGATGATCTTTTACGAGACGTACAGTTACTTTACCACCTTAGTGACACTGTTCCCGACAATATAGGGAGGGGTCCCTTTACGGACTTAAAAAACAAAAGCTCCAGAATGCCCCCCCCAATGGGAGATTTGGGTTCATTAGACATCTTTTTGAACCTAGTCACAGATGATCTGATGGACTCATCAGAGCATACACGTAGGTGTCATTATAATCTGTCAAAAACTGAAATGTCTTGTCTTCTGGATCTGGAGAATGACCACGATATCACCATAAAATCCTCGGATAAAGGAGGTAACGTGGTCATCATGAATACACCTGAGTATCTGTCTATGTGTCTCTCCTTATTGGAGAGAAGAGATGAGTATGAGATTTTGGGGTCAAACCCCATGGTACCGTACATGCAGGAACTACAATCCATTGTTGAACAAGGTGTTCTGGATGGTGTGGTCAGCAAGGTGGAAAAAGATTTCCTAATTCCAAAACATCCTGTTCTATCCACATTCTACTGTCTCCCAAAAATTCACAAGGGCACATCCCCCTAAAGGGTAGACCCATTGTGTCTGGGAATGACAGTATTACAGAGAAACTTGGAATTTATGTGGATAAGATTCTTAAACCTTTTGTTGGATCTTTAAACTCGTTTGTGCGGGATACCACCGACCTCTTGGGTAAACTGGATGGGGTTTTTCTGGACTCGGACATGATACTAGGGAGTATAGATGTGGAAGCACTGTACTCCTCCATTCCACACGACATGGGCCTGAAGGCTGCAAACTACTACCTCAACACCAGAGGCATACAATACACCAAACATAATGAGTTCACTATGAGGGCTTTGAATTTTTGCCTTACAAAGAATGTCTTCTTGTTTGACAACAAAATCTACCACCAGCTCAGGGGCACTGCGATGGGCAGCCCTTGTATGCAAATTTGCTCCTGGGCTGGTGGGAGGAGACAACTGTGTTTGCTGACTCTCCCTCTTATCCAGATGACAGAATAGTTCTATGGCTGAGATACGTAGACGATATTCTGGTCATCTGGAAGGGTAACATCACTGAGTTTGGACAATTTGTTGAGGGCCTGAACCAAAATGACATTGGGCTGCGCTTCACTTATGAAGCCAACCCTTCTAAATTGGCCTTCTTGGACATATGTATCGTTAAAGATACTAGTGGAGCTATCATGACCAGTACACACAGAAAGAGTACAGCAACAAATTCCCTCTTGAGATGGGAAAGTAATCATCCGGTCCCACTCAAGAGGGGTATACCAAAAGGCCAATACTTGAGAATGAGAAGGAATTGCTCAAGCATGAGCTCGTTCCAAGAACAGGCCAACGATCTACGTACAAGATTTTTAGAAAGAGGGTATCCTGACCATGTCCTGAATAAGGCATATAAGGAATCAATCAGGAAAGAAAGAAGGGAATTACTAACCCCTAAACAAAAAAATGAAGATGATTCCACTATCCGTTTCATCACTAGATTTTCTAACGGTGCCAATGATGTTAGAGCTATTCTTCAGAAACACTGGCCCATACTAATGATGGACGAGGACATAAAAGATCAACTCCCTTCTTGCCCTCAGATAACATTCAAAAGGGGTAGGTCGTTGGGCGATAGGCTGGTACACAGCCATTACCAGCCGGCTCCAAAAACACACTTCTTGTCAAATCAGACTAAGGGATGTTACAAGTGTGGCAAGTGCAGGGCCTGTAAATCCATTCAGCCTGGAAAATCTTTCTCAAGTACCGTTACAGGGACTACATACTCCATTCGTCACTTTATAAATTGCAGCACAAAAGGCATAGTGTACAAGGCCACATGTGAGTGTGGGATGGAGTATGTTGGGAAAACAAAGAGAGAATTCCGTAAAAGAGTTGGTGAACATATTCGTGACATTATTAAAAAAAGGGACACACCAGTCGCTAACCACATGAACCTATACCATCAGGGGGAACCCGATAAGATCAAATTCATGGGGATAGACAAGGTCAAACCACCTACAAGGGGAGGTGATTGGGACAAACTCATATTGCAGAAGGAAAGCAGATGGATTTTTATTTTGAAAACAACACGGCCAGAGGGTTTGAATGAACAATTGTCATATAGCTGTTTTCTGTAAACCCTCTTCCACTCCCTTTTGTCCATCTCTCTCTCCCCTACCCCTTTCCTTCAGGGGCAGTTATTAGGGATAGCCTCCGTCGAGTGGGGGCGCCTATTGCGCAGGTTTCTTTAGGGTGCCAACCTCCACGATAGGCAGGGTTTTTAGAGGGAAATTGCACCCTTTTACCCTTATAGCTTTAAGATTGTGCACTCGTTTTGCCTCGTTCCGGCTAATGTTATTTGTTCTACATCTCACACAATTTCTCTATCTATATAGGGCCCAACAGGGTCAGATAGATAGGGACAGCCATCGTTGAGTGGGGGCGCCATCTGCGCAGGTTTTTAGGGTGCCAACCTCCGCGTTAGGTAGGATTAAGTAAGTGTAGACTATTACCAGAGGACAGTGTAGTCTCTTAGTTAAAGAGGCGGTGGTATCTCTCACAGTATTTTTTTATTTTTTTTTTCTACTATTATTTTCTGCACTTGTTTGTTTTCACAACCAAGTGCGTACCTCTTTTTTGTTCTTGTTACATTATTTTAATATAATTAGTCCTTTTGGCATTTTTTCATCCTCCTTTATTCAGTTTCCATTTTCATAAAAAGCCCTATGTAAAGTCTGAATCATACCATTTGGATTCAATGGGTACTTAGTTTGGAAAAATTACCAACAGGTATCCTGTTTTTTCGCTTCTGTGTATCCCCTTTTTGTTTTTCTGTATCATTTGTATATGATGCACTTTATAAATACAGTTAGGATAATATGTCAGGCCCCTCTATTTATCTCCTTAGGTGGCTTCATGGTTTCCTTGGCGAATACACAGTCATGAGATTAGCCTGGTGACTTCCTTTAAAGGATGGTCCATGCTTTGTATTTACACATGGGCTAGCCCATATATAGGCTATAATTTACTTGTATATTAGGAAGACAGGGACACTCCAACCTGTCTTTGAGTACAAGTATATATCGCCGGTTATGTCACACGCATGCGCAATACACGCGCTCCACATGTGTTACTGAGTACTTCAGACATAGAAGATGGATCGCACGCGGCGTACAGCTGACTTCGGCGTTCCGTCTACCTATTGCATCACACGCAGGCGCACTATGTGCGCTTCGCTCAGTCCGATGTAGGAAAGTGTGTCATGCGCGGTCACAAGCTGATTGTGGGCGTCTGACGCACTTCCGGTCTCTGGACTATTTGGATTAGACACAGGCGGGGAACAGGTAACGCAGCTATCCTCAAGCTACTGGTTACACTCCCCTGATGAGTCCGAGAGAGGATGAAACGCGTCGGGAGACGCTACAGAGGCTCATTATCCACCCCCCACTACTGAAAGCACGTTTAACCTTGCAGCGACATGGCACAGCTTCTCCGGGAATTGGGTGAGATCTAACCTTATCACCGCTTGTTATTGGAAGCAAACACAGATGTTTTGTATCCCTGAATGGTGCTATCTTAGCATATATAGGGGGTGTTTTGCCTTTCTACATAGGTGAGGGAATGTGGCTATTTGCATTACTGCACTAAGTTGCCCTGGTTTATGTATGCAAATTATGAGAAATGAGCCCGCCGTTATAAATATATGGTAATCTGGGCATGTTATTTGCCACTCTGAGCCGTAATATATTTTTGCTTAGTTTTGCTGCTTTTTAGTATACTGATGTACATATGTGTGCTCCATGTCATTTTCCGTTATAGTGTCCACTAAGTGCATGGCATGATTACAAGTGTATTTTTTGACATATGGCTGTATTATATGTCTCTTTAGTTACAATTTTGCTTATATCTAACAGCATACTGTGTCATATATGATATATACACTCTTTACATACCCCCCGTACCTCATTCTGGTTTGGGGTTAGGTTCCAGCGATATTTTTCTTACACGCTGGTATAACTTGGTATAGCACTTGACACTTTTTTCATACGGTCTGACGTTGTGCCTTGTGTGGTGATTCCTTTGTGGCCTATATCATTAGGCAATCTAGGTCATATACTATTGAGTTTAGAATCACATTCTCACACTCTTTGGGATAGGCCCCCACAGGAGCTAGTATTCCATTGTCATCAGTATTTTTATTCCCTTCCCTCTCTGTGTTTTGTGATGTCATGTTCGTGATTTTTTTCACTTAGGTGTTTATAAGGGCACGGTATATGTGTTTTTTTTTTTTTTTTTTTTTTTGGAGATAATAAAAGTTAAGTTTTAGGTCCATTGCTATTCTACCTATACCCACTGGTGTAAGACACTCTTGATTACAGCGTCCAGATCATCTCTCTCTTATGTTTGCCAGGCTTTTGCTTCTGAGTTACCCACCATTTCATCTGTCTCAGCCCTTCGTCTTCATCCTGAACATGTGCCCATTCCTCATTGATTCTTCCCAGGAACCAGGGTAGTGTGCAGGCCTCCCTTCTTGACTGGGCCGCAACCAAAGAGGGCTTAAACCTACGAAAGTCTGGGGTTTCCTCCTCTTCGAGTTGTTCATCGAGATCCCCCACTGGAGTCTCCACAGTCACTCTTGACAGCCCGTCAGCATTTGCGTTTTCGGTAGCAGAGCTATAACGGATGGTAAAGTCAAACTTGACTAGGCGAGCCACCCACCGTTGTTCTAAGGACACCAATTTAGCATTCTCAAGGTAGGCCAGGGGATCATTGTCTGTTCGAACTTGAATTTTGTCCCTGTCAGGAAGCCCACAAACTTCTCTGTCATGGCCCACACCAAGGCCAGGAGCTTTAACCAGAAGGAGCTGTAATTGTGGGGGTTTCTTTTGCTGTCTCGCAGGGACCTGCTGGCATACACGATGACTCTCTCATGTCCATCCTGTATCGGAGAAAATGCGGCACCGAGTCCATGAAGGCTACCGTCTGTGTACAACAGGAACAGTTGATCGAAATCTGCGTAGGCCAAAATCAGGGCTGAAGTAAAGGCATTCTTTATAGCCTGGAAGGCTTCATCTTGTCTCTGGGCCCACGGGATGCACGGGGTCTTCGGCACTCCAGTGGTCCCCCTCAGCAGCTCATTCAGAGGAGCCGCCACCTTCATGAAGTCTTTGACAAACCGGCGGTAGTACCCGGCGAGCACCACAAAGGCCTGGAGTTCTCTCACTGTTGGAGGGACTGGCCACTTCTGGATAGCAGCCACTTTTTCTGGTGAGGGTAGAACTCCATCTTGTGACACTATGTGGCCCAGGTACTCGATCTCTCTCTTGAAGAGGTGGCACTTGTTTTGCTTCACCTTCAGGTTATGAGCCCGCAGTCTTCCGAGTACCTGTCCAAGCCGGGCAAGGTGTTCTTCGAATGAGGCCGGAAACACAATGATGTCATCCAGATAGATCAGGGTAGCCTCAAAATTTAAGTCTCCCAAACACTTTTCCATCAGCCGTTGAAACGTGCCCGGAGCATTGGAGAGCCTGAAGGGCATCCGGTTAATCTCAAACAGCCACATAGGGAGGATGAAGGCGTTTTTTTCTTTGTCTTTCTCTGCCACGGCTGCTTGCCAATATCCACTTGCTAGGTTCAAGTTGGAGAAGTACTTGGCTTTCCCCAACGCTGTCAAGGATTCCTCAATGCGGGGTAACGGATACAAGTCTCGAACAGTGCAGGCATTGAGTTTCCTGTAATCTACACAGAAACGGATGGTCCCATCCTTTTTCTTGATGAGCACCACCGGGGCTGCCCAAGGGCTCTGACTACTCTGCACTACTTCTGAATCCAGCATCTGCCTCAGTAATGTCTTCACCTCCTGGTACATCTTTGGTGGGATCTGCCGGTATCGTTCTCGAATTGGACGAGCTTCCCCGGTTGGTATCTCTTTTTTCTGGCTTGGCCAGGGTCTGGAAATGCTGCTTAAAATACGTTTCTGGCATCGTCGTCACTTGTGACCCGGTATCTATCAAGCAATCCACTAGAACATCCTTGAATTCAGCATGTAGGATGGGACACCCAGCAATCAAGTGTTTGTTATGATACGGAGTGGCCTCTCTCCTCGCCTCCCCAGCAGAGTGCCGCACTACTGCGGAGGTTGGTAGTTTAACGGCGGCTTCCGCTGGCCTTGGGCATAGTTCCGACGTTGTCTGGCCAGGTGCCCCCGTCCTCCACATTACCAGCATTCAGTGACGCTCCTATCATGAACCAAGTTGAATCTTTTGTCTCAGCGGCAGAGCTGCAGGGGGCGGCAGAGTGACAGCTAGTGGTGCCCACTCTCCCTGCAATCCCTGCTCTGAGTCTCTGACACTTGCTGATGCTGGTGATGTGTCATTCCTGAATGAGCCCTTGAGCCCACACACAGAGACGGCTCCCTGCTGAGCCTGTGAACAAAAGGAGTCAGCAGTGCAGGGTGAGTGAGCTAAAGGCCCCTTCACATTAAGCGACGCTGCAGCGATACCGACAACGATCCGGATCGCTGCAGCGTCGCTGTTTGGTCGCTGGAGAGCTGTCACACAGACCGCTCTCCAGCGACCAACGATGCCGGTAACCAGGGTAAACATCGGGTAACTAAGCGCAGGGCCGCGCTTAGTAACCCGATGTTTACCCTGGTTACCATCCTAAAAGTAAAAAAAACAAACACTACATACTTACCTACCGCTGTTTGTCCCCGGCGCTCAGCTTCTCTGCACTCCTGTACTGGCTGGGAGCACAGCGGCCGGAAAGCAAAGCGGTGACGTCACCGCTCTGCTTTCCGGCTGACCGACGCTCACAGCCAGTGCAGGAGGAGTGCAGAGCAGAGCGCCGGGGACAGACAGCGGTAGGTAAGTATGTACTGTTTGTTTTTTTTACTTTTAGGATGGTAACCAGGGTAAACATCGGGTTACTAAGCGCGGCCCTGCGCTTAGTTACCCGATGTTTACCCTGGTTACCAGTGAAGACATCGCTGGATCGGTGTCACACACGCCGATCCAGCGATGTCCACGGGAGATCCAGCGACGAAATAAAGTTCTGGACTTTGTTCAGCGACCAACGATCTCCCAGCAGGGGCCTGATCGTTGGTCGCTGTCACACATAGCAATTTCCTTAACGATATCGTTGCAACGTCACCAAAAGCAACGATATCGTTAACGATATCGTTATGTGTGAAGGTACCTTAAGCCAACTCCAAGTCTTTTTTTTTTTTCTTTCTTGGCTGGTGCCTGCATGCTTACAGCTTATCAGATTCAGCTAGTGAAGTGTGACTGGGAGGAGCAGTGAGGAGAGAGGTAGCTGTGGACTGTCTGTTAACCCTTAAGTGCCCTCAGACTGCAAGGATTAGTGTTAGGCTAGGTTCACATTGCGTTAATGGGTTAACGCTAACGGACTGCGTTGCACGGCGAAAATATCGCAATTAACGCCGTGCAACAGGTCCGTTAGCGCACCCATTGACAGCAATGTGATTTCTGCCTGTAGCGCATCCCTAGCGCATGCCATTTTCGGCACGCGCTAGCGATGTGCCGTTCTTTGTGACGGACCTCGGACACTGCTTGCAGTGTCTGAGGTGCGTCCGAGGTCCGTCCCTCGCTAGCGCAGATCGGGGATCTGTGCTAGCGGGGACGCCGAACGCCGACCCTAAACAAACATTGCGATAGCGCAATCCGCTAGCGCTATGCGCTTAACGGATTGCCCTAACGCAATGTGAACCTAGCCTTACACCATTCTTCAGTGCTGGAGTCAGGATTTGAGTTACCATAGTCCCAAATAAAGATATACTTTACTGGCCTCATCCATAGCATTATATATATATATATACACTAGATGGTGGCCCGATTCTAATGCATCGGGTATTCTAGAATATGCATGTCCACGTAGTATATTGCACACCCCACGTAGTATATTGCACAGCCCACGTAGTATATTGCTCAGCCACGTAGTATATTGCCCAGCCACATAGTATATTGCCCAGCCATGTAGTATATTGCCCAGCCACGTAGTATATTGCCCAGCCACGTAGTATATTGGGAAGCCACGTAGTATATTGGCCAGTTACGTAGTATATTGCCCAGTTACGTAGTATGTTGCCCAGTGACATAGTATATTGCACAGCGATGTAGTATACAGCACAGAGCCACGTAGTATATTGGCCAGTGACGTAGTATATTGCCGAGTGATGTAGTATACAGCACAGAGCCACATAGTATATTGCACAGCGAAGTAGTATACAGCACAGAGCCACGTAGTATATTGCCCAGCTACGTAGTATATTGCCCAGCCAGGTTTGTCACAGGTGAAAAAATAAAAAATAAGCATACAGTGGGGCAAAAAAGTATTTAGTCAGTCAGCAATAGTGCAAGTTCCACCACTTAAAAAGATGAGAGGCGTCTGTAATTTACATCATAGGTAGACCTCAACAATGAGAGACAAACTGAGAAAAAAAAATCCAGAAAATCACATTGTCTGTTTTTTTAACATTTTATTTGCATATTATGGTGGAAAATAAGTATTTGGTCAGAAACAAACAATCAAGATTTCTGGCTCTGACAGACCTGTAACTTCTTCTTTAAGAGTCTCCTCTTTCCTCCACTCATTACCTGTAGTAATGGCACCTGTTTAAACTTGTTATCAGTATAAAAAGACACCTGTGCACACCCTCAAACAGTCTGACTCCAAACTCCACTATGGTGAAGACCAAAGAGCTGTCAAAGGACACCAGAAACAAAATTGTAGCCCTGCACCAGGCTGGGAAGACTGAATCTGCAATAGCCAACCAGCTTGGAGTGAAGAAATCAACAGTGGGAGCAATAATTAGAAAATGGAAGACATACAAGACCACTGATAATCTCCCTCGATCTGGGGCTCCACGCAAAATCCCACCCCGTGGGGTCAGAATGATCACAAGAACGGTGAGCAAAAATCCCAGAACCACGCGGGGGGACCTATTGAATGAACTGCAGAGAGCTAGGACCAATGTAACAAGGCCTACCATAAGTAACACACTACGCCACCATGGACTCAGATCCTGCAGTGCCAGACGTGTCCCACTGCTTCAGCCAGTACATGTCCGGGCCCGTCTGAAGTTTGCTAGAGAGCATTTGGATGTTCCAGAGGAGTTTTGGGAGAATGTCCTATGGTCTGATGAAACGAAACTGGAACTGTTTGGTAGAAACACAACTTGTCGTGTTTGGAGGAAAAAGAATACTGAGTTGCATCCATCAAACACCATACCTACTGTAAAGCATGGTGGTGGAAACATCCTGCTTTGGGGCTGTTTCTCTGCAAAGGGGCCAGGACGACTGATCCGGGTACATGAAAGAATGAATGGGGCCATGTATCGTGAGATTTTGAGTGCAAACCTCCTTCCATCAGCAAGGGCATTGAAGATGAAACGCGGCTGGGTCTTTCAACATGACAATGATCCAAAGCACACCGCCAGGGCAATGAAGGAGTGGCTTCGTAAGAAGCATTTCAAGGTCCTGGAGTGGCCTAGCCAGTCTCCAGATCTCAACCCTATAGAAAACTTTTGGAGGGAGTTGAAAGTCCGTGTTGCCAAGCGAAAAGCCAAAAACATCACTGCTCTAGAGGAGATCTGCATGGAGGAATGGGCCAACATACCAACAACAGTGTGTGGCAACCTTGTGAAGACTTACAGAAAACGTTTGACCTCTGTCATTGCCAACAAAGGATATATTACAAAGTATTGAGATGAAATTTTGTTTCTGACCAAATACTTATTTTCCACCATAATATGCAAATAAAATGTTAAAAAAACAGACAATGTGATTTTCTGGATTTTTTTTTCTCAGTTTGTCTCCCATAGTTGAGGTCTACCTATGATGTAAATTACAGACGCCTCTCATCTTTTTAAGTGGTGGAACTTGCACTATTGCTGACTGACTAAATACTTTTTTGCCCCACTGTATACTCACCTTTCCGAAGGCCCCTTGTAGTCCACGGCAGCTTCCGGTCCCAGCGTTGGTATGGGCGCAGGACCTGTGATGACGTCGCGGTCACATGACCGTGACGTCATGGCAGGTCTTTCTAGCGCAGTCGCGCAGGGCCTGTGATGACGCCGCGGTCACATGACCATGACGTCATGGCAGGTGCTTGTCGCGCAGGCGCGCAGGGCCTGTGATGACGTCGCGGTCACATGATCGGGATGTCATGGCAGGTCCTTCTACCATACCATCTTTGCCTCCGGAGACTGCAGCGGAAGATGGCGGCCGGCGGGAGCGGCTCAGTGGACTACAGAGGGAGAGTATAGCAGGTTTATATATTTTTTTAAATTATTTTTAACATTACATTTTTTACTATTGATGCCGCATAGGCAGCGTCAATAGTAAAAAGTTGGGGACACACAGGGTTAATAGAGGCGGTAACGGAGTGCGTTACCTGCGGCATAACGCGGTCCGTTACCGCCGGCATTAACCCTGTGTTAGCGGTGACCGGAGGGGTGTATGCGGGCGACAGGCACTGACTGCGGGGAGTAGGGGGTGGCAATTTTTTTCCGGACTGTGCCCATCGCTAATTGGTCGCGGCAGCCATGACAGGCAGCTGGCGAGACCAATCAGCGATTGACTAACCGTGACAGACAGACAGACAGACGGAAGTGACCCTTAGACAATTATATAGTAGATGGAGGGACTCAGCAGATTGTTTGGTAGCATAGTATTAGTCAGGACTGAGGAGGATTCAGGACAGGAACATACAGGGAACATACAGGGAGGAGGATGGACGTTCTCGGTTGTTGCTGCTGAGGGTAATATAAAGTGATTTTAGGCATAACCTGTGGTGAGATCTAGCACAGCTCCAATCATTATATAGCGTTACGCTGGTTTCACACTTGCATATTTCGCATTGCGTGTGACAATGGCTGCACACGGATCCGTTTTGGTCTCCATTGACTTTCAATGGAGACGGATGGGACTTGCGTGTGCATCCAGTTGTCACTGGTTTCCCACAGATCCATGTGTCTCCATATTTTACCAGACGCAGAAAAATGCAACTTGTTGCAGCTTTGTGTCATCTGAAAAACACGCAGACACAGGGACCCGCACAGACCCGTGGCTGCACGTCTGGAAATACCATGGAGATCTATGGAGCACGGATCCGTTATGTGGGACTGAGCATGCTCGGAAGCAAGGGATGTGCTGTATGGGAAAGTGATGACCCTGTATGGGAACAGTATGCAGACATAATGGAGACTATGCATGCTGTGCAGTGAGCGGCTTGTGCCCTATGTTATAGTGTGTTAATGGTAATAACATGGATTGGGGGCCTGTATATAACATGGGGGCACCTGGTTAGGGGCTGCACGGGTGGCTCTGCTTTCACACTAGCGCTTTGGTACGGTGCGTTGTGATGTGGAGCAATCCTGATCCAGATTGCATCTCTATACTTAAAGGGAACCTGTCACCCCGTTTGCATCTCGGCTTTGGGAAAATGGCCGCCGCGATCTCTAATGCGCACGCGCGGCATCCCACGGCCATTTTCCTGAAGCCCCGTGCAGCAGAGCACTCGATCTGCGCACGCGCGGCCCCAGGAAGATGGCCGCCCCCACCGACGAAAGGGATGACAGCGCAGATCGCGCGCTGCTTGTTCACCACTACGCCACTACGCCACCAACGTAAAGCTGAGGAAGAACCAGCCCTCCCGACCTGACCAGCCTGATTGACAGGCGAAAACGGCGACTTTGGTAAGTTATTTCTCAGAATAGGTGGGGAATCGGGGTACACTACATACACTATAGGAACACACAGCGCAGGCCCTATTTAACAGTATTTATAGCTCAATCTCAAAAAACGGGGTGACAGGTTCCCTTTAATATAGGGACGCATGGACCTGTGTTTGGATCAGGATCAGGATGCATCAGGATTTGTCATGTGCTCCCAAAACGCAGCTTGTGCGAATTTTGGGTGTTAAAAAATCTGCAGACATCCTGGTACATGGCAGCGCATCCAAAAAATATGACTGTCAATGTAGACGCCTCCGAATCAGGATGCCT
This sequence comes from Ranitomeya imitator, assembly GCF_032444005.1. Taxonomy (NCBI): domain Eukaryota; kingdom Metazoa; phylum Chordata; class Amphibia; order Anura; family Dendrobatidae; genus Ranitomeya; species Ranitomeya imitator. The sequence continues at coordinate 412,262,640 of NC_091285.1, forward strand.
GCATCCAATCTGTATATGGATGTCATGCTGCGCAGGCTCCGAGCATAATTTTTATTTTCTTTCACTTTCACCAGTGCTTGTAACATGCCTTATAATCTCATACAGCGCCAGTACATCACAGCACTTAGTAATTCAGAAAGGACAGGTACAAAAAAATGCCACATATTAGAAAGTAATACATAAGACTATAACCGAGTAGCAGGGCCCTGTTCACAAGAGCGAACAATCTGAGGAAATAGCAATGCTAAAAAACAGTCTGTACTGCTTCACTAGATCCGTATACAAGGGTATAATGAGACCCTCACTGTACAGGCAAACACCTGGAGCGAGGACTGTGGAAAACGGATTTTTATTTTGAAGAAGAGCCGGTTCGCGAGCCGAAAGAGCCGGCTCTTTATGGTGAGCAGAGCCGAATGAGCCACATCACCAAAAAGAGCCGGATTGCCCATCACTAGTCAGTGACTTGTACGGAGCATCTTATGGGGCCATAACACTTGTGCAGCACTCTATGGGGCAAGTGACTGTACGGAGCATCTTATGGGGCCATAACACTTGTGCAGCACTATAAGGCGCAAGTGGCTATACGGAGCATCTTATGGGGCCATAACGCTTGTGCAGCACTATTAGGGGCAGTGAGTGTACGGAGCATCTTATGGGGCCATAGCGCTTGTGCAGCACTATATGGGGCAAATATCTCTATGGAGCATCTTATGGGGCCCTTATTACCCTTTATGCAGGATTATATGGGGCATATTTTAATATGGAGCATCTTATGGGGCCCATCAAACTTTATGGAGCATTATATGGGGCTCCTGATTCAATATGGATATTCAAAAACACTTAACCTACTGATGTCTCAATTAATTTTACTTTTATTGGTATCTATTTTTACTTTTGAAATTTACCGGTAGCTGCTGCATTTTCCACCCTAGGCTTATACTCGAGTCATTCAATTTTCCCAGTTTTTTTCTGGCAAAATTAGGGGGTCGGCTTATACCACGCGGGTCGGCTTATACTCGAGTATATACGGTAACTGGATTTGCGCTGCTAGGTTTTTTTTTTTGTTTTTTTTTTATAAAACTCCAGGGTCAAGTGCCCGCCCCCCCTCCTCCCTCCCTCCTTCCCGCCCCCCCTCCAGCAGGGACTGTGTGGGGGGGCGCCATTTTTCCGTTCGCCTCAGACAGCAGAGAGGCTAGGTTCACCCCTGCCAGCATTGTATGCCTCCTCCTCGCCGGGGGGCACCTCGAGCTTGTCCTCGTTCCTCCGGTGCCTGACGGGAGGGGGCTTGCTCCCACTGATCCCTTATCGGTTGGGGCGAAGAATGGTTGCTTGAGTGCGATGGGTCAGACTGTTGTAGTTCCCCCACTTTTCGCTCCATCTGGGTCAGTTTCTCTTGCATGTTGACAAAATACTGCTACAAGTCTTGCACCACCAGGACCAGCACCTCCTGTTGGTTTGGGTCTCCTCTGGTATTGGCGCCCTGGACACGCATCACTCCAGACTCGTAGCTTTCTTCTTTACTTCGGACCACTGTTTCTGCCAGGATTTGATGAAACGTAAGAGCTGGATCTGCCCGGACCCGTTCTGACAGTTCTCGCCTCAAGGATGTGCTGTGCAATCCCAGAATGAATTGCTCCCGGAGTATCTGGTCTTTAGAGCCCATGCCACCAAGTCCATCCGACTCCTTTCTCTGCACCTCCGCTAACACTTCTTGCAGTGCTGTTGCATGCTGAGAAATTCCTTCTTCTTCCAGCAGCAGCCTAGAGAAAAATTTGGCGTGAAGGTGTCCCGCGCTAGCAGTCTCGTCATAGATCTCTTCCAGGAACTTCACTAGCTCTTTCAGGGTACTACGGATGAGTTCTGGTTGTAGGCAGACATTTCTACAGACTTCTCCCTCTAGGGCAGTTAAAGCGATGTCCGCTTCAAGGTCTGGGCTGATGATATAAATCTTCAGGGTGCTTTGCAGCCGGGACACCCAGTCGGACAGTGGCATATTATTGCCATCAAACTTTGGTAGCACACTAAATATGGTGCCCATAAGGAGTGTCCTTCCAAGGGTTCCACCAATGCCCACAGCATCCCCATTAATGTTAGCATTCCTGCCGTTGCTGTCTGCTGCCTCCATCTCGGTGACAGTACCCTGCTCGCAGCGCCACTTGAAGCGATGGCCGGGGGACCACCACGGTGCAGGGAGACTACCGTACACAAGATGAGGTACAAACAACCAAGGGTAAATTTATTGGAAGGCAAGAAATGAAGTGGATGAGGAAGGTGCAAACAGGGGTATGCAATGGCAAAAGATAATTTACAAGAGTTGCATTCTTTAGCTGGGCCGTCAAATAGCAAGGTGCTCCAACTATTACAGACTCAATATGCGTCACACAAGCAAATGCAAACAATAAACAAAGAATGATGCTACTCTATGTATAGCCTCCCTGGCCTCTACTAAGTAGGCCACACGGCTGCTGTTCTGTCTGTTGAAGCCTGCACTAGGACTTGGCATGTGCACAAAACAGGAACAAACTCACGGTGATGTTGGGGACTCAGATCCAGTCCCGAGGGGCCCCCAACAGTCTAGTACAGTGGTGCACATGGCTCTCTGCCAGCTCTGTGAAATGTGGTCTTCGCTTTGCTTCTGGGTCCTGGAGGTGCTCTTGGAAACTGTAAATCCCTTTCTCGGTATCTTCGTGGCTTCTCAAACTAGTACAGGACAGCCACCCTTGCTGCACCCGAAGAGTCCGTCCAATTTCACGAGTCCACTCCGTCCCAGGCTGTGGGACCTCTTTCACAGGTACAAGCTTAGCACAGACATTCTCTGCAGCAGCTTCTGCTCTCACACTCCCAAGGCTCAACTCCTCCCCTTAGCCCAGGGCAGTTCATTTACACAGTCTACTGCAAGGGGGGGCAGAACATTCAATCACACCAAACAAGGGGGTGCTGTGTCTTAAAGTGGCAGTGTGTTCCTTACTGTCCATAACAGCACCACCCCCTTACATATGCCCCATTATATCTGGCGTAGAAGTAGCACAGCATTTCAGAAAAATAATATCATACTAACAGTAAAATATGGTGATGGTAGTGTGATGGTTTGGGCCTGTTTTGCTGGTTCAGGACCTGGAAGACTTGCTGTGGTGAATGAAGCCACGAATTCTGCTGTCTACAAAAAAGTCCTGAAGGAAAATGTCCAGCCATCTGTTCGTGACCTCAAGCTGAAGCGCACTTGGGATATGCAGCAGGACAACGATCCAAAACACCAGAAATCCATCTCTGAATGGCTTACGCAAAACAAAATTAAGACTTTGGAGTAGCTTAGTCCAAGCCCTGACCTTAATCCGATTGAGATGCTATGGCATGACCTTAAAAAGGCAGTTCATGCTTGGAAACCCTCCATTGTGGCTGAAATTCTGCAAGCATGAGTGGGCCAAAATTCCTCCAGAGCGTTGTATAAGACTCCCTGATAGTTATCGCAAATGCTTAATTGCAGTTGTTACTGCTAAGGGTGGCCCAACCAGCTATTAGGTTTAGGGGCAATCACTTTTTCACATAAGGCCCTGTAGGTTTGGGTTTCTTTTTCCCTTAATAATAAAGACCTTAATTTCAAAAGTGCATTCTGTGTTTACTTTTGTTACCTTCGTATAATATTTAAATTTGTTTGGTGATCTGAAACATTTAAGTGAGACAAACATGCAAAAGAATAAGAAATCAGGAAGGGGCAAACACTTTTACACACCACTGTATATGCTGCATCCCCCACATCTAATGTGGAGTATACAGTCATGGCCGAAAGTGCTGGCACCCTTGAAATTCTTCCAGAAAGTGAAGTATTTCTGCTAGAAAATTAATGCACTTACTCATGTTTTGTTATGCACATGTTGATTTCCTTTGTGTGTATTGGAACAAAAAAAACAACTAAGAAAAAATGCAAATTGGACATAATTTCACACAAAATACAAATATGGGCAGGATAAAATTGTTGGCACCTTTCCAAAATTGTGGATAAACAACTAATTTTCAAGCATGTGATGCTCATTCAGACTCACGTGTGGCAAGTCACCACTCTGAGTATAGAGCATGTATGCTGTAACTGTGCCCTGCCACTGACTGAAACTGGCTCTGCATTGGGGCCGGCTGTCAGTCAGGGCCAGGGGCGCAGTTGCAGTCGCCGATTGGTATACACAGAGAGGTGATTGAACCAGTGCTGCCATCACCCCCTTGCCTGAAACCAGGACACAGAAGTGGGAATTAAGCTATTTTTCTCCCCACAGCGTTCAGCTAAGTGCAAGCGCCGGGCACGTTAGTAACGCTATTAACCTGCAGATTAAGCCCATATTTTCTGATGACAGTTTCCCTTTAAATGTTTGACCAAATATATCAATTTTCAACTTGACAATTTTATATGGCCCCGAAGGATGGCATAAATATCCAAATGGCCCTGCTTTAAGGGTTTCACCCACCCCTGCTTTAAGGGTTTCATGTGGATGCTGTAATTCTAGGCTCTTGCATTTCTGACATGTGGAGATATTTCTTCTGTGCTATTTGAACATTGAATAAGGTACAGCTGTACAATAGGACTTTTTCCTTCCTGCAATATATAGCCTTTGTATTTTAATTTCTTTTATTTCATTTATGGTGGACATAAGTTTCCATGTTTCAGTTCCACCATGGTTCGTAACCACGCATTATATTACTTTCAAACATAAAGGTCAATTATGGCCTTTTTCGGCACAATTTGAGTAGTACATATGGATATTTATGATAAGTACCTTAACTGAGAGATAAAAGTCTGTAATAAGAAGATTGTTCACTATCCATAAAGTTGGTATATATTTAGGTAAAGGTATTATTGTATTATATCATATATTTACTTTACCTTGGACAAAGAGATGGATAAGAGTTGTGAAGGTCTTAGCCGGTGGAGGTATTGTATTACGCATGGTACAGTTATATTTTCCAGTATCAAATATTGTAGCTTTGTCAATCCTAAATGAAGAGTCAGATGTATTTTCTTTCAGATGAACAATCATAGCTTTTGCAATTCCGTATCTAGACATGTTGACAAATTTCCATTGGGTGGAATATCTGATCATCTCTGAAAGATTTGTGGAGCAGTTTAAACTGATACGATCACCCCTTGACACAGTGACTTGTTTTTCAGTCATGTGGGTTTCTGTGTAAAAAACTATAAATGAAAAGTTTATTTGTAATAGGTTATTATACGTTGTATTTCCTAATATCTTTTATTGCCTTTTATTAAAGAGGATAGCAATTTGCTAAGAAAATGTTGGTTTTTTTAAAGAGTTTTCTTTTTTTTTATTATGATTATTATTTTAAAAAATGTAATCAGTGCATAATAAAAAAATTATTATAATATTGTTTAAGTTTCAATTTTTCTGGGTTCTCTGCTTGCTGTCAGAAAAATGCAAAAATGTATTTTTAGGGTATGTGTACATGGCATCCTTTTCAGATTAAAATGCACCCTAAAATGTACCCTAAAAACACTCAAAAGATTGAACACATGTATTTATATTTTTAAAGACTTGCTGTTCACGTGTTCAGTCTTTTGATCATCTTTTAACCGCTTCAAGTTTCTAAAGACGCCAAGAGGTTAAAAGAAGTGACTAGACCACAAACTAAATAAAGATGTGTGTGGAAAACCCAAAGAGACAGACAGAAGATGCCGGGCATCTTTTGTAGCATTTTAAAACCGTAAAAAATGCCAGCATTCCTTGGCGTGGGTTTCGCTCCAAAAATTTAGCTCGAAATTTGACCAAGTTTAAAAGATGTCGAGTGCTCCTACCCTTACATCCAAAGACTGAAAACTCTCACAGATCTCATTCTTTTCACAGAAGATTGTTTCATACACTTTTATACTACCAATTTTATGTGCGCTGTACAGTTTCGAGTTCCATCTGTTCCCCACATCTGAGATCAAAAATATAACCTATTGAATATATGTGATCAAGAGGCAGGAACCAGATTACAACATAATATAATAAGTGCATAGTCCATTTCTTTTATCAGAAATTTATGTTATCATTGATAAACAGTATAACAATAGGACTTATACTAATCTTCAGAACCAGTTTGCCTTAGAAATTCTAACAAATAACATATAGTCTTGCATGATCTAAAAACTTTAATATTAAATGTAACATTTATCTCTAATATAATTGTCCAACAGAAAGAGATTAAAGCAAAATATGTCTGCATAATTAACATTATAGTATATACATGTTTATATATATTATAGTATATTCTGCATTATCTGTTGTGCATTTTAAATATAGAGTCTCACCTATAAGTAGTATCTTCAAATACACATGAAAAATGTGTACTAGCATCTTCATCAGTGCGACCTAGAAACAGGAATGAAACTGCGAGTGTTGTGTATGGAACTTTACAACTAGTAGTAACTCGCTCATACAAAAGCCCACAAAACTAACAAGTTGTGTGATAGCACTTCTTACCCAAAGGAAATACCCATGGTGTATGTCGAGGGGAACATTCACCGAATCTGGATCAGACCAAGAAGGAAAATGATGACAGGGAATATTTGAATAAATTACTTTTATTTATGTGTAGCAACAGCAAAGAAATCAATAAAATAAAAAAATAATAAAAATACTATGTATATGTATTTACTTCTGTGCACATAAAAACATATAAGTACATTGGGCAGGTCAAAAATCTATATAAATATATAAACTGGATACCCCAGAAAGCTTAAAAGTATAAAAACTGATATCATATACGTAAAAAACAATATTTACATAAAATTGGAATGGATCTGAAAAATGTATCTATACTCTCCAAGCAAATGCAAATGTATGTCCAGAAAGTGCGACATATGTCGCATATGATTGTAAAAACTTTTGAGAAGTTGCATTGCATGAATATTTTCTATTTAAATTAACATTTTTGACTCCCCCGATATTATGAACGTTACACTTCAAATTGAGTTATCCTAAACTATTCCATACCTATTTTGTAATCACTAAATTTGGCAATGATAATATTGGCAAGTTAATATTTTTGTCTTTAGAAACATTTCAAGGAAATTTGTCACTTTTTTTTGGCCACCAAATCTGAGAGCATTGATTGATTTGGTGAGATTGTTCCTTTATCTTTGTTCACTCTCACAAATCACGTATTGCACTAACTAATACTACTGGTGATGGTGACAGTAACTGTGCTAGATATCATTTTTATATGCAGCCAGGATAACAAGTGTTCTACTTTGATGGTTGTCTTCCATCTATAGTTATATCTTTGACATTATATCCTGTGTTACACGGATTTCACTATAGCTACTGCAAGAGAAATCAGTTTTATCCTAAGGGGGTTATTGTTTCTGGTGTGTTGACATTGATTTTACTGACTGAAACAAAATCCCTTGTTATTTGTTTCACTTAGGGTGACACATTTCTTCTGTTACTTTTGCAAATTGTCTCTTCAGAGAGGAAGAGAACTAGAACTCTAGTGCCACCTACTGGAAGTATCAATCCTAACAAGGTGGGGCAGCACGGTTAGCACAGCAGCCTTGCAGCACTGGAGTCCTGGGTTCAAACCCCACCAAGGACAACATCTGCAAAGAGTTTGTATGTTCTCTCCGTGTTTGCGTGGGTTTCCTCCGGGTTCTCCGGTTTCCTCCCACATTCCAAAGACATACTGATAGGGAATTTAGATTGTGAGCCCCAATGGGGACAGCAACGATAATGTGTGCAACCTGTAAAGCGCTGCGGAATATGTTAGCGCTATATAAAAATAAAGATTATTATTATTATTAATGTCGACCCTTTACCGAGCCTTGTCACATGACTTAGGATAATAGCCAAACCAGAATCTCAATTGAGATTCTGGTTTGGCTATTATCCTAAGTCATGTGACAAGAACAAGAATCTCAATTGAGATTCTGGTTTGGCTATTATCCTAAGTCATATGACAAGGCTCGGTAAAGGGTCGACATTGACTGTTAGGATTGCTACTTCCAATAGGTGGCACTAGAGTTCTAGTTCTCTTCCTCTCTGAAGAGACAATTTGCATATTTCCCAGAGGAGCATTGCGGCTTTAAGTCTCCTCACCTCGACATGCTTATCATGTCACTCTCCACAAGGAGAAACGATACTTCTTGGATTTCTGTTACTTTTCAATGTTTTATTAAAAGTTATGTTTTAATTCTCATCTATGCTGTATTTCACAAATCTGAGAGCAACATAATGTAGGGGCAGAATTCCAGTGATTACTGGGTTTCCTGGGATGCTTGTTATAGATTTGATAAAATCATTATTTATCAGTAGGAGATGTATCACTAGACAACTAGGAATACTGCTGCCATATAGTCCTCCATATTTATGCAATATTTGGAGCACCTTCACATTGTGGCCATTTAACACAAAACCCAAGAAAAAACTCAATGAGCTTATGCCCTGTATAGAGCCACAGTGTGTACGTGCTCCTGCACATTGCACAGATACAAACTTGTGCTCCGGCTCATTTCTTTGGCTTTGCTATGGTTTCTTGCACTTTGTACAAACAGGCATGGCTCTCCATTTTTAAGCTAGTCATTTCATCTATATAGCTTCCCATGGGCAGGTGTCTGTACAATTGTGTCTGGGTCCTGCTTTGCCCCATCTTTATTGAGGTGGCTGACACAAAGTGAGGTTTTAATACTCGAGATAGGACTGTCCTGATTGGGTACACCTTGTTGTGGTAGGATGGCTTTTACGCATTTTTGATCCAAATAGTGTTATCAAAGTACTGAATGTTATTTGCATATACTATTACTATTTACTGACCGCATGGTATATGCTCATTTTGTTTGTTTATTGGGTTTTGTTGGGTTGAATGGCCACAGTGTGAACGTGCTCCTACATATTGCACATATACAAACTTGTGTTCGGGCTCTTTTCTTTTGTTTTGTTCTGGTTTCATGTACTTTGTACAAATGGTCATGGCTCTCCCTTTTTGAGGTAGGCATTTAATCTATATAGCTTCCCGCAGGCAGGTGTCGGAACAGTTGGACCTGGGTCCTGATCTACCCCCATTTATATGGAGGTCGGCTTACACAAGATGAGGTTTTAATACTAGAGATAGGATCGTCTCAATTGGGTACACCTTGTCGCGGTGGGATGGCTTTTATTTTTTGTATGAAAATAGTGGTAACTAAGTACCCTATGCTATACTTATATGTACTACTACTATTTACTTACTACAGGATATATGCTGATTTTATTTTTTTTCTTGGGATTTGTCCTTTAAATCTCCATAGTGTGAATGTGCTTCTATATATTGCTTATATACAAACTTATGTTCCTGCTATTTTCTTTGGTTTTGCTGTGGTATACTAAAATGCTGCAATTTTAAGCAGCAAATATGCGGAAAGAGCTGCAAAAACTGCAACGTGTGAACAAGCCCTTAATGCCACCCATAACCTGTTAAAAAACAAATAAGAAACAAAGTGAAATTATTTTGAGGGGGGAAATAAAAATAACAAAACTATTATGGTTGCCTAAATGTGAGCGCCTTCTGATAATTGTGGTTGTGTTCAGAATTAGCCAGTCACATTTAAACGACAGAGAGGAGCCAGAAGACCGCAGTGGTTAATCTGCTCAGTTGGGAGCTCCTGGAAGCTTTCCCACCTTAAGGTTCTCATCTGTGCACTGTTAGCCACTCCTATCTCCTATATAAACTGGGTCCTGGCTAGCTCTCATTGTCAGAGATAGTTTTTGCTGCATGGCTGAAAGTTGTTGATGGTTATTATTGGAGAAGGCGTTTGGTTGATTTATCTGTGACTGTTGCTAGGTTTTGAGTGTGTGACAATTCCCTTTCTTCTCGTACCTTGGTTTAACACCATCCTCCACTCCCCGTTGCATTCCTTAGTTGCCTGTGTGAGTATATTTATATGTTTGATATTTCTCGTTATCCCTGTTCGTATTACCTTGTTAGTCTGGTTACTGCATTACTACTTCCCTCTTCCCTGGGTGGGGGAAGGATACAGACTGAGGGTGGCTTCAGAAGCTACGGCAAGGTACATGGCTCCAAGTGTCTTCACCATCAGAAGTAGTCTGGACAACAGGGCGAGTTAGGGAGCCCTTAGCATTAGGGACAGGAAAAAAGCCCCCTAGTCCCGGGACATCTGACAACATAGTCGTGACACATCATTTTTGGTGATTTCAATTAACCACATACAAAGGTTTGATGTTCTAGTAGGATTTTCCTGATAATTTCTTAGTTGCATTTACAGCAAAAGCTATGGTCCATAAACAGCTTACAACACATCAAAGAGCACAAACAATTTCCAAGACATTATCTAGAACTGGACATTGCTAAAAAATTGGTGAAGAGACAAGAAGAAAATTTGTCCGGTAGGGTGTCAAAAGGTCTATAGCAATATTATAAAAGCTGCAGAAACTTCTGGTATGTCCTGAATGTGTACTGCATTAGGCAACAATCTCCCCTATTTTTCGTATGTCTGGCCTGTGGGATGGGATGGCAAAATAGAAGCCTTTCCTTAAAAAAAAAAAAACTGTCCAAGCCTGTCAATGTTTTGCCAAAAACACGTCTACAAAAAAGCTTGTGGAAAACCATGTTTTTATGGTGTGATGAAAGCAATGTTGAACTTTTTGGTCATAATTCTAAAAGGTTGTAGAATTCTGCTTTCTAATATACTAATAGTGCAACCAATGTCCAAAAATATCTCATCGTGTACATATACTTGCATATACCTCATAACTGGTACCACGGTTAATAAATGAATTAATGTGAAATATTTTAGATTCTGAACTTATGATTATACTAGTTTTTTTCCACAAATTTTCAGCTTCCCCTTCTGGCTACTGCTGCAAAACTATGTTTTAAAATGGTTTCCAGAATATTGTCTTGATTCAAACTAGGAATGTATTTTTTTATGCTTTTAATTCCTTGACATTGCCTGCTGTATAAAGTAGAAATTTTTTCCCAACTGTTATTGTTGTTTTATTTTTTTACCTTAATTTTTTTGTTTTACCATGTAAAAATGAATTTTGTGTTATACTATTTAACCCTGTCCACCACACCACATATATTGTACAAGAAAATGGGGAAACAATTCTAAGTATTGTTTTTTTGTGTGTTTTTTATTTTTATTTTTTAATTTTTTGTTGTTGTGCCATTTATTGATTGCATCAATTTATATTATTTTGACATAACCTTTCTGAACACAGAGATACCAAATATAATTTTTTTTCAAATTTTTTCTCTCTTTTATTTTCATTGGGGTGAAAGGGGGGTGATTTGAACTTTTGTGTTGTTTTTAGAGATAGGCGGACACTTGGATGTTCGGGGCCGGCGGGTTTGGCCAAACAGTAACAAAAAGTTTGGGTTTGGGTACCAGAATAGTACTTAAATGGGGAGGGGGTGGGGCAGAAAATCCAGTGTTTGCCACGCTGTCATGTGCATGTGCACTGCCGGTCAGACAGCCGTGCTTCCCACACTGTCAAACGACTGCGTGAGCGTGCAGCTGTGATCATTGGTGTAAAGTTTACTTCCGGTCACTGGTGTCAGCTGATGTGACTACTGCTCCCATCAGCCGACACCTGCTGCCACTAATAACATAGAGAGCAGGAGCAGCTAATTAGAGTATTCATCAGCCGACTAATGCGCTGTAAATAAATAATAATAAAAAAAGGTGTGGGTTTCCCTTTACCTTTGATAATCAGCCAGCCAAAATTCACAGCTGGTAGCTGCAGCCCTCAGCTGTCAGCTTCAGCTAGGCTGGTTATCAAGAATAGAGGGGTCCCCACGCCGTATTTTTTAATTATAATAATAAAAAACGCGTGGGGTTTCCCCCATTTTTAACAGACAGCTGGGGGCTGGTATTCTCAGGCTGGAAAGGTGCCATGTTTATTGCCCCCCAGCCTAAAAAACAGCAGCCTGCAGCCACCCAGAAAAGGCACAACTATTAGATACACCAATTCTGGCATTTTGCTAAGCTCTTCCCATTTTATTTTAAAATATTTATTTAAATAATTAAAAAATACGGTGTGGGGACTCCTCTATTCTTGATAACTGGCCTGGCTGAAGCTGACAGTTGAGGCTGTGAGTTTTGCCTGGCTGCTTATCAAAAATACAAGGGAACCCACACCGTTTTTTTTTTTAAATTATTTATTTACAGTGCAGAAGCCGGCTGATGAATACTCCTATCAGCCGCTCCTGCTCTCACTGTTATTAGCCGCAGAAGGTATCGACTGATAGGAACAGTAATCCCATCAGCCAACACCAATGACTTGCTGAAGCTGACTGCGGAGGGTTGCAGGCCTCAGCTGTGAGTTTTGACTAGCTGGTTATCAAAAATATGGGGGGGGGGGGGAACCAACGGCATTTAAAAAAAAAATGTATTTATAGTGCAGGCACCACTCCTGCTCTCACTGTTATTAGCGGTATCAGGTGTCGGCTGATGGGAGCAGTAGTTCCATCAGTCGACACCAATGACCGGCGGTATACGTTGTACCTCTGATCACAGCTGCGCTCACGCTATCTTTTGACAGCATGGGAAAAGTGGCTTTCTGACCGACGGGGAAGAGTTTACCGCCGATCAGAAGCAGTGTTTGCCGCGCTATCATGCAAACAGCAGGTGTTCCGGGGGCAGAACCTGAAAAGTAACAAGAACTTCCTGGTGAAGTCCGTGTTTGGTGTCTGTGCCTGAACAGTAATTGTTCAGTACGAACACCGAACTTTACTGTTCAAATTCACCCATCTCTATTTATAATATGTCTCCCACCTTTTCTTTACCGCATTTGTGTAAAAAATCCTTAATAAAAACTAGTTTAGCAAAAAAAGTACCCTCTGGGTGCCCAAGGACGCTGCTGAACTGTGCGATTTTGATGCTTTTTTCGTCTTTTGTCTTCTATGTGGAGCCTAAAAAAAGCGCATGTTAAAAAGATGCAGTTACTTTTTTTAAAGTGAAGAATCAAAGCTTTTCTGTACCATAAAAAGCACATCAAAAACACGGCTTCACATGGCTGCACCAAATGCATCAAATAAGGGGGAGAAGATTGTTATTGTTCAGTTTGCGGCAGATCCTGCAGGAAACAAAAAATACAGTGTTTCTGCAACGTGTGAATACGACCTAAGAGACTCAAAAAAAGCCAGATGTCATACAGTGGGGGAAACAAAGTATTTAGTCAGCCACCAATTATGGAAGTTCTCCCACTTAAAAAGATGAGAGAGGCCTGTAATTGACATCATAGATAGACCACAACTATGAGAGTCAAAATGAGAAAACAAATCCAGAAAATCACCTTGTCTGATTTGGCAAGATTTTTTTTTTTCAAATTATGGTGGAAAATAAGTATTTGGTCATTAACAAAAGTTCATGTCAATATTTTGTTATATATCCTTTGTTGGCAATGACAGAGGTCAAACGTTTTCTGTAAGTCTTCACTAGTTATTGCACACACTTTTGATGTTATGTTGGCCCATTCCTCCATGCAGATCTCCTCTAGAGCAGTGATGTTTTGCGCCTGTCGCTGGGCAACACAGACTTTCAACTCCCTCCAAAGGTTTTTTATGGGGTTGAGATCTGGAGACTGGCTAGGCCACTCCAGGACTTTCATATGCTTCTTACGAAGCCACTCCTTCATTGCCCTGGCAGTGTGCTTGGGATCATTATCATGCTGAAAGACCCATCAATGCTTCATCTTCAATGCCCTTGCTGATGGAAGGAGATTTGCAATCAAAATCTCACGATACATGGTCCCATTCATTCTTTCATGTACACGGATCAGTCATCCTGGTCCCTTTGGAGAGAAACAGCCCCCAAGCATGATGTTGCCACCCCCATGCTTCACAGTAGGTATGGTGTTTTTTTGGATGCAACTCAGCATTCTGTCTCCTCCAAACATGAAGGGTTTTGTTTCTACCAAACAGTTCTACTTTGGTTTCATCAGACCATTTGGCATTCTCTCAATACTCTCCTGGATAATCCAAATGCTCTCTAACAGACGGGCCTGGACATGTATTGGCTTAAGCAGGGGGATACGACTGGCACTGCAGGATCTGAGTTCCTGGCAGCGTAATGTGTTACTGATGGTAGCCTTTGTTACGGTGGTCCCAGCTCTATGCAGGTCATTCACTAGATCCAAAACAAAAGAAAAATATCCACTATAATAAATATCACATATATAAACTTTATTAAGTAACAATTAGGCTGCCGTCACACTAGCAGTATTTGGTCAGTATTTTACATCAGTATTTGGAAGCCAAAACCAGGAGTGGGTGATAAATACAGAAGTGGTGCATATGTTTCTGTTATACGTTTCCTCTATTTGTTCCAGTCCTAGTTTTGGCTTACAAATACTGATGTAAAATACTGACCAAATACTGCTAGTGTGACGGCAGCCTTAAAAACATGATTGTACAAATATAAAAATAGTTACGCATATCATAATTATAAGACAACATAATTAAAAACATAAAACAATGACAAGTGAGGGGGCAAGGTACGCAGCCATGCCAGCACAAATTGTCAATTATGAAAAAGCATCCATAATAGTAACAAAAGTAATAAATGTCATATGCTGCTTATTCGATCAATCAGTATACATGTGTGTATATATATATATCTCTCATTATACAGAAAAGTCAGAGTGAGATTAAAGGTGAAGGTGCATAGTGCACAATATGAATAATATTAATAACATATCTTAAGAGTAGGCAGCAATAACCACATGGAAATAGAAGATAATGAAAAATCAATACATATTGAAATACTGACCTAAGCAGCACACACCGCCCCCTCCCTGCACTCCAACGCGCGTTTCGCTACCGCTTTGTCAGTGAGTGAGGAGGACGAGATGTGTAAGGTTTATATATGATGATATCAGCTGTTGTCACTAACAATCAAGAATGCCACATTGCATGGTGCCGCCCTCACCCATGAGCCAACTACATCCCGGCACCCAGAGGCAGGAAGCACGTCACAGAGTGCGACGTGAGTCACAGTCTGCGGCGAGTCTCCCCAGCAACCGAAGCTTGAGCCGCATGGGCTCATGCGCAGAGTGGCGCACAGTGTCCCCGCAGCCATCTTTAAAAAGGGAAAGGCACCAATACCTCGGATTAAAAAGAAGATTGTATATGCATGTGCAGACACCAGTGAAAAATAAAAAGGTGTAAAAATAATATCCAATTGTGTTGTATGTTAAAGGGGGGATAAAAACAGGAAGGTATATGTGATATATGAATGCTGTGATGAAGTGAGGTGTGTGGTGAAAAAATGGAAATTATTCATGATAAAACTAATGTGAATATATACATATGTCCTAGCATTCACATGGTATGTCATGCACCCAGCTCTCCAGCCTGCTCTCCTGCCTTGTCTGTCTATGAAGTGCATATACGTAACTGGCCAGTCACTGTAAACAATGTTTCTGTTTGTTTTCACTTTCACCCCTATAATCCTTCACTTTCTGCTAACTCCCCTAATCCCTACACCTAGTAAGGAAATGTTCATCTCTTCCTCAATCCTCCCCATCCATCTCACCTCCTTCTCAGAACTGTTCCTCAACATACAATCTTCTGTCTCCATGCACAGATAGCCACCTCATGCCCTCTTCTGCTCCCACCTGCTAACACTTCTCTGCTCCTTCTCACTGCAGGTGATATCTCTCCAAATCCTGGTCCATCTCACCACATCCCCACAGTCAGTTCTACCTCCCATCCATGCTCTATCACAAATTTCCGTAACATGTTGTGAATTCTGCTTTTGGGCTCCCTCCGGTGGTTGTAGATGGTAATGCAGTTGTGCCTGGACTGCAGGATTGGACAGGTGTATCTGGTAATTGCAAAGCTGACTGGGGTATTTAGCTTTGCAGGACTCATTAGTCCCTGCCAGTTGTCAAAGTTCCTTTGGAAGTGTTGTTCCTCTGCCTGGCCTCTCCTGCTTGCTGCCAATTCAGCAAAGATAAGTGTTTGCTTCATTTTTTTAGACACACTGCTGTGTGTTTATTTTCTGTGCTGATCTTGTTTCTATTTTGTTCCTGCTAGACTGTGCCTGATGTTTTTCTCAGTCTAGTTGGATTCGCTGGAGTCGCAGATATACTCTCCAAATCTTTAGTTAGGTGGTGGAGTTTTTGTATTTTTCTGCTGTGGATATTTTGTAGTGTTTTATGCTGACCGCATAGTATCCTGTACTATCCTTTCCTATCTAGGTAGAAGTGGCCTCCTTTGCTTATCCCTGTTTTCAGTCTGCGTGTGTCTTTTCCTCTCCTTCTCACAGTCATTATTTGTGGGGGGCTACCTATCCTTTGGGGGTCTACTCTGAGGCAAGAGAGTTTTCCAATTTCTATCCTTAGGGATATTTAGTTCTCCGGCTGTGTCGAGGTGTCTAGGTCTGGTTAGGCACACCCCACGGCTACTTCTAGTTGCGGTGATAGGATCAGGGTTTGCGGTCAGTAAGTTACCACTGCTCCAGCGAAGGTCATTTCATGCTGCTCCAAGGCCACCTGATCATAACAGTACAACTGGCCAACAATGAGTTAATTGCATCTCAGAAGAAGGGAGGAAAGGTTTTGAGCCATTTTTTTTTCTCAGCCTGTTTTGTCTTCTCCTCTCTCTTAATCTCTGGGTGGCTGAGGAACCTAGTACTAACATGAATGTTCAGGAGTTAGCTTCTCGTGTGGATCAGCTTGCTGCTAGAGTAAAGGGTATTTCGGATTATATTGTTCAGACTCCTGCTTTAGAACTTAAGATTCCCACTCCTGATTTATTTTTTGGTGACAGATCCAAATTTTTGAGTTTCAAAAATAACTGTAAACTGTTTTTTGCATTGAGACCCCGGTCCTCTGGTGATCCCATTCAGCAGGTTAAAATCATCATATCCCTGCTGCGTGGTGACCCACAGGATTGGGCATTTTCCCTGGAATCTGGCAATCCTGCTTTGCTTAATGTTGATTCCTTCTTTCAAGCATTGGGGTTATTGTATGATGAGCCTAATTCTGTGGATCAAGCTGAGAAGACCTTGTTGGCCCTATCTCAGGGGCAAGAGGCGGCTGAATTGTATTGTCAGAAATTCAGAAAATGGTCTGTGCTGACTAAATGGAATGATGATGCTTTGGCGGCAATTTTCAGAAAGGGTCTTTCTGAATCCGTTAAGGATGTTATGGTGGGATTTCCCACACCCTCCAATCTGAGTGATTCTATGTCTTTGGCCATTCAGATTGACCGGCGCTTGCGGGAACATAGAACTGTGCGCGCTATGGCGTTATCCTCAGAGATAATTCCTGAGCCTATGCAGTGTGATAGGATTCTGTCTAAAACGGAACGACAAGGTTTCAGACGTCTCAACAGGTTGTGTTTTTATTGTGGTGACGCTTCTCATGTCATTTCTGTCTGCCCTAAGCGGACAAAAAGGATCGCCAGTTCATTTACCATCAGTACTGTACAACCTAAATTTCTGTTATCTGTGTCCTTGATCTGCTCATTGTCGTCATTTTCTGTCATGGCGTTTGTGGATTCAGGCGCCGCCTTGAATTTGATGGACTTTGACAGGCGTTGTGGTTTTCCCTTGCAGCCTTTGCAGAATCCTATTCCTTTAAGGGGCATTGATGCTACACCCTTGGCTAAAGATAAGCCCCAGTTTTGGATACAGGTGACCATGCGCATGGCACCAGCCCACCAGGAAGATTGTCGATTTCTGGTGTTGCATAATTTGCATGATGCTTTCGTGCTGGGTTTCCCGTGGTTGCAGGTCCATAATCCTGTTTTGGATTGGAAGTCCATGTCTGTAACTAGTTGGGGTTGTCAGGGGGTTCATAATGATGTTCCTCTGATGTCAATCGCCCCTTCTCCCTCTTCTGAAATTCCGGAGTTTTTGTCTGATTTTCAGGATGTATTCGATGAGCCTAAGTCCAGTTTCCTTCCACCGCACAGGGACTATGATCAGGGCTGCCACTAGAAATTTCGGGGCCCCATACTGGCAAAATTTTCGGGGCCCCCTTGAGACTCCGCCTAGGCTCCACCCCAGCCCCGCCTCCAGGCTCCACCCCTCGAACTGTCCACAGTCCCACTGCTCTCTCTTGGAAAATCTCTACTTCTCACCTATCACACATTAACAGTTCCCATCACCAGATCGCACATATAGCCGGCAGCTTTTGTTTTGGCCAAAAGATTTTTTAAGCCGCCACCAGAACACGGATGACACTTTTGGCCGGGCCCTACTCTACTGTAACCTATTAAATATTTGTTAAAATATGCAATACAATTTAGGTATATTTTTATTTATTTTTCAATTTTTAAAATGACCTATAATACTACATACAAGGAACAAATACCACAGCACTATGACCAGATGACATATTACCACCACAGTGACCGAATAATATCAAACACAAGGGACAAATACCACAACACCATGACCAGACCGCATATTACCACCACATAGTGACTGAATACTACAATACTGATCAGTAATAAAAAAAAAAACCTCAATACTATCACCATCAGTGCCATTATACACAGGAGATCTGTAATTAGTAAGCAGTGTCTGTGTACAGGTAATACAGTGATCACTGGTGACATTGTACACAGGACCTCTGTATATAGTATACAGTGTATAGTGTCAGTGTATAGGTAACACTGACTCACCAGTGACGTCTCTAGGTGAAGTCCTTCATCTTTCATCCAGCACAGACCGCCATCATTTCTTCCAGCCAGGACTCGTCTCTGCAGGAAATAACACAGTTATCTCGAGTTCCGCTTTAGAACTCATTACTTAATTTTCACAGCCTCTACATTACACCACATAAAGAAGGTGACATAGTATCACTCTGCACAGTAACAGGACCGCCCCCCCATTTAAAACAGTATACTCAAAAAATAAAATAAATACATCACTGCAATAATAATATCCCTTAATTAGCCCCTATGGTAATATTCACCATCCTAGCCCCCGTGTGTCTCATTGCAGGCTCCAGCCATATGTTCTCCTATCCTGCCCTCATGAGTATCCATTCTGCCCCATATGATCTCCCCATCCTGCCCCATCTGTCTCCATCGTATCCATCCTGCCCCATCTGTCTCCAATCCTGCCCCATCTGTCTCCATTCTGCCCCATCTGTTTCCAATCCTGCCCCATCTGTGTCCAGCACTCTGCCCCATCTGTGTCCAATCCTGCCCCATCTGTGTCCAGCACTCTGCCCCATCTGTGTCCAATCCTGCCCCATCTGTGTCCAGCACTCTGCCCCATCTGTGTCCAATCCTGCCCCATCTGTGTCCAGCACTCTGCCCCATCTGTGTCCAATCCTGCCCCATCTGTGTCCAGCACTCTGCCCCATCTGTGTCCAGCACTCTGCCCCATCTGTGTCCAGCATATCTGCCCCATCTGTGTCCAGCATATCTGCCCCATCTGTGTCCAGCATATCTGCCCCATTTGTGTCCAGCATATCTGCCCCATCTGTGTCCAGCACTCTGCCCCATCTGTGTCCAGCACTCTGCCCCATCTGTGTCCAGCACTCTGCCCCATCTGTGTCCAATCCTGCCCCATCTGTGTCCAGCACTCTGCCCCATCTGTGTCCAGCATATCTGCCCCATCTGTGTCCAGCACTCTGCCCCATCTGTGTCCAGCACTCTGCCCCATCTGTGTCCAGCACTCTGCCCCATCTGTGTCCAGCACTCTGCCCCATCTGTGTCCAGCACTGAGTCTGCCCCATCTGTTTCCAATCCTGCCCCATCTGTGTCCAGCACTCTGCCCCATCTGTGTCCAATCCTGCCCCATCTCTGTCCAGCACTCTGCCCCATCTCTGTCCAGCACTCTGCCCCATCTCTGTCCAGCACTCTGCCCCATCTCTGTCCAGCACTCTGCCCCATCTCTGTCCAGCACTCTGCCCCATCTCTGTCCAGCACTCTGCCCCATCTCTGTCCAGCACTCTGTCCCATCTCTGTCCAGCACTCTGCCCCATCTTTGTCCAGCACTCTGCCCCATCTCTGTTCAGCACTCTGCCCCATCTCTGTCCAGCACTCTGCCCCATCTCTGCCCAGCACTCTGCCCCATCTCTGCCCAGCACTCTGCCCCATCTCTGCCCAGCACTCTGCCCCATCTCTGCCCAGCACTCTGCCCCATCTCTGTCCAGCACTCTGCCCCATCTCTGTCCAGCACTCTGCCCCATCTCTGTCCAGCACTCTGCCCAGCACTCTGCCCCATCTCTTCCCAGCACTCTGCCCCATCTCTTCCCAGCACTCTGTCCCATCTCTTCCCAGCACTCTGCCCCATCTCTTCCCAGCACTCTGCCCCATCTCTTCCCAGCACTCTGCCCCATCTCTGTCCAGCACTCTGCCCCATCTCTGTCCAGCACTCTGCCCAGCACTCTGCCCAGCACTCTGCCCCATCTCTTCCCAGCGCTCTGCCCCATCTCTGTCCAGCGCTCTGCCCCATCTCTTCCCAGCGCTCTGCCCCATCTCTTCCCAGCGCTCTGCCCCATCTCTTCCCAGCGCTCTGCCCCATCTCTTCCCAGCGCTCTGCCCCATCTCTGTCCAGCGCTCTGCCCCATCTCTGTCCAGCGCTCTGCCCCATCTCTGTCCAGCGCTCTGCCCCATCTCTGTCCAGCGCTCTGCCCCATCTCTGTCCAGCGCTCTGCCCCATCTCTGTCCAGCGCTCTGCCCCATCTCTGTCCAGCGCTCTGCCCCATCTGTGTCCAGCGCTCTGCCCAGTACTCTGCCCCATCTCTTCCCAGCACTCTGCCCCATCTCTTCCCAGCACTCTGCCCCATGTTTGTCCAGCACTCTGCCCCATCTCTGTCCAGCACTCTGCCCAGCACTCTGCCCCATCTCTTCCCAGCACTCTGCCCCATCTCTTCCCAGCACTCTGCCCCATCTCTGTCCAGCACTCTGCCCCATCTCTGTCCAGCACTCTGCCCAGCACTCTGCCCCATCTCTGTCCAGCGTTTTGCCCCTGTGTCCAGCGTTCTTCCCTGGGCCCCCGGATCGCCGCTCTCAAGAAAAAAAAAAAAAGAAGTTCTTCTTACCTGCCGCGCTCCTGCGGCGGGCGAAGTCTCCACGCAGCTGCAGCGTGCATGCACTCGCCGGCGACTGACAATGATGTCAGACGCTGGCGACATGCACGCACACTGCGGCTGACGTCAGCGCCTGCCAGCCTCAGATTGGCTGGCGGCGCCGCGGCTGTTAACTATTGATGTGCGGGCCCGCGCCCGCACGTCAATAGCTTTAAACAGCTGCAGCGTCGGCGCTAAGGGCCCGGTTCAGCCTGCGGCTGCCGGTAGGGGCCCGGTGAGCAGATAAGACGGGGCCCGATGCGGGCCCCCTCTGCTCACCGGGCCCCATACGCCAGTCACGGCCGTCATGCCCTGATGGCAGCCCTGACTACGATTGTGCTATTGATTTGATTCCAGGCTGTAAGTTTCCTAAGGGTCGACTTTTCAACCTTTCTGTACCTGAACATACCGCCATGCGGAGTTATATTAAGGAGTCTTTGGAGAAGGGGCATATTCGTCCATCTTCTTCACCGTTGGGAGCAGGGTTCTTTTTTGTTGCTAAAAAAGATGGTTCTTTGAGACCCTGTATTGATTATCGCCTCTTAAATAAGATCACGGTCAAGTTTCAATACCCCTTGCCTTTGCTTTCTGATTTGTTTGCTAGGATTAAGGGAGCTAGTTGGTTTACTAAGATTGACCTTCGGGGGGCTTATAATCTTGTTCGTATAAAGCAGGGTGATGAATGGAAAACTGTGTTTAACACGCCCGAAGGCCATTTTGAATACCTTGTGATGCCATTCGGACTCTCTAATGCTCCATCTGTTTTTCAGTCCTTCATGCATGATATCTTCCGGAGTTATCTTGATAAATTCTTGATCATTTATTTGGACGATATTTTGATTTTTTCCGATGATTGGGAGTCTCATGTGCAGCAGGTCAGGATGGTATTTCAGATCCTTCGTGACAATGCCTTGTTTGTGAAAGGGTCTAAGTGTCTTTTTGGGGTGCAGAAGGTTTCCTTTTTGGGCTTTATTTTTTCTCCCTCATCTATTGAGATGGATCCAGTTAAGGTTCAGGCCATTCATGATTGGATTCAGCCCACATCCGTGAAGAGCCTTCAGAAATTTTTGGGTTTCGCTCATTTTTATCGCCGTTTCATTGCTAATTTTTCCAGCGTGGTTAAACCCTTGACTGATTTGACTAAGAAGGGCGCTGATGTGGCGAATTGGCCCTCTGCGGCTGTCTCTGCCTTTCAAGAACTTAAACGTCGTTTTTCTTCTGCTCCAGTGTTGCGCCAGCCGGATGTTTCTCTTCCGTTTCAGGTTGAGGTTGACGCTTCTGAGATTGGGGCAGGGGTCATTTTGTCTCAGAGGGATCCTGTTGGTTCCTTGATGAAACCGTGTGCCTTCTTTTCCCGTAAATTTTCGCCTGCGGAACGCAATTATGATGTCGGCAATCGGGAGTTGTTGGCTATGAAGTGGGCGTTTGAGGAGTGGCGACATTGGCTTGAGGGAGCTAAGCACCGTATTGTGGTCTTGACCGACCATAAGAATTTGATTTACCTCGAGTCTGCCAAACGGTTGAATCCTAGACAGGCTGGATGGTCCTTGTTTTTTTCTCGTTTTGATTTTGTGGTCTCGTACCTTCCTGGTACTAAGAATGTTAACGCTGATGCCCTCTCTAGGAGTTTTTTGCCTGATTCTCCTGAGGTTTTGGAACCAGTCGGTATTTTGAAGGAAGGGGTGGTCCTTTCTGCCATTTCTCCTGATTTACGACGGGTTCTTCAGAAATTTCAGGCTGACAAACCTGACCGTTGTCCTGTGGGGAAACTGTTTGTTCCTGACAGATGGACTAGTAGAGTGATTTCTGAGGTTCATTGTTCTGTGTTGGCTGGTCATCCTGGTATTTTTGGTACCAGAGACTTGGTTGGTAGGTCCTTTTGGTGGCCTTCTTTGTCGCGTGATGTGCAGTCCTGTGGGACTTGTGCGCGGGCCAAGCCTTGTTGCTCCCGTGCTAGTGGGTTGCTTTTGCCATTGCCGGTCCCCGAGAGGCCCTGGACACATATTTCTATGGATTTTATTTCCGATCTTCCTGTTTCCCAAAGGATGTCGGTTATCTGGGTTGTTTGTGACCGATTCTCTAAGATGGTTCATTTGGTGCCTTTGCCTAAATTGCCTTCTTCTTCTGATTTGCTTCCGTTGTTTTTTCAGCATGTGGTCCGTTTGCATGGTATTCCGGAGAATATTGTGTCCGACAGAGGTTCCCAGTTTGTTTCTAGGTTTTGGCGGGCCTTTTGTGTCAAGCTGGGCATTGATTTGTATTTTTCTTCTGCATTTCATACTCAGACACAAGGCCAGACTGAGCGAACTAATCAGACCTTGGAGACCTATTTGAGGTGCTTTGTGTCTGCTGATCAGGATGATTGGGTGGCTTTTTTGCCATTGGCCGAGTTTGCCCTTAATAATCAGGCTAGTTCGGCTACTTTGGTTTCACCTTTTTTTTGTAATTTTGGTTTTCATCCTCGTTTTTCTTCTGGGCAGGTTGAGCCTTCTGACCTTCCTGGTGTGGATTCTGTGGTCGACAGGTTGCAGCAGATTTGGGCTCATGTGGTGGACAATTTGGTGTTGTCTCAGGAGGAGGCTCAACGTTTTGCTAACCGTCGTCGGTGTGTTGGTTCCCGACTTCGGGTTGGGGATCTGGTTTGGTTATCTTTCCGTCATGTTCCTATGAAGGTTTCTTCCCCTAAGTTTAAGCCTCGATTTATTGGTCCTTATAGGATTTCTGAGATTATTAATCCGGTGTCCTTTCGCCTGGCGCTTCTGGCCTCTTTTGCTATTCATAATGTCTTCCATAGATCTTTGTTGCGGAAATATGTGGAGCCCGTTGTTCCCTATGTTGATCCTCCGGCCCCTGTGTTGGTCGATGGGGAGTTGGAATATGTTGTTGAGAAGATTTTGGATTCTCGTTTTTCGAGGCGGAAGCTTCAGTACCTTGTCAAATGGAAGGGTTATGGCCAGGAGGATAATTCTTGGGTTTCTGCCTCTGATGTTCATGCCACTGATTTGGTTCGTACCTTTGATCAGGCTCATCCTGATCGGCCTGGGGGCTCTGGTGAGGGTTCGGTGACCCCTCCTCAAGGGGGGGGGGTACTGTTGTGAATTCTGCTTTTGGGCTCCCTCCGGTGGTTGTAGATGGTAATGCAGTTGTGCCTGGACTGCAGGATTGGACAGGTGTATCTGCTAATTGCAAAGCTGACTGGGGTATTTAGCTTTGCAGGACTCATTAGTCCCAGCCAGTTGTCAATGTTCCTTTGGAAGTGCTGTTCCTCTGCCTGGCCTCTCCTGCTTGCTGCCAATTCAGCAAAGATAAGTGTTTGCTTCATTTTTTTAGACACACTGCTGTGTGTTTATTTTCTGTGCTGATCTTGTTTCTATTTTGTTCCTGCTAGACTGTGCCTGATGTTTTTCTCAGTCTAGTTGGATTCGCTGGAGTCGCAGATATACTCTCCACATCTTTAGTTAGGTGGTGGAGTTTTTGTATTTTTCTGCTGTGGATATTTTGTAGTGTTTTATGCTGACCGCATAGTATCCTGTACTATCCTTTCCTATCTAGGTAGAAGTGGCCTCCTTTGCTTATCCCTGTTTTCAGTCTGCGTGTGTCTTTTCCTCTCCTTCTCACAGTCATTATTTGTGGGGGGCTACCTATCCTTTGGGGGTCTACTCTGAGGCAAGAGAGTTTTCCTATTTCCATCTTTAGGGATATTTAGTTCTCCGGCTATGTCGAGGTGTCTAGGTCTGGTTAGGCACACCCCACGGCTACTTCTAGTTGCGGTGATAGGATCAGGGTTTGCGGTCAGTAAGTTACCACTGCTCCAGCGAAGGTCATTTCATGCTGCTCCAAGGCCACCTGATCATAACAGTAACCTCTCTAACGTTATACCCATTTGCCCAGCCCCCACTTCCCCAGTCCCACTAACAGGAGCTCTATGGAATGCTCGCTCTGTCTGCAACAAGCTTTCCTACATCCATGATCTTTTCATTACTAACAAACTTTCCTTCCTTGCCATCACTGAAACCTGGCTCACCCCTTCTGACACAGCCTCTCCTGCTGCACTTTCTTATGGTGGCTTCCACCTTTCTCACACACCCCGCCCCAGCAGCAAACATGGCAGAGGAGTTGGTTTTCTCCTGTCAGATAACTGCTCCTTCACCCCAATCCCACTGCCACTCTCTGTTACTCTCCCTTCGTTTGAGGTGCACTCTGTGCGAACCTACTCCCCCTCCAACTGGCTGTCATTTACTGCCCCCCAGGGCCAGCCACCACCTTCTTTGACCACCACCTGGTACTTGATTTCCTTTCTGCGGACATCCCCACTATCATCATGGGTGACTTCAGCATACCCATTGACACTTCCCTCTCAGCTGCCACTAAACTTCTATCTCTCACTTCCTCCTTCGGCCTCACTCAATGCTCTTCTGCAGCCACTCACAAAGATGGTCACACACTGGACCTCATCTTCACCCGCTTCTGATCCCTATCTAACCTTTCTAACTCACCTCTTCCTCTTTCTGACCACAATCTACTCACATTCTCTTCCCTCTCCACTCCTTGTCTACAATCCCCACCACACAAACTTGCACACCCTCGCAGAAATCTTAAGCACCTTGATCTACACTCACTCTCTGAATCCCTCCTCCCTCTCACAGACATAAGTTCCCTACACAATGCGGATGACGCTGCCGCTCTATATAACTCCACAATAGCTGTAGCTTTGGAATCTCTTGCCCTTCTCACACACACCAAAGCTCGCAAAATTAACAGACAGCCCTGGCACACCAGCCTGACCAAAGAACTGAGGCGAGCTTCCAGGGCTGCTGAGCGGAGACGGAAAAGATCCCACTCCAACGAACACTTCATCGCATTCAAATATTCCCTCACTACTTTCAAGACCACACTCGCCACAACAAAACAAACCTACTTCTCATCTCTCATATCCTCCCGGTCTCACAACCCTAAACAGTTATTCAACACCTTCAACTCTCTCCTCCGTCCCCCAGCACCTTCTCCCTCCCCACTCATCTCAGCTGAAGACTTTGCCTCATTTTTCAAGCAGAAGATTGAGAACATCAGAGACAGTTTTAGTTAACAACCCCCAGAGCCCTTCCTCCCAACTACCCAGCCCTCCACCTCCAAAACCAACTTCTCCACCATTACAGAAGATTGACTCTCCTCTCTACTCTCAAGATCGCATCTCACCACCTGTGCACTTGACCCGATCCCTTCCCACTTCATCCCAAACCTCGCCACAGTCTTCATCCCAACCCTAACCCATCTCTTTAACCTATCACTAACAACTGGTGTTTTTCCCTCAAGCTTTAAACATGCCTCAATCACACCTCATCCTCAAAAAGCCCTCTCTTGACCCATCCTCTGTATCGAGCTATCGCCCTATATCACTTATCCCCTATGCCTCAAAACTACTGGAACAACACGTCCATCTTGAACTGTCCACCCATCTATCTTCCTGCTCCCTCTTCGACCGCTTACAATCAGGCTTCCGGTCACACCATTCCACGGAAACTGCCCTAAGGTCACCAATGACCTATTAACCGCCAAGAGCAAGCGACACTACCCTATCCTCCTCCTCCTGGACCTGTCCTCTGCCTTTGACACAGTGGACCATTCCCTGTTGCTGCGGACCCTCTCATCCCTTGGCATCACAGACTTGGCGCTATCCTCGTCATACCTAACTGACCGGACATTCAGCGTCTCCCACTCACACACCACTTCCTCACCTCCCCACCTATCTGTCAGAGTCCCACAAGGCTCAGTTCTAGGGCCCCTGCTCTTCTCCATTTACACTTTTGGCCTGGGACAGCTCATAGAATCTCACGGTTTTCAGTATCATCTCTATGCTGATGACACACAGATCTATATCTCTGGACCAGATATCACCACCCTACTAACCGCTATTTATCCTTCTTCTCCGCTAGATTTCTAAAACGTAACATGGACAAAACAAAATTCATCATCTTTCCCCCATCTCACGCGACCCCCCCCAAAGAACCTATCCATTACAGTAAACGGCTGCCCACTCTCCCCAGTCCCACAAGCTCGCTGTCTCGGGGTAATCCTTGACACTGATCTCTCCTTCAAACCGCATATCCAAGCCCTTTCCACTTCCTGCCGCCTTCAACTCAAAAATATTTCACGGACCAATACATTTCTAAACCAAGAATCTGCAAAAACCCTAGTCCATGCCCTCATCATCTCCCGCCTCGACTACTGCAACCTCCTGCTCTGTGGCCTGCCCTCTAACACTCTCGCACCCCTCCAATCTATTCTAAACTCAGCTGCCCGACTAATCCACCTGTCCCCCCGCTATTCCCAAGCCTCTCCCCTCTGTCAATCCCTTCACTGGCTCCCATTACCCAGAGACTCCAGTACAAAAGCCTAACCATGATATACAAAGCCATCCACAACGTGTCTCCTCCATACATCTGTGACCTCGTCTCCCGGTACTTTCCTGCATGCAACCTCCGATCCTCACAAGATCTCCTTCTCTACTCCCCTCTTACCTCCTCTTCCCACAATCACATACAAGATTTCTCTCGTGCATCACCCCTGCTCTGAAACTCTCTACCACAACATAACAGACTCTCACCTACCATCGAAACCTTCAAAAAGAACCCGAAGACCTACCTCCTCCGGCAAGCCTACAACCTGCAGTAACCACTGATCGACCAAACCACTGCACGACCAGCTCTACCCTCGCCTACAGTATTCTCACCCATCCCTGGTAGATTGTGAGCCCTCGCAGGCAGGGTCCTCTCTTCTACTGTACCAGTCGTGACTTGTATTGTTCAGGATTCAACAAGGGGGGGGGGGGAACACCCCATGTAACCGGTTGTTACAGTGAAGTTGCATTCCTTTCGGGGAGGGTTATATCATGCTTGGAGGCAAGGAGGATTCCCTTTACCGTGTAATGCACCTACATGCAACACATTCTGAATCCAGGACAGAAGGGGGAGCTCTGAACCCTGATTAAGTATTCTGGTCTGGAGGAGAAGTTAGATCAGTGTGGAGATAGTGGAAGAGAGAGGAGTGAGAGCAGAGAGTGGGGCCGTGTAGCCACGTGTGGTGCTGCAGCTCCAGGAACAGAAGAGAACCTGAAGGGTTGCAGCGTCGGTCACCCCTGACCAAGTACAACAGGTGGCGTCACAAACTTTTATTATTTTCACAATCCCTTTAAAGACTATCCCTTTTACTTGGGCACCCAAGGCCACGGACTCTCATAGTTGTGGTCTACCTATAATGTCTATTACAGGCCTCCCTCATCTTTTTAAGTGGGAGAACTTGCACAATTGGTGGCTGAATAAATACTTTTTTCTCCACTGTATAGTGAAGCTACATAAAGATGAGAACGTTCTGGCGGCCCCGACTGTGAATGAAGGTAATGAAGATAATCCACAGGCCCCAATTAGAGATGAGCAGGACGCACAGATGACGTCGTGCTGCCCGGACTAATCAAAAGTAGTGCCAGGGACACTGGAAAGCTAGAGATTCACAGCCTCATGCCCAGCCGCCTAGTAACATTGACCTGGACGCTGGACCACAGACTTGTGAATAGATCTTCTCATCTCTAGTCCCAACTGTCCTGGATACAGCGGATAATTCCGGATTTGGGTCTATGCCCTGCAGTCTCGGGCGTCTGCTGAATGTCCCTCACTGCCAGCGCCCCTCTCACATCTCCTCCTGACGGAGTAGAAAGAAATGGTAAATGGCTGTGGATTAGGGTGTAACCAGGTGCGTGACCAAAATTTGCCACAGCACAGCACGTTATCTGTCCCTCTTCTTATTCTTCAAAAGATTGGAGGTATGAGATTGGGCAGCATGAATCGCCTGAAACATTATTTTTAAAATATTGCTATTGTGCTTCTACCAGTCTTCCAGTCTCTATCTATGCTGCACACAAGATCTCTTCTGACATCTAGTGGCACAAACAGGACTTACACTATGTTTACTGGTTGTAAAGTGAAAGTAGATTGTTATCTGTGGAAAAATGAAACTAAAACTGTCAAAGGAAAACTCAGGAAGTTGTGCAATGCTAAAGGTGAGTAATAGTCTTATTAGGCTGCATGCTTAAAAATAACCCCATTAGGGGGATGTTATGATCGACATCCACCAGTGAGCTGAACTGCAAAAAGTGAGGATAAGGAAGGACATATTTCTGTGGTATTTTCTGTTGATAAGCAGCCTGGTCCTGCCTGTCAGCTCACCACCACCCCTCCACCTGCTCCTGCTAATGTTTGTCTATGTGCGGGTCTACCTCAGCAGTTTTGTGTCAGATTTACTGAAGTTGTTGCCGTGTTTTACCCCCCAGGAAACCTCAGATAAGTGGTTACAAAGGGGGATGCCTCTGTAAGGCTACGTTCACACTAGCGTTATGCTAGTTTGCGTCGGGTTTGCGTCGGGCGACGCAGCGGCGACACATGCGTCATGCGCCCCTATATTTAACATGGGGGACGCATGCGTTTTTGTTTGTTGCGTTGTGCGACGCATGCGTCTTTTTTGCCGCAAGCGTCGGACCAAGAAAACGCAACAAGTTGCATTTTTCTTGCGTCCAAATTTCGGCAAAAAACGACGCATGTGTCGCAAAACGCAGCGTTTTTGCATGCGTTTTGGTGCGTTTTTGCGTGCATCGTGCGTTGCGTCGCCGACGCAGCGGCGCACAACGCTAATGTGAACGTAGCCTAATCCTGCCTCAGGGGTCTGCCAGATTGCCTGCTCCTACTGATCCTCTTATTACATCCCAATCAGGGCCGCCATCAGGGCATTATTACCCTAAGCGTATGTGTCCACGTTCAGGATTGCATCAGGATTTGGTCAGGATTTTTCATCAGTATTTGTAAGCCAAAACCAGGAGTGGGTGATAAATGCAGAAGTGGTGCATATGTCTCTATTATACTCTTCCTCTAATTGTTCCACTCCTGGTTTTTGCTTACAAATACTGATGAAAAATCCTGACCAAATCCTGATGCAATCCTGAACATGGACACATACCCTTAGGGTCTGTGCACACGTTCTGGAATTTTCGCGTTTTTTGCGCGCTTTTTCGTGATAAAAACGCTATAAAAAACGCATGCATATGCATCCTATTATTTAGAATGCATTCCGCAATTTTTGTGCACATGATGCGTTTTTTTCCCGCAAAAAAAAACACATTCCGGAAAAAGAAGCAATCATGTTCATTATTTTTGCGGATTTTTTGCGGATTTCCCATTATGGCATTTGGAGTGTCTGGGAAAAAACATAAAAAATCTGCATAAAATCCGCAAAAAAAAACCGCGCAAAAAGTACGCATGCAGAATTCCTGCGTAAAACCTCAGGGTTATCTCAGGAAAATTCTGCATGCATTCCTTACTGGTGTATGTGGCCCCTATGCTGGGGGGCCCAGTGTTCAGTTTTCATAAGGAGTGGTGAGGAGGGAGCAGGAGGAGGAGCGTCACTGTGACAGACAGCCGTGCTGAGCCACAGGTGGCCGGGGCCACATGAGGGAGGGACTCCACATCGATTCCCTGCTGAGTGCGGGCTCAGCAATAATCTCCTCAGTCACAGTCAGGAGCGTGGACGGTGACGGTGTGCAGACTCCAGTCCCTGCAGCAGACACAGTGTCAGTGAGCAGCGGGCCAGTGTCAGCACAGCAGCCGCTCACTGCGTCTGTATCAGCTATAGGTTGTGATAAGAGCAGAGCGCAGTCACCCTCCCCCCCTCTCCTGCAGAGAAGCATAAGGCTGTGTGCACACGTACGAAATGGGGTGCAGAATTTTCTGCACAAAATCCGCATCTCCTGGCAGAATCCGCAGCTGCGGATTTGCCACAGTTTTTATGCGGATTTTCTGCAGTTTTTCCCACTGTGGATTTCTATAATGGAGGGGTGCAGAAACGCTGCAGATCCACACAAAAGAAGTGACATGCACTTCTTTTAAATCCGCAGCGTTTCCTCACTGATTTTTCCGCACCATGTGCACAGCTCTTTTTTTTACCCATTGATTTACAATGTACTGTAAATCACAGTGCGGATCTGCAGCGTTTCTGCGCGGAAAACTCCGCTGCGGATCCACACTAAATCCGCATCATGTGCACATAGCCTAAGGCTGTGCGCACACGTTGCGGATTTGATTGCAGATCCGCGGCGTTTTTTGCCACACGGAATTGCATCAAATCCGCAGTGTAGTGCACCACCAATGTAAGTCTATGTGAACCGCACACTTGATGTGCACCTGCTGCGGAAAAAGCCGCACTGAAATGCAGCTTTTTTTTTTTTACCGCAGCACGTCAATGCGGAACTGCAGCGTTTCTGCACAAAATCTGCATCTGGCAGAAAACGCAGCTGCGTTTTTGATGCGTTTTATGTACGTTTTTTAATGCGTTTTTGTATGCGTTTTTGAAAGCTAAATAAAGATGTATTATTGAACAAAAAAAAAATTTGTGATGTCATTATTGTCCAACCTCCTCTTTTACATTTGTCCAACCCACACTCCATTACACACACAGATAGACAGACAGACAGACAGATAGATATAGGATAGATAGAAGGAATGAGATAGATAGATGTAGATAGATAGATCTATAGATAGATAGAAGGAATGAGGTGGATAGATAGATCTATAGATGCATACATTATCTATTCATATATCTATCTATAGATATATCTGGATAGATATATCTATGGATAGATGTATGGATAGTGTAGGGTATGTTTCCACAGGCCGGATTACATCCGGATTAGCTGCGGATTGGATGCTGCGTACAACCGCAGCGTTCAACCCGCAGCATCCAGATGTTACAGCATAGTGGAGGGGATTTTATGAAATCCTGTCTCCACTATGTGTGCGAACACGCATACAGCGGTCCTGTGTTTACGGACAGGCGGCGCGTCTTTTTAGAATACAGCATGTCTGTTTACCTTGCGGCGACGCTCCTTCACTGCAAGGTAAATCGCAGGGTCCTGTGTATGGGGTGCGGAGATTCCGGATGTGTGCAATGAAGACATCCGGAATCACCTCACGTACAGAAGGGGGCGGCGCTTTGGGCAGAGCGAGTTTTCCGTTCCGTCCAAAGCGCCGGCAATCCGGCCCGTGGACACATACCCTATAGATATCCTATAGATCAGTGTTTTTCAACCTTTTTTGAGCCGCGGCACACTTTTTATACTTAAAAAATCCCGAGGCACACCACCAACCAAAATGGCACAAAATGGTGCGTCTAGGTTTGAGATGAAAGTCTGCAGTCATTCTATGTGACTGCAGGCTTCTGAATTCTCACAGCGCAAGCACTGCACACTTTAAGGATTCTCCCTTGCCGGTGGCCAGAGTGGACGGTCATGACAGCACAAGTATGTGATTTGGATACTTCTGGCCACATTCTAACTAGACGTGTCCGGCCTCAGTCAATTCATTTTCATTGAATAAGGCCACACATGTCTAGTCAGCACGTGACCGCATGTATGTAAATCACCAACATCAGAGAATTATGATAGCAGTGTGCACTGTGAGAATTCAGAAGTCTGCAGTCACATAGTATGACTGCAGACTCATCACAACCTTGGACATCCACTTTAATGTTCCTAACAAATAAAAATGAGAATTAGTATCACAAAAAAAACACATTTACATCCAGGTACCTGATAGATGACGTTGTTTGTGGAGTCGCCTCTTTCTTTTCATCTTCACCTTGTCTGTCCAGATGCCATGATGACTCTTCTCATCCACCGGCAGAGCTCGTTTCTGCAGACTTCCATCTTCTCCTGTCTTCTGCAGCACATCCCGACACAACACCCCTAAAGATAGCAGTGTTATTATAATGCTCCGGAATAAAAATATCTGCCCTAGGCTGAGCCCCTGAGTAAATAATTGCCCCTCACTTTATTCCCAGCACATAATATGACCCTCACTGTCCCTCTTATGGTACATGCCATCCACACTACCCTCTCTCTCTTTTCCATACTTCACACTGCCTTCTCATACTGTGTCCCTCATAGAGAGCCCAGTCTCTCTACTGTGCCCCTTCATTACACTCCTCCTACTTGGCATACTGTCTCCTCCTGGCTGTTACCCTCACACTATTCAGTATCTATTATGTGTCCACTCACACTTTCATCCCCCCATACTGTCTGCACACATTTCTAATAGCCTCCTCCTGTACATCCCCCCCTGCTAACATACCCCTTTGCTCTCTCCATATTTCCTCCTCACACATTCCCCCGACTCCCCATACTGTCCTCACACATCCCATCACCGTTGCTCCCAGTACTGTCAGCACACATTTTTCCCCTCGCTACCGTGTCCACCCCCATCTCCCCACTCACCCCCACAGAATATATCCACTCCCCTTCCGATAGAATAAATCCATCCCCTTCCACACAGAATAAATGCACCCTGCCCCACACATGCTAAATAAATTCCAGCCCCCCCCCACGTACACACTGAATAAATCCCCCCCACACACTGAATAAATCCCCCCACACACTGAATAAATCCCCCCACACACTGAATAAATCCCCCCACACACTGAATAAATCCCCCCACACACTGAATAAATCCCCCCACACACTGAATAAATCCCCCCACACACTTAATAAATCCCCCCACTCACTGAATAAATCCCCCCCACACACTGAATAAATCCCCCCCCACAGAATAAATCCCCCCACACACTGAATAAATCCCCCCCCACACTGAATAAATCCCCCCCCACACTGAATAAATCCCCCCACACACTGAATAAATCCCCCCCACACACTGAATAAATCCCCCCACACTTAATAAATCCCCCCACACACTGAATAAATCCCCCCCACACACTGAATAAATCCCCCCACACTTAATAAATCCCCCCACACACTTAATAAATCCCCCCACACACTTAATAAATCCCCCCACATACTCCCCATAAACCCACCCCACGCTGAATCTTCGGTGTCTTCAGCTCCACAGCACAGGAGCACTTACCACCAAGTGTCTTCTGTCTCCTGCGCGCCGGATAGTGACGTCAGCAGCGTGATCACATGACTTGATCACGCTGCTGGCGTCGCTCTGACCCAGCGGTCAGAGCCTCAATTGTACTCGCAGCTGGTAGATGTCTGCGAGTACAATTGATCTCCGGGAGCCGGCGCGCTGCAGCTTCTCTGTGCCGGCTGTCAGCTTGACAGTCGGCACAGAGAACAGCTGACTCCCGTTCCCCGCGGCACACCCGACCATGTGTCGCGGCACACTAGTGTGCCGCGGCACACTGGTTGAAAAACACTGCTATAGATATATGGATAGATATATCTATGTATCTATAGATAGATTATCCATAGATATATAATAGCAAGGCCGATGTTTATTACTGAACATTTAATAAGAAAAAAAAACGGGAAAAATGGCGTGGGCTTCCGCGCCATTTTCTGCGCCAGAGGGGGAAAGCCGACGGCCGGGGGTCAATATTTGTAACCGGGGAAGAGGGTAATACCCATGACCCCTTCCCAGGCTATGATTATCAGCCCGCAGCTGTCTGCGTAGCCTTTACTGGCTATTAAAATAGGGGGGCCCCCAAAAAATGACGTGGGGTCCCCCTACATTTTATAGCCAGAAAGGCTATGCAGACAGCTGCGGGCTGATATTCATAGCCTAGAGAGGGGCCATGGATATTTGCCCCCCCGGCTACAAATACCAACCGCCCCAGAAATGGCACATCTGTAAGATGCGCCAATTCCGGCACTTAGCCCCTCTTTTCCCACTCCCCTGTAGCGGTGGGATATGTGGTAATAAGGGGTTAATGTCACCTTGCTAATGTAAGGTGACATTAAGCCCAGTTAATAATGGGGAGGCGTAAATAAGATGCCTATCCATTATTAATCCTATAGTAGTGAAAGTTTTAAAAAAAAAAAAAGCACAGCCAGAAAAAAGTATTTTAATATTCTTCATTTCACCATACTTACTGTACCATACTCGATCACCTGCAAAAGATTAAAAATAATAAACCAACCGTATACTACCTGTCTGCCGTAGTCCAATTAATAACGAGTGTCCCACGACGATCTCCCCTATAGAACAGTGACATCGGGTGATGTCACTGCTCTATAGGGCCTCCAGTAACACACTGACAGGAGACAATGGCTCCTGCAGTGCATCACTGAAGAGGTTACCTGAGTTCAGGGTCTCACTTTATGGCAAAGCTGCGTGGGGATTTTCCCACACAGCAGTGCCACATGTGAGAGAAGGGACTATTTCTCACAGTGGTGGAGGAATACATTGCGGAAGGATACCTTCCGTCATTGTATTCCTGGAGCCCCTGGAGAGCGGTCACATCAGCTGATGTGGCAGCTCTCCACATGAGATCGTTGTGGGACAATCGTTTTAGTTGGATTTCTACGGATCAGGGAGTATAATGTTTGATTATTATTTTAATATTTTTTCAGGTGAGCAATGGCTTCAGGGATCAAGGTGATGGTGAGTATTTACTCTGTTGTATGTACTGCATGTCTGTATGTATGTACTTTATGTCTACATGTTTGTGCTGTATGTACTGTATGTATGTAATGTATGTTGTGTTGTGAATTCTGCTCTTGGGTTCCCTCCAGTGGTTGTTGGTGGGAATGCTGTTGTCTCTGACTCGCAGTCCTGGCCAGGTGTATCGGATAATTACAATTCTGACTGGGATATTTAGGTGTGCTGAATCCTTTAGCCCTTGCCAGTTGTCAATGTTTCTTTGGAAGTGTTGGATCTCTGCCTGGCCTCTCCTGCGTATCTGCCAGTTCAGCAAAGATAAGTGTCTGTTTCTTTTCCTGTGGCACACATGCAGTGTGCTTATTTTCAGTACTGTTCGTTTGTTTTTCTTTTGTCCAGATTAGACTGTGTCTGTGTTTTCTCAGTCTGGTTGGTTTCACTGGAGTTGCAGATATACGCTCCTACATCTTTAGTTGGATGTAGGAAGTTTTTTGTATATTCTGCTGTGGATTTTTTGAAGGGTTTTAATACTGACCGCACAGAACTCTGTCCTATTCTGTTTTATCTAGCTAGAGTGGCCTCCTGTGCTAAATCCTGTTTTTTCTGCCTGCGTATGTTTTTTCCTCTCCGACTCACCGCCAATATTTGTGGGGGGCTGTCTATCCTTTGGGGATTTTCTCTGAGGCAAGATAGTATTCCAATTTCCATCTTTAGGGGTATTTAGTCCTCCGGCTGTGACGAGGTGTCTAGGTGTGTTAGGTACACTCCATGGCTACTTCTAGTTGCGGTGTTAAGTTCAGGGTTGCAGTCAGTATAGTGGCCACTTTCTCCAGTGAAAGTTCTCATGCAGCTCCAAGGTCACCGGATCATAACAGTACAACTGGCCAAAAATGAGTTAAATGCATCTCAGAAGAAGGGAAGGAAGCTCTTGAGCCATTTTTTTTCTCCAGTCTGTTTTGTGTTCTCTTCCCTCTTAATATCTGGGTGGCTGAGGAGCCTGGTGCAAGCATGAATGTTCAGGAATTAGCTTCTCGTGTAGACCAGCTTGCTGCTAGGGTGCAAGGTATTTCTGATTATATTGTTCAGACTCCTGCTTTAGAACCAAAGATTCCTACTCCTGATTTGTTTTCTGGTGACAGGTCTAAATTTTTGAGTTTTAAAAACAACTGTAAACTGTTTTTTGACCTGAGACCTCGATCCTCTGGTGATTCCATTCAGCAGGTAAAGATCGTAATCTCCCTGCTGCGTGGCGACCCGCAGGATTGGGCGTTTTCTCTGGAATCTGGGAATCCGGCTTTGCTTAATATTGACTCCTTTAGGACTATTCTATGATGAACCTAATTCTGTGGATCAAGCTTTGAAGACCTTGTTGGCCCTGTCTCAGGGTCAAGAGGCGGCAGAATTGTATTGTCAGAAATTCAGAAAATGGTCTGTATTGACTAAATGGTATAATGATGCTTTGGCGGCAATTTTCAGAAAGGGGCTTTCTGAATCCGTTAAAGATGTTATGGTGGGGTTTCCCACGCCTTCTGGTCTGAGTGATTCTATGTCTCTAGGCCATTCAGATTGACCGACGCCTGCGGGAGCGCCGAACTGTGCGCGCTGTGGCGTTATCCTCAGAGCAAATTTCTGAGCCTATGCAATGTGATAGAATTCTGTCTAGAACGGAACAACAAGGTTTCAGACGTCAAAATAGGTTGTGTTATTATTGTGGCGACGCTTCTCATGTCATTTCTGTCTGCCCTAAGCGGACAAAGAGGATCACCAGTTCTACTACCATCAGTACTGTACAACCTAAATTTCTGTTATCTGTGTCCTTGATCTGCTCATTGTCATCATTTTCTGTCATGGCGTTTGTGGATTCAGGCGCTGCCTTGAATTTAATGGATTTTGAGTTTGCCAAGCGTTGTGGTTTTCCCTTGCAGCCTTTGCAGAACCCTATTACTTTGAGGGGCATTGATGCTACACCCTTGGCTAGAAATAAGCCCCAGTTTTGGACACAGGTAACCATGCGCATAGCGCCAGCCCATCAGGAAGATTGTCGATTTCTGGTGTTGCATAACTTGCATGATGTTATCGTGCTGGGTTTTCCATGGTTGCAGGTACATAATCCTGTGTTGGACTGGAAGTCCATGTCTGTGACTAGTTGGGGTTGTCAGGGGGTTCATAATGATGTTCCTTTAAAGGGAACCTGTCACCCCGTTTTTTCAGATTGAGATAAAAATACTGTTAAATAGGGCCTGCGCTGTGCGTTACAATAGTGTATGTAGTGTACCCTGATTCCCCACCTATGCTGCGAAATACATTACCAAAGTCGCCATTTTCGCCTGTCAATCAGGCTGGTCAGGTCAGGTGGGCGTGGTGACATCGCTCTTTTCTTCCCCAGCTTTCCGTTGGTGGCATAGTGGTGTGCGCATCTCCAAGTGCCGAATCCACTGCGCGCACGTGAAGAAACAGCGCGCGATCTGCGCTATTACCCCTGTCATCGGTGGGGGCGGCCATCTTCCTGGGGCCGCGCGTGCGCAGATGGAGTGCTCTGCTGCACGGGGCTTCAGGAAAATGGCCGCCGCGATCTCCATCTGCGCACGCGCGGCATCCCGTGGCCATTTTCCTGAAGCCCCGTGCAGCAGAGCACTCCATCTGCGCACGCGCGGCCCCAGGAAGATGGCCGCCCCCACCGATGACAGGGGTAATAGGGCAGATCACGCGCTGTTTCTTCACGTGCGCGCAGTGGATTCGGCACTTGGACATGCGCACACCAGTACGCCACCAACGGAAAGCTGGGGAAGAAACAGCGATGTCACCACGCCCACCTGACCAGCCTGATTGACAGGCGAAAACGGCGACTTTGGTAATGTATTTCGCAGCACAGGTGGGGAATCAGGGTACACTACATACTGTAACAACTCTGCTGGCATCATGGCATGGCCTCACATCTCTCACACAATCTTACCCACTGCTCCAGGTCATGATGTGGTTTCTGTTTCTGGCCAGCTCCATAGTCTGTTCCTCTGCTCTGTGCATGCCTCATGGCTGTGTGTATAGGGGGCCGGCGCCTGAACTCTCTGGTTCTTATAGGAATCAGGTGCACATGTCCAATCAGTTCCTGACCAATTACCAAGAGGCCTCCTGTATATAGTGCTGCTCCACCCTGTGGTCTGGGCCTGTGCAATGTGTTTGCTCAGTTAGTGTTTTGCTTCTGAGTTTGCCAGGTCTAGCTCTGTGTTGCTCCCTCTCTGGAGGCTT
Source organism: Ranitomeya imitator (assembly GCF_032444005.1). Taxonomy (NCBI): domain Eukaryota; kingdom Metazoa; phylum Chordata; class Amphibia; order Anura; family Dendrobatidae; genus Ranitomeya; species Ranitomeya imitator. The sequence goes on from NC_091285.1 coordinate 412,301,338, forward strand.
TTCTCTGTGCATTTGCCTTGATCTTTGTCCGCCCTCCAGGAGGCAGAATATCCTGGTCCCTGTGTCTTTGTCCCTGTGTCTTGTTCCATTGCCTTGTCTGTACTTAAGGTACTGTCACACTAGACGATATCGCTAGCGATCTGTGACGTTGCAGCGTCCTCGCTAGCGATATCGTCCAGTGTGACAGGCAGCAGCGATCAGGCCCCTGCTGGGAGATCGCTGGTCGGGGAAGAAAGTCCAGAACTTTATTTCGTCGCTGGACTCCCCGTAGACATCGCTGAATCGGCGTGTGTGATACCGATTCAGCGATGTCTTTGCTGGTAACCAGGGTAAACATCGGGTAACTAAGCGCAGGGCCGCGCTTAGTAACCCGATGTTTACCCTGGTTACCATCCTAAAAGTAAAAAAACAAACACTACATACTTACCTACCGCTGTCTGTCCTCCAGCGCTGTGCTCTGCACTCCTCCTGCTCTGGCTGTGAGCGTCGGTCAGCCGGAAAGCAGAGCGGTGACGTCACCGCTCTGCTTTCCGGCCTCTGTGCTCACAGCCAGACCAGAGAAGCAGAGCGCCGAGGACAGACAGCGGAAGGTAAGTATGTAGCGTTTGTTTTTTTACTTTTTAGGATGGTAACCAGGGTAAACATCGGGTTACTAAGCGCGGCCCTGCGCTTAGTTACCCGATGTTTACCCTGGTTACCGGGGACCTCGGGATCGTTGGTCGCTGGAGAGCTGTCTGTGTGACAGCTCTCCAGCGACCAAACAGCGACGCTGCAGCGATCCGGATCGTTGTCGGTATCGCTGCAGCGTCGCTATGTGTGACGGTACCTTTAGTCTTGTCTCGGTCTCCTTGTGTGTGCCTTCCTTCCCTGCTGTGTCTTTCCTTGTGTTCTCGGTCTGCTTGCACTCTGCACTCTTGCGGCTCTGCCCGCTCTGCATCTTGGTGGCTTTGCCGGTGCTCTGCGGTTCTGCTCCGTCTTGCTCTGCTCCGCTCCCGTTGCTGCAGAAACCTCTTGCTGCAGTTCCCCTCTGCAATCCTTGCGGTTCCACTTTGCCTAGCTTCTACAGTATCTCTTGCTGCAGCTTCTTCCACATTCTTTGTGGCTCTGCTCAGCTTTTGTCGCTACGCTACCGCTTGCTGCTTTTCCATTCCTATCTGCAGTCTTTCACTCCTCTCCTGTGTGAACAGGTCCCTACCTGTTCCTCCAAACTATATATCCCTACCTGTTCCTTCATCTCACTCACAATTGGACTGCACTCGGGTGTCATCTGAGTGCAGCCTGATTCTAATATCTCATCAGCAAGTCCTGTGTTTCCTGCCATCCTAGCCAGCCCTGTCTCCTGCCGTCCTAAGTCAGTTCTGTGTCTCCTGCCGTCCTAGCAAGCCCTGTGTTCTCTGCCGTGTCTCTGCCAGCCCTGTGTTCCAAACTACATATCTGTACCTGCACGTCCAGTGTGAACAGGCCCTTACCTGTTCCTTCATATACCACATCAACCAGTCCTGTGTTCTCTGCCGTGCCTCCCAATCCTGTGTTCCTGCCGTTCCTGCCCTGCCTTCCAGTCCTGTGTTCCTGCTGTCCTAGCCAGTCCTATTTCCTGCCGTGTCTCTGCCAGCCCTGTGTTCTCTGCCGTGTCTCTGCCAGCCCTGTCTCAGCCGTGCCAGCCTACTCGTCTGTGTTCCAGCCGTGCTCTTCTGCCAGTCCTGCCTAATGCCCGCACCAATCCTGGTGTTCCTGTCTCCCAAGTGGGATCAGCAGCCACAGCCAGACACCACCCTGGAGTAGCACCTGGCAGCTGCCTGCTGCACAAGCCTGTCCTCACCATCAGAGGCTCCAGTGAAAACCCAGGCAGCTGTCATAGTCACGCCCTTTCCAGGGTAGTCTGGTTTGTGGCACAGTGGGGCCACAAAACCCCCGAGCTCACGCCCACCAGTCAGGGCGCGAGCGTAACAGTTTGCACAGGCCATGGCCTCCGCTGTATCCCATGTCCTACCGCTCGCAGAGCATGATGAACTTTCTTTCTACCAGTGTGAGCAAGCTGAAGAATTTGTTCCGCGCTGTGTCGTTCCAATTGAGGAGACCTCGGGCCCAATCATAATTTCTAACGCCCTCTACGATCAACTTCGGGCCTATGAGGAGGAGCACGACCCAGCTGACCCACCTAGGTTCTATGGGAATCCAGAAGAATGCCAAAGCTTCCTGGAACAGTGCTTGCGCTACATCCTGCAAAATGCAGCTTGTTTTCCCTCTGACCAGATTAAGGTGGCCTACATCATGTCCTACCTAGCAGGAGATGCGTTATTATGGATTTGTCCCCTCTGGGAAGCAGGGGATCCTATCATGAGTCTTGGGGCCTTCCTGGTGGCCTTCCGTAAAGTCTTTGACAAGCCTCGTCCTGCTGCTCCTGTGAAGTCTTCCCCATCTAGATCCGAGAGGCGCTCCAGACGGGCGAAACCCGTGAAGAAACCTCCACGTCAAGCCATGACCGTCTGTGATCCTCCAGTTCCTCTACCCGTTAAAGCAGCTATTCTAATAGAACCCAAAAAGACTGTCAAGAGTGGATTGGCAAAGCATCAGTCTAAGACCAGTCGTAAGAAGGGCTTACTATGTTGCTGCTGTTGTGAGGAACACCTGGAAGACCTCTGTCCAGGGGATCTAAAGCTCCAAAACCTCGGGCCAGTAGGAGAGACTGCCCTTGGTGAGAATAACTCCCTTCCGCTAAAGTCTGAGTCGGTTCCAGTGCCTTGTGGGAGCTTCGGTCCTGCAGATGTGTTAAAGCTGCTAACCAGACGGAGTCTAAGTGTGATTCCTGTTCCACTGCTCCAGAATCCTGTGAAGGTGTTTGGTGATTGCCGAGTCCTACTTATGAACAGTCCAGTGTTGAAGGGACAACTACAGCTCCAAATCGGAGCATTGTATGCGGAGAGATTTGTTTTCCACTGGTTGACCCGTCCGCCCGTCGGTCGTTCTGAACCGGATACTCTGCTGTCCGTTCCGGTCCAAAGACCCAGCGTGGTTCTGCGTTTGGAACTATCAAGTCTCCAGAAGTTTCTTGTTCCTAAACTGCTAGGTCAATCTACAGTGTTGATATCTTCGCCACCTAAACAGCTGGCTATTGAGTCACGGTGTGCTGACCTCACTGAAGTAAAGAAAGCAGTGGCGTCCTCTCCGCACACCTCCAGTGACCAGTTCCCAGGAACATCCCTGTCACTTAAAAATTTTTCCCTGAACTTTGGGAAGAAGATGCTTCCTGTAATGATGCCTTCAGATTCCATGTGGCAGGTGGATGAAGAAGTTGAAGCTGAAGCTCTTGCATCTCTGTTCTTCACCAGTCCGGAGGAAGAGATGGTCCAGTTTTGTCTGAGTAACAAGCTGATGGGGCTTCCTGAATGTATGTCTTCTGCTTCCAAGTGGCTACTTGATACTAAGACAGAGACTTACTCATCCTCTAATCTAGAAGAGGAGGTCCAGTTTTTTCAGGGTACCAGGCTGAAGATGTTTCCTGTATGTATGCCTCCAGTTTCCATCTGGCTATTTGGTGAAGATCCCAAGACAGAAGTATTCTCATCTCTGCTTCCCACCGGTCTAAAGGAGAAGGTCCAATTTTCTTGTAATGATGGGCTTAAGTTGGATCCAGTGAACGTGTCTTCAGTTTCCAAGGAATCACATTATGTTGTGGTCAAATCGCAAGCTTCCAAGTCCCTGCTTTCAATTAACCAGGTGAAAGAAGTCCTGTCCCTTGTGTCTTCTGTGTGGGAAGGTAATCGTACTGGACTCAGAGACTGAGCATCCTGAGATCTCTAATGTCTCAAATACCTCATTCTACGAGAGGAATGTTGTGATGGCTATGACTATGTGTGCTCCTATCCTTCTTCTACAGGTTGTTCTGGCGGGCTTGAAGAGGAGGGGCCGTAAAGGGGGGGGGTACTGTAACAACTCAGCTGGCATCATGGCATGGCCTCACATCTCTCACACAATCTTACCCACTGCTCCAGGTCATGATGTGGTTTCTGTTTCTGGCCAGCTCCATAGTCTGTTCCTCTGCTCTGTGCATGCCTCATGGCTGTGTGTATAGGGGGCCGGCGCCTGAACTCTCTGGTTCTTATAGGAATCAGGTGCACATGTCCAATCAGTTCCTGACCAATTACCAAGAGGCCTCCTGTATATAGTGCTGCTCCACCCTGTGGTCTGGGCCTGTGCAATGTGTTTGCTCAGTTAGTGTTTTGCTTCTGAGTTTGCCAGGTCTAGCTCTGTGTTGCTCCCTCTCTGGAGGCTTTTCTCTGTGCATTTGCCTTGATCTTTGTCCGCCCTCCAGGAGGCAGAATATCCTGGTCCCTGTGTCTTTGTCCCTGTGTCTTGTTCCATTGCCTTGTCTGTACTTAGTCTTGTCTCGGTCTCCTTGTGTGTGCCTTCCTTCCCTGCTGTGTCTTTCCTTGTGTTCTCGGTCTGCTTGCACTCTGCACTCTTGCGGCTCTGCCCGCTCTGCATCTTGGTGGCTTTGCCGCTGCTCTGCACTTCTGTGGTTCTGCTCCGTCTTGCTCTGCTCCGCTCCCGTTGCTGCAGAAACCTCTTGCTGCAGTTCCCCTCTGCAATCCTTGCGGTTCCACTTTGCCTAGCTTCTGCAGTATCTCTTGCTGCAGCTTCTCTCCACATTCTTTGTGGCTCTGCTCAGCTTTTGTCGCTACGCTACCGCTTGCTGCTTTTCCATTCCTATCTGCAGTCTTTCACTCCTCTCCTGTGTGAACAGGTCCCTACCTGTTCCTCCAAACTATATATCCCTACCTGTTCCTTCATCTCACTCACACTTGGACTGCACTCGGGTGTCATCTGAGTGCAGCCTGATTCTAATATCTCATCAGCTAGTCCTGTGTTTCCTGCCATCCTAGCCAGTCCTGTCTCCTGCCGTCCTAAGTCAGTTCTGTGTCTCCTGCCGTCCTAGCAAGCCCTGTGTTCTCTGCCGTGTCTCTGCCAGCCCTGTGTTCCAAACTACATATCTGTACCTGCACGTCCAGTGTGAACAGGCCCTTACCTGTTCCTTCATATACCACATCAACCAGTCCTGTGTTCTCTGCCGTGCCTCCCAATCCTGTGTTCCTGCCAGTCCTGCCGTTCCTGCCCTGCCTTCCAGTCCTGTGTTCCTGCTGTCCTAGCCAGTCCTATTTCCTGCCGTGTCTCTGCCAGCCCTGTGTTCTCTGCCGTGTCTCTGCCAGCCCTGTCTCAGCCGTGCCAGCCTACTCGTCTGTGTTCCAGCCGTGCTCTTCTGCCAGTCCTGCCTAATGCCCGCACCAATCCTGGTGTTCCTGTCTCCCAAGTGGGATCAGCAGCCACAGCCAGACACCACCCTGGAGTAGCACCTGGCAGCTGCCTGCTGCACAAGCCTGTCCTCACCATCAGAGGCTCCAGTGAAAACCCAGGCAGCTGTCATAGTCACGCCCCTTCCAGGGTAATCTGGTTTGTGGCACAGTGGGGCCACAAAACCCCCGAGCTCACGCCCACCAGTCAGGGCGCGAGCGTAACACATACACTATTGTAACGCACAGCGCAGGCCCTATTTAACAGTATTTTTTATCTCAATCTGAAAAAACGGGGTGACAGGTTCCCTTTAATGTCAATCTCCTCTTCTTCACCTTCTGAGATTCCAGAGTTTTTGTCTGATTTTCAGGATGTATTCGATGAGCCCAAGTCCAGTTTCCTTCCACCGCACAGGGACTGTGATTGTGCTATTGACTTGATTCCAGGCTGTAAGTTTCCTAAGGGTCGACTTTTTAATCTATCTGTGCCTGAACATACAGCCATGCGGAGCTATATTAAGGAGTCTTTGGAGAAAGGGCATATTCGGCCATCTTCTTCACTGTTGGGAGCGGGGTTCTTTTTTGTTGCTAAAAAAGATGGTTCCTTGAGACCCTTTATAGATTATCGCCTCTTGAATAAAATCACGGTCAAGTTTCAATACCCTTTACCTTTGCTTTCCGATTTGTTTGCTAGGATTAAGGGAGCTAGTTGGTTTACTAAGATTGACCTTCGAGGGGCATATAATCTTGTTCGTATTAAGCAGGGTGATGAATGGAAAACTGCGTTTAACACGCCCGAAGGCCATTTTGAATACCTTGTGATGCCATTCAGACTCTCTAATTCTCCATCTGTTTTTCAGTCCTTCATGCATGATATCTTCCGGACTTATCTTGATAAATTCTTGATTGTATATTTGGACGATATTTTGATTTTTTTCCGATGATTGGGAGTCTCATGTGCGACAGGTCAGGATGGTATTTCAGATCCTTCGTGACAATGCCCTGTTTGTGAAAGGGTCTGAGTGTCTCTTTGGGGTGCAGAAAGTCTCTTTTTTTGGGCTTCATTTTTTCTCCTTCGTCTATAGAGATGGATCCGGTTAAGGTTCAGGCCATTCATGATTGGAGTCAGCCCACATCCTTGAAGAGCCTTCAGAAATTTTTGGGTTTTGCAAATTTTTATCGCCGTTTCATTGCTGATTTTTCCAGCGTGGTTAAACCCTTGACCGATTTGACGAAGAAGGGCGCTGATGTGGCGAATTGGTCCTCTGCGGCTGTCTCTGCCTTTCAGGAGCTTAAACGTCGATTTACTTTTGCTCCAGTGTTGCGCCAACAGGATGTTTCTCTTCCGTTTCAGGTTGAGGTTGACGCTTCTGAGATTGGGGCAGGGGCCATTTTGTCTCAGAGGGATCCTGTTGATTCCTTAATGAAACCGTGTGCCTTCTTTTCCCGTAAGTTTTCGCCTGCTGAACGCAATTATGATGTCGGCAATCGGGAGTTGTTGGCTATGAAGTGGGCGTTTGAGGAGTGGCGACATTGGCTTGAGGGAGCTAAGCACCGTATTGTGGTCTTGACTGATCATAAGAATTTGATTTTCCTCGAGTCTGCTAAACGGCTGAATCCTAGACAGGCTCGATGGTCCTTGTTTTTTTCCCGTTTTGATTTCGTGGTCTCGTACCTTCCGGGTTCTAAGAATATTAAGGCTGATGCCCTCTCTAGGAGTTTTTTGCCTGATTCTCCTGATGTCTAAGAGCCGGTCGGTATTCTGAAAGAGGGGGTGGTCCTTTCTGCCATTTCCCCTGATTTACGACGGGTTCTTCAGGAATTTCAGGTTGACAAACCTGACCGCTGTCCTGTGGGGAAACTGTTTGTGCCTGACAGATGGACTAGTAGAGTGATTTCTGAGGTTCACTGTTCCGTGTTGGCTGGTCATCCTGGCATTTTTGGTACCAGAGATTTGGTTGGTAGGTCCTTTTGGTGGCCTTCATTGTCACGTGATGTGCGTTCTTTTGTGCAGTCCTGTGGGACTTGTGCGCGGGCCAAGCTTTGTTGCTCCCGTGCTAGTGGGTTGCTTTTGCCATTGCCAGTCCCTGAGAGGCCCTGGACGCATATTTCGATGGATTTTATTTCTGACCTTCCGGTCTCCCAGAAGATGTCTGTTATCTGGGTTGTTTGTGACCGGTTCTCTAAGATGGTTCATTTGGTGCCCTTACCTAAATTGCCTTCCTCTTCTGATTTGGTTCCGTTGTTCTTTCAGCATGTGGTTCGTTTGCATGGTATTCCGGAGAATATTGTTTCCAACAGAGGTTCCCAGTTTGTTTCTAGGTTTTGGCGGGCCTTTTGTGCTAGGCTGGGCATTGATTTGTCTTTTTCTTCTGCGTTTCATCCTCAGACTAATGGCCAGACCGAGCAAACTAATCAGACCTTGGAGACTTATTTGAGTTGCTTTGTGTCTGCTGATCAGGATGATTGGGTGGCCTTCTTGCCATTGGCCGAGTTTGCCCTTAATAATCGGGCTAGTTCGGCTACTTTGGTTTCACCTTTTTTTTTGTAATTTTGGTTTTCATCCTCGTTTTTCTTCTGGGCAGGTTGAGCCTTCTGAATGTCCTGGTGTGGATTCTGTGGTGGACAGGTTGCAGCAGATTTGGGCTCATGTGGTGGACAAGTTGGTGTTGTCTCAAGAGGAGGCTCAACGTTTTGCTAATCGTTGTCGGTGTGTTGGTTCCCGGCTTCGGGTTGGGGATCTGGTCTGGTTGTCTTCCCGTCATGTTCCTATGAAGGTTTCTTCTCCTAAGTTTAAACATCGGTTTATTGGTCCTTATAGGATTATTAATCCGGTGTCTTTTCGACTGGCGCTTCCGGCCTCTTTTGCTATCCATAATGTCTTCCATAGATCTTTGTTGCAGAAATATGTGGAGCCCGTTGTTCCCTCTGTTGATCCTCCGGCCCCTGTGTTGGTTGATGGGGAGATGGAATATGTTGTTGAGAAGATTTTGGATTCCCGTTTTTCAAGGCGGAAGCTTCAGTACCTGGTCAAATGGAAGGGTTATGGCCAGGAGGATAATTTTTGGGTTTTTGCCTCTGATGTCCATGCTGCTGATTTGGTCCATGCCTTTCATCTGGCTCGTCCTGATCGTCCTGGGGGCCCTGGTGAGGGTTCGGTGACCCCTCCTCAAGGGAGGGGTACTGTTGTGAATTCTGCTCTTGGGTTCCCTCCAGTGGTTGTTGGTGGGAATGCTGTTGAGAAGATTTTGGATTCCCGTTTTTCGAGGCGGAAGCTTCAGTACCTGGTCAAATGGAAGGGTTATGGCCAGAAGGATAATTTTTGGGTTTTTGCCTCTGATGTCCATGCTGCTGATTTGGTCCATGCCTTTCATCTGGCTCGTCCTGGGGGCCCTGGTGAGGGTTCGGTGACCCCTCCTCAAGGGGGGGGTACTGTTGTGAATTCTGCTCTTGGGTTCCCTCCAGTGGTTGTTGGTGGGAATGCTGTTGAGAAGATTTTGGATTCCCGTTTTTCGAGGCGGAAGCTTCAGTACCTGGTCAAATGGAAGGGTTATGGCCAGAAGGATAATTTTTGGGTTTTTGCCTCTGATGTCCATGCTGCTGATTTGGTCCATGCCTTTCATCTGGCTCGTCCTGGGGGCCCTGGTGAGGGTTCGGTGACCCCTCCTCAAGGGGGGGGGTACTGTTGTGAATTCTGCTCTTGGGTTCCCTCCAGTGGTTGTTGGTGGGAATGCTGTTGTCTCTAACTCGCAGTCCTGGCCAGGTGTATCGGATAATTACAATTCTGACTGGGATATTTAGGTGTGCTGAATCCTTTAGCCCTTGCCAGTTGTCAATGTTTCTTTGGAAGTGTTGGATCTCTGCCTGGCCTCTCCTGCATATCTGCCAGTTCAGCAAAGATAAGTGCCTGTTTCTTTTCCTGTGGCACACATGCAGTGTGCTTATTTTCAGTACTGTTCGTTTGTTTTTCTTTTGTCCAGATTAGACTGTGTCTGTGTTTTCTCAGTCTGGTTGGTTTCACTGGAGTTGCAGATATACGCTCCTACATCTTTAGTTGGATGTAGGAAGTTTTTTGTATATTCTGCTGTGGATTTTTTGAAGGGTTTTAATACTGACCGCACAGAACTCTGTCCTATTCTGTCCTATCTAGCTAGAGTGGCCTCCTGTGCTAAATCCTGTTTTTTCTGCCTGTGTATGTTTTTTCCTCTCCGACTCACCACCAGTATTTGTGGGGGGCTGTCTATCCTTTGGGGATTTTCTCTGAGGCAAGATAGTATTCCGATTTCCATCTTTAGGGGTATTTAGTCCTCCGGCTGTGACGAGGTGTCTAGGTGTTAGGTACACTCCATGGTTACTTCTAGTTGCGGTGTTAAGTTCAGGGTTGCAGTCAGTATAGTGGCCACTTTCTCCAGTGAAAGTTCTCATGCAGCTCCAAGGTCACCGGATCATAACAATGTTGTATGTTCTGTATGTTGCATGGTGTATGTTGCATATTGTATGGTGTATGTTGCATGGTGTGTGTTGCATGTTGAATGTTGCATGGTGTATGTTGCATGGTGTATGTTCCTTGGTGTATGTTTCATGTTGTATGTTGTATGTTGCATGATGTATGGTGTGTGTTGCATGTACTGTATGTTTATGTACTGTATGTTGTATGTACTGTACATGTGTATATATGTTTGTTTTATTCGGACTCCCATGACAGCACTACGAGAGAGGGGATCCGCCCTTCAGGAACAGGAAACCTACAGATACAAAAGGGCGGCACCTCTCCCCCTGCATCATCAGTTGGTTTCCTGTTCCTGGAGGGACAGGATCCTACAGATTTCATCTCGTAAGGAGCCCAGGCCGGCCGGTCGAATCTGGTAGCGGGGGGGTCTCCTACCTCGACCGGTGCGGAAAGTCCTGGAGACGCCACGGTGGTCCAGGCTGGACTGCACGTCAGTGGCGTTGGCAGCAGGGAGCAGGGTCCGGAGGATTCCTTGTCTCCGGAAGCCGGCGTTGGTAAGTTTCATTTCCCCCCCCTGAGCAGACGGCGGCAGTGAGGTGCGGTGGTGTGGTTGCGGCGTCGGAAGTGGGCGCCGTCCGGAGCACTGCTGGGCATTCCCGGCGTCCTGCATCGCTCACTGAGCGTTTCCGGAACGCTGGGGCGCCGGGGGTGGAGCCGGCAGGCGCTTCCGGTTTGCGGGTTGACTGCGCATGCGCGGTCTTTCCAAGATGGCGGCGCCCATGGTCCGGTCGCCGGTTCTTCTGTACTACCACCGCTAACCTCCCAGCTGCAGCCTGATCATCAGGAACCAATGGGGACACGCCAGATGGCCTGCTGACCGGAATACAGGGGGATATAAGCAGGTGTTGGCGATAGAACCCTGCTTTTGGCCACAGCTTCATCATGGCAGATGATGGTGAGCAGCAGCCTCAACTTCTGGATAAAGTACGGCAGGAAGCCGTGGGAAAGGATATCAGAAGTGACCAGTCCAGCCGTAAAAGCTCGTCCAGGCAAGGATCTAGAGCTTCGACTGGCAAGGAGCCCCCTCGTGTTCCGGTACCTTTCTCTTTCACGTACACTGGTAAGTGATCTACGTGAATGTTCACTCAGTGACGCGGGCCCCTTATACTTTGTCATTCTAGGGGAAGAGAAGTGCAAAGTCGAAACATAAGGAGTGTGCCCTATGTGAAGTTCCCTTACCAGATTCCTACCCTAAAAAATTGTGTGCCTCCTGTATACAACAGACGGTGAGGTTTACAGGAGTGGAAGGGTTGAGTGACATCAGGCTAGATAGATGGTATCTCCCTTATTGTCCTCCCCTAGGTAGCGGAAGAATCTGCCTCTATGGCTAATCTGCGTGAGATGATCCGTACATAAGTAAGGGAATCCCTGCGGTCTATGTCCCAGGCGGGAAGTTCAAAACAGAGAGCCTCGGTGATCTCTGATTCGTCAGAGGAAGATAAAGAGGAAGGTTCTTATCGCTCAAATCTCTCTTCCTCGTCATCAGAAGAGGAATCTGGCCGATTCTGTCTGCCTCTGGACCGGGTGGATAAGTTAGTCAAGTCGGTCAGAGGTACGATGGGCCTAGAAGAGCCTAAGACTCAGCTTTCCCGTCAGGAGCTAATGTTCAGCGGCTTGGAACACAAGAAACGCAGATCCTTCCCGGTGATTGATAAGATTCAAGACCTGATTCTCCGGGAATGGAAAAAACCGGAGAAGAAAGGTTCTTTGCCACCGGCTTTAAAGCGCAGGTATCCCTTTGAAGATACGGATGTGGATACCTGGGACAAGGCCCCTAAATTAGATGCGGCGGTGGCGAAGGCATCTAAGAAAGCAGCTTTACCTTTCGAGGACATGGGGTCCCTTAAAGACCCTCTTGACAGGAAGGCGGAGATCTTCCTTAAGGGTACGTGGGAGATGGCAGCCGGATCCTTGAGGCCAGCAGTGGCTGCGACTTGTACAGCCAGATCCCTAATGGTCTGGTTGGAACAGTTGGAATCCCAGCTTAAAGAAGGCGCCTCCAGGAATTCTATTCTAGGTGCGCTTCCAGTGATTCAGGATGCTGCGGCTTTCTGGTCGGACGCGTCTGTGGACTCGGTCAGAATGGCGGCCAGAGCAGCAGGACTCTCCAACGCGGCTCGTAGAGCCTTATGGTTGAAGTGTTGGTCGGGGGATATCCAGTCAAGATCCAAATTATGCGCTATCCCATGTAAAGGGGAATATCTCTTTGGGCCAACCTTGGATGAGCTGCTCGAAAAGGCTGGAGATGATAAGAAGAAATTTCCTAATTTGTCATCAGCTTCTTACCGGCGTCCATTTAACAGAAGGAGATTTGGTCGTGGAAGGAAGCGCGCATCCTCACCCTCTAGAGAAAATTTTAGATGGGAGGATAGACGCAGGAGAGGTACGGGTTACATGTTTCGCCGTTCCTCAAAAGAACGTAAGAAACCAGACCAATGACTAGCAATCCCTGTGGGAGGGAGATTGTCAACCTTCTCTTCCGCTTGGACTAACATCACGAATAGTGTCTGGGTCCGAGGTATTGTATCGGAAGGCCTAAAATTGGAATTTGTTCATTGGCCTCGTGATAAGTTTATGTTAACCCCCTTGCGTTCCTCCACTATTGAGCAGACGGCCTTAGAGTCAGAGGTCATGACTTTATGCCGTAAAAATGTACTGATTGAGGTTCCGGAGTCAGAGAGAGGAAGAGGATTCTACTCTCCTCTTTTTTTGATTCAAAAACCAGACAAGTCGTTCAGGACTATTATCAATCTTAAATCCCTTAATGAATACCTGGTTAATAACACGTTTAAAATGGAGTCAATCAGTTCTGCAATAAAGATGTTGTTTAAACACTGCTTCATGGTAGTTGTGGACTTAAAGGATGCATACTATCATGTTCCTATCCACGAAAACTTCCAGAAGTTTCTACGTGTGGCGGTGTCTATGGGAGGTATTGTTCGCCATTTTCAATTTAGAGCCCTTCCCTTCGGCCTCTCAACGTCTCCCCGGGTATTTACTAAAGTAGTTGCGGAGGTTATGGCGCACTTACGTGAATCCGATATTCTCATTGTTCCTTATCTGGATGATTTCCTAATAGTGGGGAACTCAGTAGACCATTGCCTGGCTCAGGTTAAAACAGCTATATTTAAACTGGAAAATCTGGGCTGGATCATAAATTATGATAAATCCCGATTGCAACCCCTAAAGACCCAGAGGTTCCTAGGGCTGCTGTTAAATTCCGAGTCCCAACAATGCTGTCTTCCGCCTGATAAATTGCTTCATATCCAACAACAGGTGTTAAAAGCAATTAATAAACCATCCATGACCCTTAGACAGGCTATGTCTTTGTTAGGTTCCCTAACTTCCTGTATCCCCGCCGTCCGTTGGGCCCAGTTCCACTCCAGGCCTTTACAGTTTGACGTACTACATTATGATAGGGTCTTACAGGGTTCCTTGCAGGGTCAGATGACATTGAGTCCAGGGGTTCTTACATCTCTTAGATGGTGGCTAGAGGAAGACAATCTGTCAGCAGGAGTTCCCTGGGTGACTCAGGTGACTCGGGTAATCACAACAGACGCCAGCCCCACGGGGTGGGGGGCACACATGGGTGACGTGGTAGTCCAGGGTCTATGGGACCCCCAAATGTCAGCCTCTTCCAATCAGAAGGAGTTGATGGCAATTGAATTCTCAATTAAGGAACTCCTCGTGTATCTACAGGGTCACCATGTCAAAATCCTCTCCGACAACCAGGTGGCAGTGGCCTACGTGAATCACCAAGGTGGAACACGCTCCGAGTTCCTGATGGAAATAGCGGACCGCCTGCTCCGGATAGCGGAAGACCATTTTCTATCTTTAACAGCAGTGCATATAAAAGGGAAGGAAAATATAAGGGCGGACTTTCTAAGTCGAAACACCTTAAGACAAGGAGAATGGTCTCTGAACTCAAAAATCTTCAACCAAATTGTCCGCAGGTGGGGTCATCCAGAGGTGGACTTATTTGCCAGCAAGGACAACAGAAAAACGAAAATATTCTGTTCCTTGAATCCCAGGGAATATCCGCTGGCAGTGGATGCCTTCCTGATCAGATGGGATTTCCGATTGGCATATGCGTTCCCCCCGCTAAACCTGTTGCCTCTGGTGGTCAGAAAGATAAGGGAGGATCAAGCGAGAATCATACTGATCGCTCCGTTCTGGCCCCGAAGAGCTTGGTTCTCCTGGCTCAGGACCATGTCGGTGGAAGACCCCTGGGTACTGCCGGACATCCCGGACCTACTTCATCAAGGTCCGATCAACCATCCACAAGTGAAGGGTCTCCATTTGACGGCATGGTCTTTGAGAGGTCACTGTTAAAAAACAGAGGATTTTCTCCAAATCTCATTGATACCCTTATGAAGAGTAGAAAACTCATAACAACTAAGATCTACTCTAGAACTTGGAGGAAGTTTCTGGCCTCTTCAAATTTTAATATCGAAGAGGGTTTACCAATTAACCAGATTCTAGAATTCCTGCAGAGAGGGCTAGAGCTAAATCTATCCACGAGTACGCTAAAAGTACAAGTCTCAGCCCTAGGGGCCCTATTTTCTTGTAACATTGCTGGTAATTATTGGGTATCAAGGTTCATCAAAGCAGCTAGTAGGTCCAGACCTATACACAGGAATAGGTCAATGCCTTGGGATCTCAATCTAGTCCTCTCTGCTTTGACTAAAGAACCGTTTGAGCCTTTACATTCAGCCTCACTTAAATTACTATCCCTCAAAACAGCATTTTTGGTGGCAATTACATCTGCTCGTAGGGTAGGAGACATACAGGCTCTTTCTAGGCTGTCCCCCTATACAGAGTTTCTACAGGACAGAGTAGTCCTCAGACCAGATCCAGCTTATTTACCTAAAGTGGTCTCAGATTTTCATAGATCTCAGGAGATAGTTCTACCATCATTTCTCCCTAATCCTTCTAATTCCAAAGAACAGTTACTCCATACGTTAGATGTTAGGAGATGTCTCTTAGAATATATTTCAGTCACTGATGCTTGGAAGAGAGAGGAGGCTTTGTTTCTATCCTTCCAAGGTCCCAGGAAAGGTCTTAGAGTGTCAAAGTGCACGTTAGCGAAGTGGATTAGGGAGGCTATCTCTCTGGCTTATACTGCAGGTGGAGGTCCTGTTCCGCAGAATCTGAGGGCACATTCCACCCGGGCCATGGCTACATCCTGGGCTGAAAGATCTGGAGTTTCCATCGACCAGATATGTAAGGCGGCTACGTGGTCATCCCCTTCCACCTTTTTCAAGCACTATAGGTTGGACTTGGGGTTCTCTTCTGATCTCACCTTCGGGTTAAGGGTGCTACAGGCTATAGTCCCTCCCTAAGGTAGTTTACATCTCTGTAATTCTCTCGTAGTGCTGTCATGGGAGTCCGAATAAAGCATTAAGCTACTTACTGGTAGCAGCATTTTTCGGAGGCCCATGACAGCACCCTTAGTTCCCTCCCTATTCACGTGGGGGTTGCACTTCCTATAATGTATATAATGAGATAGATAGATCTCACGTGTGGTATATAGTTCAATATGATGGATTATTTTTGTACATAAACTGTATATAATGTATGTTTGTGTGCTACTAACCGCGGTAGTCCTCTCAGGCTCTAATATACAACTGATGCAGGGGGAGAGGTGCCGCCCTTTTGTATCTGTAGGTTTCCTGTTCCTGAAGGGCGGATCCCCTCTCTCGTAGTGCTGTCATGGGCCTCCGAAAAATGCTGCTACCAGTAAGTAGCTTAATGCTTTTTTTTACATTCAACACATTAGCTGGATGATGGGACTACTACTGTCCTATCATTGGCTAATGTGTAAATCACTGTCACTGTAGCAGGCATAGCCCGTTGGGACTTGTAGTCCCATCGGACGATGCCTGCGCACGCACACACATGCACACACCAAAGACCGCACACACTCGGACAGACCCGCACACACCCAGACAGCCCAGCACACATCTGCACACACCCAAACAGCCCGCAGAACTTGCCCGCACACACATACACGCACACAGTCACTGCCCACACTCCGCCCACCCACTTCCCTCCTCCCGAACTGCAGCGTTTTTCGGACCCACATCTGCAGCTAAACCGCAGATCTTTTTTACATCTTCGGTTTTGCTGCGGATGGGACCGACTCAATGCAAGTCTATGGCTGTGTGCACACGTTGCGGATTTGATTGCAGATTCGCAGCTGTTTTTGCAGCACGGAATTGCATGGTATGTTGCATGGTGAATGTTGCATGGTGTATGTTGCATGTTGTATGGTGCATGTACTGTTTGTTCTGTATGTTATATGTTGAATGTACTGTATGTTGTATGTACTGTATGAAAGATCCGTCGTGCACTGGATCCGTTGTGTTTTGGCGGACCGTCGGCACGAAAAAACGTTCAATGTAACATTTTTTTGTACGTCGGATCCGCCATTTCCTTCCACGCATGCGTGGACGGAACTCACCCCCCTCCTCCCCGGACTTTAGAGTGGGCAGCGGATGCGTCGAAAAACTGCTCCTATATATAATGTCACTGGTGATCACTGTATTATCTGTACACTGACACTATATACAGAGCTCCTGTGTATGTCACCGGTGATCACTATTACCTGTACAAGAACATTGTATATTAAGAACAGATCTCCTGTGTATAATGGCATTAGTATTATGTTTTTTTATATTAATGATCAGTATTGTAGTATTCGGTCACTAAGTGGTGGTAAAATGTAGTCTGGTCATGGTGTGGTGGTATTTGTTCCTTGTATATGGTATTATTGCTCACCATGTGGTGGTAATATGTGATTCGGTCATGGTGCGGTGGTATTTATCCCTTGTATGTGATAATATTGGTCATTTAAAAAATTGAAAAATAAACATTTCTTAAAATACCCGATATAATTTAGGTATATTTTTATTTAATTGGTTAGAGTAGGGCCTGGCCAAAACAAAAGCTGCTGGCTATGTAAGTGATCTGGTGATGGAAACTGTATATGTGTGATTGGTGAGGATGTGGTGCAGAAGAGGATTTTTTCCAATAGAGGGTGGTGGGTCTGTGGAAGGTTCGAGGGGTGGAGGCGTGGCTAGGGTGGAGCTTGGGCGGAGTTTAAAGGAGCCCCAACATTTTTACCAGTATGGGTCCACGAAATTCCTAGTGGTAGCCCTGTTCCCAATAGCTATTGCCCTTACTAACTGGTGGGTAATAAAATCTCACAATATTAAAGGGAACCTGTCGGGTCCCCCACTCCCGCCAACCCAGCAGCATTCACCTATGTGCAAAACCCCTGCCTAACCAGGCCTGTGTAACGTTATTGAGTGAAAACAAGGTCTAAAAAAAAGCATTTATAATGTCCCCGTTTCTATGCTAATGTGGGCTTTGACTAGTTGCTAGAGTGTTAGTTGCCCCAGACTAGTCAGCCATGTTACCACACCCACAGTGGGCATGATAACATAATTTGCACGAGCAAAAGCTACTCCCTGTTACTAATACAAATTCTGTGTTTTGTGATGTCATGACTACAGTGCATATCACCTTTGCTGTCAGTCACTGAGTACAGAGGCCTGAACCATCTACATCAGCAGAGCTGCTAAGGTCAGTGATTGGCTGCCGTGGTGATATGCATAGTTGTTACGTTTGCTCTAAAGCCAAGTCATAGAGATGGGACCAGTAGTAGGACGCCCGAACTGAAATTGCAAAGAGCGAGTATTGACTGTATTTGTTTTTTTAACAGGTATCTAATAATTTGTGAGCCTCTGTTTCTAATCTGGAAATCTTCTTTATAAAAAAAAATCTACGGTATGTATATTGTATGCAAAAAATATAATAATGCATTTAAATGTCCCTTTTTCACAAATGTTTTCAAATAAGCTGGTTACCTGGATAGTTTGTCAAAAATTGTGGAGCAGTTCACCATAGCCCAGAACTGGGCAAAGTTTGGCCTGCGAGCCACACCCGGTCCTCTGGCTGTCTCAGTCCGGCCCGCGACCAATCAGTGACGGGCACAGTCTTGCTAAAGCTCAGAGCTGGGGGCTGATATTCTCCGACTAGTAAGGTGCCATTGATATAGGCCCCCAGCCTAAAAATAGCAGCCCACAGCTGCCCAGAAAAGGCATATCTATTAGATGCGCCAATTCTGGCACTTTCCCAGGCTCTTTCCACTTGCCCTGTAGGGATGGCAAGCGAGGTAATGAGTTGTTAATGTCACCTTGCTATTGTAAGGTGACGTTAAGTCGGCTTAGTAATGGAGAGGTGTCAATAAGACACCTCTCCATTACTAATCCTATAGCAGTGAAAGGGTTAAATAAACACACACATGCAGAAAAAAGTCTTTTAATTAAATAAAACACCACACAGTTTTGACCATCTTTTTATTGTTCTGCCATTTCAAAGCTAAGCCATCGATCTTCTGTAATAAAAATAAAATAAAAAAGCAAAAGTATCCTCTCTGATAAGTCGTAGTCCGATATAACAAGTGTCCCAGGCAGTAACTGGGGGAGATAAAGCTTACAACCGGGAGTGCTGCTAATGCGACCGCTCCTGGCTGTAAGCTACTGGGGAATGAATGAGGCAGGCCTCACACTAGCGAGTTTTACAGACGTATGAGAGGTGCAGAAAATACAGATTGCATACGGTACAATGATTCTCTATGACCCAGCTCCTATCTGCCGTATTTTACTGATCCGTATTATACGGTCTTCTACGGCCGTAGAAAATCGCAGCATGCTGCGTTTGTCACCGTATTGCGCCAAAAATATGCCAATGAATGTCTATGGGGGGGAGAAAAATACGGATTACACACGGACCAACAGTGTGACTTGAGAGAAATACGCAGCGGTGTTCTATAGAAAAGCCGGCAATTCAGTGCGGTGTACAGTAAAATCACACTGACAAGTTACAATAGAATAGCTAAGATAATTGTCTACACATAGTATAGGGGTATATATATATATATATATATATATATATATATATATATATATATATATATATACAGGTCCTTCTCAAAAAATTAGCGTATAGTGTTAAATTTCATTATTTACCATAATGTAATGATTACAATTAAACTTTCATATATTATAGATTCATTATCCACCAACTGAAATTTGTCACGTCTTTTATTGTTTTAATACTGATGATTTTGGCATACAACTCCTGATAACCCAAAAAACCTGTCTCAATAAATTAGCATATCAAGAAAAGGTTCTCTAAACGACCTATTACCCTAATCTTCTGAATCAACTAATTAACTCTAAACACATGCAAAAGATACCTGAGGCTTTTATAAACTCCCTGCCTGGTTCATTACTCAAAACCCCCATCATGGGTAAAGGTACCGTCACACTTAGCGACGCTGCAGCGATACCGACAACGATCCGGATCGCTGCAGCGTCGCTGTTTGGTCGCTGGAGAGCTGTCACACGGACAGCTCTCCAGCGACCAACGATCCCGAGGTCCGCGGTAACCAGGGTAAACATCGGGTAACTAAGCGCAGGGCCGCGCTTAGTAACCCGATGTTTACCCTGGTTACCAGCGTAAAAAAACAAACAGTACATACTTACATTCAGCTGTCTGTCCCTTGCCGTCTGGTTCCTGCACTGACTGCTGGCCGTAAAGTGAAAGTGAAAGCACAGCAGTGAGTCACACAGCGGTGACTCACCGCTGTGGCTGTGCTCTGCTTTCACTTTACGGCCAGCAGTCAGTGCAGGAACCAGACGGCAAGGGACAGACAGCTGAATGTAAGTATGTACTGTTTGTTTTTTTACGCTGGTAACCAGGGTAAACATCGGGTTACTAAGCGCGGCCCTGCGCTTAGTTACCCGATGTTTACCCTGGTTACCAGTGAAGACATCGCTGAATCGGTGTCACACACGCCGATTCAGCGATGTCTACGGGGAGTCCAGCGACGAAATAAAGTTCTGGACTTTCTTCCCCGACCAGCGATCTCCCAGCAGGGGCCTGATCGCTGCTGCCTGTCACACTGGACGATATCGCTAGCGAGGACGCTGCAACGTCACGGATCGCTAGCGATATCGTCTAGTGTGACAGTACCTTAAGACTAGCGACCTGACAGATGTCAAGAAGGCCATCATTGACACCCTCAAGCAAGAGGGTAAGACCCAGAAAGAAATTTCTCAACAAATAGGCTGTTCCCAGAGTGCTGTATCAAGGCACCTCAATGGTAAGTCTGTTGGAAGGAAACAATGTGGCAGAAAACGCTGTACAACGAGAAGAGGAGACCGGACCCTGAGGAAGATTGTGGAGAAGGACCGATTCCAGACCTTGGGGAACCTGAGGAAGCAGTGGACTGAGTCTGGTGTGGAAACATCCAGAGCCACTGTGCACAGGCGTGTGCAGGAAATGGGCTACAGGTGCCGAAATGGGCTACAGAGAAGCAGCACTGGACTGTTGCTAAGTGGTCCCAAGTACTTTTTTCTGATGAAAGCAAATTTTGCATGTCATTCGGAAATCAAGGTGCCAGAGTCTGGAGGAAGACTGGGGAGAAGGAAATGCCAAAATGCCTGAAGTCCAGTGTCAAGTACCCACAGTCAGTGATGGTGTGGGGTGCCATGTCAGCTGCTGGTGTTGGTCCACTGTGTTTCATCAAGGGCAGGGTCAATGCAGCTAGCTATCAGGAGATTTTGGAGCACTTCATGCTTCCATCGGCTGAAATGCTTTATGGAGATGAAGATTTCATTTTTCAGCACAACCTGGCACCTGCTCACAGTGCCAAAACCACTGGTAAATGGTTTACTGACCATGGTATTACTGTGCTCAATTGGCCTGCCAACTCTCCTGACCTGAACCCCATAGAGAATCTGTGGGATATTGTGAAGAGAAAGTTGAGAGACGCAAGACCCAACACTCTGGATGAGCTTAAGGCCGCTAATGAAGCATCCTGGGTCTCCATAACATCTCAACAGTGTCACAGGCTGATTGCCTCCATGCCACGCCGCATTGAAGCAGTCATTTCTGCCAAAGGATTCCCGACCAAGTATTGAGTGCATAACTGAACATTATTATTTGATGGTTTTTTTGTTTGTTATTAAAAAACACTTTTATTTGATTGGATGGGTGAAATATGCTAATTTATTGAGACAGGTTTTTTGGGTTATCAGGAGTTGTATGCCAAAATCATCAGTATTAAAACAATAAGACGTGACAAATTTCAGTTGGTGGATAATGAATCTATAATATATGAAAGTTTAATTGTAATCATTACATTATGGTAAATAATGAAATTTAACACTATATGCTAATTTTTTGAGAAGGACCTGTGTATATATATATATATATATATATATATATATATATATATAATATTAATATTTCACACAGCGCTAGATAGCTTAGAAGCCGGTAATTCAATTGCCGGCTTTTCCTATCTCCTTCTCAATCCCGACATATGAGACATGGTTTACATACAGTAAACCATCTCATATCCCTTTTTTTTTTGCATATTCCACACTACTAATGTTAGTAGTGTGTATGTGCAAAATTTGGGCGCTCTAGCTATTAAATTAAAGGGTTAAATCGCGGAAAAAATTGGCGTGGGCTCCAGCGCAATTTTCTCCGCCAGAGTGGGAAAGCCAGTGACTGAGGGCAGATATTAATAGCCTGGAGAGGGTCCATGGTTATTGCCCCCCCCCCTGGCTAAAAAAAATCTGCCCCCAGCCACCCCAGAATAGGCACATCTGGAAGATGCGCCTATTCTGGCACTTGGCCACTCTCTTCCCATTCCCGTGTAGCAGTGGGATGTGGGGTAATGAAGGGTTAATGTCACTTTGCTATTGTAAGGTGACATTAAGCCAGATTAATAATGGAGAGGTGTCAATTATGACACCTATCTATTATTAATCCAATAGTATGAAATGGTTAATAAAACACACACACACATTATTACAAAGTATTTTAATGAAATAAATACACAGGTTGTTGTAATATTTTATTATACTGGTAATCCACCTGAAGACCCTCGTTCTGTAAAAAAGGAAAAATAAAAAATCAACAATATCCCATACCTTCCGTCATTCTGTCATGTCCCACGATGTAAATCCATCTGAAGGGGTTAAATCATTTTACAAGCAGAAGCTTGCTAATGCAGCCGCCCCTGCCTGTAAAAACCCAGCAAATGAATGGAATGTAGGTGAATGACCTGTAGTTACCTCGAGTTGCGGTGATGCGCCCTCTGCTGGATGTTCTCGTATGAACTTGAGCCTGGGAAAATATTCTGAAAAGTTCCCACGCTCTAGTTCATATGAGGACATCCAGCAGAGGGCGCATCACCGCAACTCAAGGTAACTACAGGTCATTCCCCTGCATTCCATTCATTCACAGAATTTTACAGCCAGGAGCACAGCTGCATTAGCAGAGCTCCTCGGTGTAAAATGATTTAACCCCTTCAGATGGATTTACATCGTGGGACGTGACAGAACGACGGAAGGTATGGGATATTGTTGATTTTTTATTTTTCCTTTTTTACAGAACGAGGGTCTTCAGGTGGATTACCAGTATAATAAAATATTACAATAACCTGTGTATTTATTTCATTAAAATACTTTGTAATAATGTGTGTGTGTGTTTTATTAAACATTTCATACTATTGGATTAATAATGGATAGGTGTCATAATTGACGCATCTCCACTATTAATCTGGCTTAATGACACCTTACAATAGCAAGGTGACATTAACCCTTCATCACCCCCTATCCCACTGCTACATGGGAATGGGAAGAGCGTGGCCAAGTGCCAGAATAGGCGCATCTTCCAGATGTGCCTTTTCTGGGGTGGCTGGGGGCAGATTTTTTTTAGCCGGGGGGGGGGGGGGGGGGGGGGGGCGCCAATAACCATGGACCCTCTCCAGGCTATTAATATCTGCCCTCAGTCACTGGCTTTACCACTCTGGCGGAGAAAATTATACGGGAGCCCACGCCAATTTTTTCAGCGATTTAACCCTTTAATAGCTAGAGCGCCCAAATTTTGCACATACACACTACTAACATTAGTAGTGTGGAATATGCCAAAAAAGGGATATGAGATGGTTTACTGTATGTAAACCATGTCTCATATCGTGTCGGGTTTGAGAAGGAGATAGGAAAAGCCGGCAATTGAATTACCGGCTTTTAAGCTATCTAGCGCTGTGTGATATATAATATAATGTGTGTCTCACTGACATACAGTGGGGCAAAAAAGTATTTAGTCAGTCAGCAATAGTGCAAGTTACACCACTTAAAAAGATGAGAGGCGTCTGTAATTTACATCATAGGTAGACCTCAACTATGGGAGACAAACTGAGAAAAAAAAATCCAGAAAATCACATTGTCTGTTTTTTTTAACATTTTATTTGCATATTATGGTGGAACATAAGTATTTGGTCAGAAACAAACAATCAAGATTTCTGGCTCTCACAGACCTGTAACTTCTTCTTTAAGAGTCTCCTCTTTCCTCCACTCATTACCTGTAGTAATGGCACCTGTTTAAACTTGTTATCAGTATAAAAAGACACCTGTGCACACCCTCAAACAGTCTGACTCCAAACTCCACTATGGTGAAGACCAAAGAGCTGTCAAAGGACACCAGTAACAAAATTGTAGCCCTGCACCAGGCTGGGAAGACTGAATCTGCAATAGCCAACCAGCTTGGAGTGAAGAAATCAACAGTGGGAGCAATAATTAGAAAATGGAAGACATACAAGACCACTCATAATCTCCCTCGATCTGGGGCTCCACGCAAAATCCCACCCCGTGGGGTCAGAATGATCACAAGAACGGTGAGCAAAAATCCCAGAACCACGCGGGGGGACCTAGTGAATGAACTGCAGAGAGCTGGGACCAATGTAACAAGGCCTACCATAAGTAACACACTATGCCACCATGGACTCAGATCCTGCAGTGCCAGACGTGTCCCACTGCTTAAGCCAGTACATGTCCGGGCCCGTCTGAAGTTTGCTAGAGAGCATTTGGATGATCCAGAGGAGTTTTGGGAGAATGTCCTATGGTCTGATGAAACCAAACTGGAACTGTTTGGTAGAAACACAACTTGTCGTGTTTGGAGGAAAAAGAATACTGAGTTGCATCCATCAAACACGATACCTACTGTAAAGCATGGTGGTGGAAACATCATGCTTTGGGGCTGTTTCTCTGCAAAGGGGCCAGGACGACTGATCCGGGTACATGAAAGAATGAATGGGGCCATGTATCGTGAGATTTTGAGTGCAAACCTCCTTCCATCAGCAAGGGCATTGAAGATGAAACGTGGCTGGGTCTTTCAACATGACAATGATCCAAAGCACACCGCCAGGGCAACGAAAGAGGGGCTTCGTAAGAAGCATCTCAAGGTCCTGGAGTGGCCTAGCCAGTCTCCAGATCTCAACCCTATAGAAAACCTTTGGAGGGAGTTGAAAGTCCGTGTTGCCAAGCGAAAAGCCAAAAACATCACTGCTCTAGAGGAGATCTGCATGGAGGAATGGGCCAACATACCAACTACAGTGTGTGGCAACCTTGTGAAGACTTACAGAAAACGTTTGACCTCTGTCATTGCCAACAAAGGATATATTACAAAGTATTGAGATGAAATTTTGTTTGTGACCAAATACTTATTTTCCACCATAATATGCAAATAAAATGTTAAAAAAAACAGACAATGTGATTTTCTGGATTTTTTTTTCTCAGTTTGTCTCCCATAGTTGAGGTCTACCTATGATGTAAATTACAGACGCCTCTCATCTTTTTAAGTGGTGGAACTTGCACTATTGCTGACTGACTAAATACTTTTTTGCCCCACTGTATATATTTAATTCAATTTCAATTCAAATGAGCTTTATTGGCAAGACTAAGTACATGTTAGCATTGCCAAAGCATATGGTAAAAATACGGGGGTGGGGGAGGGGGGGGCATATAGAGGTCCAGGGAATATCAAATTCCTTTTAGAGGATAGGGGATGTTTCCAGGGTGGGGTATAGGAGTCCATGACATATCTGGCTCTTTAGTCGGGGGATAGGGATTTGTCCAGTGTTGGGGTACGGGAGTCCATGACATATCAGGCTCCTCTTAGTCTGTGGCAGGCACTGACATATTCCGCTGCTACGGCCACTGCACTTTCCTCTTCCCCCAGTATTATCGGCAGTTTCTCTTCCTCCTCCTTGGAGGTGAAGTCTGGGAGGAGATCAGACAGTCTCTTGAAGTGAGTGTCCCTCACTGCGGAGTATTTGGAGCACCTCAGCAGGAAGTGGGCCTCATCCTCCACGGCCTCCTGGGGGCACTGCTGGCAGAGTCTGCTCTCTCGAGGCTTGTAGTTCTGTCGGTGCCGCCCGGATTCGATGAGTAGGCTGTGGGCGCTCAGTCTGTACCGGCTCAGGATCTGTCGATCTTTGGGGTTTTCTAGTTTCTCTAGATATGGGGCCAGTTTGTACTCCCTCTGTAGATTCCGGTATATTGTCAGTTTCTGGGATTTGTTTATGTCGTTCCTCCAGATGCTGAGATATTCCTCTTTGACTTTGTGTACCATTTTCTGGATTTCACCTTTTGTCAGGCCATGGAGGTTGATGGGTTGGTCAGACTGGCTTTGGGTACTTTTCCTTGGGAGGCTTCCTGAGGCTTCCTGGTGTAGGAAGGCTTTGTGATGGTAGGAGTTGGGACTGTTACTTTGTAGATGAGCCTTGAATGACAGCGCCTTCTTCTTTATTGCGATGTGTAGTGGGAAACTGCCCAGCTCTGCTCGGCAGGCGCTATTTGATGTGCTCCGATGGACTTGGAGAAGATGCTTGCAGAACTCTAGGTGGAATATTTCTGTCGGCCCAGCGTCCCACTTTGACCAGTTTGGGTATGAGACTGGGCCCCAGACCTCACTACCGTATAGAAGAATTGGGGCAATGATGGATATAGGTATATATATATATATATATATATATATATATATATATATATATATATATATATATATATATATATATATATATATATATATATAATGACAGTATATATGTTTTTACAATTATTTGAGCCCATGGATCCATTGTATGTCCGTATGTCGGTTTTGCAAGCCTGCGAGAAAATCTCGCAGTACGGATGCCATACGGATTAGATACGGAGGATACCATGCGCAAAATACGCTGACACACCCTGCCTACGGATGACATACGGATCACTATTTTGGGGACTTCTCTGCGTATTACGACCGTAAATAACGGACCGTATTTTTATACGATGAGTGTGAGGCCGGCCTCAGACGGAGCGGGCACAGGCTTAGTAACATCACTGAGCCTGCGCTCCCTCACAGCCTGACCTGAGGTAACCTCTGCACCGAGGGAAAATGCTAGGGAAGAGGATACCGCAGGTAATGTATCTATATATCTATTCATTCTATCTATCTACAGGAATTTGTTTTTTTTTCTCTGTGTGCACTCAACTTTATTGGCATGCACAAAGAGAAAAAAAACGCATAAAAAAGCACCAAAAACGTGGCAAAATCGCAGCAAAAACTACTTTCCTGCCAAGATGATCAGGTTTTGCTGCAGAAAAAAAATGCAGCAAAAATGCACTGTGTGAACTTACCCTAAAAGTCAAAATATTTAAACAAGTATTCAGTAATTAAAGTGTTGCAACCAGTACATGGATTGCCATGTTAGTGTTCATACTTCGGAAGCCTGGATGGATTCAAAATGTCAATGGCATGGTGCTTGAGATATTACATTCAACAGTTGATAGCTCGCAAGGAACAAACAGATGGCATATAGAGCATGTATGTATATATATATTTTTCATTTTCCCACATTGATCTACTATGGAGAGAAGTATAAATTGATAATTAGCTTACGCAATTTTGCTTTGTCTGCCGTGCTATAAACAGGAATGGTTGAGAGTCATAGATAAACCAACGCTTCTGTTCAGATACTTTCAAGATATAAAAAAATTACTGAATTATAAAAAGGTTTTTGCTATGTTTATAACATAGCTGTATACAGTGGGTACGGAAAGTATTCAGACCCCTTAAAATTTTTCACTCTTTGTTTCATTGCAGCCACTTGGTAAATTCAATTTTTTTTAACATTAATGTACACTCTGCACCCCATCTTGACTGAAAAAAACAGAAATGTAGAAATTTTTTGCAAATTTATTAAAAAAGAAAAACTGAAATATCACATGGTCATAAGTATTCAGACCCTTTGCTCAGACACTCATATTTAAGTCACATGCCATCCATTTCCTTGTGATCCTCCTTGAGATGGTTCTACTCCTTCACTGTGTTTAATTAAACTGATAGGACTTGATTTGGAAAGGCACACACCTGTCTACATAAGACCTCACATCTCACAGTGCATGTCAGACCAAATGAGAATCATGAGGTCACAGGAACTGGCCAAGAAGCTCAGAGACAGAATTGTGGCAAGGCACAGATCTGGACAAGGTTGCAAAAGAATTTCTGCAGTACTCAAGGTTCCCAAGAGCACAGTGGCCTCCATAATCCTTAAATAGAAGTTTGGGACCACCAGAAGTCTTCCTAGACCTTGCCGTCCAGCCAAACTGAGCAATTGTGGGAGAAGAGCCTTGTTGAGAGAGGTAAAAAAGAACTCCAAGATCACTGTGTCTGAGCTCCAGAGATGCAGTAGGGAGATGAGAGAACCGTTCTACAAAGTCAACTATCACTGCAGCCCTCCACCAGTCAGGCCTTTATGGCAGAGTGGCCTGATGGAAGCCTCTCCTCAGTGCAAGACATATGAAAGCCCTCATAGTTTGCTAAAAAACACATGAAAGACTCCCAGACTATGAGAAATAAGATTCTCTGATCTGATGAGACGAAGATAGACCTTTTTGGTGATAATTCTAAGCGGTATGTTTGGAGAAAACCAGAAACTGCTCATCACCTGCCCAATTCAATCCCACAGTGAAACATAAGGGTATCAGCATCATACTATGGGGGTGTTTTTCAGATGCAGGGGCAGGACGACTGGTTGCCATTGAAGGAAACATGAATGCGGCCAAGTACAGAGATATCCTGGAGGAAAACCTCTTCCAGAGCTCTGGACCTCAGACTTGGCCAAAGGTTCTCCTTCCAACAAGACAATGACCCTAAGCACACAGCTGGAATAACAAAGGAGTGGCTTCAGAACAACTATGTGACCATTCTTGACTGGCCCAGCCAGAGTCCTGACCTAAACCCAATTGATGATCTCTGAAGAGAAATAGAAAAAATTGGAGCCCAGCTCCAATTTTTTCTGTTTTGCTTGATGTGAGTCCAAGGCTGGTGTCTGAGCCCCAGGTGGATGAGCATAGAGCAACTGGGTGAGCTGGAATCAAATTTCTATCTCTGGAGAGACCTGAAAATGGCTGTCCACCAATGTTCACCATCCAACCTGACGGAACTGGAGAGGATGTGCAAGGAAGAATGGCAGAGGATCCCCAAATCCAGGTGTGAAAAACTTCCCAAGAAGACTCATGGCTGTACTAGCTCAAAAAGGGTTCTTCTACTCAGTACTGAGCAAAGGGTCTGAATACTTACGAACATGTGATATTTCAGTTTTTCTTTTTTAATAAATTTGCAAAAAAATTCTACATTTTTGTGTTTTTTTTCAGTCAGTGCAGAGTGTACATTAATGAGAAAAAAATGAACGTTTTTAAATTTACCAAATGGCTGCAATGAAACAAAGAGTGAAAAATTTAAAGGGGTCTGAATACTTTCTGTACCCACTGTAAATAAAGGAAATGTACAGTTTTGAAAAATCTACTATATAATTGTCTCAGGGTCACTTCCGTCTTTCTGTCTGTCTGTCATTCTGTCTGTCATGGATATTCATTGGTCGCGGCCTCTGTCTGTCATGGAATCCAAGTCGCTGATTGGTCTCGCCAGCTGCCTGTCATGGCTGCCGCGACCAATCAGCGATGGCCACAGTCCGATTAGTCCTTCCCCTGCAGTCAGCGCCCGACGCCCGCTCCATACTCCCCACAGTCACCACTCACACAGGGTTAATGCCAGCGGTAACCGACCGCGTTATGCCGCGGGTAACTCACTCCGTTACCGCCGCTATTAACCCTGTGTGACCAAGTTTTTACTACTGATGCTGCCTATGCAGCGTCAATAGTAAAAACATCTAATGTTAAAAATAATTAAAAAATCATTATATACTCACCTTTCGCGACGCTCCGTTAACCGCTCCATGCAAGCGGCAGGTTCCGGTGCCATGTATGGAAGAAGGACCTGCCATGACGTCACGGTCATGTGACCGAACTACAAGGGGCCCTCAGAAGGTGAGTATATGTTTATTTTTTATTTTTTAACCTGTGACATACGTGGCTGGGCAATATACTACGTAGCTCGGCAATATACTACGTGACTGGCCAATATACTACGTGGCTCTGTGCTGTATACTATGTCCCTGTGCAATATACTACGTGGCTCTGTGCTGTATACTACGTCACTGGGCAATATACTATGTCACTGGGCAATATACTACGTGACTGGGCAATATACTACGTCACTGGGCAATATACTATGTGGTTGGGCAATATACTACGTGGGCTGTGCAATATACTACGTGGCTGGGCTGGGCATTATACTACGTGGCTGGGCAATATACTATGTGGCTGGGCAATATACTACATGGCTGGACAGTATACTACGTGGCTGGGCAATATACTACGTGGGCTGTGCAATATACTACGTGGACATGCATATTCTAGAATACCCGATGCGTTAGAATCGGACCACCATCTAGTAAAAAATAGTTATGGAATTATTTGGAAAATAATAATAAATCTCATTCATTTTGAAAAATATTGCAAAGAGCGGCAGCTAAAATCACATGAGAAAAAAGAAGTGACTTAAAAGTAATCCCACAAATGATGAATCGGTCAGTGCCGTTGGGCTCACTCACACGAGTGATTCTCTCTTCTGAGAGAATTGGATCGATTATGGTAATGACATTCGGATCAAACTCTGATCAGAAGTTGAGCCAAAGGTCAGTTTACTGTGATGCAATTCTCGAATGAGAGAATTGTATCACATGTACGGAGAAGATGGAGAACTTAATTTCTCCATCTTCTCCATGGTCTGTTTCTGCATAAATCAGACTGCATCCAAGTGTAGTCCAATGTTTTACACATATCCATAGACTTGAATGGGTACGTGTTATCTGATCTGCGGACCCAATCACAGCATGCTGCAATTTTTTTCATGAGACTGATTTGGTCTGTAGAAAAAAACGTAGATCTGCACTGTCAAATAGTAAAACATTGGTCCAAGTGCTATCTGATCATGTGAGCGAGTCCTTAGAGTTTGCTTACACTCAGCATTTTAACAAGGATTTCAAAGTGGATCTGCTCCAAAATAGAAATCACAAAGCACTTCAAATGCTTGTTAATATTAATATTAACAATAGTAATATTAACATTGACTTCCGTGGAAAACCCAACAAGGTTTTTTTATTGTTTTATTTATAAAGTGACATGTCATTCTTTCTATGTTGCATCCTTGTGGAATCCGCACCAAACTTGACACTATCAAGTGAAAAGTCTGCAAAAGACCACATGGAAAAAAATGCATTAAAAACTGTGTCAAAACTGATTGAAAGATTACTTAAATAACTGCATCAGATCTGAAAAAATTCTGCAGTCCCATCTCAAATGGAACAGGGGTGTGCTGGCTCCACTGACACTCCATTCATTAGGGGACTGCCAAAATTGATGGAAAATTGTACATGACTTTCGTGTTCAGTCCCATAGATAATTAATGGAGTGGAGGCAATCGAACCTTTGAATTTTGGGAATAACCTTTTATATATTTTGCAATTTGTGAACACAAATACCAATTGCTTTTATGTGGCCTGATGATCAATCCAAACTAAAGACCCTAAGCAGTCAGTTTTAGTAAACTATAGTGATAATCTATACATACTTCTTACTACACATTTTACAATATTTTGTTTATATTTTTTCTAGAGGTGTTCTAGAGATTTTGAACAGCTCATCATAATTCTTCATTTGAGCTCCATGGGACCTACAGAAATCCACAGTCCTACCGGTATGTATAAAGGAAAAAATCAGTTTAAAGACCTTTAGTAAGTAAGTACTAATCTTCCCAGAAGAGACAGTACTCACACACCCTGAGCATCTCTGGCCTGTACTGTGAGAGTTAGTAAACGTTTTGTATATTAAACACTATGTCACAGATCTGATAATGATGGCTCGTTCACAGGATCGTATTTTGGTCCAAATGTTGAATGTTATTCAATGGGGCAGTGTAGATGAGTGATTTTATTTCACTGCCTGAATCTACGTGTGAAAAGAATTGCAGCATGCACTCATTTTTTTCTGTAAATTGGATGAGACTCGCTTATTCAAGTCTATAGGTGCACAAAAATAATTAGGTGCCATACGGAGCCACAGTATAGCATAAGATTTTTACGGATACATTGCATTTCAGTAACATGGGAAACTGTAAATGGTCCTGTAAATTATTAATAGCTACTGCAATTAAAAAAACAGATTGTATATGGGCATCACACGGAAGACAAGTGAGAAAAAAAATGTCCAACTTTTCTTTTTGAAACTCTGACGATTTCTATGCACTTGTGTGAACCTGCCCTTATGGTGACAATACTAGTATAATTGTAATAACTTCACCATTGGCCATTCTTAAATGAATGTAATATATTATACTGCTATTCAAACTGTGCATTTTCCTTTGTTCTTAGAAATCTTAATTGATTTTAATCATGGATTCACAGAGCGCCAATGAGAGACTAGTTACAACAAAACTTTTATCAGAGGTAAGCAAATATGAGGTGCTGTGAAATAATGTCATTAGTGCAGGGATGTCAAACTCAGATACACAGTGGGCCAAAATCAAAACTTGTCCAAAGTCGTGGGCCAACCTTGATATTTCTAAAATTAATTGCAGCAGAAAAAGTTAAGGGGGAGTGTTGTGAATTCTGTGGCTGAATTCACTCCTGTGGTCACAAGTGGTACTGCAGCTTCTGAGCTTCCTCCCTCAGGTGTTCTGGTGAGCTCGTTAACTGCTTCATTACTTAACTCCGCCTGATGCTGCTATCCTTGCTCCTTGTCAATGTTTCAGTGTTGGATTTGAGCTTCTCCTGATTGTTCCTGTGACCTGCTGCTCTGTATAGCTAAGTGCTTTTTGCTTTTTTGTTGCTTTTTTTCTGTCCAGCTTGTCTTTTGTTTTTGCTGGAAGCTCTGAGACGCAAAGGGTGTACCGCCGTGCCGTTAGTTCGGCACGGTGGTTTTTTTTGCCCCCTTTGCGTGGTTTTGCTTTAGGGTTTTTTGTAGACTGCAAAGTTCGCTTTACTGTCCTCGCTCTGTCCTAGAATATCGGGCCCCACTTTGCTGAATCTATTTCATCCCTACGTTTTGTCTTTTCATCTTACTCACAGTCATTATATGTGGGGGGCTGCCTTTTCCTTTGGGGAATTTCTCTGGGGCAAGTCAGGCCTATTTTTCTATCTTCAGGCTAGCTAGTTTCTTAGGCTGTGCCGAGTTGCCTAGGTAGTTGTTAGGCGCAATCCACAGCCGCTTTTAGTTGTGTTTAGGATAGGATCAGGTGTGGAGTCTACAGAGTTTCCACGTCTCAGAGCTCGTTCTTGTATTTTTGGGTATTTGTCAGATCACTGTGTGAGCTCTGATCGCTAAGCACACTGTGTTTCTGGATTGCCTTCATAACACCTGTCATTAGCATACATAACAGGGGATGGGGATTAATGGGTTGGGGGAATTTGCCTAGGATAGGGAGAAGCCCAATACTGCAAAATGAGGATTGTAAGGATGGTAGATAGCAGTATACAAAGGGTGTGGTGACTCTCAATTAGGAAATATAGGGAAGTATAGAACATCTATTTATATAATCGTCTAAGAGTCACTTCCGTCTGTTTGTCTGTCTGTCACGGAAATCCCTTGTCGCTGATTAGTTGTAGGCACAGTCCGGCCGCGAATTCGCCCCTTCCTATTCTCCGTCAGTGCCCTCTCCATACTCCCTTCCAGTCAGCGCTCATACAGAGTTAATGGCTGCGTTACACCGCGTTATGCGCCTATGCAGCCTCAATTGTAAAAAGATCTAATGTTAAAAATAATCAAAAAAATAAAAAATCATTATATAGTCACCTTCTGGCGCCTTTCCAGCTCCTCACGACGCTCCGGTCTGAAGAATGCATTGCCGTCTCGCGAGATGATGACATAGCGGTCTAGCTAGACCGCTACGTCATCCTTTTGTGAGACCGCAATGCATTCTTTGGACTGGAGCATCACGAGGAGCATTGCTAAATGCCTGGCCTGGATCCGGGGGCCGCCAGAAGGTGAGTATATAACTATTTTTTATTTTAATTCTTTTTTTAACAGGGATATGGTGCCCACATTGCTATATACTACGTGGGCTGTCTTAGATACTATGAGGGCTGTGTTATATACTGCATGCGCTGTGTTATATACTGCGTGGGCTGTGTTATATACTACGTCTCTGCTATATACTGCGTGAGCTGTACTATATACTACGTGGGCTGTGCTATATACTAAGTGGCTGTGTTATATACTACATGGGCTGTGCTATATACTACGTAGCTGTGCAATATACGTGGCTGGGCAATATACTATGTGGCTGTGCAATATACCATGTGGCTGTGTGATATACTATGTGGCCTGTGTTATAAACTGCGTTTGCTGTGCTATATACTGTACTACGTGGCCTGTGCTATATACTATGTGGGCTGTGCTATATACTACGTGGGCTGTGCTATATACTACATACTAGAGCAATAAGATAAATCATGGCGAGAGCGCACTGGCTCAATAGCATATCGGTGCCCAGTCTATGGAGGAGATAGAGGCTGGTTGTGTTATGTGCACTGAGATGTATGGGAGAGCACAAGGGAAGTGCGCGCTGATGTAGGGAGCAGAGGAGAGAACTTGTGTGTCATAGCAGGGGAGCTACGCAGCAAGTTGAAAACGACCTTGTAGTAACTAGGGAGTAGTATTAGCGGTCCGTACGTTGTCTACTGGCGGGCCAGCTCTAGTAGACATTTGGTATTTTCTCTCAGGCCGTGGGCCTGACTGTGACATTTATGCATTAGAGCATAAATGCCATAGAGTGGTGTCCACAGCTTGGGATCCCTGGCTATTAGGTAGAAAGAACCGAAACAAAGTGCAACTCTCTCTGGAGGACCTGTCTCATCTCCACATGGATAGCCCATTGCATTCAATCGGCAACTTGGAATACAGCATTTCTCATGTAGAGACTCTGACATATTGGAGGGTGTGATCCACTAATTTCCAGAATACCTTTCAAGGGAAGGGTTGCCAACATGTTTTGGTTGTTTATCCCTGTAAATGATTGAGATTTTCTTTTTTTTCTCACCTTTGAAGAGATTGTACAGCAGCATACAGATATGTTCTGTTGTGTATGACTTGCTATGTAATTACAGTTAATAATTTACTTCACTGCTTGACTTGATGTCATGTTTTTAAGCGCTCTAATCTTATTTATGGGGGCTTCACTTTCACATGAATCTCGACACAGAAAAGGGTAAAATGTCCCTTCCTGTGTCCTAACATCCCTGGAGGTGGAGATGCTGGTAATGTACATGAGAAAGTTCAATTATATAACATTTTATACCAAGTAAAACATGCTTTTGAGCTATTGGGCAACCCTATGAATAATATTTATACACACAACTTTAGGTTCTGTATATTTTTTTTAGTTGTTGGGCCTTTTGGGATTAGTGACCCTGTAAAAGGGAGGCTGGTGTTAGATTTAGGCCAGATTTACAAATCCATGTTTCGCTATTCAAATACGGACCATGATATATGGACTGGACGTTGGTTTCCTGACCCACACGTGACAGCCTGATCTATACCTATGAGACTATTGAGTTCAGGAAGAGAGACCCAAGACCGGTCGGTGAGTCACAAACCATGGCACACAGATGTGTGAATATAGTCTTACAGAAGACTTGTTCCTTAGCGAAATTACTGTATGAACACACATGGAATTCAGTTCATGCAAAACCTGTTTTCTATCTGTACCATGATTGAGACTTTAGTTTTGAACATCTCTATGTGAATAATAAGTGCTTGTGAATACTTGCCAATAATTAATTTGTATACACTAACAATGTATATACATGTTTGCAATGCGTACATAGAAATTGTATTAACATTTGTCTTATCTTGACATTTTCAATAGACTATCAGAAGAAACCAGAACTCATTTACTCTTAAAAATCTATATATCAAGTTATTTGGTTCTATTATCTTCTTGCCTGGTAAGTGGGTTTATTGTTTTTTTTACTGTAATAAAAAACCGTTTTTGATACAAAGTGTCATAATAAAACAACAGAACACCAAACAGCATAACATCTCATTGACTTTAACAAAAAAAGCATAGTTAGGCAATTAGGTAAATGCCTTTCAATGTGTATATCCAATCCAATTATAAATGAGTGAATTTTGCATATTTCTTATCTTGCACTGATCCTTCGTTTTAGCCAATTAACTCCTTTTCGCAAAATGATCTAACTTTATGTCCACCTTGCAGTTGATTTCCCACAATCCGAAGTACAGCTGCATCAGAGGGATGCTGCTATCATTCATAGTTAGGATTCATACCCATCAGCGTGAATACAAACGGTCCGTTTATGCTGAGTAAGGCCCCTTTCACACATCAGTTTTTTTCCATCAGTCGCAATCTGTCGAATTTAAAAAACAGATTCGGCGACTAATGCCGCCGGATCAGTTTTTTTCTCATAGACTTGTATTAGCGACGGATTGCGATGGATGGCCTCAAGTTTCATCTGTTGTTCGCCGGCCCTGTTGAAAATTGTTTGTCCAGCGGCCGGAGACGACGCACATAGTAACATTTTTTGTCTTCGGCGAAAAATTGGACAGCGACGGATCCGGCGCCGTCCAGCTTTTCCTAGAATGGACACCTATGGGCGTCGGATGGCACCGGATCCGGCAAATGACTGAATCCAAAGCCGGATTCCGTTTTTTTTTAACTTCACATGCTCAGATTTAATTTGGATACAATTGGCCAGCCCTCATTTAGGAAAGGTATATAAAGCCTGCCAAGTAGGGCTTCACTCATCCATTTACCAACCAGCCAGCAAGACACGACACAGAGCTACCTGCTGCCTGAGCTAAAACCTGCCGCCAGAGCTAAAACCTGCCACCAGAGCTAAAACCAGCCACAGCCTACCAGGCCAGCAGCCAGCCACAGCCTACCAGGCCAGCAGCCAGCAACAGCCTACCAGGCCAGCAGCCAGCCACAGCCTACCAGGCCAGCAGCCAGCAACAGCCTATCCAGGCCAGCAGCCAGCAACAGCCTATCCAGGCCAGCAGCCAGCCACAGCCTAGCCAGGCCAGCAGCCAGCCACAGCCTAGCCAGGCCAGCAGCCAGCCACAGCCTATCCAGGCCAGCAGCCAGCCACAGCCTATCCAGGCCAGCAGCCAGCCACAGCCTATCCAGGCCAGCAGCCAGCCACAGCCTATCCAGGCCAGCAGCCAGCCACAGCCTATCCAGGCCAGCAGCCAGCCACAGCCTATCCAGGCCAGCAGCCAGCCACAGCCTATCCAGGCCAGCAGCCAGCCACAGCCTATCCAGGCCAGCAGCCAGCCACAGCCTATCCAGGCCAGCAGCCAGCCACAGCCTATCCAGGCCAGCAGCCAGCCACAGCCTATCCAGGCCAGCAGCCAGCCACAGCCTTACCAGGCCAGCATCCAGCCACAGCCTATCCAAGACAGCAGCCAGCCACATCCTATCCAGGACAGCAGCCAGCCACAGCCTCTCAGAACAGCAGCCAGCCACAGCCTCCAAGGCCAGCATCCAGCCACAGCCTATCCAAGACAGTAGCCAGCCACAGCCTGTCCAGGACAGCAGCCAGCCACAGCCTCTCAGAACAGCAGCCAGCCACAGCCTCCAAGGCCGGCAGCCAGCCACAGCCTATCCAGGCCAGCAACAGCCTATCCAGGCCAGCAGCCAGCCACAGTCTACCAGGCCAGAAGCCAGCAACAGCCTACCAAGCCAGCAGCCAGCAACAGCTTACCAGGCCAGCAGCCAGCCACAGCCTATCCAGGCCAGAAGGCAGCCACAGCCTACCAGGCTAGCAGCCAGCCACAGCCTACCAGGCCAGCAGCCAGCCACAGCCTACCAGGCCAGCAGCCAGCCACAGACTACCAGGCCAGCAGCCAGCCACAGCTTATCCAGGCCAGCAGCCAGCCACAGCCTATCCAGGCCAGCTGCCAGCCACAGCATGTCTTCTTCTGGGAGCCCTTCCTCGCATCGTCAGCGCTGTGAGGTAAATAAATATATATATATATATCTTTTTCTTTTTGGTGATGTTCACATTATATATAGATGATTAATATATAATTCTTGTTTAACAGGAAGCTGCAGCATCAGAGGTGCTAACAGAAGGAGACTAACAGGGTGGAGAAATACCTGGAGCGAGCTCGCGTTTAATAAGTTTCTTACATGCATCACAGAAACAGATCATTACATGCATCACAGTACACACAACACATAAAAAGCATATCATCACAGACATCACAGCACACACAACACATAAGCCTGCATCCAAGCACATAATGTTTTTTTTTTAGTCTTCTGATTCTAGGGCTTGACGTAGAGGTTCTCAAAGCGCCTCCCAGGGTCGTCAGCGTGAGCATCGGGGCAGTCACCAACGAGTAAGTACCTTTTTTATTTTTTTGTATTTTTCCACTTCATGTTGATGATTTGAGTCTAATGGTTTTGTTTTTTGTCTTTTTTAACAGGTCTCACAGCATACTCTGGTCTCTAACAGTGAGGAGGCCGGTCTAAATGTCGATTTCCTCATCGATCTAGTTCGAGAGCGGGAGCCGCTGTGGAACATGGGGAACCGCCGCCACACTGATGATGCTGTTGTTACCCAACAGCTTTGGGAGGAAGTATCTCACGTTGTGGACAATTGGGAGGACCTTGAGGTTCGGGTCCAGAATCAAGCCCGTAAGTATTCACAGTTCAGTAACTTATGTTGCTGGATGTAATGTGTTGTATAGTAACCAATTTGTGCTTTCACTTCACAGGGGACAGAGTTATGAAGCGGTGGCGGTCACTCAGGGATCGCTTCAAGAAGGAGTTCAACAAGGAGATGCAGGCCCCGAGTGGATCGAGAGGACGCAGGAGCAAATACAAATATGCTACGGCCCTGTCGTTCCTCCTGTCGACGATGGTGAGCAGAAGGTAAATATTCCCCACCCCATTTACTAAGTGTAAAAATGTTTATATGTCTATCCTTTTTTTTGTTTCAGCCAGGGCCAAGCAATAACAATATATTAATTACTTTGTTTTTTCTTTTTTCCACAGCACCGTCTGCAACACTCGGTAGCCTGCAGAGTTGAACCCTTCTGGAGTGATCCCTCAGGAGTCCGCCACCAGGGACCAATTCGACAGACCCGACCCATCTGCACCTTCCCTTTCACATCTGGTCCCTCGGTCCCATCCACCACCGCTGGAGCATCATGGCAGACTTTGTTACATGAAGCTGCTGGTGAGGATGTAGCTTTTCCTGTACCCCACCCCTCTGACACTGCTGCCACCTCTAGAACACCTTTGGGTTCTGGGCGGTAGCGCCAAAGGGGTCAGGAAAAGAGCTGTGCGACCGAGTACTTGCATCTAAATGAATCCTTCCAGAACTCACTGAGGATCTGTTTATACCAAGGAAGGTGACGGGCACAAGGGGGCATTCTTTGCGTCTGGAGGAGAGAAGGTTTTTCCACCAACATAGAAGAGGATTCTTTACTGTTAGGGCAGTGAGAATCTGGAATTGCTTGCCTGAGGAGGTGGTGATGGCGAACTCAGTCGAGGGGTTCAAGAGAGGCCTGGATGTCTTCCTGGAGCAGAACAATATTGTATCATACAATTATTAGGTTCTGTAGAAGGACGTAGATCTGGGGATTTATTATGATGGAATATAGGCTGAACTGGATGGACAAATGTCTTTTTTCGGCCTTACTAACTATGTTACTATGTTACTATGTCACTCAAACTGTTGTCAGAGCAAATTACTGCTGGTTTAAACCTCATGAACAACAGTTTGCTTGATTTGAGCAAAAGTCTGGATAGGATGCATTTGGATGCAAGTATATTGCCAAATCACTCATTTTTCCAGGCAGTAGTCGAGCGCATAGACAAGCTATCTCCTGACCAGCAGATGCATGTAATGCAAACCTGCCAGTTTGCTCTAGCGCAGGTTTGTTCCAAAGCCCCTCCACCCACCCCGGTAGTTCCTCCCGCACCTGCCCCCCTCCAGCCACTGTCCCTCCTCTCCCTCCTATACAATACCAGCTTCCTGCCCGTACCATCTTCCTGCCCCTACCAGCTTCCTGCCCCATACCAGTTCCCAACCACATCATCTGTGCCTCCACGCCCTGCTCAGCCTGCACTCCCTGCCCACTACCACCAGTCTCCTTCCACACCCATCATGCCCTAAACACAACCCTCTTCTCCACCCATCACCTCTTCTGCCTCCGAATCCCTCCACTCCATCCCTCAAACCTTACAAAATCCCATTCCTAATCCTGTTTTTTTGTCCTCCAGTTCTTTCTTTCTCCACCCCTTCACCTTCTGTCTTACCTTCTAATCCGTCACCACCACAGTACTCTCTCCACACTCTCACTGTCGAAGTGGTCCTATCTGTCAGCCCCTCCGGTGCTATCTCCACCCCACACTACCTAAATTTATAAATGATTTAAAAATGAATAAACAAAATTTGTAAATAATACTGTTATGTCCCATGAATGAGACATTTTACAGACTGTCCTGTATATTTACATGCTGTATTGCAGTCTCTCATATTGTTTATTGTTGCTATGTGTTCCTGTAATTTTGCATAGCTTAAATCCTCCCTTTCCATGAAGTTTGTCCCTTCTGTCTCCCTCTGCTGGGTGTCATGTCACTTCCTTCTTCT
Organism: Ranitomeya imitator; assembly: GCF_032444005.1. Lineage (NCBI taxonomy): Eukaryota > Metazoa > Chordata > Amphibia > Anura > Dendrobatidae > Ranitomeya > Ranitomeya imitator. The sequence continues at coordinate 412,341,068 of NC_091285.1, forward strand.
TCTCCCTGTTTCTCAGTCTCCATCTTGGCTTCATTAGAGGCATATGTGCTTTCAGCTTGTCTGAAGAAAGTCTTTTTTACCTGCTCGTGTTTGTATGCATTCAACAAGAATTCTTAAAGAAATCAAAGTCTCTTCTGGATTCTTCATAATATGTGTGCATGCAGCTGAGTTAAGCTATCTGCGACCGTCACCAATTGTAAGTAAGGTGAAGGGATCCAGCATCTCACAGAGCCATATTTGCAGCCACAGGCCCCGGGCACAGAATAAATACATTTATTTTATTTTTTACATAGTAACATAGTTAGTAAGGCCGAAAAAAGACATTTGTCCATCCAGTTCAGCCTATATTCCATCATAATAAATCCCCAGATCTACGTCCTTCTACAGAACCTAATAATTGTATGATACATTATTGTTCTGCTCCAGGAAGACATCCAGGCCTCTCTTGAACCCCTCGACTGAGTTCGCCATCACCACCTCCTCAGGCAAGCAATTCCAGATTCTCACTGCCCTAACAGTAAAGAATCCTCTTCTATGTTGGTGGAAAAACCTTCTCTCCTCCAGACGCAAAGAATGCCCCCTTGTGCCCGTCACCTTCCTTGGTATAAACAGATCCTCAGCGAGATATTTGTATTGTCCCCTTATATACTTATACATGGTTATTAGATCGCCCCTCAGTCGTCTTTTTTCTAGACTAAATAATCCTAATTTCGCTAATCTATCTGGGTATTGTAGTTCTCCCATCCCCTTTATTAATTTTGTTGCCCTCCTTTGTACTCTCTCTAGTTCCATTATATCCTTCATGAGCACCGGTGCCCAAAACTGGACACAGTACTCCATGTGCGGTCTAACTAGGGATTTGTACAGAGGCAGTATAATGCTCTCATCATGTGTATCCAGACCTCTCTTAATGCACCCCATGATCCTGTTTGCCTTGGCAGCTGGTGCCTGGCACTGGCTGCTCCAGGTAAGTTTATCATTAACTAGGATCCCCAAGTCCTTCTCCCTGTCAGATTTACCCAGTGGTTTCCCATTCAGTGTGTAATGGTGATATTGATTCCTTCTTCCCATGTGTATAACCTTACATTTATCATTGTTAAACCTCATCTGCCACCTTTCAGCCCAAGTTTCCAACTTATCCAGATCCATCTGTAGCAGAATACTATCTTCTCTTGTATTAACTGCTTTACATAGTTTTGTATCATCTGCAAATATCGATATTTTACTGTGTAAACCTTCTACCAGATCATTAATGAATATGTTGAAGAGAACAGGTCCCAATACTGACCCCTGCGGTACCCCACTGGTCACAGCGGCCCAGTTAGAGACTATACCATTTATAACCACCCTCTGCTTTCGATCACTAAGCCAGTTACTAACCCATTTACACACATTTTCCCCCAGACCAAGCATTCTCATTTTGTGTACCAACCTCTTGTGCGGCACAGTATCAAACGCTTTGGAAAAATCTTTTAAAAGCTTTTAAAAAGCTTTCTTTCATTTTTTTAATTATAAGGCAAAATACTTAGGGTAAAATCAGGTACAATACTTTGGGTAAAACCCAACCAGGTACAATACTTTGTGTAAAACAGGTGCAATACTTTGGGTACAACTCAACCAGGTACAATACTTTGTATAAAACAGGTGCAATACTTTGGGTACAACCCAACCAGGTATAATACTTTTGGTAAAACAAGGTCCAATACTTTGGGTAACAAGATCCAAGACAAAGCTTTCAAACTAGCTCATCCTGCCAGTCTACTCTTCCTTGAGGTGAAATAAAGTATTCTGCAATTTTGTCCCTCATTCTGGAAACTGACGCAGGAGTTCTAAAAGTAATGTTGTGATAATCATTCAAGGTTGTTTCATTGAAGTTGTCATCCATGGCAATCTGTTCCTTGCATATTATGAAATTGTGCAGGACCACACAAGCTTTCACCACCTCATCCACAGTGTCAGTCTTCAGGTTGATAGCGGTCAACAGAACATGCCATTTGGATGTTAGAATGCCAAATGCACATTCCACCATTCTTTGCGCTCGTGTTAGCCGGTAATTAAAAGCTCTTTTAGTTGGCGTCAATCCACTACTTGAATATGACTTCAGCAGGTGTTCCAAGAGTTGGAATGCTTCATCTCCAACACATTCAAATGGCATTGGTGGCCCAGAGGTATCAAGAAGCGGTCTTGGTGGTGGAAATTCAAAAGTATTTCCATATAAATGACGCCCCATTGCAGACACTTTAAAAGCTTGCGAATCATTGGAGCGGCCATAGGCCCCAATATCGACCACTATAAACTTGTATTGGGCGTCTGCAATGAGCACGATGGAGAAATATTTCTTGTAGTTGAAATATTCAGATCCAGATGCAGCAGGTTTCACGATACGAATATGTTTCCCATACACTGCACCCAAGCAATTGGGATACTGACAAATTTTCTGGAAGTTTTCTGCAATGTCCAGCTAACTCTCCGTTGTGGGATGTGGGATAAATTCGTCATGTAAACAGTCCCAAAATGCACGGCAGGTGTGCTTAACAATACCCGATATGGTGGAAATCCCGAGGCTGAGAAGCGGCAATATGTGTCACTTCTTGCTATGAGGTGTCCAATCCGTTCCACCAAAAAAATCGAAGTTCTCCGCTTTCATACGCGCATAGCTGAAAAACGTCTGTAGAAGACACCCCACGTGTCATTCTCTGTGAGGTGATTGGGTGGACCCAATAACGACATCGGCGCAGACGCATGATGCGCTGTCTTTCTCGCTCCTTCTCCAGAACAATCGCTTCCAGACGATTCGCCTCAAAAATGAAATCCACATAAATCTTCAGATTGTTTGCCATCACACCTTCCATTTTTGCCACTTGCTCTACAACCTGTCAAAGATGGGCTGTAAAAACACTGTTATATAGGTTTTCAGTAGCCAATAACGTTTGGGAGCCTCCCATGGGCGTTTTAAAAAAAAACCCATCATAATCCGTCGAAAAAGGAAGAAACGGATGAAAAAATGGATCCATCGCATCAGTTTTTTACAAATTACGACGGATCCGTCGAGCCGACGGATTGTGACTGACCTCACAAAACTGATGTGTGAAAGCAGCCTAAGAAAGAAGCACAGTGGGTAGGAGATTTCTATAAGTCCCATCCATTTTGCTGTAATTGGAAGACGCCGTGTTTTCTACTCAGTGAAAATAAGCAGCTTCAAAACTTCATCGTTGACCCACAGCGTTAATTTGCATGGTGATCGCAATACCAAAACATGAACAATTATGCCAGAATTACTGTTTTTCTTCATCTTGCCTCACAAAAAAGGTTACAGTAAATAAAAAGCGATAAAAAATCAATCGTACATATCTCAAAGTGGTACCAATAAAAACTACAGATCTTTACAGAAAATTACATGTCCTCACATAGCTCTGTACTATACTGAAAAATGTAAGAGTTATGGCTCTCACAATAGGACAGTCTAAAAATATACTGTATATATTTTTAAAAAAGTTATTTACTTGTACAAAAGTAGTAAAACATTAAAATATATACATTTGGTATCACCATAATCACATTGATACTCAGAATTAGGTCAGTTGTACTCACTTGCACAATGAACTCCATAAAAAATAAAATTGTAGAACTTTTTTTTTGTCCATGCCTACTACCACAAAAAGAATTATAATGCGATTTTAAAGTCATATGTACCAAGAAATAGTACCAGTGAAAACTGCAGCCTGTCCCTTGGTTTACCTAAAAGCTTAGTTAACTTCATTTGTCATTGACCTCTAAAAAAACCTATATACTTCAGGCATATATTATTTTTAAAATTGCAGTCAACTAAACTTTTTAATATATTTAAGGTAAGGATATACAAATGTGGATCAAACAAATAACAAAAAGACATTCTTTTCCAATGGTATAAGTAAAATATAGTGTCACAATGTGAACACCGACTTTACTGTGCTCCTATAGTAATGTGGGGCTAAAATCTGCAGACTTGTGGGTGTAGTTCAGATTATGGGTTATAATGAGGATGAGTACAAGATAAGCCATTACAAAGGTAGGATTAATACATAAATGTGCATCTTCCACCATCTTATAAAATGTGTGAACTTGTGCCCCAACAACCCCACTGTCATGTTCTGGGCTCACAAATAGCTGTTGCAATGGTTATTATGGACTCAATTGCAGTGATGAAACAACCAACTGAACTCAGTATACCTAATTTTTATGCAAATGTCATATCTGTACACATGCTATGGTATGTCTTATTTATTTATTTTACAAACTTATATAGCACCATTAATTCCACACTACTTAACATAAATCATCATCACTGTCCCCAATGGGGCTCACAGTCTAGATTCCCTATCAGTATGTCTTTGGAGTGTGAGAGGAAACCGGAGTACCCGGAGGAAACCCACGCAAACATGTGGAGAACATACAAACTACTGGCAGATGTTGTCCTTGGTGGGATTTGAACCCAGGACCCCAACACTGCAATGCTAACCACTGAGCCACTGGGCTGTGTTATGTTATTTTATGTTGTGTATTCCCCTGCTGCATAGTGCTACTGAAGTGCTAAGTGCTACTGAAACTTAGCATTATGCCTAGTAGTTACTGTAGGCATGCACTAAATTTTGTATTTTCCTATGCCTAATGTATACCATAACGGTTATTATTACGATTGTGATGTGTAGTACTACAAATATATGCAGTAGATGTGTAACAATTAGAAGATGCATTACTTGAGTGATGTATGTGAATAGGAGAAATGCCCCTGACAGATAGTGCCCGACAGGATGCTACTATTAGCAGTTGAGACTTCCAGCGTAACTCATTAGGGTAAGTTCACACAGGGCGTTTTTGCTGCGTTTTTTATGCAAATTTTCAACTGCTTTTTATAGTACCAGCAAAGCCTATGAGATTTCAGAAGTCGCATGCACACACATTGGGTTTCTGTGTGATCAGTATTTTGTGCTTGGCAGCCTTTTTTGGACATAGAGCATGTTCCAGGTAAGGAAGACCAGCCCACCTATATGAGAGTACCACTACTGCATAGAGAGGTTGAGGATTGCCACCATATATAGGGAAGAAAAGAGGTCTACTATACCATACATGTTTTTATTGATTATACATAAGGTACACTGCTCAAAAAATAAAGGGAACACTTAAACAACATAATGTAACTCCAAGTCAATCACACTTCTGTGAAATCAACCTGTCCAGTTATGAAGCAACACCGATTGTGAATAAATTTCTTCTGCTGTTGTGCAAATGGAACAGACAACAGGTAGAAATGATAAGCAATTAGCAAGACAACCCCTATAAAGGAGTGGTTCTGCATGTGGTGACCACAGACCATTTCTTGGTTCTCATCCTTTTTGGCTTTTGTTTTGGTAACTTTTGCATTTTGTCTTTGCTCTCACCCATAGAGGTACTGTAACATGAGGCGATGTCTACTGTACAATCCACACAAGTTGCTCAGGTAGGGCATCTCATCCAGGATGGCACATCAATGCGAGTTGTGGCAAGACGGGTAGCTGTGTATGTCTGCACAGTGTCCAGAGCATAGAGCAGATGCCAGGAGACATGCCAGTACAATAGGTGACGTGGAGTGTTCCGTTGGAGGGCAACAACCCAGCAGCAGGACCGCTACCTCCTCCAGCAGGCCACTAACATCCATGTGACTGCTAAAACTGTCAGAAACAGACTTCATGAGGGTAGTATGAGGGCCTTACATCCACAAGTGGGTGTTGTGCTTACAGCCCTGTGCAGGGCGATTGGCATTTGCAAGAAAACACCAAGATTGACAGATTCGACATTGGCGCCCTGTGCTCATGAATAAGAGCAGGTTCACACTGACCACATGTGACAGAAGTGACAGGGTCTGAAGACGACACGGAGAAAGTTCTGCCTGCAGCATCCTCCAGCATGACCAGAATTACAGTGGGTAAGTAATGGTGTGGTGAGGCATTTGTTTGAAGGGCCGCACAGCCAAACTCAGAAAGAGTGTAGGAAAGGTCCAATAGCTGAATGTTCTAAAGGGCAGAAATGTCCAAGAAGGGTGGGAAATTTTGCTAAATTAAATTCTGACTGCACAATCTGTAACAATCCTGAAAAGAAGGAAGAATTGGAAGCATTTAAAGAATGAAGTGAGGTCTGCAAGGGAAACCAAAAACAGTAAAAAAGGATTTCGGGGGTATGTCAAAAGCAAAAGAAAAGTCAAAGATGCTATAGAACCTTTACAGAATGAAAGGGGTGAAGTGGTCAAAAATGATGTTGAGAAGGCCGAACTTTTAAATTCCTATTAAGCATCTGTGTTCTCTAAGAAAGCAATTGTAACTTCGACTGATTTTCACAGTGCCATGGAAGGAATAAAATAATCCACACTACCTATAAATAGAGAGATGGTGAGTGAACACTTACATAATTTAAATTAATTTAAATCTCCTGTTCCAGATGAATTACATCCTAGGGTACTGAAATAATTAGCAGACGAAGGTTCAGAATCACTAGCCAGAATGTTTGAAAAATCCTGGAGAACAGGAGAAGTCCCAGAAGATTGGAGAAGGGCAACTGTTGTCCCTAACTTCAAAAAAGGAAAGAAGATGGTGCCAGGAAATTACAGGCCAGTGAGCCTTACTTCTATACCAGGAAAGATCTTTGAACAAATTATTAAACAGCATGTATGCAAGTACTTGGATGAGAATACAGTAATTAACATTAGCCAGCATGGGTTTATGGAAAGCAAGTCATGCCAGACTAATGTAATTTCCTTCTATGATGGAATCATTGACTGGGTGGATCAGGGAAATGTGGTAGATATAGTATATCTCGACTTCAGCAAAGAATTTGATCAAATGTCTCATAATATCCTTATTGAAAAAATGACCAAGAATGGGATTGACAAGGCTACGGTTAGGTAGATTCATAACTGTACTCAAAGAGTGCACATCCAATTGGAAGAGTATTTCAAGTGGGGTACCACAAGTCTCTGTCTTGACCCTAGTGTTGTTCAACATTTTTATAAATTATCTAGATAAGGGAATTGAAGGTTTAATAATCAGATTTGCAGATTATACGAGGAGGGATAGCTGACACTGGAGAAGATAGAGAAACAATTCAGAAGTATCTAGATAAGCTTAAACGATGGGCAGTGACTAATAGAATGACAGGGAGAAATGCAAAATTGTAGATCTGGGAAAGAAAAACGAAAATTACATCTACAGAATGGGAGAAATAGAACTAAACAAAATCACGTTTGAAAAAGACCTAGGTATACAAATAGGCTGCATAGGAGTCAACAGTGTGATGCAGCAGCAAAAAGTCAAGCACAGTTATAGGATGTAGTAAGAGAAACATAGAGTCTAGATGATGTAAAGTAATTATCCCCCTCTACAACTGTGTTCAGTTCTGGACACCACATTTTAAAAAAGACATTGAAAAACTGGAGCAAGTTCAGAGAAGAGCTACAAGGATGGCGAGGGACTGCAAAGTATGTCCTATGAGGAATCGTTAAAGGATCTTGGAATGCTTAGCTTGCAAAAAAGAAGGCTAAGAGGAGTCTTAATAGCTGTCTACAAATATTTGAAGTAATGTCACAGGGTAGAGGGATCATCCTTATTTTCATTTGCACATGGAAAAAAGAAAAGCAGTGGAATAAAACTGAAAGGGAGAAGATACAGATATGATATTATAAAAAACATTTTGACAGTGAGGGTGATCAGTGAGTGGAAAACGCTGCCACGAGAGGTGGCAAGTTCTCCTTCAATGGAAGTCTTCAAACAGAGGCTGGTCAGACATTTGTCTGGGATGGTTTAGTGAATCCTTTGCTGCATTGATCATGGCGTTGGACACAATGACCCTTGAGGTCCCTTCCAACTCTAACATTCTATGATTCTATGATTAAAGATTTGCAACTGGAATATTTCATTCAGTGATATCCAGGATGTTGTATTTTAGTGTTCTCTTTATTTTTTGGAGCAGTGTATTTAAACCCCTCTGAATCTCGTATGGTGCACTGGATGTTAACTCTATAAAACAATATTTATAATATATATAATAGCACTTTATAATTTCCTCAAATTTTCTAAATATGTTCCTTTTCTTTTGACAGTTTGCAACTTTGCCCCTTTAGATGTTAAAGGACAACTACATGAAGATGTTCTCCTGCCATGTACCAACATCTACAAGGATGAATTTGATTATAATTTGCTTGTAGTTCACTGGCAGCGACCAGAGAATGATGTTGTGGTCCATACCTTCTATTATGGCTCAAGCCAACCTGAATATCAATCAGTTCAATATCGAGGTAGAACAGAGATGTTTTATGAGTTATTACCTTTTGGTAATCTGTCATTGCTTCTCAGGAACCTCTCTAAATCAGATGCTGGGATTTACACTTGTCACAGTGTACTAAAAGAGACATCAGGGATCACTATTCAATATGTGAACCTAACACTTGAAGGTAATATTTGTTTAGTTATCTTTACAAAAAATAGTAGATTATATAGTTGTTAAGTCATTCATGACTGTTTGGACAACATAGTGTCCCTCTTTCCTGGTTGTAAATAAAAAAATCTGTTTGGTTAAAAATAGATTTCTTTTCACCAAATTCAATGTTCAGTATACTGTAATACTGAGCTGGCAATATGATTCTCCAGGTTAGTATGAGAAAGCAGATACAAAACATATATAGTTTTTTTCATTATTGTATCTAATAATCCCTAAAGGGGACTTGAAGAAGTGCATCAGCATTTCTATGTATAGTGAAAATCACAACTCCTATGAACGCCAGCTACAGGCTGGCATTCACAGGGGAATCATCATGACATGCATGGAGGTCCTCTGCAGACCTCTGTTTGTCATAGCAATCCATTGGTTCCCTGTGATCACGACACTTGATGTGCCTCCCTGCCATTGCGTGTTAAATGCTACTGTCAGAGACTGACATCGGCATTTAACAGTTTAACAGCCATGGCCCGAGTTCTGCTCCACCCGCAGCTGTTAAAGGCAGATGATAGCTAGTTAAATCAGCCATCATCTGACAGGAAAGGTGCGGACTTGACGTGCCAGCCAGCTTCAAAGTCAGGGACATGACATATGATGTTCAACCTTTCTCCACCAATTGTACATTATATCACTAAATTAACTATAAACCATACTGTTATGTGTATTTAGAATTTTAACCAGCCCTTTTTTAAAATCTGTTATAGTGTCTGCCATTACTACCTCTTGTGGTCGGAATTCCACATTCTGACTGCTCTAACTGTAAAGGACCCTTTCCTATTTAGCTGCCAGAATAGCCTTTCTTCCACCCATAATTTGTGCCCTCCGGTCCTTAGTATGGTCTTTGAAAGGAATAAGTCATGTGCCAGTCCTTTTTGTTGACCACACATATATTTATACATTACAGTAGCTTAGGTATCCATGGTTACGACCACTAACAACTAGCTGACTAACTGTCACTATTGTATATGAGTGAGCATAACCATAGATTGTAAACTTTTTTATTACGTTGCTTCTTTAAATTAATCGGTAAACTTTTTTCTATATTGAAAATACAGAACATTCTAAATTCATAGTAAAAATACTGTATAAAAAAATTGCAGTCTTTTGTTACATATTGAAATATGATTGTATTCTAAACGGCAAAGATTGTGGTTAATTAATCTAGATAAATAGTGATGCTTTGTATGTCAGTACTCAGCCATGAAATTGTCATTTAATATAATTTTAACCACATCTGTCTTAAAGGAAGAAGTGAGGACCAAATTCATACAACTGGAGATAAATCCCGAAGACATCATTTGATCATCACAACCACCTTACTTTTCATTTTTTTCAATTTGACCTTGTGTCTCGTTTACTTTCTAAGTAAACAAAATAGTCGTGGAAAAGATGATGAAGGTAGGAGGAGTACCGTAATTGAAATCAAGCTTGCTGCATAAAAGCTGCTGCTTAGTTGGTAATTTTCATTAAGGTTGTGTATTTTCCTATCTGGTTTATATTTAATATACTTTTATTTTGTGCTAAAAACTGCCATTATGTTGATGATCATGACAAAAAAAATCCCAATAACAAATGTGTCATTGTGTTATCAGTAGAGTATGGTACCAGTAGATTGATACATTGAGGAAGGGATTGTGAGAAATGTAGAATTCAGATAGCATGTTGTACTTCTGTCTTTTTGTGTTTGGAGCGGAATTGTAACAACATTATGGTAAAGCAATCGCATGGGGTAACGCTGCCTCCCTCTTATCCTAACTAAAAACCCTTTTAAAATATAACTTTTACTAAGTATTAAAATAAAATATGCCTCTACCCAACATATAGGTGAAAGTACAACGTGCAGAAAATATCAAGAAGGGCTGGTGTGAACAGGAGGTCGGCTAATATATATACGAAAAGCCCTAAAGATTCCTGAGCACTGCAGTAGTCCACTTGATACAATCTACTGTGCTATAATAATTTGTCGCCCAAACACGATTAAAACATAGACAGTCAAATAACTGACAGTAGGCGACTTCAGCCCTATCTGCAAAGCCTCAACTATATAAGTGATGTAATTAATTGCCTAGGGAATATCGAAATCATACACAATCTGCTATGACTATGGATAGATCATATATTGGAGCCTCTTACTTACCAGATCAAAGATGTGTGCTATAACTTCACCATTCACATCAAGCCGAGGTGAAGAAGGGGTGCACTAGCCCTACTGTAGCGCCCTTATGAGCCCCTACCTGTTTGCAAGGTTGGCACCCTAAAATTGCGAGAATTGGCACCCCCGCTCGTGCGACGGCTCACCCTATGCTCCTGCTGCAGACCCTATAATAGACATTAAATAGGAAAGAGAGGGCGAGTTGGCCTGTATTAGCTCATAACAATCCTCTTGGCTGTCAAATATGGTTCCTAGGATGATGCTGAGGGGGGTTATACACAAATAACAGGAGAGGATTTAGAGATATATGGGTAAAAAGTGGTAGACAGAGCAGGCACACCTGAAAACATACTGAAAAACCGTCAGAGCAGATCATGCATAAAGCATGATAAACAGCAAAGTAAACCGTTTTACCCTGGCATTATATGTATATGACAAAAGATTTCATGCAATAAAGCATGAGCACCTGAAATATCCCAGAGCACATATAGATAATTTACATGGCCTGCACAAGGCAGGAATGTGATGCCAAAGATATAAAGTTAAAAACGAGCTTATCTGTTCAGATGTGTAGCCCCAGGTTTGTAAAGTTTTGCCAAACAGAGCAGTCTCATCCAAAGGACATTGATCCTCTGCATTATACTGATTAATATGATACCTGGGGTGATGAAATCCGTCTTGTGGTTATTGTTCAATCTTTATTTTCAGTTAATGAGATTCTCGTGCTCTGGGGCGGTCTGTGGGAGGGGATGGTTTCATGTGGTGCTCTACTTACTGTATATATTCATGTGTATGGCTTCTGACAGGTCACTGATCCCTCACTGACCTGCCACCTATTTTATATGCTGGTTATTATATGTAGTGAAAAAAAATTCACATTCAGCAGGCAGGCACAGGCGCTGCAGCATGATCGCATCTATAATATGCCTTACATTGTTTATTTTGTTTAGTCATATACATTTATTCTGAAAAAAAAAACAATTATTTCTCAAAATGGCGCCGGCTGCACCTGTTCAGTAGCATCTATTGGTGATCTGATATATGCTACGGCGCAGGCGCCGCCGACGCCATTTTGCTAGAGGAAAAATATTGTCTCCTCCCAGCGAATGTGATTTTTTTTTTTCCAATACATATACTTATATTCAAAATAGAAGGCAGATCACTGAAGGATTATCCCATACAGATGAATATGTAAGCAGAGCATCACATAAAGTCCCCCATTCTCCCCCCCACAGGCCACCCCGGAGCATGAGAATCTCATTAAGCTTTAGGCTACTTTCACACATGAGTTTTTTTGCCGTCAGGCACAATCCGGCAAATTTTGAAAAAAACAGATGAGAGAGAGCGAGAGAATGGAAAATGCATGATTTGTGTAAAAAAAAGACGGATTCGGTCGCCAGAATTCATCATTTCACCTCACGTTTCATACGTTTTTCATCAGATCCATCGCTGGCCGTTTTTTCTCCGGACAGAAAAAACATTCCTTTGTACGTTTTCTCCAGGCCGGAAAACGAATTTTCGACAGATCCAAGAAAAAAACAGATGAAATGTGAGGCCATCCGTCGCAATCCGGCGCTAATACAAGTCTATGAGAAAAAAACGGATCCGGTGGCAACTTTTGCCAGATCCGTTTTTTTTTTTTTAAATACGCCAGATTGTGCCTGACAGCAAAAAACTGATGTGTGAAGGTAGCCTAACTGAAAACTACAAATACCAAAACCACAAGACAAATTTCATCAACCCAGATATCATTTTAATCAGTATAACAGCGCCGAGCTGACACTGTCTGTAGGTTACTGTGCACAATCCTGCTGACAGGTTCCCTTTAAATGGGCAGGAGCACTTAAGGACATAAATGGCCAGTTTTTGCTCTACCTTACCGCTTCCTTGAGTATTCCATATTTTATTTTAACTATAAATCTGACATACAATTACAGAAATATGAGTCTTTTTACTTCGTATTAATTTTTATGTTTTTTTTAAAAGTGGGCGTGGCTCACTACAAACTAAGTAAAATCTGTCATATCTCTGGAAGCATAGCGTGGATTTATAAAAAAGCAAAAAAAAGGAATACTGGTGACAGGTCCTCTTTAAGAGAATGGACCTTGTTGCAGTTCCCTGCACAGGTGACCAGGACCAATATGTTGTGATTTCAAATGGGAATAACCTGTGCGGCTGTAATTCTTGAATTGTCTCACTCAGGGTACTTTTGAGTGAGTTAAGTTTGCGGTATGGTTTTGGCATTTGGGAAAATAGCAAAGTGGTAACATTTTACAGGCAAATGTACACTGTAAGTTGGGAAATAAATGCATTTTTTGTCTGAAGAACAGTAATGCAGGATTCTATTGTTACACATTGTTAGTAACAAGATGTACTTATCTTTTCCTTCCAGAAAATAAGGCCCTCATTGATGCAAAGCCACAAGGTATCTAATTGTATGTTGCAGATATTTTAATTCTTGAAATATATTTAACCCCTTCCCGACATCTGCCGTACATGTACTGCGCACATTGGGAGCAGGTGTATGGAGTGGACTCACGGGCCGTTCTTGCACCATAAGCGGGATATAATGGCTGCATGTCACAGCTAGGATCTGCGTCTAGCAGTAGCGGGTGGAGTCAAGCTCCGCCCACGACTGTTAACCCCTTTACCTCCAAGGGTGGTTTGCACGTTATGGACCGGGCCAATTTTTACAATTCTGACCACTGTCCCTTTATGAGGTTATAACTCTGGAACGCTTCAACGAATCCCGGTGATTCTGACATTGTTTTCTCGTGACATATTGTACTTCATGATAGTGGTAAAATTTCTTTGACATTACCTGCGTTTATTTGTGAAAAAAACAGAAATTTGGCGAAAATTTTGTAAATTTTGAAATTTTCCAACTTTGAATTTTTATGCAATTAAATCACAGAGATATGTCACACAAAATACTTAATAAGTAACATTTCCCACATGTCTACTTTACATCAGCACAATTTTGGAACCAAAATTTTTTTTGTTAGGGAGTTATAAGGGTTAAAAGTTGACCAGCAATTTCTCATTTTTCCAACACCATTTTATTTTAGGGACCACATCTCATTTGAAGTCATTTTGAGGGGTCTATATGATAGAAAATACCCAAGTGTGACACCATTCTAAAAACTGCACCCCACAAGGTGCTCAAAACCACATTCAAGAAATTTATTAACCCTTCAGGTGTTTTACAGGAATTTTTGGAATGTTTAAATAAAAATTAACATTTAACTTTTTTCACAAAAAATTTACTTCAGCTCCAATTTTTTTTATTTTACCAAGGGTAATAGGAGAAAATGGACCCCAAACCTTGTTGTACAATTCGTCCCGAGTACGCCGATACCCCATATGTGGGGGTAGACCACTGTTTGGGCGCATGACAGAGCTCGGAAGCGAAGGAGCGCCATTTGACTTTTCAATGCTAAATTGACTGGAATTGAGATGGGACGCCATGTTGCGTTTGGAGAGCCACTGATGTGCCTAAACATTTAAACCCCCCACAAGTGACACCATTTTGGAAAGTAGACCCCCTAAGGAACTTATCTAGAGGTGTGGTGAGCACTTTGACCCACCAAGTGCTTCACAGAAGTTTATAATGCAGAACCGTAAAAATAAAAAATCCTTTTTTTTTTTTTCACAAAAATTATCTTTTCACCCCCAATTTTTTATTTTCCCAATGGTAAGAGAAGAAATTGGACCACAAAAGTTGTTGTACAATTTGTCCTGAGTACGCTGATACTCCATATGTGGGAGTAAACCACTGTTTGGGCGCATGGGAGAGCTCGGAAGGGAAGGAGCGCCGTTTGACTTTTCAATGCAAAATTGACTGGAATTGAGATGGGACGCCATGTTGCGTTTGGAGAGCCACTAATGTGCCTAAACATTGAAACCCCCCACAAGTGACACCATTTTGGAAAGTATACCCCCTAAGGAACTTATCTAGAGGTGTGGTGAGCACTTTGACCCACCAAGAGCTTCACAGAAGTTTATAATGCAGAGCCGTAAAAATAAAACAAAAATTTTTTCCCACAAAAATTATTTTTTAGCCCCCAGTTTTGTATTTTTCCGAGGGTAACAGGAGAAATTGGACCCCAAAAGTTGTTGTCCAATTTGTCCTGAGTGCGCTGATACCCCATATGTGGGGGGGAACCACCGTTTATGCGCGTGGGAGGGCTCGGAAGGGAAGGAGCGCCATTTGGAATGCAGACTTAGATGGAATGGTCTGCAGGCGTCACATTGCGTTTGCAGAGCCCCTAATGTACCTAAACAGTAGAAACCCCCCACAAGTGACCCCATATTGGAAACTACGCCCCCCAAGGAACTTATCTAGATGTGTTGTGAGCCCCCAAGTGTTTCACTACAGTTTATAACGCAGAGCCGTGAAAATAAAAAATCCTTTTTTTCCCCACAAAAATTATTTTTTAGCTCCCAGTTTTGTATTTTCCCAAGGGTAACAGGAGAAATTGGACCCCAAAAGTTGTTGTGCAATTTGTCCTGAGTACGCTGATACCCCATATGTTGGGGTAAACTCCTGTTTGGGCACACGGGAGAGCTCGGAAGGGAAGGAGCACTGTTTTACTTTTTCAATGCAGAATTGGCTGGAATTGAGATCGGACGCCATGTCGCGTTTGGCGAGTCCCTGATGTGCCTAAACAGTGGAAACCCCCCAATTATAACTGAAACCCTAATTCAAACACACCCCTAACCCTAATCCCAACGGTAACCCTAACCACACCTCTAACCCAGACACACCCCTAACCCTAATCCCAACCCTATTCCCAACCGTAAATGTAATCCAAACCATAACCCTAACTTTAGCCCCAACCCTAACTGTAGCCTTAACCCTAGCCCCAACCCTAACCCTAGCCCTAACCCTAACCCTAGCCCTAACGTGGTGGTTGAAACAAGACATGATGTCTCACATGTGCTCAGTATGAATCTGCTCTCATCCGTGAAGAGCACAAGGTGCAAATGTCTGATATGCCAATCTTGGTGTTCCCTGTCAAATGGCAATCGCCCAGCACAGTGTTGAGCTGTAAGCACAACACCCACTTGTGGACGTCGGGCCCTCATGCCACCTTCATGGAGTCTGTTTCTGACAGTTTGAGCAGAAACATGAATGTTAGTGGTCTACTAGAAGTCATTTTGCAGGGCTCTGGCACCACTCCTCCGGTTCCTCCTTGCACAAAGGAGAAGGTAGCAGTCCTGCTGCTGGATTGTTGCCCGTCTACGGCCCCCTCCACGTCTCCTGTTGTACTGGCCTATCTTCTGGTATCTGGACAATGTGCTGACAGACACAGCTACCTTTTTTTCCACAGCTCGCATTGATGTACCATCCTCAATGAGCTGCATTAACTGAGCAACTTCTGTGCATTGTAGACACTGCCTTATGCTACAGTACGTCTAGGGGTGAGAACACTGAAAAAAACAACAGCCAAAAAGGATGAGAACAGAGAAATGGTCTGTAGTCACACCCTGCAGAACCACTCCTTTATAGGGGTTATCTTGCTAATTGCCTATCATTTCTACCTGTTGTCTGTTCCATTTGCACAACAGCAGGAGAAGTTGATTCACAATCAGTGTTGCTTCATAACTGGACAGGTTGGTTTTACAGAAGTGTGATTAACTTGCAGTTACATTGTGTTGTTTAAGTGTTCCCTTTATTTTTTTGAGCAGTGTACTTGATCTAAGAGGAGGGGTGGGAAAGAAAAAAGTATTTTATGGTGTCTAGTGTGTTGACGATATTCATAATGTGACTATTGAGCAATCTCTCCACTTATAGTACCGTGTATATGTGTGAAAAGTGCCTCATTTTAAACATGATTTTCTAAACATTTTCTTTGTCATTTTATAGAATCTATAATACAAGGTTATAAAAAAAGTATGGCCGACAATATGCAACATAAAGATTATTCTCTATCACAAAGACATTTACTTGTGAAAAAATGTAGTTTTCTTGAATCTTCTGGAAAAATGAAAGAATATACACAGGACAAGTCTGAGACTATAAATGCAGAAGAACTTTTTACACCAGAAAACCAGCAACTTATAACCAGAAGAATGCTTTTACTGGGGGATGCCGGGAGTGGAAAAAGCTATTTCTGTAAATGGCTTCAAACTGAATGGATACAAGAAAAACTTACAATGTATAAATGTATTTTATACATATCCATCCAAAAAATTAAGAATAACATGAGCCTGGAGGCTGTATGTGATGACGTATATGCTAACATTTCTTCAGTTCTCAGCATGGATAATATCCTGCTCATTTTTGATGGACTTGATGACTTTGTGTGTGGAAACAGAACCTCAGATTCAACTCAGGAAAGTGAAATGAATTCTTCTTTAAATGTATACCCCTTGTTGAAAAAAATCATGAAAAAAATACTTGTCCCTGACATGGATGTTTTAATTGTATGTCGAAACGACTCTTTGATTGACTTGCAGAAGGAATGCAACTCAGCTTTTATTCTTCTAGACTTTACTGAGCAAGAGACTGAGAATGTCTATAATACAATTACTGTAAAAGAGCAAAAATCAGACAAGAGATGTAAAAAAATATCAGATATCACACATATGCCTGCTTTTGTTGTAATGATGAGTCATTTCAGCAATAACCACCACCTTGAAATAATTGGAGATTCTAGTCCATATACGATTCTTACTGATACTTTGTTGGAGTGGACTACAAATGTCATAGGAGAAAGCATAATGCAGAATATTTTTATTAATATGGCAAGTCAATCATATGAAAACCTTATTAAAGGTGAACCAAACAACGCAAAGACCATGGAGTCCTGGGACACATTTCTAATTTATTATAACTGCCCAAAACAAAGCAAGTACCAGCGCAATATTCTGAGAGACATGTTGGCAGCTGCACATTGTGTATGGGAAATACACCGTACAGGAGGCTTAAAAGAGTGCCTGAATTTCTGGGTGTTTGGAAGCAATATACATAGGAATACCGAGTTGCTAAAATCTGTTGCAGATGAGCACAATGCAAAATATTATCACTTCATAAGATTCTTCATGAGACTTCTCGAGTATCCAGATTGTGAGAGTCTGTGTAATAACACGCCCATGAAGAACAGTCGTTTGGAAGACTTGCTTTCAGACTGGTTCAAGGAGAACATTTGCAAATGTAGACCTTCTGAAAAGCTGAAACTCATTCATTGCATTTTTGAACTTCATGATGAGATGGTGACAAGAGACGTTGTGTCTAACTTGAAAAAGTTAGAGCTCTTTAACACTCCTTTGAACTTTAAAGACATCCAGGCCTTGGATTACTGCTTCAAAGACATTGAATTGGAAGAGCTGGACTTGAGGCTTTGTGCTCTTGAGGACAAAAGTGTTAAACGACTAAGAAGTGTGATTAAGAACACCAAAAATGTTATGTAAGCTAATATGTCTGTCTGTTCCAATATAATTGTAGAGTCATACCAGTAAAAGATACCAATGCAATGCGCAGATCATATTATCTTTATTTACCATAGATTGGTTGGCATTATGGACAGGGTCACCATTGGGGTACGTGCACACATTGAGTAATTACAGCTGATTTTTCTGCACAAAAATAAAACCATAGCAGGATAAGGGTATGTTCACACGTTCAGGATTTCCATCCTTTTTTTTTCAGGACAGTTTTTTTTAAAAACTGCAGCTCTTGGCAGAAAACGCAGGTCCTTTTTTTGGTCCTTTTTTTGTCGTTTTTTGATGCGTTTTTTGATGCGTTTTTTATCCTTTTTTTATGCAGTTTTCTATGCAGAGACTGTGTGTTTCCTAGGAAGCTTTTTAGGGCTAAAATGGCTGAAAATACCCTAACCCTACCCCTAACCCTAACCCTAACCCTAACCCTAACCCTACCCCTAACCCTACCCCTAACCCTACCCCTACCCCTATTCTAACCTTAGTGAAAAAAAAAAAAAAAATTCTTAATTTTTTTATTGTCCCTACCAATGGGGGTGACAAAGTGGGGGGGGTGTCATTTACTATTTTTTTATTTTGATCACTGAGATAGGTTATATCTCAGTGATCAAAATGCACTTTGGAGCGAATCTGCCGGCCGGCAGATTCGGCGGGCGCACTGCGCATGCGCCCGCCATTTTGCAAGATGGCGGCGCCCAGGGAGAAGACGGCCGGACGGACACCGGGACGCCGGGTAAGTATAAGGGGGGGAGATTAGGGCACGGGGGGGGGCATCGGAGCACTGGGGGGGGGGCATCGGAGCACGGGGGGGGCATCGGAGCACGGGGGGCGGGATCGGAGCACGGGGGGGCAGCCACACTCCGCCCACGCACTTCCGCCCGCTCCCCCGCACTTCCTGCTGCAGCGGTTCTGCACATCAAATCGCAGTAAAACCCGCAGATATATTTTTGATCTGCGGGTTTTACTGCGATTTTGACCTCACAATGGAGGTCTATGGGTGCAGAACCGCTGCGGTTCAGGAAAAAGAAGTGACATGCTCCTTCTTTTTTGCCGCAGCTATTCTGCGCGGCTTTTTAAACGAAATTACGGATCATGTGCACAGCAGTGACTGTTTTCCATAGGGTTACATTGTTATGTACCCTGCATGGAAAACAGCTGCGGAACCGCAGCGGCAAAACCGCTGCGGTTCCGCAGTAAAAAACGCACTGTGTGAACATGGCCTAAATGTTGCAGAATTCACAAGTTTTTTAATACATTTTTACATAAGTTTTTAATGTATTTTAACTTGTGTTTTTTCCCCATTCATTTGAATGGGTGAGAAAACACTACAAAAATGCTAAAAGAGTCGACTTGCTGCAGATTTGAAAAATCTTTTTGATAGTTCAAATCCACAAGGAAAAAAGTAAGCAACATGTTTGTTTCATTCACTTTGCTGGCACTGTAAACTGCAGCATTGTTTACCCTTCAAAAATGCAGGTAAAAAAAAAAGTAGCAAAAACGCAGCCCAGGCAAACCGTGGGCAAACACTCACCAGCTCCTTATCCAACAATTGTTGTACGGGAGTTATAAAGTTTCCATTATAAAGTTAGAGAGACCTTTTAATTGGGAAATGAGGTACAAACCTTTTATCTGACATAGTGCATTTTCTTTAACATCAATTTTAATGCATGTTCAAGAAGGAATAGTATTCACATAATATTCACTATTGGGGCTTGACAATTTGCCCTTATGGAGGTCAGATAGTTCTAATGATAGGCCTGACAACTGATTGCAGCACTGTTGCCATGTATTTAAACATACCCAGGATAAAATATCTTACCTGTAGGAATAATTTGAATCCTAACAATAAAATATAGGTTCATCCAGTTTAGTATTGTCACCAACTAGATAAAATAAAAATTGGGATTTATTTAAATTGGAAAAGTATTTGGTATCAGGCTTCATAGAATGGCACAGCTCTCGAGAACATCAAATAATATGTGATCCCAAAAGTATACAAGTTTAGGAATATAGATACAATTTATTGGCCATTGATATCTATACATAAATACCCATACATAAACACTCACTGTACATAAATAGCTATGTTACATAAAATATTTATTTCTGCTGCCTTTAAATGTGGATTGATTTTATTTGTTTCAGGCTGTCTTCTAACCACTTGACCAAAGAAGCTGGAAAACTACTAGGAGAAATTCTAGTAGAACCTGGCTGTATTATTGAAAGGCTTTCGTAAGTATAGAAGTCTTCATATTTTATACATGTTCATATTTAAATCAATATATTTTTGATTCAGGTATATATTCACAGTATTTTGTGGACCATAAGACGCTTTCCAAATTTTGGGGCGCAAAATAGGAAAAACATTTTTAAATAAAATGGTGCTGGGCTTATATTACCTTTTAATGGTCGCTTACCTCGGGGATGGCTACGGGGGAGCGGGGTGACAAGAGGCAGGGTTGCTTCTTCAAGAGGCCGGCTGGCAGGAGTGAGGTGATGCTGTGATGCCTGGGATCTCAGAAGTTGTTGGCGCTGGTGAGCGGAGTCCAGTTTTCCAATGATATACCTGTGGTGGGCTTCAGGACAATGGCCACCAGAAGGGGTGCATGTGCAGTTTGAGATCTCAGGAGACGAGAGCTTCTGCTGCCAGCCGGCCTCCTGTGACCTTGCTCCACTGCCGCTGCCCCTCAGTAAACTCACTTTGGATTACAAGATGCGCCCCCATTTTCCTCCCAAATTCGGAGGAAAAAAATTGTGTCTTATAATCTGAAAAATAGGGTATCACAAAGAACAAAAAAACATTAGGTACCCTATTGAAATAAATCTTCAGGGGTAGGTAGATACTTCTTTGTAGATGTGCAATTCAGCTGGACAAAAAGTTGTATGACTTAAGCACCTCTTCATGTTCCATCAGCTGGACACAGAAACACAATTTACTCCTTAGACTATATACTCAATAAAACAAATTTCAACTATTGCATACTATTAAGTAAAATTTTATTTTTGCAGGTTGGGAACCAATCAGTTGGGTGATCATGGCGCTCAAGAACTTTGGAAAGCTGTAAAACATAATAAAACTCTAACTGGTCTGTATGTGTATGATAACAAAATTACAGATGGAGGAACACATGGGATGGTCGAACACCTGCAGGAAAATCTGTCACTTCAGGAACTACAGTATGCCAGTTTATTATGTTTTTCTTTTGGTTTCAGCCATACTTCTACTCTTTTCTTTTGACATACAGTCATGGCTGAAAATATTGGAACCCTTGAAATTGTTCCAGAAAATGAAATATTTCTTCCAGAAAATTATTGCAAGTACAGTTTTTGCTATACACACGTTTATTTTCTTTGTGTGTATTGGAACAAAACAAAAAAACAGAAAAAAGGGCAAATTAAACATAATTTCACCCCCAAAACCCCCAAAAGGTGCCAGACAAAATTGTTGTGTTGGCACCCTCAACCTAATATTTGGTTGCACACCCGTTGGAATAAATAGCTGCGATCAATCGCTTCCTATAACGATCAACAAGCTTTTTACATCTCTCAACTGGAATTTTGGACCACTCTTCTTTTGCAAACTGCTCCAGGTCTCTCATATTTGAAGGGTGCCTTCTCTCAACAGCAATTTTAAGATCCCTCCACAGGTGTTAGGCACTTTAGAACTATCCAGTGCTTTGTTTCCGTCCATGTCTGGGTGCTTCTTGATGTATGTTTAGGGTCATTGTCCTGCTGAAAGACCCATGACCTTGGACACAAACACACCTTTTTTGAGACTGGGCACTACATTGTGACCCAAAATCCTTTGGTAATTTTCAGATTTCATGATGCCTTGCACATAGTCAAGGCACCCAGTGCCAGAGGCAGCAAAACACTTCCAGCATATGTAACTGTACTGTAGGTACTGTGTTATTTTCTTTGTAAGCCTCATTTCATTTTCGGCAAACAGTAGAATGATGTGCTTTACAAAAGAAGCTCTATCTGTGTCTCATCTGTCCACAAGACAATTTCCCAGAAGGATTTTGGCTTACTCACGAACATTTGGAAAACTGTAGTCAATCTTTTTTATGTCTCTGTGTCAGCAATGGGGTCCTCCTGGGTCTGCTGCCATAGCATTTCTTTTCATTTAAATGTCGATGGATAGTTTGTGTTAACACCGATGCACCCTGTACCTGCAGGACAGCTTGAATTTCTATGAAACTTGATTGAGGCTGGTTATCCACCATCTGGACTATCCTGCGCTGCAACCTCTCATCAATTTTTCATTGCCGTTCACGTCCAGGCAGATTAGCTACAGTGCCATGGGTTGTAAACTTCTTGATTTATGTTGCAGACCATAAACGAAGGAACATAAAGATTTCTGGAGATGGACTTGCAACCTTGAGATTGTAGATATTGTTCAACAATTTTGGTTCTCAAGTAATCAGACAGTTCTCTTCTCATTCTGTTCTCCATGCTTAGTGAGGCACACACAGACACACAATGCAAAGAAGTCAACTTCTCTTCATTTTATCTGGTTTCAGGTGGGCTTTTCTTATTGCCCATACTTGTTACTTGCCATATGAGTGTTTTAATGAACATCCCATGCCTGCAACAAATTGTTAACCCACAATTTTGGGAAGGTGGCAACAATTTTGTCTGGCCTATTTTTGGAGTTTTGTGTGAAGATATGCTCAATTTGCCTTTTTTCACATTTTGTGTTGTTCCAATAAACACAAAAAGAAATGAACATGTGTAACAAAAAATTGTAATTCCAATAAGTTTCTGGAAGGAATACTTCTTTTTCTAAATCAATTTCAATGGTGCCAACATGTTTGGCCATGACTATATAATGTAGCACATGCAGCTCTGGCAAAAATTAAGAGATGACCACATCAGAACCCTGTCATGGGCAGGCCAATCTCCAGACCTGAACCCCATTGAAAACCTCTGGAATGTAATCAAGAGGATGATGGATAGTTACAAGCCATCAAACAAAGAAGAACTGCTTAAAAATTTGCGCCAGAAGCAGTGTGAAAGACTGGTGGAAAGCATGCCAAGACGCATGAAAGCTGTGATTAAAAATCATGGTTATTCCACAAAATATTGATTTCCGACCTCTTCCTGAGTTAAAACATTAGTATTGTTGTTTCTAAATGATTATGAACTTGTTTTCTTTGTATTATTTGAGGTCTGAAAGCACTGTTGTTTTTTTTTTTTTAATTTTGACCATTTTTCTTTGTCAGAAAAAAATACAAAATTTATTGCTTGGAAATTCGGAGACATGTTGTCAGTAGTTTATAGACTAAAAGAACAATTTACATTCTACTCAAAAATATACCTATAAAGAGAAAAATCAGACAAACTAAACATTTTGCAGTTGTCTCTTAATTTTTGCCAGAGCTATATATAACATTGATTATTTAATGACAAAGGCACCTATTGAGTGTTTTATTATACAGTTCCTTTATTAAACAGCTCTTGAATTTGAT
Source organism: Ranitomeya imitator (assembly GCF_032444005.1). NCBI lineage: Eukaryota > Metazoa > Chordata > Amphibia > Anura > Dendrobatidae > Ranitomeya > Ranitomeya imitator. The sequence continues at coordinate 412,364,636 of NC_091285.1, forward strand.
GTATTGAAAGCAGGAAAAGTGGGCAAGCATAAGGATCTGGAGCAACTTTGACAAGGCACAAAAAATAATCCCGCATACAGCCCCATGGACCAAAAATGTAAAACATTACCTCATATAAAACACTGTTTGTCCTCTGATCTCCTTTCAGTGAAAGATCAGAGGATAAATAGTGTGACAAGTGCTTCTGACAAGAGCTTTGTCAATGAGCAATCTTGTCATATCATAAAAACACCCACAAACCACACAAATCAATAATTTCCTTCCTTTCCCAGTTAGGCTACATTCACATTGGCGTTGTGTGGTGCTGCGTCGGCGACGCAACGCACAACGCAAACAAAAACGCATGCAAAACGCATTGTTTTGTGACGCATGCGTCCTTTTTTGGCATGATTTTGGACGCAAAAAAATGCAACTTGCTTGCGCCAAAAAAGACGCATGCGTCACAAAACGCAAGACAACGCACGTCCATGCGCCCCCATGTTAAATATAGGGGCACATGACGCATGCGTCGCCGCGGCTGCGCCCGACGCAGCCCCGCAAAACGCTAATGTGAGCGTAGCCTTAGCCCATCAATTTATTAGTTAGGATATAGGGTTAGGTAGAGTAGTTGTATAGTATATTATAAGTTGATTAAAAAAAATTAGATTATTGATAATATTATTAAAACTAAAAAAAATAATTAGGGTTAGAGTTCATCGCAAATGTTTTACTGATCAATTATTAGTAGTTCTATCAATTATTTGATTAATCAGTTACAATGGTTACATCAAAAAGTTACGTTACTCAGTTATGTTAATCAGTTACATTAATCTATTAGTTATGTTAATCATTTGGTTGCGTTCATCAATTAGTCATATGGATGAATTACCAGAGGGATCTTATTTCCAAAATGGGGTCACTTCAGAGGGATTCTGCTGTTCTGGCACATAGAGACTGCAAATGGAGTCCACAAGCTATTTAGGAAAATATGTGCGCCAATAGTCAAATAGCGCTCCTTGCCAAACAGCACTGCACAGCCAAATATAGGGTATTGCAAACATTTTGATACAAATTAAGGGGCCACGTTTACCTATTTTCCCATGCAAAATCTGGGGCAAAAACAACATTTTAGTGGTAAAAATGTAATTACCGTATTTTTTTTTCACTGCTGAATGGTATAAAATTATATGAGATAGCTGTGGTGTTAGTATGCTCATTGCACCATTATATGAATTAATTCAGGGTAGTAGGGTGTAAAATGGGGTCACTTAAGGGGGGTTCTGCTGTTCTGGCACCTCAGGGGTTCTGCTAATGTGACATGTCACCCACAAACCATTGCAGCAAAATCTGCTGTCCAATATGTCGATCCTTCCCTTCTAAGCTTTGCATTGTGGCTGAAATATAGTTTCTGACCACATATTGGCATACTAAGGAAAATTTGCACAATTGATTGTAGTGTTCATTTTCTCCTCCTCTACCCTTGCGAATATGAAAAATTTGAGGCTAAATCAACTTTTTTGTGAAAAATAACTTTTACTTCCTAATATTTTAAAATTCTGTGAGGTATGAAGATTGTCATCACACCAGCAGATGAATTACTCAAGAGGTGTAGTTTCCAAACTGGGCTAACTTGTGACAGTTTTTCGCTGTTTAGACACATCAGGGACTCTGCAAACATGACATGGCATCCACTCTCTATTCCAGCCAATTTTGTGTTCCTAAAGTCAAGTGGTGTTCCTTCCGTTGCAAGCACCTCCGTACACCCAAACAGTAGTTTTCCATCACATATGGGGTATCGACTCACTCAGGAGAAGTTGCACAAGAAATGTTGGAGTTCACGTTCTCCTGTTTCTCTTGTAAAAATAAAAAATCTGGGCCTAAAACAAAATTTTTATGAGTATTTTATATTTTTAAATTTTCTCTGCTCAGCGTTATAAAATTCTGTAAATCACATGGGGTTCAAAGTGATCACCACATGTCTAGATAAATTCTTTCAGGGGTGTAGTTTCCAAAATGGGGTAATTTGTATGTGGGGGGGGGGGGGTTCCACTCTTTAGCCACATCAGGGACACTGCAAATATGACATGGCTCTATTGATTCCAGCCAATTTTGTGTTTCAAATGTCAAATGGTACTCCTTCAATTCTGAGCCCTACTGTGCACCCAAACAGTAGTTTTTCACTACATATGGGGCATCAGTGTACTCTGTAAAAATTGCACAACAAATTTGGGGGTCCATTTCCTCCTAAAGCAAAATTTTTGTTGGAAAAAGTTACATTTCCATTTCTTCCTTCTACATTGCTTTAATTCCTGTGAAGTACCAGTGGTTTTGAGCACTTTGAGAGATGCAGTTTTTAAAATGGTGTCACTTTTGGGTATGTTCTGTCATACTTTGACAGGGGCTTTGGCCCCCCAAAGTCACTTCAAATGTGATGTGGTCTCTAAAAAAATGGTTTTGTAAATTTTGTTGGAAAAATGAGAATTTGCTGATCAGCCTTTAACCCTTCTAACTTTATAACAAAAAAAATGTGTTTAAAAAGATGCAGATGTAAAGTAGACATATGGAAAATGTTATTTATGAACTATTTTGTGTGACATAACTCTCTAGTTTAAGGGATGAGAATGAAAAGTTTTAAAATTGCGAAATTTCTAATTTTTTTGCCCAATTTCTGATTTCCCTATATATCTTTTTCCTTCTCCAAAAATGGCTTATAGTTACCTTCCTCTTTTCTCTCTCTGAATCCCGTTTCTGAGACTTCTCATTTGATGCCCTGTTCTCATAATAACAACACTTTTACCTCCTGTGATCCTTCTGCTCTCATAGTGCCATAAACCTCTTCTCCTGTGATGCCCTTTTATCACAGTGACATCACTCTCGTGCTGCGATGCCCATGTTCTCATAATCACATCACTGTAATATTCTTTTTTTATTTTTACAAATGCTAAAACAGTTTGAAAACAAATTATGTACGGCCCATAGACAATATAAGTGTGTGGCATCTTATCCATTCATTTACCGTACTTTACCCTGGCCATCCTAAGTCACATTTAGTAGAGAAGCCTGATGATGACGCAAAATTTTATATCTCTTAACCATCGCTTGCCAACGTAATACTGAAACTACTAATAAATGCCTATATTTAATATATATTTTCAGTCTTTGTGGAAATACTTTTGGTGATGATGGTCTCATAAACATACTGAAGCTTAAAGACACCAAGAAAAAACTAGATGTTGTTCTGCAGATTGCAGAGAATTTGGAGCTTTTTGAGTATGTGGAGAACAAAATTAGGGGCCTGAACCAAACATGGAAGAGCTACGATCAAAAATATCTTGACACACTGCTTGTAGCTGTTTTAAAGGATTTGGAGAAACAGGACTGCAATAAGGACCCCCAAATCACCTGGGAGAGAGTGGACAACCTGGTTCAAGAGATTAAAAAAGTACAAAAAGAATAGAAAAGAAAAATCTTACATTCTGGAACTGTAGAGATTTAACAGCTCTTGGCAGCTAGTAGGACATTTGTTAAAGTGTTTGTTGACTGCTAGTTGGTTGTTGATTGTCAGGTCAAGAAAGTAAAACTGCATACTTTAATTGTGGTAGTGACATGTTTATGCTCAACATTTGCATATCTTTACACTTAAAAAATGTATTCTCAAATTACTTCTTTAAACACCAAATACTGCATTTTTTTTTATATTAAAACTATTTTAAGATGATAAAGCTTTTGTAAATGTAGACATACATGTAAACTTTACTCATTTTCATCTACTATATTTTAATTATTATATCTAAATTTATGAGATGAATCTGTTGGCTATAATCAGCTTTCTGAGACTATTGAAATGTTCAGACTCTACACTTTCGACAAGTACAGGCATCTAGTTGGGTTGTTTAATCACAATCTTATTACATTACCACTAGTTTATTTTAAGATCAAACTCAACTTGCTTTGAGCTAAAATTTTTGGGAAGATTTTTTTTTATAGATGATGTATTTAATTCAGTCTAACAGTATGAAGGTAAAAGTAAAATCCTTTAAAGATTTATGGTCAAAAAAGTGATTTTTTTTCTCTGTCTGCACAAATAAAGCTCTTTTGACTCATTTGTGACTTCATCTTATTTCCTTGGCCTTTTTCTTCCATGTTATTAACAGAAATACAAAATAATATATATATATATATATATATATATATATATATATATATATATATATATATATGTATATATATATATATATATATATATATATATATATATATATATATATATACAGTGGGGCAAAAAAGTATTTAGTCAGTCAGCAATAGTGCAAGTTCCACCACTTAAAAAGATGAGAGGCGTCTGTAATTTACATCATAGGTAGACCTCAACTATGGGAGACAAACTGAGAAAAAAAAATCCAGAAAATCACATTGTCTGTTTTTTTATCATTTTTTTGCATATTATGGTGGAAAATAAGTATTTGGTCAGAAACAAACAATCAAGATTTCTGGCTCTCACAGACCTGTAACTTCTTCTTTAAGAGTCTCCTCTTTCCTCCACTCATTACCTGTAGTAATGGCACCTGTTTAAACTTGTTATCAGTATAAAAAGACACCTGTGCACACCCTCAAACAGTCTGACTCCAAACTCCACTATGGTGAAGACCAAAGAGCTGTCAAAGGACACCAGAAACAAAATTGTAGCCCTGCACCAGGCTGGGAAGACTGAATCTGCAATAGCCAACCAGCTTGGAGTGAAGAAATCAACAGTGGGAGCAATAATTAGAAAATGGAAGACATACAAGACCACTGATAATCTCCCTCGATCTGGGGCTCCACGCAAAATCCCACCCCGTGGGGTCAGAATGATCACAAGAACGGTGAGCAAAAATCCCAGAACCATGCGGGGGGACCTAGTGAATGAACTGCAGAGAGCTGGGACCAATGTAACAAGGCCTACCATAAGTAACACACTACGCCACCATGGACTCAGATTCTGCAGTGCCAGACGTGTCCCACTGCTTAAGCCAGTACATGTCCGGGCCCGTCTGAAGTTTGCTAGAGAGCATTTGGATGATCCAGAGGAGTTTTGGGAGAATGTCCTATGGTCTGATGAAACCAAACTGGAACTGTTTGGTAGAAACACAACTTGTCGTGTTTGGAGGAAAAAGAATACTGAGTTGCATCCATCAAACACCATACCTACTGTAAAGCATGGTGGTGGAAACATCATGCTTTGGGGCTGTTTCTCTGCAAAGGGGCCAGCACGACTGATCCGGGTACATGAAAGAATGGATGGGGCCATGTATCGTGAGATTTTGAGTGCAAACCTCCTTCCATCAGCAAGGGCATTGAAGATGAAACGTGGCTGGGTCTTTCAACATGACAATGATCCAAAGCACGCCGCCAGGGCAACGAAGGAGTGGCTTCGTAAGAAGCATTTCAAGGTCCTGGAGTGGCCTAGCCAGTCTCCAGATCTCAACCCTATAGAAAACCTTTGGAGTGAGTTGAAAGTCCATGTTGCCAAGCAAAAAGCCAAAAACATCACTGCTCTAGAGGAGATCTGCATGGAAGAATGGGCCAACATACCAACAACAGTGTGTGGCAACCTTGTGAAGACTTACAGAAAACGTTTGACCTCTGTCATTGCCAACAAAGGATATATTACAAAGTATTGAGATGAAATTTTGTTTCTGACCAAATACTTATTTTCCACCATAATATGCAAATAAAATGTTAAAAAAACAGACAATGTGATTTTCTGGATTTTTTTTTCTCAGTTTGTCTCCCATAGTTGAGGTCTACCTATGATGTAAATTACAGACGCCTCTCATCTTTTTAAGTGGTGGAACTTGCACTATTGCTGACTGACTAAATACTTTTTTGCCCCACTGTATATATATATATATATATATATATATATATATAATTTTTTTTTTTTTTTTTAGAAAATCTCCATCTCTTAGGCTCTTTCAAACATCCAGACAATTTCGACTACTTTTCAATTTACCATTAGCCCATACTGCGCACATATGTCAAACACACACTAGCATTTTTATTCAGTTTATTATATCCTGGGGCCTTTGTGTGTATGACCAAAGTGCACATGCTTTATAAAAATTGTACATATGTTAATGAATTTCTTATAGCCTGTATTTAACACAAACACTAATGTATTTTCACATATTTTATGTACACTTATTGATTTTTACATTTCATGCAGATAAGAGACATGAGCATATCTATCAGGGTTGTGGTAAGGCTACTGCAGTTGGGCCAATGGTGAACTTCAGCTGACTGAGTGTAAGAAAAGATACAGTGAATGGAGCAATAGCCATGAAATCATAATATTTCCCTTTTTTCAAGATTAAATCTAGATCCCCTTGGTTCCTTCTTTCTACCCCATCCCCTGATAGTAATTGCAACCAATGAATATTGATTACCTCATTGTGGTGACCATATAGCTTGTGGTAGCAACCTCAAAATAGTGTTTAAAGTAAACCTCTCACAATGTTTTTACTGTAGCTATTAAAATGACCCTGTTGAGGAGAGCCATAAGATCAACATTCCCCTGACTCGCTCAGTCCAGCTCCACAACATGGTGTTACTTCCAGTAAGCATCGAGAGGTTGCTCCATACTGCCCCCAGCGGTAAACTGGCCCTTGGGGCACCCCTGACCGCTTGGTCTGCGACCCCTGCACCGTATACTGCATCCTGCCAAGTACAGGTGTAGAAATCGCAGGAACGCAGGATGCAGTGACAGATGGAAGGCAGAGCAAGGGTTAACAGGTTTATTTACAGGGGAATTCTCCACACAGGAAGATAAGGAGTTAAACAGTATGAATGGCAAAGTGAAGTACAACGGTTCAAATAATGACACTTAGGTAGCAAGCGTATCAGGAAGTCCTAACATTGCAGTTCCTGCTGCAAACTCAATAGCGCCAGCAATGGTGGGTGTAGTGTCTTTTCCAGGATGGTACTGTAGTCGTTGGCCCGTCTTCTGACAGTAGTGGTCTGTCTCCAGTACCTTCCACTGCTCCTTGTACATATACTGATGTGGCTAACAAAAGCACGGGCCATAGTCCTGTACGAGCCCAACGTGGCTCCTTAAGGGTATGTGTCCATGTTCAGGAAACGCTGCGTGTTTGACGCTGTGTTGAGCCGCAGCGTCAAACACGCAGCGTCCAGATGTTACAGCATAGTGGAGGGGATTTCATGAAATCGCGTCTCCACTATGCATTAAAAGACGCATGCGGCAGACCCGCGGACACGGACATGCGGCGCGTCTTTTAAGAGTGCTGCATGTCCTTACAATGCTGAAACAACGCAAGGACAGTGCAGGTGACCTGCCAGTGACCTCAGGTGCAGATTTGGTCAGGATTTTACCTGAGTAAAATCCTGACCAAATCCTGACGCAATCCTGAATGTGGACACATACCCTAACTATATTAACTGGAGTAGTCAGGTACCAAGGGTCAGGACAACTATTCTCTGCCCACGTCAGGGCGCAAGTGTCAGTCCCCTGTGTGGTCTCTCTTAGGGCAGCGCGTGTGAAATACTCACGGTCACGTAGTGTACGGCACCTGGTTCTCTCTGGTGGTCACTGGACACACACCGCACGACCTGCTCTCCCTGGTCCCCGCTGTTGGCAGCGGGCAATGCTGATATGCTTGGCGCTGGTGCTCTTGACCGGAGCACTATTCTCTGTGGCTGCTGCAACACCCGCCTCGGCTCTGCTCTGGCTTCCCCTTGTGAACAGTGGAAGGTCCGCCTCTCTAAAGCTTCCCCCCGGAAACAGAGGATGCAGCCCTTTCAGTTCTGGACCCGGCACACTGGTACCCATGGTCTCGTCTGCCCCCTTACAGGTAAGGGCACGCATACCCATCTGTAGTATGGCATTGATTTTAAATTCCACATTCAAACCATTGGTTTTAAAAGTAATAAGTTTGTGAATACATTCCAGTTCTTTTTCCTTGAATATTCGGACTTTGTCTCTTTAAATTTTCATATACATTTTTCATAATGTCCATTGCATATTGTTGAAAAGCATGTGCAGTCACTTGATCGTTAAAAAAAAAAAAGGATTGAACTCACAATTGATTGCACATACCCTGGAATAATTTTTCCTCACTTTGTAATATTGACAAAGTGTTATTAACCCCTTTGAGACAGAGCCCTTTTTTCGTTTTTGCGTTTCCGTTTTTTGCTCCCCGTCTTCTCAGCGCCAGAACGTTTTTATTTTTTTTATTTTTCCATCAATATGGCCATGTGAGGGCTTGTTTTTGCGGGACAAGTTCTACTTTTGAACTACACCATTGGTTTTATCATATCATGTACTCAAAAATGGGAAAAATGTTCCAAGTGCGGTGAAATTGCAAAAAAAAGTGCAATTCCACAAAGGTTTTTTCATTTTTTTTTACCATGTTCACCAAATTCTAAAACTGACCTACCATTATGATTCTCCAGGTGATTACGAGTTCATAGACACCAAACATGCCTAGGTTCCTTTTCATTTAAGTGATGAAAAAAATAAAAAGTTTTTTAGAAAAAAAAAAGAAAATATTGCATCATTTTCCGAGACCTGTAGTATCTCCATTGTTCGTGATCTCTGGTTGGGTGAGGGCTTATTTTTTGCGTGCCAAGCTGACGTTTTTAATGATACCATTTTAGGTCGGTTTCACACGTCCAGATAATTCCGATACCGGAAAAATCGGTACCGGAGTTATCCGTGTGTCCGTGTGCTCACGTGGCACACTTGCGGCAGCCGTGTGTCGCCCGTGTACCGCCTGAGGACCACACAGACCATGCAGGAGACAGCGCTACAATTAAGCTCTGTCCCCTGCTTTTGGTGCTGAAGCCAGCATTCATTCCTTCTCCCCAGCAGCGTTCGCTGATGAGAAGGAATAAAAAATCAAGGATTTTTTATTTTTTTAGTTAAAAATAAAGTTTGTGGGTCACCACCCGCCTCCCATCCCCTGTGCTCCTGCTGGCTTGCAAAGAAATACTCACCCAGCTCCCGCGATGTCTCCTCTCAGCGCCGGCAGCTTGTCCTGTGTGAACGGTCACGTGGTACCGCTCATTATAGAGATGAATATGTGCATATTCATCACTGTAATGAGCGGTACCACGTGACCGCTCACACAGGACAAACTGCCGGCGGCCGCTGAGAGGAGACATCGAGGGAGCTGGGAGAGTATTTCTCTGCAAGCCGGCGGGCGCACGGGGATGGGAGGCAGGAGGTGACCCACAAACTTTGTTTTTAGCTAAAAAAATTAAAAAAAACCTTGATTTTTCATTCCTTTTCTCCAGCGAACGCTGCTGGGGAGAAGGAATGAATGCCGGCTTCAGCACCAAAAGCAGGGGACAGCGCTTACTGTAGCGCAGTCTCTCCTGCGGGCGGTATGTGCACACGGAGCAGAGTGCACACTGTTCTCCGTGTGAACGTGTGTGGGACGTATTGCGGTACGTGCTGCCGGAGAAAAGCGGACATGTCTCCATGTTTTGCACACGGACACACGGCCCGTGAAAACATGGAGACATGTGCATAGACCCATTCATTTGAATGGGTCTACGTGTGTCAGTGTCTCCGGTACGTGAGAAAACTGTCAGTACACGTACCGGAGACACTGACATGTGAAAGAGGCCTTAGTGTAGATACGATCTTTTGATCGCCTGTTAATGAAATTTTTTACATTGATAGATCGGGCGATTCTGAAAGCGGCGATACAAAATATGTGTATGTTTGATTTTTTTTTAAATTGTTTTATTTTGAATGGGGCAAAAGGGGGGTGATTTGAACTTTTAGATTTTTCAATTTTTTTAAAAAGCATTTTTTTTTACTTTTTGCATGCTTCAATAGTCTTCATGGGAGACTAGAAGCTGACCTAAACCAATCGACTATGCTACATACAGGCGATGATCAAATCGGCTGTAAGTAGCAGATTTACACACTTGCTATGAGCGCCGACCACTGGGGGGCACTCATAGCAGTCCAGCATTGATAACCATAGCGGTCTGCAGGAGACCTCTAGTTGTTATGCCAACCCATTGGTGACCCGCGATCACGTGACAGGGGGTCACCGATGGGTGAATTTCCGACGTGATTGCAGGAAGCGCATGTGAAATGCCGCTGTCAGAGTTTGACAGTGGCATTTAATGGGTTAATAGCCGCGGGTGGATCGCGATTCCAAACGTGGCTGTTCCGGGGCACATGTCAGCTGCTCAAAACAGCTGATGTGCCAGAAAAGATGTGGGTTCAGCGCTGGAGCCCACATCAAAGGGGGAGACACGACATGCGCTGTACTAGTACGGCGTATGTCATGAAGGGGTTAAATGCTACTGCAATGTAGTCAGTCTTTCTTTTTCATCCTCATATTTGTATATATTATCCCATGTAGATGGGGTACCCAGAAAGGTTGCATCTCCCTCCACTGCTCCAAAGATCTGCTCCTCATCCTCCCTGGTATAAATAAACACATCGGGCATATATAGATATATCCATGGTCCACCAGCAATTAAGAAAATCAGACAAAATGGCTGAAATCACTTAATCAAAAAAGTATGCATGCTTCCAGAATTCAATATAAATAGAGAAAAATGAAGCAGCACAACATGCAATAAAATGAAAAAAATCAGAAAAACTCACAGTACTAGCCTCCGGGACCAACAATCCCATAATCTGTCAGATATATAAATAAAAAAATAAACAACCCTCTATTAATAAGCAAAAAGTGTGGACTTTATCAGCCCATGCGGCGACGTTTTGGCCCTATCGCAGAACCTTTCTCTTATTAATGCTCCTCTGGGAAATCTAGTATGCAAAGTGTCTCTATAGCGCCACCTGTTGGAAGCAACAATCCCAGCATTGCACGGCGAATAAGCCTCCTTACCTTGGCATGTCACTCTATGTATGTCACAACAAAATCAGTTCTCATACTTTACACTGCGCCCGAAATACAGTGTCTGCAAATTGAGATTCTGATTTGATTTGGCTTTTATCCTAAGTTATATTGCAAGCCTCGTTAAAGGGTCGATAGTGACTTATAGAATCGCTGCTTCCATAGGGTGGCGCTATAGAGCTCAAGTCCTCTTTATCTCTGGAAGCAATTTGCATAGAGTGAGAGGCAGCATTCATCACCTGCGTCTCGCCTCCCAGATCCATGACTCCTCCCTACATCTGCTCTTTTCCTCCAGTCTCTTTTTTTTACCGAGTCTGTCTATTAGATGCTGTGTGTCATCATTTGTCTTCCCTGCGCTTGTGTCGCTCCATCATAACCCCCTGCTGTCTGTCTATCCATTGTGTATGCATTAGTCGGACACATCACACTGCATCATCATCGTGCTGTAAATCCCCCATCCCCGCTGCATCTCCCATCCTCGGTCACACAGCTGCAGTATGGAGGATGTGGACGGTCAGAGCTCAGCCAGAGCCCAGCAGATGACAGGTGACGATGTTCTGGATCATGTGTCTCACCGTAGTGTCATGCATCTCACATCTCTGATTTCTCCATTGCTCATCATACGAGGCACCGTTATGTAACAGCCTGTCTCCTTCATACAGTGATCACATATGTTATATGGGGATCACACGACGTCGCTGCATGCACTGCACCAGGTGCTGCTGGCGTTAGTCCGCATCACCATGCATGGGGCATATACTGCCATTCTCGATCGTAGCCCGAGAGCCGCTGCAGAAGATGTAGTCTGAGATTTGACTTTATGCCATGTGTCAGAAGTCTATGCAGCGATGCGGCTCTGTATCACATGCTTTAGGTTTTATTTAATATCATATTATAAGTGTATGACTAATGTTTTTATATCACGTGTATATGGCTTCTGCCGTCGGTGACTGTGGATGACCTTGTAATATGCCTTGTTACTGCAGCAGATGTCATACTGGTTTACGCAGTGACTAATAATCATATTCTAGGACTGTGCTTTATGTCGGTCCAATGCGTGAATACATAAATCTGGTCGGAGACATAAGAGTTAATGTCTAATCCCTTGCTACCATAGACATGGAGCATAATGGCTGCACATCTTCTCTTACATCTAAAGGATGCAATTCAGGCTGCCTGCTGCTGCCACAGAGGAGCTTATGGCTGCTTACAAATCAAAGGGGGATAAGTGGTCTCAGAAGAAAAGTCTGCAGTCACGCTCTGTGCCTGCACGATGCAGAATCGTGACGGTCTCGCCCGGCTCTCAATAGAAGAGAACTGAGAGAAGCGCAGGAGTCTAGTCAGCACGTGACCACCGGCATGCAAATCACATACGTGAGATCACGTGGTCGCCCACCAGCATGAGAATACAGGAGAGTCGTGACATCGGGGCATCGCACATTGTTACCGTTCAGCAGTCTGCAGTCATTATGAGTGACTACAGACTTTTCCCCTGAAACCAGACAACCCCTTTAATAGAGCTCCTATGATCAGAAGCAGGAGATATTAGCACGTCTGAGTGCCAGCTCTATAACAATTACAGTTATATGAAAAAGTTTGGGCACCCCTATTAATCTTAAGCTTAATGTTTTATAAAAATTGTTTTTTTTTGCAACAGCTGTTTCAGTTTCATATATCTAATAACTATTGGACACAGTAATGTTTCTGCCTTGAAATGAGGTTTATTGTACTAACAGAAAATGGGCAATCTGCATTCAAACAAAATTTGACAGGTGCATAAGTATGGGCACCACACCAGAAAAGTGACATTAATATTTAGTAGATCCTCCTTTTGCAAAAATAACAGCCTCTAGTCGCTTCCTGTAGCTTTTAAGGAGTTCCTGGATCCTGGATGAAGGTATTTTTTACCATTCCTCTTTACAAAACAATTCCAGTTCAGTTAAGTTTGATGGTCGCCGAGCATGGACAGCCCTCTTCAAATGATCCCACAGATGTTCAATGATATTCAGGTCTGGGGACTGGGATGGCCATTCCAGAACAGTGTAATTGTTCCTCTGCATGAATGCCTGAGTAGATTTGGAGCGGTGTTTTGGATCATTGTCTTGCTGAAAGATCCATCCCCTGCGTAACTTCAACTTTGTCACTGATTCATGAACATTATTGTCAAGAATCTGCTGATACTGAGAGGAATCCATGCGTCCCTCAACTTTAACAAGATTCCCGGTGCCGGCATTGGCCACACAGCCCCAAAGCATGATGGAACCTCCACCAAATTTTACTGTGGGTAGCAAGTGTTTTTCTTGGAATGCTGTGTTTTTTGGCCGCCATGCATAACGCCTTTTTGTATGACCAAACAACTCAATCTTGGTTTCATCAGTCCACAGGACCTTCTTCCAAAAAGAAATTGGCTTCTCCAAATGTGCTTTTGCATACCTCAGCCGACTCTGTTTGTGGCATGCTTGCAGAAACTGCTTTTTTCACATCACTCTCCAATACAGCTTCTCCTTGTGCAAAGTGCGTTGTATAGTTGACCGATGCACAGTGACACCATCTGCAGCAAGTTTATGCTGCAGCTCTCTGGAGGTGGTCTGAGGATTGTCCTTGACTGATCTGACCATTCTTCTTCTCTGCCTTTCTGATGTTTTTCTTGGCCTGCCACTTCTGGCCTTAACAAGAACTGTACCTGTGTTCTTCCATTTCCTTACTATGTTCCTCACAGTGGAAATTGACAGGTTAAATCTCTGAGACAGCTTTTTGTATCCTTCCCCTGAACAACTATGTTGAATAATCTTTGTTTTCAGATCATTAGACAGTTGTTTTGAGGAGCCCATGATGCCACTCTTCAGAGGAGATTCAAACAGGAGAACAACTTGCAAGTGGCCACTTTAAGTATCTTTTCTCATGATTGCATACACCTGGCTATGAAGTTCAAAGCTCAATGAGGTTAGAAAACCAAAAAAAGTGCTTTAGTGAGTCAGTAATAAGTAGGTAGGGGTATTTAAAGCAAGAAAATGATAAAGGTGCCCATACTTATGCACCTGTCAAATTTTTTTGAATGCAGATTACACATTTTCTGTTAGTACAATAAACCTCATTTCAAGGCAGAAACATTACTGTGTCCAACAGTTATTAGATATATGAAACTGAAATAGCTGTTGCAAAAAAACAATTTTTATAAAACATTAAGCTTAAGATTAATAGGGGTGCCCAAACTTTTTCATATAACTGTACGTTGAGCACTTATCTAATCAGATATGCAGTTTTCTAATACTGCTTTTAATGTTTGTATATACTTACAAATTAAATGGTAGTGTATGTAAATAAAGTATATAAATTATATTTTTTTACTTTGTGGGGAAGAAATGCTTTAATAACCAGTTATTATATATTTTCCATCACAGAATTGTTCTCTTGCTTTCTCATTTATTTTTTTATTTATAATAATTTATCAGAACAAATACTCAATATTACTGATGAGCAAACGAGCTGGTATAAAGTGTTATCTGAGCATGCTCAGGTGCTAACCGAGTGACTTCGATATGCTCGAAAAATATGTTCAAGTCCCCTCAGCTGCATGTCTTGCTGCTGTTAGATAGATGAAACACATACAGGGATGGCCTGTTTGTTAGGCAATCCCTGCATGTGTTGCTGCTGTCGAACAGACATGAAGGCGCGGAGACTTGAACATATTATTCGAGCATATCGAAGTCACTCGGTTAGCACCTGAGCATGCTCAGATAACACTTTAAACCAACTCGTTAGTTCATCACTACTCAATATAACTGCTTTATAACATAACTACTTTATAATGTAATGCAGGGGTGTCAAACTGCATTCCTCGAGGGCTGCAAACAGGTCATGTTTTCAGGATTTCCTTGTACTGCACAGGTGATAATTTAATCACCTACACACATAATGATTACAGCACCTTGTGCAAAGCTAAGGAAATCTTGAAAACACGCATGGTTTGCAGCCCTCGAGGAATGCAGTTTGACACCCCTGATGTAATGCACTAGCTCCTTTGTAATAAAGGTCCTTTTTATTGTAGGTCCTACAGTTGTGGCCAAAAGTATTGACACTCCTGCAATTCTGTCAAATAATACTCAGTTTCTTCCTGAAAATGATTGCAATCACAAATTCTTTGGTATTATTATCTTCATTTAATTTGTTTTAAATGAAAAAACACAAAAGAGAATGAAGCAATAAGCAAAACATTGATCATTTCACACAAAACTCCAAAAATGGGCCAGACAAAAAAAATTGGCACCCTCAGCCTAATACTTGGTTGCACAACCTTTAGCCAAAATAACTGCGACCAACCGCTTCCGGTAACCATCAATGAGTTTCTTACAATGCTCTGCTGGAATTTTAGACCATTTTTCTTTGGCAAACTGCTCCAGGTCCCTCATATTTGAAGGGTGCCTTCTCCAAACTGCGATTTTTAGATCTCTCCACAGGTGTTCTATGGGATTCAGGTCTGGACTCATTGCTGGCCACCTTAGAAGTCTCCAGTGCTTTCTCTCAAACCATTTTCTAGTGCTTTTTGAAGTGTGTTTTGGGTCATTGTCCTGCTGGAAGACCCATGACCTCTGAGGGAGACCCAGCTTTCTCACACTGGGCCCTACATTATGCTGCAAAATTTGTTGGTAGTCTTCATACTTCATAATGCCATGCACACAGTCAAGCAGTCCAGTGCCAGAGGCAGCAAAGCAACCCCAAAACATCAGGGAACCTCCGCCATGTTTGACTGTAGGGACCGTGTTCTTTTCTTTGAATGCCTCTTTTTTTTCTCCTGTAAACTGTATGTTGATGCCTTTGCCCAAAAAGCTCTACTTTTGTCTCATCTGACCAGAGAACATTCTTCCAAAACGTTTTAGGCATTTTCAGGTAAGTTTTGGGAAACTCCAGCCTGGCTTTTTTATGTCTCGGGGTAAGAGGTGGGGTCTTCCTGGGTCTCCACACCCTTTTTTATATTTGGTGTGGAATTATATCAAATTCGGCTTTAGGACAATTCTTTTTGTGTTTTTTCAATTAAGACAAATTAAATGAAGATAATAACAAAGAATTTGTGTTTGCAATCATTTTCAGGAAGAAACTGAGTATTATCTGTCAGAATTGCAGTGGTGTCAATACTTTTGGCCACCACTGTATAATGTAGCTTCTATAAACCATACATCCTTTACAATGCTCCTCCTTCATTGCACAGCTCTTATATGACAGCACTATTATAAGGTTGATTCTTTAAAACATAGGCCCTTTATAGCATAGGTCAGCTCTGAGCTATAATGTCACTCCTTTCTAATGTAGGGCCTTAGTAATGAAGCTCATTTATAACATAGTTCTTTTATTATGTAGTTCCTTTATGTTGTAGGTGTTTTACAAAGTAGGTCATTAATAACATCAATAATTTATAATGTTGTTTTATATTGTAGCTCCTTATAGCTGAGGCCCTGTATGATGGAGCTGATTTATAATGTTGTTAATTTACAATGTAGGTCCTCTATAATCTAGCTGCTTTATAACATAGATTCTACTCCTGGGTCCCTCAGTGTAAGTGTCAGATTCTACAACTGTAGGGAATTGTCCAGGTGACGTAACTTGAAGCTTGTGGGCCCCAATGCAAAATCTCCAATGGGGGCCCCCAACTATCAGATCTTTAATGGTAATATTCTTTCCATATGGGCCAAATGGATCTTTTGGGCCCTCACAGGCTCCAGGTCCCAGGTATGCTTGCAACCCTTGTATCGATTATCGTTATGCCTTTGTATATAGAGTTCTATACATGCATAACTCATCCACTGATACACTGGATGTAATAGTAGAGGCACAACCTTTGGGAATGGTCCTTTCTTACCAAAGTGACTGTCAGCTTGCGGCCTGTCCTACGGTATACTGATCTTTGTCCCTGAGAGGCCACAATCCGGCATATTCTGTTCTGCCCAGTTGTCAAGCATGAAAACCATTTTTTTGGTGTAGAAATCCCTTTGTTCTATTGGTAGAACTAGGGCTGCCACTAGGAATTTCGGGGCCCCATACTGGCAAAATTTTCGGGGCCCCCTTAAGACTCTGCCCAGGCTCCACCCCAGCCCCGCCTCCCTCAAACTGTCCACAGTCAAAAGATTTTTTAAGCCGCCAACACGAAAAGGTAGACTCTTTTGGCCCGGCCCTACTCTAACCTATTAAATATTTGTTAAAATATCCAATACAATTTAGGTATATTTTTATTTATTTTTTAAATTTTAAAATGACCAATAATATCACATACAGGGGACAAATACCACCGCACCATGACCAGACACCATATTACCACCACATAGTGACCTATAATACCACACACAAGGAACAAATTCCACCACACCATGTCCAGACCACACATTACCACCACAGTGACTGAATAATATCACATACAAGGGACAAATACCACCGCACCATGTCCAGACCACATATTACCACCACATAGTGACCAAATAATAGCACATACAAGGAACAAATACCGCCACACCATGGCCGGACAATATATTACCACCACATAGTTACTGAATACTAAAATACTGATCAGTAATAAAAAAAAAACAATACTTAATATCACCATAAGTGCCATTATACTCAGGAGATCTGTACTTAGTATGCAGTGTCTGTGTACAGGTAATACAGTGATCACTGGTGACATTATACACAGGAGCGCTGTATATAGTGTAAAGGTAATACAGTGATCACTGGTGACATTGTACACAGGACCGCTGTATATAGTATACAGTATATAGTGTCAGTGTACAGGTAACACACTGACTCACCAGTGACATCTCTGTTATGATAAGGTAATTCAGTACCACAATGGACATAGAAGTCAGAGCACATACAGTGATCTGACAATAACCCAAAAACATAGAAAGAGCTCTGAGACGTGGGAACTCTGCTGACCGCAATCCCTAATCCTCTCCAACCACACTAGAGGCAGCTGTGGATTGCGCCTAACGCTCCCTATGCAACTCTGCACAGCCTGAGAAACTAGCTAGCCTGAAGATAGAAAATAAGCCTACCTTGCCTCAGAGAAATACCCCAAAGGAAAAGGCAGCCCCCCACATATAATGACTGTGAGTTAAGATGAAAAGACAAAGGTAGAGATTAAATAGATTTAGCAAAGTGAGGCCCGACTTTCTGAACAGAGCGAAGATAGGAAAGGTAACTTTGCGGTCAACACAAAACCCTACAAACAACCACGCAAAGGGGGCAAAAAGACCCTCCGTACCGACTAACGGCACGGAGGTACACCCTCTGCGTCCCAGAGCTTCCAGCAAGCAAGAAAAATCAAAAAAGCAAGCTGGACAGAAAAAAACAGCAAACAAAATAACAAAAGCGGAACTTAGCTATGCAGAGCAGCAGGCCACAGGAACGATCCAGGAGGAAGCAAGTCCTATACTAGAACATTGACTGGAGGCCAGGATCAGAGCACCAGGTGGAGTTAAATAGAGCAGCACCTAACGACTTCACCACATCACCTGAGGAAGGAAACTCAGAAGCCGCAGTACCACTCTCCTCCACCAACGGAAGCTCACAGACAGAATCAGCCGAAGTACCACTTGTGACCACAGGAGGGAGCTCTGCCACAGAATTCACAACAGTACCCCCCCCATGAGGAGGGGTCACCGAACCCTCACCAGAGCCCCCAGGACGACCAGGATGAGCCATATGAAAGGCACGAACAAGATCGGGAGCATGGACATCAGAGGCAAAGACCCAGGAATTATCTTCCTGAGCATAACCCTTCCACTTAACCAGATACTGGAGTTTCCGTCTCGAAACACGAGAATCCAAAATCTTCTCCACAATATACTCCAACTCCCCCTCCACCAAAACCGGGGCAGGAGGATCAATAGATGGAACCATAGGTGCCACGTATCTCCGCAACAATGACCTATGGAATACGTTATGGATGGAAAAAGAATCTGGAAGGGTCAAACGAAAAGACACAGGATTAAGAACCTCAGAAATCCTATATGGACCAATGAAACGAGGCTTAAATTTAGGAGAGGAAACCTTCATAGGAATATGACGAGATGACAACCAAACCAAATCCCCAACACGAAGTCGGGGACCCACACAGCGTCTGCGATGAGCAAAACGTTGAGCCTTCTCCTGGGACAAGGTCAAATTGTCCACTACATGAGTCCAGATCTGCTGCAACCTGTCCACCACAGTATCCACACCAGGACAGTCCGAAGACTCAACCTGCCCTGAAGAGAAACAAGGATTGAACCCAGAGTTGCAGAAAAACGGCGAAACCAAGGTAGCCGAGCTGGCCCGATTATTAAGGGCGAACTCAGCCAAAGGCAAAAAGGTCATCCTGATCAGCAGAAACAAAGCATCTCAGATATGTTTCCAAGGTCTGATTGGTTCGTTCGGTCTGGCCATTAGTCTGAGGATGGAAAGCCGAGGAAAAAGACAAGTCAATGCCCATCCTAGCACAAAAGGCTCGCCAAAACCTCGAAACAAACTGGGAACCTCTGTCAGAAACGATATTCTCTGGAATGCCATGTAAACGAACCACATGCTGGAAGAACAATGGCACCAAATCAGAGGAGGAAGGTAATTTAGACAAGGGTACCAAATGGACCATCTTAGAGAAACGATCACAAACCACCCAAATGACTGACATTTTTTGAGAGACGGGAAGATCTGAAATAAAATCCATAGAGATATGTGTCCAAGGCCTCTTCGGGACCGGCAAGGGTAAAAGCAACCCACTGGCACGAGAACAGCAGGGCTTAGCCCGAGCACAAATCCCACAGGACTGCACAAAAGAACGCACATCCCGCGACAGAGATGGCCACCAAAAGGATCTAGCCACTAACTCTCTGGTACCAAAGATTCCAGGATGACCAGCCAACACCGAACAATGAACCTCAGAGATAACTTTATTCGTCCACCTATCAGGGACAAACAGTTTCTCCGCTGGGCAACGATCAGGTTTATTAGCCTGAAATTTTTGCAGCACTCGCCGCAAATCAGGGGAGATGGCAGACACAATTACTCCCTCTTTGAGAATACCCGCCGGCTCAGATTAACCCGGAGAGTCGGGCACAAAACTCCTAGACAGGGCATCCGCCTTCACATTTTTAGAGCCCGGAAGGTACGAAACCACAAAGTCAAAACGGGCAAAAAACAGCGACCAATGAGCCTGTCTAGGATTCAACCGCTTGGCAGACTCGAGATAAGTCAAGTTCTTATGATCAGTCAAGACCACCACGCGATGCTTAGCTCCTTCAAGCCAATGGCGCCACTCCTCGAATGCCCACTTCATGGCCAGCAACTCTCGATTGCCAACATCATAATTTCGCTCCGCAGGCGAAAACTTCCTGGAAAAGAAGGCGCATGGTTTCATCACCGAGCAATCAAAACTTCTCTGCGACAAAACAGCCCCCGCTCCAATTTCAGAAGCATCAACCTCGACCTGGAACGGAAGAGAAACATCTGGTTGACACAACACAGGGGCAGAAGAAAAACGACGCTTCAACTCTTGAAAAGCTTCCACAGCAGCAGAAGACCAATTGACCACATCAGCACCCTTCTTGGTCAAATCGGTCAATGGTTTAGCAATACTAGAAAAATTGCAGATGAAGCGACGATAAAAATTAGCAAGGCCCAGGAACTTTTGCAGACTTTTCAGAGATGTCGGCTGAGTCCAATCATGGATGGCTTGGACCTTAACAGGGTCCATCTCGATAGTAGAAGGGGAAAAAATGAACCCCAAAAATGAAACCTTCTGAACACCAAAGAGACACTTTGATCCCTTCACAAACAAAGAATTAGCACGCAGGACCTGAAACACCGTTCTGACCTTCACATGAGACTCCCAATCATCCGAGATGATCAAAATATCATCCAAGTATACAATCAGGAATTTATCCAGGTACTCTCGGAAGATGTCATGCATAAAGGACTGAAACACTGATGGAGCATTGGAAAGTCCGAATGGCATTACTAGATACTCAAAATGGCCCTCGGGCGTATTAAATGCAGTTTTCCATTCATCGCCTCGCTTAATACGCACAAGATTATACGCACCACGAAGATCTATCTTGGTGAACCAACTAGCCCCCTTAATCCGAGCAAACAAATCAGATAACAGCGGCAAGGGGTACTGAAATTTGACCGTGATCTTATTTAGAAGGCGGTAATCTATACAAGGTCTCAGCGAACCATCCTTCTTGGCCACAAAAAAGAACCCTGCTCCTAATGGCGACGATGACGGGCGAATATGCCCCTTCTCCAAGGACTCCTTCACGTAACTCCGCATAGCGGCGTGCTCAGGCACAGATAAATTAAACAGTCGACCTTTTGGGAACTTACTACCAGGAATCAAATCGATAGCACAATCACAATCCCTATGCGGAGGCAGGGTATTGGACTTGGGCTCATCAAATACATCCCGGTAATCAGACAAGAACTCTGGAACCTCAGAAGGGGTGGATGACGAAATAGACAGAAATGGGACATCACCATGTACCCCCTGACAACCCCAGCTGGACACAGACATGGATTTCCAATCTAATACTGGATTATGGACTTGTAGCCATGGCAACCCCAACACGACCACATCATGCAGATTACGCAACACCAGAAAGCGAATAACCTCCTGATGTGCAGGAGCCATGCACATGGTAAGCTGGGTCCAGTACTGAGGCTTATTCTTGGCCAAAGGCGTAGCATCAATTCCTCTCAATGGAATAGGACACTGCAAGGGCTCCAAAAAAAAACCACAACGCCTAGCATACTCCAAGTCCATCAAATTCAGGGCAGCGCCTGAATCCACAAATGCCATGACAGAATAAGATGACAAAGAGCAGATCAAGGTAATGGACAAAAGAAATTTTGACTGTACCGTACCAATGGTGGCAGACCTAGCGAACCGCTTAGTGCGCTTAGGACAATCAGAGATAGCATGAGTGGAATCACCACAGTAGAAACACAGCCCATTCTGACGTCTGTGTTCATGCCGTTCAACTCTGGTCAAAGTCCTATCGCACTGCATAGGCTCAGGTTTATGCTCAGATAATACCGCCAAATGGTGCACAGATTTACGATCACGCAAGCGTCGACCGATCTGAATGGCCAAAGACATAGACTCATTCAGACCAGCAGGCATAGGAAATCCCACCATGACATCCTTAAGGCCTTCAGAGAGACCCTTTCTGAAACTAGCTGCGAGCGCACCTTCATTCCATTGAGTGAGTACGGACCACTTTCTAAATTTCTGACAATATACCTCTATCTCATCCTGACCCTGACACAGAGCCAGCAAATTTTTTTCTGCCTGATTCACTGAATTAGGTTCATCGTACAGCAATCCGAGCGCCAGGAAAAACGCATCAATATTACTTAATGCAGAATCCCCTGGCGCAAGAGAAAATGCCCAGTCCTGAGGGTCGCCTCGTAAAAAAGAAATAATGATCCTAACTTGTTGAACTGGGTCACCAGAGGAGCGAGGTTTCAAAGCCAGAAATAGTTTATAATTATTTTTGAAACTCAGAAATTTAGTTCTATCTCCAAAAAACAAATCAGGAATAGGAATTCTTGGTTCTAACATAGAATTTTGAACCACAAAGTCTTGAATATTTTGTACTCTTGCCGTGAGCTGATCCACACATGAAGACAGACCTTTAATGTCCATCGCTACACCTGTGTCCTGAACCACCCAAATGTCTAGGGGAAAAAAAAGGCAAAACACAGTGCAGAGAAAAAAAAATTGTCTCAGAACTTCTTTTTTCCCTCTATTGAGAATCATTAGTACTTTTGGCCTCCAGTACTGTTATGATGAGGTAATTCAGTACCACAATGGACATAGAAGTCAGAGCACATACAGTGACATGACAATAACCCAAAAACATAGAACGAGATCTGAGACGTGGAAACTCTGCTGACCGCAATCCCTAATCCTCTCCAACCACACTAGAGGCAGCCGTGGATTGCGCCTAACGCTCCCTATGCAACTCGGCACAGCCTGAGAAACTAGCTAGCCTGAAGATAGAAAATAAGCCTACCTTGCCTCAGAGAAATACCCCAAAGGAAAAGGCAGCCCCCACATATAATGACTGTGAGTTAAGATGAAAAGACAAACGTAGAGATGAAATAGATTTAGCAAAGTGAGGCCCGACTTTCTGAACAGAGCGAGGATAGGAAAGGTAACTTTGCAGTCAACACAAAACCCTACAAACAACCACGCAAAGGGGGCAAAAAGACCCTCCGTACCGTCTAACGGCACGGAGGTACACCCTCTGCGTCCCAGAGCTTCCAGCAAGCAAGAAAAACCAAATAAGCAAGCTGGACAGAAAAAAACAGCAAACAAAATAACAAAAGCGGAACTTAGCTATGCAGAGCAGCAGGCCACAGGAACGATCCAGGAGGAAGCAAGTCCAATACTAGAACATTGACTGGAGGCCAGGATCAAAGCACTAGGTGGAGTTAAATAGAGCCGCACCTAACGACTTCACCACATCACCTGAGGAAGGAAACTCAGAAGCCGCAGTACCACTCTCCTCCACCAACGGAAGCTCATAGAGAGAATCAGCCGAAGTACCACTTGTGACCACAGGAGGGAGCTCTGCCACAGAATTCACAACAGGCTCCGTCTTCAGCATCCTCTGGCAGTGACGCTCAGGTCAGAGGGCGCGGTGACGTAGTCAGTGCGCGCCCTCTGCTGAACGTCAGTGCTGAAGACGGAGCCGCACGAGGAGCAGGTAAATATTGAAAGTGCCGGGGGTCCTGAGCGAAGAGAGGTGAGTATGTGATTTTTTTTTTATGGCAAGAAAAGCATATGGGTCAAGTGGCTGTACGGAGCATCTTATGGGGCCATAACACTTGTGCAGCACTATATGGGGCAAGTGTCTGTATGGAGCATCTTATGGGGCCATAACACTTGTGCAGCACTATATGGGGCAAGTGACTGTATGGAGCATCTTATGGGGCCATAACACTTGTGCAGCACTATATGGGGCAAGTGGCTATACAGAGCATCTTATGGGGCCATAACACTTGTGCAGCACTATAAGGGGCAAGTGACTGTACGGAGCATCTTATGGGGCCATAACACTTGTGCAGCATCATAAGGGGTAAGTCACTATATGGAGCATCTTATGGGGCCATAACACTTGTGCAGCACTATAAGGGGCAAGTGGCTGTACGGAGCGTCTTATGGGGCCATAACACTTGTGCAGCACTATAAGGGGCAAGTGGCTGTGCGGAGCATCTTATGGGGCCATAACACTTGTGCAGCACTATAAGGGGCAAGTGGCTATACGGAGCATCTTATGGGGCCATAACACTTGTGCAGCACTATAAGGGGCAAGTTTCTGTACGGAGCATCTTATGGGGCCATAAAACTTGTGCAGCACTATATGGGGCAAGTGGCTATACGGAGCATCTTATGGGGCCATAACACTTGTGCAGGACTATATGGGGCAAGTGGCTGTGCGGAGCATCTTATGGGGCCATAACACTTGTGCAGCACTATATGGGACAAGTGGCTGTGCGGAGCATCTTATGGGGCCATAACACTTGTGCAGCACTATAAGGGGCAAGTGGCTGTACGGAGCATCTTATGGGGCCATATGTTATGATCTGGTGGCCTAGGAGCAGCATGAGACGGACTCTGGAGAAGGTAGTCCCTGTACTGACCGCAAACCCTGAACCTAGCAGCGCAACTAGAAGTAGCCGTGGGGGGTACCTAACTCTCCCTAGACCCCTCGGCACAGCCTAAGATCTAACTACCCCTAAAGACAGAAACAGGAAACCTATCTTGCCTCAGAGAAAATCCCCAAAGGATAGATAGCCCCCCACAAATATTGACTGTGAGAGGAGAGGGAAAGACAAAAACATGAAAAAGCACAGAACTATAAGGTCCACTGCAGGTGGACAGCAAAAACAAAGCCAGGACTCATCTTTGTAGAAAAGCACAGCAAACTGGAGAGACCAGCAGGGAAGTGAATCCTTCCAGAACAATGGACAACTGGCACTGACTGAAGGATCCTGCAAAGCTATATACCCCAGTCAGTTTTGCAATCAGTAGATACACCTGTCCACTCCTGCAGTCCAGGCACAACTGCATTACCCTCTACAACCACCGGAGGGAGCCCAAAAGCTGAATTCACAACAGCCATAACACTTGTGCAGCACTATATGGGGCAAGTGGCTGTACGGAGCATCTTATGGGGCTATAACACTTGTGCAGCACTATAAGGGGCAAGTGGCTGTACGGAGCATCTTATGGGGCCATAACGCTTGTGCAGCACTATAAGGGGCAAGTGGCTGTACAGAGCATTTTATGGGGCTATAACACTTGTGCAGCACTATAAGGGGCAAGTGGCTGTACGGAGCATCTTTGGGGCCATAACGCTTGTGCAGCAACAAATGGGGCAAATGGCTGTACGGAGCATCTTATCGGGCTATAACACTTGTGCAGCACTATCAGGGGCAAGTGGCTGTACGCAGCATCTTATGGGGCCATAACGCTTGTGCAGCACTATATGGGACAAGTGACTGTGCGGAGCATCTTATGGGGCTATAACGCTTGTGCAGCATTATAAGGGGCAAGTGTTTGTATAGAGCATCTATGGGGCCATAATGCTTGTGCAGCACTATAAGGGGCAGTGACTGTACGGAGCATCTTATGAGGCTATAACACTTGTGCAGCACTATAAGGGGCAAGTGACTGTACGGAGCATCTTATGGGGCCATAAGGCTTGTGCAGCACCATAAGGGGCAAGTGGCTGTACGGAGCATCTTATGGGGCCATAATGCTTGTGCAGCACTCTAAGGGGCAAGTGGCTGTACGGAGCATCTTATGGGGCCACAATGCTTGTGCAGCATTATAAGGGGCAAGTGGCTGTACGGAGCATCTTATGGGGCTATAACCCTTGTGCAGCACTATAAGGGGCAAGTGACTGTTTGGAGCATCTTATGGGGTCATAACGCTTGTGCAGCACTATATGGGGCTAGTGGCTGTACGGAGCATCTTATGGGGCCATAACACTTGTGCAGCATTATATAGGGCAAATATCTCTATGGAGCATCTTATGGGGCCCTTATCACCCTTTATGCAGGATTATATGGGGCATATTTTAATATGGAGCATCTAATGGGGCCCATCAAACTTTGTGGAGCATTATATGGGGCTCCTGATTCAATATGGATATTCAAAAACACTTAACCTACTGATGTCTCAATTAATTTTACTTTTATTGGTATCTATTTTTACTTTTGAAATTTACCGGTAGCTGCTGCATTTTCCACCCTAGGCTTATATTCGAGTCATTAAGTTTTCCCAGTTTATTGTGGCAAAATTAGGGGGGTCGGCTTAAACTCGGGTCGGCTTATACTCGAGTATATACGGTATTTTTGCCCAAAATTCTAAACTACACCAGATGAAGAAAAAAAGGCGACAGTGTTGCTCTGCACAGTGATAGAACCGCTTCTCCCATTTAAAACAGTGTCCTCAAAAAATAAATCCTGCCTCATGATCCTGCCCCATCTGTCCCATGATCCTACCCCATCTGTCCTATGATCCTGCCCCATCTGCCCCATGATCCTGCCCCATCTGTCTCCATCCTGCCCCATATTCCTGCCCCATCTGTCTTCATCCTGCCTCCTGTGTCTCCAATCCTGCCACGTGTCTCCAATCCTGCCCCCTGTGTCTCCCATCCTGCCCCCTGTCTCCCATCCTGCCCCCTGTCTCCAAGCCTGCACCGTCTCCAATCCTTCTCTCTGTCTCCTTCCTGCCCCTGTGTCTCCCATCTTGCCCCCGTGTCTCCCATCCTGCCCCTATGTCTCTATTCTGCCCCTGTGTCTTCATCCTGCCCCTGTGTCTCACATCCTGCACCCGTGTCTCCCATCCTGCCCCCATGTCTCCATTCTGCCCCGGGCCGCTATCAATAAAAAAAAACCTTTCTTCTTACCTGAGGCGCTCCTGCGTCATTTCAAGCATGCACTTGCCGGCGAATGACAATGACGTCATACGCCGGCAACGTTGCGTGCTGATGTCAGCTGCCAGCCTCTGACTGGCTGGCGGATTTAACTATTGCCGTGCGGGCCCTCACAGCAATAGAGTAACTGAACCTGCATCTCGGACGCAGGTTCAGTTACTGCAGCGGCAGAAGCCTGTCGCTGGGGCCCGATCAGCAGAGGAGACGGGGTCCGATGTGGGCCCCCTCTGCTGATCGGACCCCATACGCCAGTCAGGGCAGTAGTGCCCTAATGGCGGCCCTGGGTAGAACAGGTCACAATGCCACACCGGCTCTACCCCTACACTGAACGTCCTTCCTTCATGTACAAGAGTGCCATCCTCTGAATTAGGCAAAGTTACAATCCATTAGGGATGGATTGTCAGTGGCTGCCCAGTTCACACCAGTATCAGAGCTCAGAACCTTATTTTGCCAACACTGTGACACCTGTCAGCTTAAAAGTATTATTACATTTAAGAAAACGTTTTCTGTTATTTACAGTCTGTTGTAAAAAAACAACAACTATGCTTTACTTACCCTCCTGGGGTGCTCAGAAAGGTCTTCGCTGCTGCCATGGTCTATGCTACTTGGCTGTAGTTGTACTGTCCTATTGAAATCTCTTCAGGAAATCTCGGAGCTGATGAGCCCAATAATTGATCGATATGACATCACTGCTATAGTCAAGTAACGAACTCTGTGGCAGTGGTGGAAACATAGCGCTGGACCCTTGGATGGTAGCTAAAATTATTTAATGGGGTTTTTTTTACAATGCATTGTGCATATTAGGAAAAGTTTTCTGAAAAGGGACAATCCCTTTAGTATGGATCACAATTACGAAGAAGGTATCTTTTGATGGGGTATAACCTCCAATTAGTCATGTCATTACAGAGGTTTATCTCCATGGTCACACACATACATGCCAAAAAAGAAGCTTTATACAGAGATCAAGTAAAATTCAATAACTTTATTTTGACAATCTAATATATAAAGCTGAATGTGTGTATATTATTATTATTATTATTATTATTATTATTATTATTATTATTATTTATTGTTATAGCGCCATTTATTCCATGGCGCTTTACATGTGAGGAGGGGTATACATAATGAAAACAAGTACAATAATCTTAAACAATACAAGTCATAACTGGTACAGGAGGAATGAGGACCCTGCCCGCGAGGGCTCACAATCTACAAGGGATGGGTGAGAATACAGTAGGTGAGGGTAGAGATGGTCATGCAGCGGTTTGGTCGATCGGTGGTAGCTGCAGGTTGTAGGCTTGTCTGAAGAGGTGGGTCCGGGATTGGCATCTGCACCGTCGCAGCTACAGCCACAAAATTTTGCACAGTCACACGTCTGGACCCCGAGAGCATCATAGGCTATGTTGTGAGGTGAAATATTAACCCCGCGCTTTCCAATTCACAAAACAATTTTGCCCCTATCTACATAATGGGGAAAAAGTGAAAGGAAAAGTGTTGGAGGCAAATTGACAGCTGCCAGATGTGAACAAGAGGGACTTAAAGAGTGAGAGCGATGGCGCCAAAGAGTATATACCGTATAGTTGCTAAGGTGGGGCCCCGACATGGGATACTCACCACACACGGGGATATGAACACACACACAAAATGCGCCACACACTACCACGTGCTTGAACACATATACCACCCTCAGCACACATTTCACCACACATACACCAACCTCGCTACATAAAAGTCGAAACACAAAAGTCGCCGCTCAAAACTCGCCACACGTGCAAAACTCACCTCATGGAAAACTCGCCACACGCAAAACTTGCACACGCGGAAAAATTGCCACATGCACAAAAGTTGCAACACATGCAAAAGTTGCCTCACACAAAACTTGCACATACTCAAAAGGCACCACACATAAAACTCGCCACACGCAAAACTCGCCATGCACAAAACTTGCTGCACACAACTTGCTACACTAACCTGTCACATGCAACTCGACACACAAAAAGTTGCTACACGCAAGTCACCACACAAAACTCATCTCACAACAGTCGCTACATGCATGTCGCCACACGCAGCTCAACACACACAACTTGACACACGAAACTCGCCCCAAAACACACACAAGTCTGGTATTTTCCTTCAAAAATAAAAATCTGATTAATAAGCAGACAAACTACAAGAGCAACAAATGTACCATATAGGAAATACAGCAGCTGTCAGTCACATGACCTGTCTATTATGTGTATGTGTGAGCTAATATATACTGCCAGGGGGAGGGCTTCCTGTTGGCTGGGGATTTATCAGCCTGCCAATTTAGCTTACAAATACTGAGGTAAAAATACTGGCCAAATAACGTGTGAACGAGGTCTAATACAGGAGGAGATGACATACAGATATATACTATGTACAGGGGAGATGACACACAGGTATATACTATATACAGGAGGAGATGACATACAGCTACATACAATATACAGGAGGAGATGACACACAGGTATATACTATATACAGGAGCAGATGACCTGCA
The DNA here is from genome assembly GCF_032444005.1 of Ranitomeya imitator. Taxonomy (NCBI): domain Eukaryota; kingdom Metazoa; phylum Chordata; class Amphibia; order Anura; family Dendrobatidae; genus Ranitomeya; species Ranitomeya imitator. Next base: position 412,393,993 of record NC_091285.1, read on the forward strand.
GGTATATACTATATACAGGAGGAGATGACATACAGGTATATGCTATATACAGGAGGAGATGACACACACATATATACTATATACAGGGGAGATGACATACAGGTATATACTATATATAGGAGGAGATGACATACAGGTATATACTATATACAGGGGAGATGACACACAGCATGTATATACTATATACAGGGGAGATAACATACAGGTATATACTATATACAGGAGATGACATACAGGTGTATACTATATATAAGGGAGATGACAAACATGTATATACTGAGGTGAAAATGAGAGGTGTGAGGTGAAAATGAAAAGGTGTGAGTACAAAATGAGAGGAGGGAGGGAAAATAGTGGAGTGATCGGAAAATGACAGATGTGAGGTCGAAATGACAAGTGTTAGGGGGGAATGAGAGAAGTGAGGGGGAAAATAAGAGTGAGGGGGAAAATGAGAGGTTTGAGGGAGAAAATGAGAGATGTGAGGGGGAAAATGAAAGATGTGATGGGGAAAATGAGAGGCGTGATGGGAAAATAAGAGAAGTGAGGTGCTATAACTAACCACAGATATTTACTATGCCCAGGCAACACCGGGCTCTTCAGCTAGTCATAAATAAAACCAATACATATAAGAACAAATATAAAATGGAACACCACAGATGAGTCTAGTGGTGGGTATGCCAAAGATGTGCAAATCCTAATCAAACGTACGTAATAAAAATATATATGTTTAAATCCTGCAAATCATTCAAAATATAATATGATATACACATACAAGCAGTATATCACAAAAGTGAGTACACCTCTCAAATTTTTGAAACATTTTATTTTATCTTTTCATGGGACAACACTGAAAGTTTAACCCTTTGATTCAATGTAAAGTAGTTAGTGTACAGCTTGTGTAACAGTGTAAATTTGGTGCCGTCTAAATATCTGAAAACACGCCAATTAATGTCTAAACCGTTGGCAACAATAGTGAGTACACTCCTCAGTGCTTCAAAATGGCCACATTTTTCTCAAAATGTCAATATCTTGTGTGGCCACCATTATTTACATGCACTGCCTTAACTCTATTGGGCATGCAGTTCACTAGAGCTTTACAGGTTCACACTGGAATAGTCTTTCATATAATCCAGAGCTGGTGGATGTTGGAGACCTTGCACTCCTCCAACTTCAGTTGGAGGATGCCCCACAGATGCTTAATAGGATTTAGATTATTATTTATTATTATTATTATTTATTGTTATAGCGCCATTTATTCCATGGCGGTTTACATGTGAGGAGGGGTATACATAATAAAAACAAGTACAATAATCTTAAACAATACAAGTCATAACTGGTACAGGAGGAGGGAGGACCCTGCCCGCGAGGGCTCACAATCTACAAGGGATGAGTGAGAATACAGTAGGTGAGGATAGAGCTGGTCATGCAGCGGTTTGGTCGATTGGTGGTTACTGCAGGTTGTAGGCTAGTCGGAAGAGGTGGGTCTTCAGGTTCTTTTTGAAGGTTTCGATGGTAGGCGAGAGTCTGATGTGTTGTGATAGAGGGTTCCAGAGTAGGGGTGATACGAGAGAGAAATCTTGTATACGATTGTGGGAAGAGGAGATAAGAGGGGAGTAGAGAAGGAGATCTTGTGAGGATCGGAGGTTGCGTGTAGGTAAGTACCGGGAGACGAGGTCACAGAAGTATGGAGGAGACAGGTTGTGGATGGCTTTGTACGTCATGGTTAGGGTTTTGTACTGGAGTCTCTGTGAAATGGGGAGCCAGTGAAGGGATTGACAGAGGGGAGAGGCCGGGGAATAGCGGGGGGACAGGTGGATTAGTCGGGCAGCAGAGTTTAGAATAGATTAGAGGGGTGCAAGAGTGTTAGAGGGGAGGCCACAGAGCAGGAGATTGCAGTAGTCATCTGGAGACATGCTTGGCCAGGCCAGCACCTTTACCCTCAGTTTCTTTAGCAAGACAGTGGTAATCTTGGAGGTGTGTTTGGGGTTGTTATAAAGGGAGGAGATCATGCTCTGCTTCAGTGTGTCACAGTACATCTTGGCATTCATGGTTTCCTAAATGAACTGTAGCTCCCCAAATCCAGCAGCACTCATACAACCCGAAACCATGACATGCCCACCACTATTCTTGACTGTAGGCAGGACACACTTACCTTTGTACTCCTCACCTATTTGCCACCACACACGCTCAACACCATCTGAACCAAATACGCTTTTCTTGGTCTCATCAGACCACAGAACATGGTTCCAGTAATCCATGTCCTTAGTATTTTTGTATTCAGCAAACTGTTTGAGGTCTTTCTTGTGCAATATGTTTAGAAGCACTTCTTTCTGGCATGACAGCCATGCAGACCAATTTGATGCAGAGTGCAGCGTATGGTCTGAGCACTGACAAGCTGACCCCCCCACCCCTTCAACCTCTGCAGCAATGCTGCCAGCACTTATACATCTATTTTCAAAAGAAATCCTCTGGATATGATGCTGAGTACATGTACTCAAATTCTTTGGTCGACCATGGTGAGGCCAGTTCTGAGTGGAACCTGTCTTGCTAAACTTCTGTATGGTCTTGGCCACCGTGCTGCAGCCCAGTTTCAGAGTGTTGGCAATCATCTTATAGCCTAGACCATCTTTATGTAGAGTAACAATTCTTTTTTTCAGATCCTCAGAGAGTTCTTTGCCATGAAGAGCCACACTGAACTTTCAGTGACCAGTATGAGAGAGTGTGAGAGCAATAACACCACATTTAAAATATCTGCTCCCCATTCACACTTGAGACCTTTTAACACTAATGAGTCACATGACATTGGAGAGGGAAAATGGCAAATTGGGCACAAGATGTCCATTTTCGTTTAGGGGTGTTGTCACGCGTCTGTTGTGAATTCCGCTCTTGGGCTCCCTCCGGTGGTTGTAAGTGGCACTTTTGTGAGTTCTGCTCTTGGGCTCCCTCTGGTGGTTTTAAGTGGAATGGCTGCTCCTTGGATTTAGCAGTCTGCAGCTGCTTCCACTGATTGTCTTTCTGCTCGGCTATTTATGCCTGGCTCTTCCCTTCAGCCAGTGCCACTTGTCAATGGTTCCTGGTTGGATTCATATCTCTCTTGGATTTCCCTGATCTCCTGACCAGTTCAGCAAAGATAAGTCCTTTCTTTGCTCTTTTCTGTCCACATGTTGTGGACTTATTCGTTCTGTGCATTCTATGTTTTGTCCAGCTTGTCAGTATGGATTAATTCAGCTAAGCTGGAAGCTCTGGGAAGCAGATTTACCCGCCACACCTTTAGTCAGGTGTGGAGATTTTTGTAAACTCTGTGTGGATTTTTGTCTTTTTTAATACTGACCGCACAGTATTCCGTCCTGTCCTATCTATCTAGCTAGACTGGCCTCATGTGCTACATCCTGGTTTCATTCTACGTATGTCTTTTCCCTCTCCACTCATAGTCATTACTTGTGGGGGGCTATCTATCCTTTGGGGATTTTCTCTGAGGCAAGATAGTTTTCCTGTTTCTATCTTTAGGGGTAGTTAATTCTCAGGCTGTGACGAGGTGCCTAGGGAGTGACAGGAGCATCCCACGGCTACTTCTAGTGTTGTGTTTAGCTTAGGGACTGCGGTCAGTACAGGTACCACCTCCTTCAGAGCTCGTCCCTTGTTGCTCCTAAACCACCAGTTCATAACAGTACAAGTGGCCCAAAAATGAATTAAATGCATCTCAAAAGAAGGAAAAAAAAATTCTGAGCCATTTTTTTTTCTGTGCTCTGTTTTGTCTTTTTTTCCTCTTGATCTCTGGGTGGTTCAGGATTTATGATCTGGCATGGATGTTCAGGGTTTGTTTTCTCGTGTGGATCAACTTGCTGCAAGAGTACAGAGTATCCAAGATTATGTTGTCCAGACTCCGGCTTTGGAGCCTAAAATTCCTACTCCTGATTTGTTTTTTGGGGACAGATCCAATTTTTTGAACTTTAAAAATAACTGCAAATTGTTTTTTGCTTTGAAACCCCGTTCTTCTGGTGATCCCATTCAGCAAGTTAAAATCATCATATCCTTGCTGCGTGGTGACCCTCAGGACTGGGCATTCTCCCTTGAATCAGGGGATCCGGCATTGCTGAATGTAGACGCATTTTTTCAAGCACTCGGATTATTGTATGACGAACCTAATTCTGTGCATCATGCAGAAAAAACCCTGTTGGCCCTGTGTCAAGGTCAGGAAGCGGCAGAATTATACTGCCAGAAATTTAGGAAATGGTCTGTGCTCACTAAATGGAATGAGGATGGTCTGGCTGCTATTTTCAGAAAAGGTCTTTCTGAAGCCCTTAAAGATGTTATGGTGGGCTTCCCTACGCCTGCTGGTTTGAGCGAATCTATGTCTCTAGCCATTCAGATTGATCGGCGTCTGCGCGAGCGCAAAGCTGTGCACCATATGGCAGTGTCCTCTGAGCAGAGTCCTGAGCCTATGCAATGTGATAGGATTTTGACTAGAACAGAACGGCAGGAATTCAGATGTCAGAATAGGCTGTGTTTTTACTGTGGTGATTCTGCTCATGTTATTTCTGATTGCCCTAAGCGTACTAGGAGGGTCGCTAGGTCTGTTACCATCAGTACTGTACAGCCTAAATTTTTTTTATCTGTGACCCTGATTTGCTCATTGTCGTCCTTTTCTGTCATGGCATTTGTGGATTCAGGCGCTGCCCTGAACTTAATGGACTTAGAATTCGCCAGGCGCTGTGGTTTTTCCTTGCAGCCTTTGCAGAGCCCTATTCCTTTGAGGAGCATTGATGCTACACCATTGGCCAAGGATAAACCTCAGTACTGGACGCAGATGACCATGTACATGGCTCCAGCACATCAGGAAGATTGCCGTTTTCTGGTGTTGCATAACCTGCATGATGTTGTTGTACTGGGTTTTCCATGGTTACAGGAAGATAATCCGGTGCTGGATTGGAAAACTATGTATGTGACTAGTTGGGGTTGTCAAGGGGTACATAGTGACGTTCCTTTGATGTCAATTTCCTCTTCCCCCTCTTCTGAGGTCCCTGAGTTTTTGTCGGATTTCCAGGATGTATTTGATGAGCCCAAGTCCAGTTCCCTTCCTCCACATAGGGACTGTGATTGTGCTATTAACTTGATTCCAGGGTGTAAGTTCCCTAAGGGCCGACTTTTCAATCTGTCTGTGCCAGAGCATGCCGCCATGCGGAGTTATGTTAAGGAGTCTTTGGAGAAGGGGCATATTCGGCCATCTTAGTCACCATTGGGAGCGGGTTTCTTTTTTGTTGCTAAGAAGGATGGCTCCTTGAGACCCTGTATAGATTATCGTCTTCTTAATAAGATCACGGTCAAATTCCAATACCCCTTGCCTTTGCTTTCTGATTTGTTTGCTCAGATTAAGGGGGCTAGTTGGTTTATTAAGATTGACCTTCGAGGGGCATATAATCTTGTTCGTATTAAACAGGGTGACGAATGGAAAACTGCATTTAATACGCCCGAAGGCCATTTTGAATACCTCGTGATGCCATTCGGGCTCTCTAATGCTCCATCTGTGTTCCAATCTTTCATGCATGATATTTTCCGCAATTATCTTGATAAATTCATGGTTGTATATTTGGATGATATTTTGATTTTTTCCGATGATTGGGAGTCTCATGTGAAGCAGGTCAGGATGGTATTCCAGATCCTTCGTGATAATGCTTTATTTGTGAAGGGGTCTAAGTGCCTATTCGGAGTTCAGAAGGTCTCTTTTTTGGGTTTTATTTTTTCTCCCTCGTCTATGGAAATGGATCCTGTTAAGGTCCAAGCTATTCATGACTGGATTCAACCCACATCTGTGAAGAGTCTTCAAAAATTTTTGGGCTTTGCTAATTTCTATCGCCGTTTCATTGCCAACTTTTCCAGTGTGGTTAAGCCCCTTACTGATTTGACGAAGAAAGGCGCTGATGTGACGAATTGGTCTTCTGCGGCTGTTGAGGCCTTTCAGGAGCTTAAACGCCGATTTACTTCTGCCCCTGTGTTGCGTCAGCCGGATGTTTCTCTTCCTTTTCAGGTTGAGGTTGACGCTTCTGAGATTGGGGCAGGGGCCGTTTTGTCTCAGAGGGATTCTGATGGTTCTTTGATGAAACCGTGTGCTTTTTTTTCCAGAAAGTTTTCGCCTGCGGAACGCAATTATGATGTCGGCAATCGGGAGTTGTTGGCTATGAAGTGGGCGTTTGAGGAGTGGCGACATTGGCTTGAGGGAGCTAAGCACCGCGTTGTGGTCTTGATTGATCATAAGAATCTGATTTACCTCAAGTCGGCCAAGCGGCTGAATCCTAGACAGGCTCGATGGTCCCCGTTTTTCTCCCGTTTTGATTTTGTGGTCTCGTATCTTCCGGGATCTAAGAATGTTAAGGCTGATGCCCTCTCTAGGAGTTTTTTGCCTGATTCTCTTGGGGTCCTTGAGCCGGTCGGCATTCTTAAGGAAGGGGTGATTCTTTCTGCTATCTCCCCTGATTTGCGGCGGGTGCTTTGGGAATTTCAGGCTGATAAGCCTGACCGCTGTCCAGTGGGGAAGCTGTTTGTTCCTGATAGATGGACAAGTAAGGTAATTTCTGAGGTTCATTGTTCAGTTCAGTTCAGTTCATTGTTCAATTGTTCAGCACTCCATGGCTCAGCACCACCCTACATCTCCTCTCTGGTCTCAGTCTACCACCCTACCCGTGCCCTCCGCTCCGCTAATGACCTCAGGTCTCCATCCTCAATAATCAGAACCTCCCACTCCCGTCTCCAAGACTTTACACGTGCTGCGCCGATTCTTTGGAATGCACTACCTAGGTTAATACGAATAATCCCCAATCCCCACAGTTTTAAGCGTACCCTAAAAACTCATTTGTTCAGACTGGCCTACCGCCTCAATGCATTAACCTAACGATCCCTGTGTGGCCTATTTAAAAAAAAAAAAAATCAGGTTCCTCGCATTATGTTCTCATTCACTTTATGCAGTTAATAGCCCTCTGTGTCTGTACTGCTACATACTTAGGCAGTTAATTGGTTCGTGCAGCTTTACATGAACACCCGAGCCTTACACTATGGCCGGTCCGAATAACTAAAGCAATTGTTACCATCCACCTCTCGTGTCTCCCCTTTTCCTCATAGTTTGTAAGCTTGCGAGCAGGGCCCTCATTCCTCCTGGTATCTGTTTTGAACTGTATTTCTGTTATGCTGTAATGTCTATTGTCTGTACAAGTCCCCTCTATAATTTGTAAAGCGCTGCGGAATATGTTGGCGCTATATAAATAAAAATTATTATTATTATTATTCAGTGTTGGTCATCCTGGGATTTTTGGTACCAGAGATTTGGTTGCTAGGTCCTTTTGGTGGCCTTCTTTGTCGCGGGATGTGCGTGCTTTTGTGCAGTCCTGTGGGACTTGCGCCCGGGCCAAGCCTTGCTGTTCCCGCGCTTGTGGGTTGCTTTTGCCTTTGCCGGTCCCTGAGAGGCCTTGGATGCATATTTCCATGGATTTTATTTCGGATCTTCCTGTTTCCCAGAAGATGTCTGTTATCTGGGTTGTTTGTGACCGGTTCTCTAAAATGGTCCATCTGGTACCTTTGCCTAAGTTGCCTTCCTCCTCAGATTTGGTTCCATTGTTTTTTCAGCATGTGGTTCGTTTGCATGGCATTCCGGAGAATATTGTGTCTGACAGAGGTTCTCAGTTTGTCTCTAGGTTTTGGCGGGCCTTTTGTGCTAGGATGGGCATTGATTTGTCTTTTTCTTCGGCGTTTCATCCTCAGACTAATGGCCAAACTGAGCGAACTAATCAGACCTTGGAAACCTATTTTAGATGCTTTGTGTCTGCTGATCAGGATGATTGGGTGGCTTTCTTGCCGTTGGCCGAGTTTGCCCTTAATAATAGGGCTAGTTCGGCTACTTTGGTTTCACCTTTCTTTTGTAATTTTGGTTTTCATCCTCGTTTTTCTTCGGGGCAGGTTGAGCCTTCTGATTGTCCTGGTGTGGATTCTGTGGTGGACAGGCTGCAGCAGATTTGGACTCATGTGGTGGACAATTTGACGTTGTCTCAGGAAAAGGCTCAACATTTTGCTAACCGCCGTCGGTGTGTTGGTCCCCGGCTTCGTGTGGGGGATTTGGTTTGGTTGTCTTCTCATCATGTTCCTATGAAGGTTTCTTCCCCTAAGTTTAAGCCTCGGTTTATTGGTCCTTATAAGATTTCTGAAATTATCAATCTGGTGTCTTTTCGTTTGGCTCTTCCAGCCTCTTTTGCCATTCATAATGTTTTCCATAGATCTTTGTTGCAGAGATATGTGGTGCCCCTTGTTCCCTCGGTTGATCCTCCTGCCCCGGTGTTGGTTGAGGGAGAGTTGGAATATGAGGTTGAGAAAATTTTGGATTCTCGTTTTTCGAGGCGGAGGCTTCAGTATCTTGTCAAGTGGAAGGGCTATGGCCAGGATGATAATTCTTGGGTTGTTGCCTCCGATGTCCATGCCGCCGATTTGGTTCGTGCTTTTCACTTGGCTCGCCCTGATCGGCCTGGGGGATCTGGTGAGGGTTCGGTGACCCCTCCTCAAGGGGGGGGGGTACTGTTGTGAATTCCGCTCTTGGGCTCCCTCCGGTGGTTGTAAGTGGCACTTTTGTGAGTTGTGCTCTTGGGCTCCCTCCGGTGGTTTTAAGTGGAATGGCTGCTCCTTGGATTTAGCAGTCTGCAGCTGAGTTAATTCTCAGGCTGTGACAAGGTGCCTAGGGAGTGACAGGAGCATCCCACGGCTACTTCTAGTGTTGTGTTTAGCTTAGGGACTGCGGTCAGTACAGGTACCACCTCCTTCAGAGCTCGTCCCATGTTGCTCCTAAACCACCAGTTCATAACACGCGTCATCTTGGATTCATGGCAGCTGTGGCTCCACTATAATTAAAATGTGTTTTTTTTCCTTTCGGGACAGTAAGAGTTAATGTCAGTTTCCTTGCTGACAGCTGCTTTGATTGCTAGTCAGCTGATGTGGGTGGGACCACTTCCATCATCCTTTAAAAAGTCACATGACACTTCAGCTGACTGTCGGTGATAGAGCAATCTATGTTGACCAAGCCTGGAGTAAGGAGCTCTCTGATTGCAGTGGTGAATCTGCTGGTTTTGTGTTGTTCATGGTCCTGGTGCCTTTCCTCTTCTGTCCGGTGCTTTGCAGCAGAGACAGTTGTTAAGTTAAGTTCCCCTTGTACTGTCTGTCTTGTTGTTGTCCCTCTCCCTGTGTTGTTCACAATCGGCAGTGGTGAGCCTAGCATCTTTGCCGGCCATTGCACTAGCCAGGGAATAGCGAGGAGACAAACAGCATTTAGGTGCGAGACGGCGGTGGGGGGAAGGACCCGCTTAGGGCATTAAGGGAGTTTAGGGACAGGCACAGATTGAGGCTCAGGAGGTGCCCCATCCCTTGTTCACTATGGTGAAGGCCTTCCTCTCCCCATTCCATCCCGTTGTTTGGTGTACCTTGTGTCGTCCGCTAAATTTAACCATATTGGTTCGGAACAGGAGTACTCACTTTTATTGCCAGCGGTTTAGAGATTAATGTGTGTTGGGTTATTTAGTTTAGAGGACGCAACACATTTACACTGTTATAGGAGCTGTACACTAACTACTTCACATTGTATCAAATTGTCATATCTTCAGTGTTGTCCCATGAAAAGATATAATAAAATGTTTAGAAAAATGTGAGTGGTGTACTCACTTTTGTGATATACTGTATGCAACAATTTGGAAAAATCTCAGAAAACAAGGCAAATTGGACATAATTTCACACAAAATCCCCAAAATGGGCCAGATAAAATTGTTGGCAACTTTGCTTCAAGCATGCACAAAAAGAAGAAACTATGGTGAAAAGTACAAGATAATGGACAAATATCAAATTTTATTTTATAAGAAAGATTATTACAGGACAAACTTGGGATGGGACACATATATACATACACATACACATACACATATATACAGCTCTGGCAAAAATTAAGAAACCACTGCACAGTTTTATAAAAAATCAGCTTCTCTACATGTCTGACAGCCATTCCATTTCAGAGTTAGTTGAATTCTGACCAGAGTACACCTCATTCTACTTAATGTGCTCCTGATTAGGTGATCACCTGAACCAAATCTTATTTAACGAAGGAAAGTATAAAAAAACACTGCTGTGGTGTTCACAATCCTCTTGCAATTGGACAAGCTGAATGGCAAAACAAGTGCTAGCATTATCCCAAAAGTAATAGGAATGAAAAAATTACTTTTAACCATGCCAAAGGAGTTCAAAAGAAAAGTCTTGAGTGAGGAAAAGTAATGGCTTTTCTAGCAATTGAATACAGTGAGCGTCATGTTGCCTCCATCCTTAAAATTTCTAAGACGGCAGTCCATTGCAACAAGGTCAAGCAGCAGACATTGGGGACAACAAAGCTACAGACCAGCAGAGGGCGAAAATGACTCTCCACTGACCAGGATGACCGTTATCTTATTCGAATGTAACTCAGCAACGGCAGGATGACATCAAGTGACCTACAGAAGGAATGGCAAATGGCAGCTGGGGTGAAGTGCACGGCAAGAACAGTTCGTAACAGGCTCCTAGAGGCAGGACTCAAGTCATGTAAAGCTAGAAAAAAGCCTTTCATCAATGAGAAACAAAGGAGAGACAGGCTGAAGTTTGCCAAAGACCATAAGGATTGGACCATAGAGGACAGGAGTATGGTTATCTTCTCTCATGAGCCTAATTTTCAGCTTTGCCCAACACCTGGTCATCTAATGGTTAGACGGAGACCTGGAGAGGCATACAAGCCACAGTGTCTTGCACCCACTGTGAAATTTGGTGGAGGTTCGGTGATGATCTGGGGATGCTTCAGCAATGCTGGAATTGGGCCGGCTAATCTTTGAGATGGACTTATGAATCAAGCCACATACAAGGTTATCCAGGAAAAACAGATGATTCTTTCTGCTCAGGCAATGTTCCCCAACTCTGAGGACTGGTTTTTCCAGCAAGACAATGGGCCATGCCACACAGCTAGGTCAATCAAGGTAGGTGTGGATGAAGAACCACCACATCAAATCCATGTCATGTCCAGCCCAATCTCCAGACCTGAACCCCATTGAAAACCTCTGGAATGTAATTAAGAGGAAGATGGATAGTCACAAACCATCAAAGAAGAACTGCTTGAATTTTTGTACCAGGAGTGAAATAAGGTCACCCAAAATCAGTGTGAAAGACTGGTGGAAAGCATGCCAAGACGCATGAAAACTGTCATTAAAAATCATGGTTCTTCCACAAAATATTGATTTCTAAACTCTTCCTGAGTTAAAACATTAGTATTGTTGTTTCTAAATGATTATGAACTTTTTTTGCATTATTTGAGGTCTGCAAGCAATGCATTTTTTTGTTATTTTAACCATTTCTCATTTTCAGAAAATAAATACAAAATGTATTGCTTGGAACTTTGCAGACATGTTGTCAGTAGTTTATAGAATAAAAGAACAATTTACATTTTACTCAAAAATATACCTATAAAGAGAAAAATCAGACAAACTGAAAATTTTGCAGTGGTCTCTTAATTTTTTCCAGAGCTGTATATGGCCTTTAAGTGTGTGCGATTTACATTGTTGCTGAAGGTGCTCCACTCACCTTGATATTTTGGGCACCTGAACTTGGAATCTGTACAAATGGAAAGGAAGCTTGGGGTACTTCTTGATTTTTTAATTTAGAGATTGAACTGTGTTATTTAGTGAACTGTCTTGCATTGTTATTTGGGCACCATGGGTAACTGTATCCTTCTGCACTAGAAGTATCTTCAGCATCTTACCAACATAAATGAGGATTATCTATAGTAGATTCCTGACAGGTCACCATCCATGATCTGCCTTCTTTTCCATTGTCTTTTTTTGTTGACAAGTAACACATCGCTGGAATAAGGTTGTTTGCCCCTAAATAAAGCTGGGTAGCACAAACCTGGTGACAGATTCCCCTTTAAAGGGGTTGACCAGACTTATAATATTGATGACCCTACTCCATGGAATAAGATATCAGTATCTGATTGGAGGGGGGTCTGACAACTTACACCTTATCAATCAGCTGTTTTTAGCTGTTTTCTTTGTGGTGGCTGGGGCCTCAATTTGTTTTGCTCTGCTAATGATTATGTAACATTCTGTTTGTTACTTTGTACTATAAATGTATCTGACTTTCTATTACAGGATCGAGCCCAGGCTCAGGTTCTTCTGTTCGCTGGCTTCCTCAGCCTCTCACTAGAAGGAATCATTCTTACCCTAGAGAGTTGCTGAATGGTGAGTGTAAGTAAAACTATATATGCTTTAAACATGTCTTGAACAATGTTTTGTAATTTAAGTTAAGATAAAAAATGATAAAAAATTAACAGAATAAAAAATAGAGTATTGTACGGCCAGGTAAAATTTGAATATATAAATACTAGTTGGCCCGTGTGAAATTTTCGCACATTGGTCGTTGGGGCGCAGGCAATTTACGAAAAAAGCAAGCTGGTCAAATATAAATGTATTTGATGACATGATGAACACAGACAGGTATTTATCCTTATATATTATTTCTAAACACTCTTTTTCGGCGATTACTTTGAATCTTCGTTTATACTGCACCCACACACAAAAATGATACACCATTTGAAAGGTAAACTTGCCCCCTTCCACAAGAAAATAGCGAAACAAACCACACATCCACGATGTGATCACAAAATACAGTTTAAACATTAATTTTCATAAACCTGCAGTAAGGAAAAATGACCTGCAGGTGGCAGCACACGACTTCACCTAAATAGAGCTTTGCTGAGCAATGTGGACATACTTTATCCATATTCCCAACACTGTGGGTTTTAACTTCATTGTCTGGAAGTAATAAGCAAGCACAACAGTATGTATTTGGAAGTGAATGTTGGCACCTCCTTGCACAGATGTCTTGTTGTAGACGCAGGAAGTAATCAGGTGGAACTAAATCAATACAGTGCTTTTGCAGTAGTGTTCTACACTGATTCACTATCTGTTGTCTGTGCTTCTGTTGAGCCTGTCTATGGTATACAAGTCTTTGTTTTCTTTGTTCATGAGGTTGTAGCCTGTTTGATGTTCGATGAAATGGTGTCTGAAGAGGTCTGGGACATCTCGTTCATGTTGGCCTGCCTAGAGGTCTGCTTTTTATACACCTCTTTCTAGTTGATCCTGCAAAGTAATTCCAAACCCAAACAATGTCAGGTCTGCGCTCCAAATGCAGCTTGAAATGTACAATAGGCAGTGCATGTTTCCAATTGAAAAACAGTGCATGTTTCCACATGTGTTTGCGTATGTGACTCACCTGCAGTGAAGTGTGCAATCTGTTTGGATTTATTTGTGATGTCTGTAAACAGCTTAGAGGTAGTGTGGTGCCACCTGCAGGTCATTTTTCCTTACTGCAGGTTTATGAAAATTAATGTTTAAACTGTATTTTGTGATCACATCGTGGATGTGTGGTTCGTTTGGCTATTTTCTTGCTGAAGGGGGCAAGCTTATCTTTCAAATGGTGTATCATTTGTGTGTGGTTGCAGTATGAACGGAGATACAAAGTAATCACCGAAAAAGAGTGTTTAGAAATAATATATAAGGATTTTGAGTAATCTAGTTCTATAATAAATGTATATGTATGTGCAAAATAAACCTAAAGACATGCAAAGTCTGTAATTTTTCCAAGTCAAATATATAACATGAGAAAATTAATAATAATAGTAATAATAATAATAATAAAAGAAATCAAAGAATAAAGTAATACATAAAAAAGAGAATGATTAAAATAAAGAAAGGTCCTAGTTTATAAGATGCAAGACGGTGCTAATTTAATCAGTGGAAATAATCTTAGTTTTTTTTTACTCATATCTAACATATTTAGTGTGTCTTTGTGCTATGCCTTTATACAGTATAAATTATGAGGCTAAAAGTTTTGCACTTAAATACCACATCCACAAGCAGTTGCTGAGCACCTCATTCTGAAAGCATGTACATTATTATGGGGCTGCCCCTTTTCCACTTTTTACTAGATTTCCACAGCCCGTTAATTCACAAGAATATTGCGGCCGGTCACTGATATTGGACAACAAGGTTTAGAGCTAACTTTTCAATTCATGCTAAATGTCAGTGCTCAGTGAATATCAGTCAAGTTATTCCCCACATGTTTTGTAAAATCTTCTTCTAAATTATCTTTTAGTTTTTTGCAACAAAATATGTAAAGATTGCAGGATAGGGTGAGTTACAGAAGGCTAAGGCCTCTTTCACACTTCCGTCTTTGGCTGGGCGTCATAGTGCAGTGAAATGACGCGTCGACGGACGTTGTGAAAATAGAGGAAAACGTGTGTGACGCATTCAGTATTATGACGGATGCGTTCTTGGCCGAATTTTATAATATAACATGAGAGAGAGGGAGAGAGAGAGAGAGATATTTTTGATGTGCACAAAAAACGTTCCTCTGAACGTTTTCTCTGCACGACGGACTGCTATTTTCCGACGGATCCAGTGCACGACAGATGAAACGGATGGCCATCCATCACAATCCGTCGCTAATACAAGTCTATGGGAAAAAACAGGATCCTGCAGAAAAATTTGCAGGATCCTGTTTTTTCAAAACTCAACGGATTTCGACGTGAGACAACAGACGGAAGTGTGAAAGAGGCCTAAAAGAAAGGGAACATGGACTGCTACTTGTCCTGATAGAGCAGAAATGGCCTTAGCCAAGATATTGTTACAATGTCATACAATTCTATAAAATGACATTCCATATATACCTATTTTGGACTCATGTTGTTGGTATGCCAAGGGTTGACTTTTTTGAGTGGCACCAACTTAAAAACTGAAAACCAGATACATTAAGTCTGGATTTAGAAAGCATTAGTGCTACCCCATCTGGAATAAGAAGTTCAGTTCTGGGAACCAGTGTAAGGCTGCCCTGGAGTCAGTTCAGGTACAAAGAAGAGCCACAAAACTGTTAAGGGGAATGGAGGATCTTAGTTATGTGGAAAGACTAAAAGAATAACATTTATTTAGTCTTGAGAAGAGATGCCTAAGGGGGGACAGAATGTTAACAAGTACATAAACAACACGTACAGTACAGAACCCACTCAAATGACACGGGATACTCCCTCCATAGAGAGAAAGAAAGGTTAAATCTCCAGAGGAGACCAGCCTTCTTTATCATAAGAACTAATAATATGCAGAATAGTCTAGAGATGGGCATAGTTGGAATCATTGATTATTTCAAAAGAGTCTTGGTTTCTTTTATAGAGAAAAATATAATAAAATCCTGTGTAAATGTGTAAAGCTTTTCTGGATGTTTGGTCCCGTGGATTGTCAACTGGGATCAATAGGAAAAGATTACCTCTTTTAAGTCTGATTGGATCATGCATTATGATAGTGCGTATGCCCATCCTCACTTTCCAATCCTTGACTGAACGTGATGAACATTTGTCTTTTTCAACCGCATTAACTATGTAACTATATGGAACTCTGACTTTCTTTACTGCAGATTCAGAAGATGAAGAGCCACCAGACCTTGAATCAGAGTCTGGAGATGTTCAAAGTGGTTCAGAAAGTGGCCCTAGTAGCATGCTCTTGGAAAGCCAAGATTTAAGAACCCAGATCATACAGTTGCTCACAGAGCTGGAAGAAACTCGGGACCTGGCACTAAAACATGAAGACAGCTTTTTGGAGATGCAGGGTAAATACTCCAAAGCATTGAATGTTTTCAGTGCAGCACTGCACTGTTACATTATGTTTGATTTTCATAACATTCACAGTTTCACAAAACAATTCTGATTTATTTTTTTCTCGTTTTTGAGTTAACATTCTTCTTTACACCCTTTTTCCCTTCTGGCATTACATCTGTGCTCTACTGGCACCATATCCTTAGCATGGCAGTATATCTATTTCTGTAGCAGAACATTTCCTCTAGCATCACATCTCATCCCTCTGGCTTCAAATGTACCTGATCTTGCTTATATTAATATAAAACAACCTAAATATGTCAATTTAATAAAGTGATTTGACATTGGTTATGCCACCTGCTGTTATTGTTTTTACAGGTATTTTGGAGGAAGAACGATTGGCAAGTGCTCAACAAGCCGAAATCTTTACCAAGCAAATTCAAAGACTGCAAGGTGGGTTACACAGTGGCACAAATCTCACTGATTTGCAAAATCTGTCACCTTTTAAGTGTAAATTCATCATGGCATAAACAATCACCATGGTATCTATTTAAAGGATTTTTCTTGCCTTCTGTCTTCATGAGCCAACCGTTTCCTGCTTCCGAGCTTCTTGCTTGTCGGGGGGCAGTGCACTCCTGATAACTGATATTTGGACCAGTGACATGGCCTGAACTGTGTGCTCTCCCATGTTGCAGGCTGAGGCAGTTTGGTGTCTGCAGCATAGGAGGAGCGCAGGCGCACTGAACCTGGATGGATCCAGTGATCCAGCAAGCTATTGTGCAACATTTGCAAGCTATATAGCAAAAAGCTTGTAATCTCAATGCTCCCTGAAAATCAGACTGGCCACCACAGACTGCAAAGTTAGCCACTAACCTAAGCAATGAGCAGTAACTTTAGAAATAAAGATCCCTTTGTTCTTGAGACTGGAAAGAATTTTTAATAAGAGGTAAATTGCAAAGGTGTTTGTTTTTACAAGCACTATGCCATGTAATCCATTAAAAATAATAAGGCAATCCTTTTAAGAAATATTTTTATTTTCTATCATATGACGCACATTAAAGTGGAATAGTGGTATAATATTCAGATCTGTAGTGGTCTGACATCCCACACTCTCACTGATCAGCTGTTATTAAAGGGAACCTGTCACCCCTCAAGGCGTTTTTAGGTAAAAGAGCCACCTTTTTCAGCACTAAGGCTGCATTCTGTGAAGGTGGCTCTTCTTTTTTTGCTCCCTACTTAGCTTGCGATCACTCTGACGCTGAAGTGCAGACGAGTCATATCACGCTGGAGGAAAGAGGCAGAGGGAGCTGGGGACAGCCGCAGATACTAACTGCGCATGTGCCAGATTCTTAACCCCGCAGTGTGAATACATCAGAACACACTGCGGGGCGGGATCACTAGATCAGCTGATGGGTCTTGCAGGGCAGCGCGCACGGCGCATGACAGAAAAATAAGAGAGCACAGCTCAGGCGCCAGGTACGTTTATACAAACAGAGGAGGCGGCGCCCGGCACACTGACTGATGGCTGGGAGGCAGTTGAGTTCGGGGGAAAAGACGTGCCCCCCGGACAGAATACAGGTATGGCGTGAAAATTATAAAACTTAATATTGTAGCATTAGTAGGGAGCAAAAAAAGAAGAGCCACCTTCACAGAATGCAGCCTTAGTGTTGCAGAAGGTGACTCTTTTACTTAAAAATGCCCAGGGGGGGTGACAGGTTCCCTTTAACTGCAACTGCGGCTGGCTGTAAAGATTGAATAGGGCTGAACAGCACAGGTCTGTTCAATGTGTAGGAAATGCAGTATAGATAGTATATTTTGACTTCAGCAAAACATTCGATAAAGTATCTCATGCTATTCATGTTGAAAAAATGTCCAAGCATGGGATTGACAAGACTACGGTTAGGTGGATTCATAACTGACTCAGAAATCATACTCAAAGAGTGGTAATAAATGGTTGCACATCCAATTGGAAGAGTGTTTCAAGTGGGGTATCACAAGGCTCTGTCATTCTTCGCCGCAGCTGAATGATTTACATCTGTTAGCCAGCATAAGTACATGTGGGGATTCCCTATCAACCAGGCAAACCCCACATGTACTTATGCTGGCTAATAGCTGTAAATCATTTAGCTGCGGCGAAGAAAACTAAATCTCCGAGCACTTACAAATACTCGGAGGACACCCGAGCGTGCTCCGAAAATCTTGAGAAACGAGTACACTCGCTCATCACTATTTACCATACTTTGTAGCACCGAGGAGTGGATACCCAGGAATTAGGAATAATGATGACCAATGCAGCGTCTCCACAGCCCGATGCATGTTTTGACTCCTGCTTCTTCCAGTGGCATGGATCTCTTCTTTATTTTGGCCATGTTAATTTGGGCAAAACTTGTGTTACAGAGAAAAAATTCAGAAGGATCTAGATAAGCTTGAACAATATGCAGCGACTAATAAAATTATAGTTAATTAACAGAAAGAAATGCAACAATCTACATCTGGGCAAGAAAAACAAAAATTCCATCATCATCACCATTACAGAAAAAGAGGAATAGAACTAAGCAACAGCAGGTGTGAAAAAGACTTGGGTATACTAATAAATCACAGACTGCACATGAGTCAACAGTGTGATGCAACAAGAAAAAAGGCAAACTCAGTTTTGGGATGTATTAAGAAAATCATAGAGTCTAGATCATGTAAAGTAATTTTCCCCCTCTACTCCTCCTTGGTCAGACCTCATCTGGAATACTGTGTCCAGTTTTGGGCACCACATTTTATAAAAAGAGATTGAAAAACTTGAGCAAGTTCAGAGAAGAGCTACTAGGATGGTGAGCAGATTGAAAAGTATGTCCTATGAGAAACAGCTAAAGGATCTGGCAGTGTTTAGCTTGCATAAAAGAAAGCTAAGAGGAGACTTAATAGCTGTCTACAAATATTTGAAGGGAAGTCACAGGGTAGAGGGATCATCCTTAATCTCATTTGCACAGGGAAATACAAGAAACAATGGAATAAAACTGAATGGGAGAAGATACAGATTATATATTAGAAAAAACTTTTTGACAGTGAGCGTGATCAATGAGTGGAACAGGCTGCCACGAGAGGCAGTGATTTCTCCTTCAATGGAAGTTTTCAAACATCCTAAATAGGCAGTGTAAGCGGTTTATACCTTGTGGGAATAAAAGGACTAGAAATAGGAAAAACCCAATGTGGCTAAACAAAGAAGTAAGACAGGCAATTAACAGTAAAAAGAAAGCATTTGCACTACTAAAGCAGGATGGCACCATTGAAGCTCTAAAAAACTATAGGGAGAAAAATACTTTATCTAAAAAACTAATTAAAGCTGCCAAAAAGGAAACAGAGAAGCACATTGCTAAGGAGAGTAAAACTAATCCCAAACTGTTCTTCAACTATATCAATAGTAAAAGAATAAAAACTGAAAATGTAGGCCCCTTAAAAAATAGTGAGGAAAGAATGGTTGTAGATGACGAGGAAAAAGCTAACATATTAAACACCTTCTTCTCCACGGTATTCACGGTGGAAAATGAAATGCTAGGTGAAATCCCAAGAAACAATGAAAACCCTATATTAAGGGTCACCAATCTAACCCAAGAAGAGGTGCGAAACCGGCTAAATAAGATTAAAATAGATAAATCTTCGGGTCCGGATGGCATACACCCACGAGTACTAAGAGAACTAAGTAATGTAATAGATAAACCATTATTTCTTATTTTTAGGGACTCTATAGAGACAGGGTCTGTTCCGCAGGATTGGCGCATAGCAAATGTGGTGCCAATATTCAAAAAGGGCTCTAAAAGTGAACCTGGAAATTATAGGCCAGTAAGTCTAACCTCTATTGTTGGTAAAATATTTGAAGGGTTTCTGAGGGATGTTATTCTGGATTATCTCAATGAGAATAACTGTTTAACTCCATATCAGCATGGGTTTATGAGAAATCGCTCCTGTCAAACCAATCTAATCAGTTTTTATGAAGAGGTAAGCTATAGACTGGACCACGGTGAGTCATTGGACGTGGTATATCTCGATTTTTCCAAAGCGTTTGATACCGTGCCGCACAAGAGGTTGGTACACAAAATGAGAATGCTTGGTCTGGGGGAAAATGTGTGTAAATGGGTTAGTAACTGGCTTAGTGATAGAAAGCAGAGGGTGGTTATAAATGGTATAGTCTCTAACTGGGTTGCTGTGACCAGTGGGGTACCGCAGGGGTCAGTATTGGGACCTGTTCTCTTCAACATATTCATTAATGATCTGGTAGAAGGTTTACACAGTAAAATATCGATATTTGCAGATGATACAAAACTATGTAAAGCAGTTAATACAAGAGAAGATAGTATTCTGCTACAGATGGATCTGGATAAGTTGGAAACTTGGGCTGAAAGGTGGCAGATGAGGTTTAACAATGATAAATGTAAGGTTATACACATGGGAAGAGGGAATCAATATCACCATTACACACTGAACGGGAAACCACTGGGTAAATCTGACAGGGAGAAGGACTTGGGGATCCTAGTTAATGATAAACTTACCTGGAGCAGCCAGTGCCAGGCAGCAGCTGCCAAGGCAAACAGGATCATGGGGTGCATTAAAAGAGGTCTGGATACACATGATGAGAGCATTATACTGCCTCTGTACAAATCCCTAGTTAGACCGCACATGGAGTACTGTGTCCAGTTTTGGGCACCGGTGCTCAGGAAGGATATAATGGAACTAGAGAGAGTACAAAGGAGGGCAACAAAATTAATAAAGGGGATGGGAGAACTACAATACCCAGATAGATTAGCGAAATTAGGATTATTTAGTCTAGAAAAAAGACGACTGAGGGGCGATCTAATAACCATGTATAAGTATATAAGGGGACAATACAAATATCTCGCTGAGGATCTGTTTATACCAAGGAAGGTGACGGGCACAAGGGGGCATTCTTTGCGTCTGGAGGAGAGAAGGTTTTTCCACCAACATAGAAGAGGATTCTTTACTGTTAGGGCAGTGAGAATCTGGAATTGCTTGCCTGAGGAGGTGGTGATGGCGAACTCAGTCGAGGGTTCAAGAGAGGCCTGGATGTCTTCCTGGAGCAGAACAATATTGTATCATACAATTATTAGGTTCTGTAGAAGGACGTAGATCTGGGTATTTATTATGATGGAATATAGGCTGAACTGGATGGACAAATGTCTTTTTTCGGCCTTACTAACTATGTTACTATGTAAACAGAGGCTTGACAGACATCTGTCTGAGATAGTTGCTACTGACAAAACAAACAAACACAAAAAAGAGCGTCAGCCGAAGAGCACAGTGAGTCCACACGGGGAGATGGGGAGTTGAAGGATTGAGCTCCACTTACTTTGTAGGGGTAGAAAGATTCTTATCCCCCTTCCTTTAGGTCAGCCTCTCCTCCTTGCACATAGTGTTAAATATGCTTATTTTGTGTTAGGTGTCGAGTTCCCGCCTCTGCACAGGTGGAATCTCGAGCCATCTCCACTGTGGTCGCCCATCCTTCTCCAGCCGCAGTGGAGCCTGCTCAGCGGAGACGTTGGTCCCAGCTTCTGGCTCAGGCAGATACTCTACACCTGGTTACTGCTGTTCTTCCAGGTTCTGCCATTATAGCCAGTACTGGTCAGCGGCGAGCAAACGTCTCTGGGACTAAGTCCTGCTTTTCCCCTTCTGAGCATGCCCAAGGTAAGACCTCTCATTGGAGGTCAAGGGTCACATGCTCAGGTACTGCAGCAGCTCCCATTGGTCCTCTAGGAAGGTCCTGAAGTTGCTCAGATACTGTGGCAGCTCCCATTGATCCTCTAGCAAGGTCCTAAAGTTGTTGCAGCTATAAAACGTTCGCATGGCCATGCGCTAGTATCAACATGTGTATGAGCTTTGCTATTGTGGTCGTGGCTGTATGTGGTCAGGGTTTGGCTGAAATAAGCCCCTAGAATACCAGCACCTCCGGTGAGGAGTTTTGTATGAATGTATTCAGGGCTGGCTCATAGCCTCTAGAATTCTGGTTCCACCGGAGAGGAATGTTTTGTGTGCTTCTCTGAGTGCGTGACCACTGACTGCCATCAGCTCAGCAGTTACCTGTGTACCGCTGTGACGATAACAGGGCACAGCGTCTTCTTTCTGTGCGACTCTGTGAAGTAACAGAGTTCGCTTATACCACAATATAGTGCCTTCATTTGCTAGCAGCAGGTTCCTCCTGCACGGTGGACCCCGGGCTGCGAACGCACCAATAATAACATCTATATTTACTCGGTGCATTCCGCTAGCCCTAACATAATACTAGCGCCAGGGTCTGGCTAGCAATGGCGGACAAACAGCAATCTTTGCGGTACATCCAGCAGCTGGAGGTCAGGTTGGCGGCTCTTGAGCGCACAACCTCAGCTGTGGATGTTACCGCAGTAGCTGTTCAGGCTGCTAGCGTGGCTGCAGCAAATTTGGCCACTGCCACCCCTGTTCCGACCCTATCTCGCCTCCCGCTGCCAGAAAAATTTTCTGGTGATGGCAAATCTTGTAGGGGTTTCGTGAGCCAGTGCTCTATACACCTCAAGCTCCTGGCTGCACGTTTCCCTACAGAGTGGGCAAAGGTGGGATTCATTATGTCTCTCCTGTCGGACAGGGCGCTGGAGTGGGCTACGCCGCTGTGGGAGCGTGGCGATCATGTGGTGCAGAGTGCTCAGCTATTCCTAAGCACTCTGAAACAGGTCTTTTTAGGACCTCTAGTCACCCATGATATGGCGCTCCAACTGTTGGCATTGATTCAGGGCTCGTCCTTCGGCAGCCATTTTGCCGCACCTTAGCACCTGAGCTGGAGTGGTTGGATAAAGCCCTCATCCCTATATTTTGGAGGGGGCTGGCTGACCATGTTAAGTCTGGCCACTAGGGAGATTCCCGCCACACTGGAGGAGCTAATAGCTGTATCTACTCATATTGACCTCTGTTTTGACGAGCAGAGGTTAGAGCGAGCCCAATGTAGGCAGAGGTTTCGGCTGGCTCCCACCTTCACCAAACCTTTGGAATCTCCGGTACAGGCGCCCGAGTCACATGAGGCCATGGAGGTGTCATGAGCGGGATCTAAGTCCTGGACCGCTCGTGCACTTAGGGTCTGTTATGTTTGCCGGCAGTCAGGACATCTTGCCACCAGATGTCCCCAGCGGTCGGGGAAATGTCAGCATCTAGTGGTAGTGGGTGGAGGTTCACAAGACATGGCTACATTTGCCTCAAAATTGTCCTTTAAGGGGACAATTACCATTGGCCCATCCACTCATTCGGTAGAGCGTTGCGTGGATTCCGGGGCGGAGGGCAATTTTATGTTTTCTGCCTCCGCCCAACGACACGCAGTACGTCTGGTGATGCTTGTGGAGCACCCCCATGGGTACAGGGTCCAGCGGTTCACAGGGGGATGTCACGGTGGCTGACCTGGTCCGTGGCCCCGGGACCTCAGTGTAAAAGGGAAAGGTCTTTCAAGGGATAAAGTTTGTGTTTGTGACGCCACCTGTGGTATTCGGTCAGGGTGACCGACGCTGCTTTAAGGGGACTCCTGGGGTGATGTTATGGCAGCTAGATGGTATACCTTCCCACAGGTGACATATGTCCCCAGGGCTTCCCAGTGTGTAGATGGTGGATGGTGAGAGGCACAGCGAAGAACGAGGATACAAGGTTGCAGTCTCTTTACCTTTACTGAAGACTTCAGCATCCGCAGTCCAGGGCACCAGATCACAGGGCAGGCAGAGTCCGGCCGGTTTGGAGGCAAGTCCAGAGTCCCCTTGTCCAGGTGGAAATCAGTTGCCTTCCCTTGCGCTGCAGTGTTGTAGTTCCTTACTGCCTAAGGCTTCACATAAGGTCCTCACAGATGTAATGTCTTTCTCTCTGTCCCCCATATAGACTAGGACAAACACGTATGACTGGTGGCTTGAGGCTGTTTATTGGGACTCTAGCACACCCCGGCCTCCAAAGGTTGCCACCGTGGCTCCTGGGTGTAGGGCGGATAGGTAACTTGCAATTAGCTGTCCTGCCGGTCTCTGGAGCAAAGCATAAAGGTCCTTACTCCATTGGTGTTCCGGCTACCGGGCTTCTGCGCCTCAGAAGGAGGCAGCCTGTGTAGGGCTGGTCCCCTTCTGGTATCCTCTTATTGCTGCGACTCCTTTCATGCTCGCTGCAATACAGTTCTGCCTTCTGTGTGTCTCTTTCTGGGAGCTGCAGCTCTGAGGACATGCACAGCTCTCTTGTCCTTTCTCCTTCATTCACTGACAGGATCCCACCCCTGTCAGGAACCAACTAACTGAGCTGAGCTCAGCCAGCAACTAACTAACTTTCCCTACAGGCAACCAGTTTTACCTATGTGGGGAGTGACCTAGTAAATAGGAGCAGAAGTTCCCCCTGGTGCCTGGAGTGTGAAATGTGTTGCATGTTTGTGAGACCTGGATGCAGTTATCCTTCTTTGCCTCCAAACGTAGCATCACTCTCCCTGAGAGGAAAGCAATACCACTGCGACGACCAGGACCCTGGGGTGCCGCACTCACCCAACCAGCGACCGTACGAGTGGTGAATGTGTCGACACTGCCCTCACAGATTACACACCAGACCATCCCATTTACTCTATCCATGTCGCCATCTCATCAGGTGATAATATCTCTGCTCATCATTCCTGAGGGAATTGATGAGGTCGTGTTAGGGATACCTTGGCTACGGTACCACTCTCCTCATATTGAGTGGTCCACAGGCAGGATTTTGGGATGGAGTGAATCTTGTGGGGGTAGATGTCAGAGGGAATGCATTCAGGTTGCTACTACAGAGGTACCCTCAGATCTCTCATTTCTCCCCAAGCAATATTGGCCCTATGCGGACGTGTTCTCCAAAAGGTCTGCGGAGACCCTTCCGCCTCACCGCCCCTATGACTGTCCGATTGACCTCTTGCCTGGTGCTGAGCCTCCCCGGGGTCGAGTCTACCCATTGTCTCTCCCAGAGACGGAGGCAATTTCTCAGTACATGCAGGAGAATTTGGCAAGGGGATTCATTAGAAGTCTGTGTCACCTACAGGGGCTGGGTTCTTCTTCGTGCAGAAGAAGAATGGAGAATTACGTCCATGCATAGATTATAGGGGTCTTAACGCCATCACCGTTAAGAACAAGTACCCATTGCCCCTGATATCTGAGCTTTTTGACAGGCTTCGGGGAGCAAGAGTGTTTACTAAACTAGATGTGCGGAGTGCTTAAAACCTGATTCACATCAGTGACGGGACGAATGGAAGGTGGCTTTTAACACCAGGGATGGGCACTATGAATATCTGGTGATGCCCTTTGGGCTCTGCAATGCCCCCGCCGTTTTCCAAGACTTTGTAAATGATATCTTCTGGGATATGCTCTCCACCTCGGTTGTAGTCTACCTGGATGATATTCTCATCTACTCTCCAGATATATTCTCCCACCGGAGAGATGTTTGCAAAGTCTTCAATCTCCTACGGGCAAATTCCCTCTATGCCAAGTTGGAGAAGTGTATGTTTGAGCAGGAGTCTTTGCCTTTTCGTATATCATCTCGGCCCAAGGATTGGCTATGGATCCTGCCAAGCTACAGGCTGTGATGGACTGACAGGAACCCCATTCTCTCAAAGCGTTGCAGCGCTTTATAGGGTTCATTAATTACTATCGCCAGTTAATTCCCCACTTCTCAACTTTGGTAGCTCCTTTGGTTGCCCTCACCAAAAAGGGAGAAAATCCCAAATTGTGGTCGGAGGAGGTCTCCAAGGCCTTCCTCTCTATTAAGTCCCACTTTGCTAACGCTCCCATAGCCGACTCCACTGGTCAGACTCCATTCCTCCTTAATTACGGCCAGCATCCGTGAGATCCTGTGCCTATGCCTGTGTCTTCCGCCGACTCCAGGGTGGCAGACTGGGCTGTGGAGGCATGGGACATTTGGAACCTCACTCAGAAGGCCATCTGGGCCTTCAAGGAGAGAATGAGGTCTTCCGCCGATGCACATCGGCGCCCTGCTCCGACCTTTGCTCCTGGCGACTTAGTGCGGCTCTCCGCCCGTAACATCAGGCTGCGAGTTGAGTCCACTAAGTTTGCACCTTGCTACTAGGGTCCATTCAAGGTCCTCGAACAGGTTAACCCTGTGGTCAACCGTCTGGCCCTTCCTCCACGCCTAGGTATCACCGACACCTTTCATGTGTCCCTCTTAAAACCCGTATACATGTTTGGTTTTCTGAGTCATCTGCCAGGACATCGGGTTCATCTTTGGACGATTACGAGGTGAACGCTATCTTGGGGTGCAAGGTGGTACATGGCAAAAAATTTTATTTGGTGGATTGGAAGGGTTATGGCCCAGAGGACAGGTCCTGGGAGCCTGCTGAGCATATTCAAGCTCTGCAGCTCGTTGCTGCCTTCGAACGTAGCAAGTTCCAAGGAGGGGGGCCCTAGGAGGGGGGTAATGTTAGGTATCGAGTTCCTGCCTCTGCACAGGGGGAATCTCAAGCCATCTCTGCTGCGGTCTCCCATCCTTCTCCAGCCACAGTGGAGCCTGCTCAACGGAGACGTCGGTCCCAGCATCTGGCTCAGGCAGATACTCTGCACCTGGTTACTACTGTTCTTCCAGGTTCTGCCATTATAGCCAGTACTGGTCAGTGGCGAGCAGACGTCTCTGGGACTAAGTCCTGCTTTTCCCCTTCTGAGCATGCCCAAGGTAAGACCTCTCATTGGAGGTCAAGGGTCACATGCTCAGGTACTGCAGCAGCTCCCATTGGTCCCCTAGGAAGGTCCTGAAGTTGCTCAGGTACTGTGGCAGCTCCCATTGATCCTCTAGTAAGGTCCTGAAGTTGCTGCAGCTATAAAAGGTTCGCATGGTCGCGTGGCCATGCACTAGTATCAACATGTGTATGAGCTTTGCTATTGTGGTCACAGCTGTATGTGGTCAGGGTGTGGCTGAAATAAGCCCCTAGAATACGGCACCTCCGGTGAGGAGTTTTGTATGAATGTATTCAGGGCTGGCTCATAGCCTTTAGAATTCCGGTTCCACCAGAGAGAAGTGTTTTGTGTGCTTCTCTGAGTGTGTGACCACTGACTGCCATCAGCTCAGCAGTTACCTGTGCTCCCCTGTGACGTTAACAGGGCACAGCGTCTTCTTTCTGTGCGACTCTGTGAAGTAACAGAGTTCGCTTATACCACCATATAGTGCTGTCATTTGCTAGCAGCAGGTACCTCCTGCACAGTGGACTCCGGGCTGCGAACGCACTAATAATAACATCTATATTTACTCGGTGCGTTCCGCTAGCCCTAACATTTTGCACATTTATTTAATCAGGACTCTTTATAAGGTGCGTTACTCTTAAAGAAAAAATGTCATGATATTTTCATAAAAATTTTAGTGGTTTATTGAATTGTCCACAGAAAAACCACATTGCAACAAAACATAAACTAGGTGAAATAGTTATGAACAGATTGTCCATTTGTTCCTCATCTTTCCTGAGATGGTAAAAAGCGTCTGTCTTTCTGTTATGGAATAAAAGTAATCATGGCTACCTGTTGTTCGTTCCTTCTGTGTTGTCTGAAGTCCATGGAGAATGATGGAGAAGTGCCCCACAGAATCTGCATCTCTTGGCAGAAAACGCATGCCAAAATGCTTGCGGATTTAATGCGGAATTGATGCCGATTGCTTGCGGATTTGTTGCGGATTGTAATGCGTTTTTTGATGTGCGGATTTGCCTTACTCAATGCATAGTCAATGGGTGCAGAAGCGCTGCGTTTCCGCACAAAGAATTGACATTCTGCCGAAAAAAACGCAGCAAATCCGTGCGGATTTTTCCGCAGCATGTGTACAGCAATTCTCAAATTCCCGTTGACTATCATTGCTACTGTACTACACTGTGGATCTAATGCAATTCCGCGTGTCCAAAACTCTGCGGAAACGCATCAAAATCTGCAATGTGTGCACATAGCCAATGTGATAAGTCTTCTGTCAACATTGCATAAATGTCAGCCTAAATTTTAAGAATTTTCAATTATTTTTAAGATGTGTTTACATGGCTCACTGACAATCCTTAACCCCTTTCTGACCTTGGACGGGATAGTACATCCGAGGTCAGAAGCCCCGCTTTGATGCGGGCTCCGGCGGTGAGCCCGCATCAAAGCCGGGACATGTCAGCTGTTTTGAACAGCTGACATGTGCCCGTAATAGGCGCGGGCAGGATCACGATCTGACCACGCCTATTAACTAGTTAAATGCCGCTGTCAAACGCAGACAGCAGCATTTAACTACCGCATCTGGCCAGGCGGCCGGAAATGACGTCATCGCCGACCCCGTCACATGATCGGAGGTCAGCGATGCTTCAGAATGGTAACCATAGAGGTTCTTGAGACCTCTATGGTTACTGATCGCCGGTAGCTGTGAGCGCCACCCTGTGGTCGGCGCTCACAGCACACCAGATTTTCTGCTACATAGCAGGAAACATAAAAAAAAAATATAAAAGTTTAAATCACCCCCCTTTCGCCCCAATCAAAATAAATCAATAAAAAAATCAAATCTACACATATTTGGTATCGCCACGTTCAGAATCGCCCGATCTATCAATTAAAAAAAAAAGCATTAACCTGATTGCTAAACGGCGTAGCGAGAAAAAAATTCGAATCGCCAGAATTACGTTTTTTTGGTCGCCGCGACATTGCATTAAAATGCAATAACGGGCGATCGAAAGAACGTATCTGCACCAAAATGCTATCATTAAAACGTCATCTCGGCACGAAAAAAATAAGCCATCAACCGACCCGAGATCATGAAAAATGGAGATGCTACGAGTATCGGAAAATGGCACAATTTTTTTTTTCTTTTTAGCAAAGTTTGGAATTTTTTTTCACCACTTAGGTAAAAAATAACATAGTCATGTTAGGTGTCTATGAACTCGTACTGACCTGGAGAATCATAATGTCAGGTCAGTTTTAGCATTTAGTGAACCTAGCAAAAAAGCCAAACAAAAAACAAGTGTGGGATTGCACTTTTTTTCAATTTCACCGCACTTGGATTTTTTTTCCCGTTTTCTAGTACATGACATGCTAAAACCAATGATGTCGTTCAAAAGTACAACTCGTCCCGCAAAAAATAAGCCCTCACATGGCCAAATTGACAGAAAAATAAAAAAGTTATGGCTCTGGGAAGGAGGGGAGTGAAAAACGAACACGGAAAAACGAAAAATCCCAAGGTCACGAAGGGGTTAATGTGAATGCCCCTGACTAGCTTTTTATTTCTTTTAATTTCCATGTTAATTCACTTGTCAACATTGAAGTTGCAGCACCATCAAGGAAGAGTTGTGGAATTTTGGAAATCGCAGGATCAATAGACATGTAACTGATGTGCAAATGTTTAAAAAATTGAATCAAAATTTTTTAAACATCTTGATTTATTCAGTATCAAGACCTCGTAATGCTTACAGCAGTGGGATATGAAGCTACGCCTCTGTAGACTGGAGCCTTACTCCAGCGCCTTAGACCGCTCGGCCATGCTACCTTAATATTATCTCCAACTGACAAGCCTACTGCCTGCAGTGATCCTGAACTTACTGAACCACCGCACAACCTGCCCTACCCTCTCCTAGTGTTTCATCACCCATCCCCTGCAGACTGTGAGCCCTCGCGGGCAGGGTCCTCCCTCCTTATGTACCCGTGTGCCTTGTTTTTTTGCTCATGTTTAATGTATTTGTCTATATTTGCCCCGTATTCTCATGTAAAGCGCCATGGAATAAATAGCGCTATAAAAATGTATAATAATAATAATGACCCCCATGTGACAGCCCCTTCCTCCTCCTAAGAGCTGTGAATATAAATGTGTCCCACACTCCACGTGTTCTCTCTACATGGTGTTAACTTATACTCTGAGCTACATACAGTCATGGCCAAAAGTATTGACACTCCTGAAATTCTGTCAGATAATACTAATTTTCTTCCTGAAAATGATTGCAAACACAAATTATTTGGTATTATTATCTTCATTCACTTTGTCTTAAATGAAAAAACACAAGAAAATGAAGCAAAAAGCAAAACATTGATCATTTCACACAAAACTCCAAAAATGGGCCAGACAAAAGTATTGGCACCCTCAGCCTAATATTTGGTTGCACAACCTTTAGCCAAAATAACTGCGACCAACCGCTTCTTCAGGTAAGTCTTGGCAAACTCCAGCCTGGCTTTTTTATGTCTCGGGGTAAGAAGTGGGGTCTTCCTGGGTCTCCTACCATACAGTCCCTTTTCATTCAGACGCCGACGGACAGTACAGGTTGACACTGTTGTACCCTCGCACTGCAGGGCAGCTTGAACTTGTTTGGATGTTAGTCGAGGTTCTTTATCCAACATCTGCACAAACTTGCGTTGAAATCTCTTGTCAATTTTTCTTTTCCGTCCACATCTAGGGAGGTTAGCCACAGTGCCATGGGCTTTAAACTTCTTGATGACACTGCGCACGGTAGACACAGGAACATTCAGGTCTTTGGAGATGAACTTGTAGCCTTGAGATTGCTCATGCTTCCTCACAATTTGGTTTCTCAAGTCCTCAGACAGTTCTTTGGTCTTCTTTCTTTTCTCCATGCTAAATGTGGTACAGACAAGGACACAGGACAGAGGTTAAGTCAACTTTAATCCATGTCAACTGGCTGCAAGTGTGATTTAGTTATTGCCAACACCTGTTAGGTGCCACAAGTAAGTTACAGGTGCTGTTAATTACACAAGTTAGAGAAGCATCACATGATTTTTCGAACAGTGCCAATACTTTTGTCCACCCCCTTTTTTATGTTTGGTGTGGAATTATATCCAATTTGGCTTTAGGACAATGCTTTTTGTGTTTTTTTTCATTTAAGACAAATTAAATGAAGATAATAATACCAAAGAATTTGTGATTGCAATCATTTTCAGGAAGAAAATGAGTATTATCTGACAGAATTGCAGGGGTGTCAATACTTTTGGCCATGACTGTACACAGAAATAGCTTTTTGTAATGTCAGCGAGAGGCAATGTGCTCAGTACAGGATTGAGAATAATTAAATTGATAATTAATATTTAACACATAGACAAATGCAGTGTAAGTTAAACCATATACTGGAGTAATTGCCAATCCAGCAAAAGACTCAAGGAATTAATTTAATGGATAAAAATACTTTTATAAATCAATACCAAATAAACAGAGCCCATTCTCTCTTTTTGTTCATTTGTTATTAAGTTGTAAAAGTATTTTTATCTATTAAATTAATTCTGCAAGTCTCTTTCTGGATTGGCAATCACTCCCATGTATGGTTTAGCTTCCACTCCACTGGTCTATGTGCAAGGAGGAGAGGCTGACCTGGAAGAAGGGGGGATAGGAATCTTACCAATTACCAATAACTCCTCAATGATTATTTTCACCCAAAATTGATCATCATAGGCCAAAACATTTTTGCATGTGTGTTAGCTACCAGTGATGAATGAAGGTGCTCGGATAAGGTGTTATCCATACATGCCCAGGTGCTGAGTGTCTTTGGCATGCTCGAATAATATGTTCGAGTCTCTGCATCTGCATGTCTCGCGGCAATTCAATACCCGGAACATATGCATGAATTTCCTGTTTTTTAGGCAATCCTTGCATGTGTTGCAGTTGTCAAACAGCCATGAGACATGCAACTGCTCGGACATGAACATATTATTCGAGTACGCCTAAGACACTCATCACCTGTGCATGCTCGGATAACACCTTATTCCATCACGTTCGCTCAATCACTGTTAGCTACAAGCCACTCTAGATCTAGCAGGGATGTTATCTATATACACTTAGTCGCCCAAGAAATTTTGTGCCTATGTAGTGTTCAAATTAAACTATTTAGGTCCAAATGTTTTAATGTTGGTTTTCCATCAGAATAACATGTTCTTTTCTCCTCTTTGAAGCTCAGCTGCGTTCTGTGCAGGAAGAAGTTGACAGCTTGGAGCAGGAGAAGGAGTGTGAGCTGCTGGAGGTGACCCAAGAGTTACGCTGCGCTCAGGAGGAGATTATGTCTCTGAGGCAAGCTGCGGAGGAAGCGGCAGCTGAGAGGGAGAGTGACATTGCTTCCTTGCAGGAGGAGCTGTGCAGACTGAGAGCAGAGCTGCATGAATTGCAGGAGACAAGACAGGAGTATGAAATGGAAATAACCACTCTTAGAGCAGAGATCAGCATGAAAAGCTGTAGTGGCCACTCAGGCCAGGAGCCAGGGACCCTGCAGGGTAAGCACAACAACTGTCTATCATGATGTATGCACAACACAAAGGGTCCCATTCATTGCAGAAGCATTCCAATGAAACTTTGTACGCCTTAAACCGTATGTGTTTTAGTGTCAGTGTGTTAATGTACTCACTAGTCAGCTTCTTCTGCAGGTCTCCAGCGATGCTCTGGTCCTCTTCTCACTCACATGACTGCAATTCTGACTTGCCAGATCACACTGGGGTCTATGTGTGAGCCGGAAGTCTCTCTTACAATGTCAACCTATAATCTTACAAAGACATACTTTGTAAAAGTGACTTCAGGCTAACACATAGACCCCAGGGGGATCTGCCAATATGGAGTAGAAGTCATGTGATCCAGAAACAGACGGAAACTGTGTGGGAATTGGGAAAGGTGTGGCAACACGGTGGCTTAGTCGTTAGCACAGCAGCCTTGCAGCGCTGGAGTCCTGGGTTCAAATCCCACCAAGGAAGAAAAAAGAAAAATGCAGCAGCACAGCCTGAAGCGAGGTTCGGTACACACTCAGTCCTTAATAATGGAACACTGACAGTCTCGGGAGGTGCTCGCGTAGAAAAACAGGAACATACCATATTGTTGTGAATTCTGTGGCAGAGTTCACTCCTGTGGTCACAAGTGGTACTTCGGCTGATTCTCTCTGGGAGCTTCCGTTTGTGGAGAAAAGTGGTACTGCAGCTTCTGAGTTTCCTCCCTCAGGTGATCTGGTGAGGTCGTTAGCTGCTTCTCTACTTAACTCCACCTGATGCTTTGATCCATGCTTCCTGTCAATGTTCCAGTGTTGGACTTGTGTTTCTCTGGATCATTCCTGTGGCCTGCTGCTCTGCATAGCTAAGTGCTTCTTTGCTATTTGTTGCTATTTTTTCTGTCCAGCTTGTCTATTTGTTTTGCTGGAAGCTCTGGGACGCAAAGGGTGTACCTCCGTGCCGTTAGTTCGGTACGGAGGGTCTTTTTGCCCCCTTTGCGTGGTTTTCTTTAGGGTTTTGTGTAGACCGCAAAGTTATCTTTCCTATCCTCGTTCTGTCTAGAATATCGGGCCTCACTTTGCTGAATCTATTTCATCCCTACGTTTGTCTTTTCATCTTACTCACAGTCATTATATGTGGGGGGCTGCCTTTTCCTTTGGGGTATTTCTCTGAGGCAAGGTAGGCTTATTTTTCTATCTTCAGGCTAGTTAGTTTCTCAGGCTGTGCCGAGTTGCATAGGGAGCTTTAGGCGCAATCCACAGCTGCCTCTAGTTGTGTTTGGAGAGGATCAGGAATTGCGGTCTACAGAGTTTCCACGTCTCAGAGCTCGTTCTATTATTTTGGGTTATTGTCAGATCACTGTATGTGCTCTGATCGCTATGTACATTGTGTTACTGAATTGCCTAGCATAACAGTACAGGAAGCCACAAGTACTAATGATTCTCAATAGAGGGAAAAAAGAAGTTCTGAGACCATTTTTTTTTCTTTGCACTGTGTTTTGCCTTTTTTTTCCCCTAGACATTTGAGTGGTTCAGGACACAGGTGTTACAATGGACATTAAAGGTCTGTCTTCATGTGTAGATCAGCTCACGGCAAGAGTTCAAGATATACAAAATTTTGTGGTTCAGAATTCTTTGTTAGAACCGAGAATTCCTATTCCAGATTTGTTTTTTAGAGATAGAACTAAATTTCTGAGTTTCAAGAATAATTGTAAACTGTTTCTGGCTTTGAAACCTCGTTCCTCTGGTGACCCAGCGCAACAGGTTAGGATCGTCATTTCTTTTTTGCGTGGCGACCCTCAGGACTGGGCATTTTCTCTTGCGTCAGGAGATCCTGCATTGAGTGATATCGATGCGTTTTTCCTGGCGCTTGGATTGCTGTACGATGAGCCTAATTCAGTAGATCAGGCAGAAAAAAATTTGCTGGCTCTTTGTCAGGCTCAGGATGAGATAGAGCTATATTGCCAGAAATTTAGAAAATGGTCCGTGCTCACTCAATGGAATGAATCTGCGCTTGCAGCCATTTTCAGAAAGGGTCTCTCTGAAGCCATTAAGGATGTCATGGTGGGATTTCCTATGCCCGCTGGTTTGAATGAGTCTATGTCTTTGGCCATTCAGATCGGTCGACGCTTGCGTGAGCGTAAATCTGTGTACCATTTGGCGGGATTACCTGAGATTAAACCTGAGCCTATGCAGTGCGATAGGACTATGACCAGAGTTGAACGGCAAGAACACAGACGTCTGAATGGGCTGTGTTTCTACTGTGGTGATTCCACTCATGCTATCTCTGATTGTCCTAAGTGCACTAAGCGGTTCGCTAGGTCTGCTACCATTGGTACTGTACAGTCAAAATTTCTTCTGTCCGTTACCTTGATATGCTCCTTGTCGTCGTATTCTGTCATGGCGTTTGTGGATTCAGGCGCTGCCCTGAATTTGATGGACTTGGATTATGCTAAACGTTGTGGGTTTTTATTGGAGCCCTTGCAGTGTCCTACTCCATTGAGAGGAATTGATGCTACACCTTTGGCCAAGAATAAGCCTCAATACTGGACCCAGCTGACCATGTGCATGGCTCCTGCACATCAGGAGGTTATTTGCTTTCTGGTGTTGCATAATCTGCATGATGTGGTCGTGTTGGGGTTGCCATGGCTACAAGCCCATAATCCAGTATTGGATTGGAATTCCATGTTGGTGTCCAGCTGGGGTTGTCAGGGGGTACATGGTGATGTTCCATTTCTGTCAATTTCGTCATCCACCCCTTCTGAGGTTCCAGAGTTCTTGTCTGATTACCGGGATGTATTTGATGAGCCCAAGTCCGATGCCCTGCCTCCGCATAGGGATTGTGATTGTGCTATCAATTTGATTCCTGGTAGTAAATTCCCAAAAGGTCGACTGTTTAATTTATCCGTGCCTGAGCACACCGCTATGCGCAGTTATGTGAAGGAATCCCTGGAGAAGGGGCATATTCGCCCGTCGTCGTCGCCATTGGGAGCAGGGTTCTTTTTTGTGGCCAAGAAGGATGGTTCGCTGAGACCGTGTATAGATTACCGCCTTCTTAATAAGATCACTGTTAAATTTCAGTACCCCTTGCCATTGTTATCTGATTTGTTTGCTCGGATTAAGGGGGCTAGTTGGTTCACTAAGATAGATCTTCGTGGTGCGTATAATCTGGTGAGAATCAGGCAAGGCGATGAATGGAAAACTGCATTTAATACGCCCGAGGGTCATTTTGAGTATCTAGTGATGCCGTTCGGACTTGCCAATGCTCCATCAGTGTTTCAATCCTTTATGCATGACATCTTCCGTGAGTACCTGGATAAATTCCTGATTGTGTACTTGGATGACATTTTGATCTTCTCGGATGATTGGGAGTCTCATGTGAAGCAGGTCAGAACGGTTTTTCAGGTCCTGCGTGCTAATTCTTTGTTTGTGAAGGGATCAAAGTGTCTCTTTGGTGTGCAGAAGGTTTCATTTTTGGGGTTCATCTTTTCCCCTTCTACTATCAAGATGGATCCGGTTAAGGTCCAAGCCATCCATGATTGGACTCAGCCGACATCTCTGAAAAGTCTGCAAAAGTTCCTGGGCTTTGCTAATTTTTATCGTCGCTTCATCTGCAATTTTTCTAGTGTTGCCAAACCATTGACCAATTTGACCAAGAAGGGTGCTGATTTGGTCAATTGGTCTACTGCTGCTGTGGAAGCTTTTCAAGAGTTGAAGCGTCGTTTTTCTTCTGCCCCTGTGTTGTGTCAACCAGATGTTTCTCTTCCGTTCCAGGTCGAGGTTGATGCTTCTGAGATTGGAGCAGGGGCTGTTTTGTCACAGAGAAGTTCTGGTTGCTCAGTGATGAAACCATGCGCTTTCTTTTCCAGGAAGTTTTCGCCTGCTGAGCGAAATTATGATGTGGGCAACTGAGAGTTGCTGGCCATGAAGTGGGCATTCGAGGAGTGGCGTCATTGGCTTGAAGGAGCTAAGCATCGCGTGGTGGTATTGACTGATCATAAGAACTTGACTTATCTCGAGTCTGCCAAGCGCTTGAATCCTAGACAAGCTCGTTGGTCGTTGTTTTTTGCCCGTTTTGACTTTGTGATTTCGTACCTTCCGGGCTCTAAAAATGTGAAGGCGGATGCTCTGTCTAGGAGTTTTGTGCCCGACTCTCCGGGTTTGTCTGAGCCGGCGGGTATCCTCAAGGAAGGAGTAATTGTGTCTGCCATCTCCCCTGATTTGCGGCGGGTGCTGCAAAAATTTCAGGCTAATAAACCTGATCGTTGCCCAGCGGAGAAACTGTTTGTCCCTGATAGGTGGACGAATAGAGTTATCTCTGAACTTCATTGTTCGGTGTTGGCTGGTCATCCTGGAATCTTTGGTACCAGAGAGTTAGTGGCTAGATCCTTTTGGTGGCCCTCTCTGTCGCGGGATGTGCGTACTTTTGTGCAGTCCTGTGGGATTTGTGCTCGGGCTAAGCCCTGCTGTTCTCGTGCCAGTGGGTTGCTTTTGCCCTTGCCGGTCCCGAAGAGGCCTTGGACACATATCTCTATGGATTTTATTTCTGACCTTCCCATTTCTCAAAGGATGTCAGTCATTTGGGTGGTCTGTGATCGCTTTTCTAAGATGGTCCATCTGGTACCCTTGTCTAAATTGCCTTCCTCTTCTGATTTGGTGCCTTTATTCTTCCAGCATGTGGTTTGTTTGCATGGCATTCCAGAGAATATTGTTTCTGACAGAGGTTCCCAGTTTGTTTCGAGGTTTTGGCGAGCCTTTTGTGGTAGGATGGGCATTGACTTGTCTTTTTCCTCGGCTTTCCATCCTCAGACTAATGGCCAGACCGAACGAACCAATCAGACCTTGGAAACATATCTGAGATGCTTTGTTTCTGCTGAACAGGATGACTGGGTGTCCTTTTTGCCTTTGGCTGAGTTCGCCCTTAATAATCGGGCCAGCTCGGCTACCTTGGTTTCGCCGTTTTTCTGCAATTCTGGGTTCCATCCTCGTTTCTCTTCAGGACAGGTTGAGTCTTCGGACTGTCCTGGTGTGGATACTGTGGTGGAAAGGTTGCAGCAGATTTGGACTCAGGTAGTGGACAATTTGACCTTGTCCCAGGAGAAGGCTCAACTTTTCGCTAATCGCAGACGCCGTGTGGGTCCCCGACTTCGTGTTGGGGATCTGGTTTGGTTATCTTCTCGTCATATTCCTATGAAGGTTTCCTCTCCTAAGTTTAAACCTCGTTTTATTGGTCCGTATAGGATTTCTGAGGTTCTTAATCCTGTGTCTTTTCGTCTGACCCTTCCAGATTCTTTTTTCATACATAATGTATTCCATAGGTCATTGTTGCGGAGATACGTGGCACCTATGGTCCCATCTGTTGATCCTCCTGCCCCGGTTTTGGTGGAGGGGGAATTGGAGTATATTGTGGAGAAGATTTTGGATTCTCGTGTTTCAAGACGGAAACTCCAGTATCTGGTTAAATGGAAGGGTTATGCTCAGGAAGATAATTGGGTAAGATAAGATTCCTGGGTTTTTGCCTCTGATGTCCATGCTCCCGATCTTGTTCGTGCCTTTCATGTGGCTCATCCTGGTCGGCCTGGGGGCTCTGGTGAGGGTTCGGTGACCCCTCCTCAAGGGGGGGGGGTACTGTTGTGAATTCTGTGGCAGAGTTCACTCCTGTGGTCACAAGTGGTACTTCGGCTGATTCTCTCTGGGAGCTTCCGTTTGTGGAGAAAAGTGGTACTGCAGCTTCTGAGTTTCCTCCCTCAGGTGATCTGGTGAGGTCGTTAGCTGCTTCTCTACTTAACTCCACCTGATGCTTTGATCCATGCTTCCTGTCAATGTTCCAGTGTTGGACTTGTGTTTCTCTGGATCATTCCTGTGGCCTGCTGCTCTGCATAGCTAAGTGCTTCTTTGCTATTTGTTGCTATTTTTTCTGTCCAGCTTGTCTATTTGTTTTGCTGGAAGCTCTGGGACGCAAAGGGTGTACCTCCGTGCCGTTAGTTCGGTACGGAGGGTCTTTTTGCCCCCTTTGCGTGGTTTTCTTTAGGGTTTTGTGTAGACCGCAAAGTTATCTTTCCTATCCTCGTTCTGTCTAGAATATCGGGCCTCACTTTGCTGAATCTATTTCATCCCTACGTTTGTCTTTTCATCTTACTCACAGTCATTATATGTGGGGGGCTGCCTTTTCCTTTGGGGTATTTCTCTGAGGCAAGGTAGGCTTATTTTTCTATCTTCAGGCTAGTTAGTTTCTCAGGCTGTGCCGAGTTGCATAGGGAGCTTTAGGCGCAATCCACAGCTGCCTCTAGTTGTGTTTGGAGAGGATCAGGAATTGCGGTCTACAGAGTTTCCACGTCTCAGAGCTCGTTCTATTATTTTGGGTTATTGTCAGATCACTGTATGTGCTCTGATCGCTATGTACATTGTGTTACTGAATTGCCTAGCATAACACCATATAGCACTAGTAGAAAAAACGCGGCAACACTCACCGAACCTGTGATCAAGTCTTGTCTTTATTAGAAAGCATGTAGAAACATCTTCACGGCACAGGGGAGTGGAGGAGCAAAGGAGGTGAGCGAGGAAAGGACGACGGCCGTTTCACGCCAAACCGGCGCTTCTACGGGTCCACACCCGTAAGTCATGTGATCCAGAAACAGATGGAAACTGTGTGGGAATTGGGAATTGGGAAAGGTGTGGCGTGTCGTTAGCACGTAGTCGTTAGCACAGCAGCCTTGCAGCGCTGGAGTCCTGGGTTCAAATCCCACCAAGGACAACATCTGCAAGGAGTTTGTATATTCTCCCCATGTTTTCATGGGTTTCCTCCGGGTTCTCCGGTTTCCTCCCACATCCCAAAGTCACACAGGGAATTGTGATTGTGAGCCCCAATGGGGATAGTGATGATAATGTCTGTAAAGCGCTGCAGAATATGTTAGCGCTATATAAAAATAAAGATTATTATTATTAAAGATGTTGATCAGCGAATATAATATTGATTGATATTGATCGGCAAATATATTAACACACTGTCACTAGAACAAATATACATTACACGGGTTTAGGCCATAAGGAATTTCATGAGAGTGTTTTTTTAATTCCATTTTTCCATTTTTTCCCTTTAGTTTCTAGTTTTTGGTGTTTTTGCATGATTTTCAGTTGTGCCTTATTCTTCAATTTGCACTTTTTTTTTAAAAAAATGTATTTTCTGTGTTTGCCTGTGTTTTTTTAATGTTCGCTACCATGGGCATGGTTTGAGCTTTTCAGATGTTTTTGCCCAATTCGTCAATTACAACTTGTTAAAAAGTTGCTATATTTTTTCACAAATGTACTCCAGTCACTAGTCATTAGTGTCTGGACTGTGCATGTGTCAGGCGTAAACACACATACTGTACATCTACATGCATATTAGGCATAGTGTAATAAAATATGAACATGCTAATTCATAAAACATCTGCTTTTCCACATAGCACATATAAGCGCAAAGCATATATAAAATATGCAATCATAACATATTCATAAACAAAATGATTGTCTTTCATTATTTTATTAGTAATTTTGTAGGAACAAAAAGTCTTACTTTTATTTTACCCAAATATATGGGTCTGGTCTACAGTGATTTACTAGTATATAGAATGTATGAATACTACTTTTATTATTATTTATTTGTATAGCACCATTTATTCCATGGTGCTGTACATG
Organism: Ranitomeya imitator; assembly: GCF_032444005.1. NCBI lineage: Eukaryota > Metazoa > Chordata > Amphibia > Anura > Dendrobatidae > Ranitomeya > Ranitomeya imitator. The sequence continues at coordinate 412,433,526 of NC_091285.1, forward strand.
AGAAGGGGTTACATACAAAACACAAATAGAAATTACAATGAAAAAAACAATAGTGACAGATGGGTACAGAGGGGAGAGGACCCTGCCTTTGTGGGCTTACAGTCTACTGAATAATGGAGAAGGAGACAATAGATTAGGGTACTGCGGCGGCTTCAGAGGTGGTGAGATGGCAGCGGGTCATTGCAGGATGTATGTGGAGCGCCCCCAGACGCAGGGCTACAGGTTACTCAGTACCGGTCCTTTCTGTCTCAGTTCTGGGGTTGTCACGGTGGCTGCACCCGGTCCGTGACTCTGCTAAGGGGCGTCCAATGAAAGGTGATAGGAGTCTGTCAAGGTTTCGTGACGCCACCTGTGGTGTTCGGTCAGGGTGACCGACGCTGCTTGGGGTCCGCTGGGGTGATGGAATGGCAGCTAGATGGTATACCTTCCCACAGGCGAAGTATGTCCCCAGGGCTTCCCGACTAGGTGGATGGTGATGGTGTGAGGTGCAGACAATAACGAGGACACAGGGTTGCAGTCTCTTTACCTCTTTACTGAAGACTTCAGGATCCTCAATCTAGAGCACAGTTAACAGGGCTGTCTGAGACCGGCCGGTCCGATGGCACATCCAGAGTTCCCTTTGCAGTATCTCGCTTTCCGGCAGGGCCTTGCTTTCTGGCTTCGGAGCTCTGGAGCTTCTTTCTTGCTCCGGACCAGACGAGGCTGCCGACAGACGTCTGGTGAGGCCCCTTCCACCCGGCCTCAGTGTTCAGCTGCATCCGCCGGAGTTGATCGCTGAGCTCGTCCTCTCCGGCCTGCAGGAAGTCGGGGCCAACAGGTGATGCCTGGCCGTGGTATCTCTCTGGGTAGCTGGGGGAGTCCTCGGCTCCGACCCCACGGTCCGATCCCGGGCGGCTGGTCATGGCGTCTCCCACGTGGCTCACTTCTTCTCCCTCCTTGTCCTTTTCCCGCTCTCTCCTTCGTGGGCGGTTTCGTTTCCTTTGTCTCCGCCCTCCACTGAGGATCAGGAGGCGGATCTCAGCCGATGACGGACACGTCCTCAAGGTACAGAAATATTTAGACTGGGCGGCCATTGTCGTTCGCGCTCTTCAGCTTGTCCACGCCCACTTCCACGCCCTTCTTCTTCTCCTGCGCTCCTCGTGGCGCTGTAATGGCGGCGGTTTTGGCGGGAATCTTGCGGCAATCAGCAATACACAGTCCTTGCAATAAATCACGGTTCAAACACAATTCAATCATAGTTCCAAGGCACACATGACCTGCTTCTTCAGGCTTAAGTACGATCCTGTTCGTGACGCCAAGTTGGAGTGCCCCCAGATGCATGGCCACAGGTTTCTTAGTACCGGTCCTTTCTGTCTCAGTTCTGGGGTTGTCACGGTGGCTGCACCCGGTCCGTGACCCTGCTAAGGGGCGTCCAATGAAAGGTGATAGGAGTCTGTCAAGGTTTCGTGACGCCACCTGTGGTGTTCGGTCAGGGTGACCGACGCTGCTTGGGGTCCGCTGGGGTGATGGAATGGCAGCTAAATGGTATACCTTCCCACAGGCAAAGTATGTCCCCAGGGCTTCCCGACTAGGTGGATGGTGATGGTGTGAGGTGCAGACAATAACGAGGACACAGGGTTGCAGTGTCTTTACCTCTTTACTGAAGACTTCAGGATCCTCAATCCAGAGCACAGTTAATAGGGCTGTCTGAGACCGGCCGGTCCGATCAAATCCAGAGTTCCCTTTACAGGTGGAAATCGTTGCCTACCAATAGCGCCTGTGGGTTGTAGTGCTACCCTGCTGAGCATTCGGAATAGTCCTCACAACTTCTGTTCTCGTTCGTTTGTTCTTTCTAATTCTTTCTAATTCTTTCTCTTTCGTTCTAGATGTTTCTAGTTTCTCATCCCCCAGGTATGTTATGGCTAGAACTCACCCATATGACGGGAAGGACCAAGGTTGTGTATGGAAAGATATCGGGAGATTAGTTTAGATTATGGACGGTGTTTTTTCACTGAGAAAATCATCTTATACTTAGAAGAGCAGCTGTGGCTCATTGCTAAAGCAGGGGTTTCTTTCTTTTACACTGGGAGAAAATGAAACAATCATACCAGTATCTGAGATATATGCCATGCAACTGAGTCCATCATCCTACACAGGCCCCTGTGCAGATGAACTGGCTGCACATGCAGTTTGTCTGCCCTCTGGTTATCAGTGGCCGAAGTTTACGTCCGAACCCCCAGCAAAACCCGCGCTTTGCCGTGCATCATCTTCGGGAGTGTACGCCTACAGAATGTGGACACTCAGACGTAGCAGACTGCGTCTGAAGGTCTGTCTCCTGTTGGCTTACACTCTAGAAAATGATGCATGTCAGAGTGCACATTCGCTCTGCCGTCACCATCGCAATGTGAAAGCACCCTTAGACAATGGGACGTTCCCCAGTCTAGCGCCTTTAACAACATGTACCTTCAAATAGCATCACATTGCAAAGATTACCATGACCTTGCTGTGTTAGTTGAGTCATTTTAACCTTTGTTAGATAGTTTATTTCACCAGCAATTGTTCCATTACTACTCTGCATTGTTGAGGTATGAATATTGAGCACTTACTGTTGAGTTTCCTCAAAGTTAACAGCTGATTACTGGGTGTCAGCAGCCTTCATCCTGGGAAAATTTAAGAACAAGCCAAAAGGACACAACCTCTTGAACATTTAGACTGACAATGCATTTATTTTAATCATCACAAAAATAAATGTACATAAGGCTCAAAATGTTGATGATTGTCAAAATGATTGTCCACTTTCCAAATACAGCTATGAAAACCAATACAACTATGTATTACTGTTACATTTATATGTCTCCTTAACTAGTCCCCTGAGTTCCAATGATTTTTTATCATGTCTGCTCTGAGTTCGAAATTACATTCATATTTTATGCCCCTATGACAGGGGAGCTGCAGTTCCTGCGAGACCAGTGTCAGCACCTCCAGATGGAACGCAGTATTCTGCAAGAGAGCAACAGTCAACTGAAGAGTCATCTCTTGCTAATGGGCGGAGAAAGGTAAATCTTGATGTATTTGCCTCGATATCACTTGCTCATTCAGTTCGGTTATGTCTGGTAATAAAAAGCAACAATGAAGTTAAAAACATTTTATTATAGATATCACCATGCATTCTTCATAAAATATATTATTACCAAACACACTTTAAAGTAGTAGATCATATAAATCTTAAAATTGTCAATTTTATTAGATATGCATTAAAAGAAAAAACAGATACAGCACAAAAAATACAAACATTTTTTATCTCCTTGTAAGGGGCATGACCAGGGCCATAGTCATGGCCAAACACTGTGGTATAGCTGTGCCCTGGCCTCCCAATACATGAAAACATTGTCCATTAGGGTTGAGCGAAAAGGATCGGACAAATTCAAAAATCGCCGACTTTCGGTCCTCCCTTATCGATGTTCTCCCTCACAGGTCATTCTCCTTTGATTACTGTTCATCTAAAATAGACACCTGGCCTGAATTGGCAGAATATGCATTACAGCAGCTCGCTTGCCCGGCTTCTAGTGTGCTATCAGAAAGAGTCTTCAGTGTTGCTGCTTCAATACTGACCGAAAAAAGGACACGTCTGGCTACCCAGAATGTTGATGATCTAACCTTCATTAAAATCAACCAATCATGGATTTCAATTTATTTTGCCCCACCTTCTCCTGCTCACACATAGCTTGCCTGAAAAATGTCTGGCTTTTGGCCTCCTCTTACTGACTTCTCCAATTCCGCCATTTGCAGCTGCTGAATGTCCACCATAGGCCATTTTTATACCTCCCTAAATGGGCTGACTCCCCCCACAGAGCCGTGGTCACCACCTAGCGCAAGCACCCGTGCCAGTGCCGGGTGAGTGCGCCCACTCTTGGGTGACAGCACTGGCACAGGGTCCCTCATAGTACAATGAAGTGTCTCTGACAGTGGTGGTGCACAACCAACATCAGACACACCGTCGTAATATGAGAGGCCCTGTGCCAGTACCGCCACCCACGAGAGAGTGTTCCCCCCCAGCTCGAACAGTGCTCTACCACTTGCAATACTTACCTCTCCCTGCTCCACCACTGTGTAGTCTGTGCTGCTAAATCCTTCAATGGCACTGCCAATATAAATTTGTTGAAATGATAGATGATAGTTAAAATATACAAGGGTCCTGGCCTCCATTTTGACCAGTTAATACTTTGCGCCTACTACCACTGTCTGCTACTCAGCAGAGGAGCCCACCCCAGTACCTAGCTATGCCGCCTGTTTAGTCTTGTTACCAATTTTGAACTGCTTTTAGCCTACTTTTGTATTTGGGCCTACTAACTGTGTCTGCGCCACTCATTACAGCTGTCCTCCACTGAACAAAGCTATGCCGCCTGTTTAGTCCTGTTACCAATTTTGAACTGCATTTAGCCTACTTTATTATTTGGGCCTATATCTGTGTTTCCTCCTGATCCTGCCCATTGCCCAGCCTTTGCTAGATGAGTCTGCTGGTACATTGACCCAGACCACTACATTCCCCTTGCACTCTACACAGCCTGAATCTGACCCTGCTGAAAGTCAGGTTCCCCTTCCCGCATACTATACCACCTTACATGGGGACATAGAGGAAGGTGCAGATGAAAGTGCAGGTTCCTTCATCAGGTGGGGGGCATATTCGTTGGCGACGTCACTGGCACAGGGCCCCTCATAGTACGCAAAAGTGTCTCTGGCAGTGGGAGGTGCCACCCGCCGTCAAACACACCGCCGTACTATGAGGGGCCCTGTGCCAGTGCCAAGTGCCAACGAGTGGGCCCCCCTGCTTGCTCAGGATCACAGCACTTGCTAAGTTGAAATACTTACCTCTCCCTGCTCCACCACTGTGACGTATTCCATGCTTCCTGGGCCCATGAAAACCTTGAGCCAGCCCTACCCCCCCACAACTTTAGCCAAATGACCCCCTGTTTTCAATGCCTAACTATTGTTATAAAGTAAATTAAGATTGACCAGCTTAAATTGGGTACTGTAGGTGTTTTCCTGTCCTCCACTCACTGCCGACTTTGATTCACCATTGACTTGCATTGGGTTTTGTGTTTAGCTCGGCCCCCGACTTTTCGAAATAATTGGCCGATTTTACCTGACCCGACTTTTGACAAAGTCAGGTTTCGTGAAACCTGACTCGATCCTAAAAAAGTAAAAGTCGCTCAACTCTATTGTCCATCACTTTGCGTACCTGTGGCTCCACTTTCTGCACCTCTATTTTGCTGTAGGTTCCCATCAGTTGGTGTAATAAAGATTGAGACACAGTCCTGTTCAACTTTCAAATAAACAACTTTGTTGTTAGCTTTACGCAGCACATCCAGATTTCTCACAGCATTTACAACAGGATTTGCATTACACATCTCCTCTTCTTGCCCTGGACCTTCATTCCTGTCACACAGCACATACCAGGGTCGGACCGTGCCGCATGGTTCCTCAGCATCCTCTCAATTCAGCTTTGCTATGGTTAGATCTTCCTTAGTCTGTTTCGCACCAGACAATAGAATTTCCATCTCCGAAGCTAGTTGCCACTTGGTGAGCGACCTGCCCTTCAGTACTGTGCCTTGTGGTGATCCAACATCCTTCTATTCCAAGCTCACTGCATCTGGGTGTTCCCCCTGCAATCGCTTCACCCCGGTACTGAGGGCATCTGCCCAAGCTATAAGCTGCCACATCCTGGAGCTACCTGTGTCCCCAAACTGGTTTGTTTCTCCTTCCCACTGCTGTACTGGCCTCTGCTATTCTGGCCCAATGCTGTGGATGGCTGGGCTTTTTCTCTTGCTAAAACGTTGCGTGGAAGCTGCTATTGTCCTGGGCACTTAAGCCCGTGTGGACTGTCTGGGCGCCTTGGCCCATCTGAACCTAATCAGGAAGTCTTCCCTGTCTTAACTGCAGCTGACCCCTCCAATCATGACTATTTGCATTGTTGTCCCCCATCTAGTGTCCAAACTTCAACACTACACTTTCCCTATTTAACAAGTACATGCAATATAACATTATATACATTAGACACATAGCAGCTATAATCAGTTTTTCACAAGAGAAGGGGGTGGAGTATTATAGGTTCTGCCACATCCCCTATATCCCCTTTTCAGCTCTTATATTTAATGAACAATATATTGTCAGTATTTCTAATTAGTAAATCCAGTTGCTGATCATCAGTTACTTATCTTTCGCCTTTCATGCTGGAAGTCTTATCCACTTTTCAACCTACTATCCGGGCCTCCTGATGAACAAAGATACGGGGAAAAGCATCAAGGCATGAAAGGCAAAAGATAAGTTACCGGTAATCAGTAATCAGATTTAATAATTAGAAATGCTGATTGCATATTGTTCATATAGGAGCTGAGAAAGGATGTATCTGAGCCTCCTCAACTATGACTGTCAGGTGGTTATATACAACCAGTATCTATCACTATAGATTCACCTTCCTTTATCCTTTTGTAAAACTTGTGTATCCACCCTGTATACCCCTCTTATATGACCTTTAATAATGCCTTGCACAACAAGATAAGTAATAGTTTAGGATGAACTAAGGTCATCTAGAGACAGCCACCAGTGAGTGGGGGTGCCATATATCGCTTTATTGTAAGGTGCCAACCTCAGTGGCTGGGAAGTTTATTTTAATAGGATAACACTATAGAGTACAACAGGATATATTTGGTGTTGCCTGGTGTGAATAAATGTATCCATCCCACTAGGGAGATAAAAATTTAATGTTTAATGTGTTATGTCCATTTTTTTTAAACATATCTAAAAAAAATTGATAATTTTGAGGTTCATATCATTTACTAGTTTGAATGACCTTGAGATATCTATTATAACAAATAAACGATTTATAACAAACTCACCTTAAAAAAAGAAGTCTGATAGATAAACATATGGAGGAACTAGTATTGACACTAAAAGTACAAAACACTATCACCGGCGCTCTACACCTCAACCCACTATATAAATGGGGATAACCTGACACAATAACCCAGCTGCTGGTGGCCACAGAACATGTGCCACTTTCTGAAAGAACCAAAAAAATATATTGTAAATAACGGCACCGCGCTCGGGTTATAAAAGAAATGTCATTACCCTAATGCTCCTGGATATGCTGATGAACACATATGTCCTGCTGACAACAAGATATGGGCTGGTGTACTAAAGTCAGGGGCTGCACTGCTATGTGCTTACAATGAGCCCCTTCTAGAAAACAATACTAAGGGGCTAAATAGAAAAGAAGGAGGAAAGGAAGAGGTTCCTTACCATGAATGACAATACTGGGCACACTCCGCTGCTGATGGGCGTATGGACGGATGAGGCACAGTCATGAACGCTGGCAATGATCAGAGGGTGGGCACGCAGGAGCGTGTGCGGTCGGGCGGCACGGATGCAGCACAATCCGTGCCAGCTGGCGATGACCGGAGGGTGGGCACACAAGAGCGTGTGCGGACGAGCGGTATACAGTGCCGCTACTGAGTGCAGAGCCAGGGAATGTCCCGGCCGGAGGCGTCCCTGGTTGCACTAGGAAACCAAGATGGCCGACGCTGACAAGCAGCGTGTGACGTCACAGGCCTATGGAGGCTCCCGAGGACCAAAAGGATTACCGGTAATCCTTTTGGTCCTCGGGAGCCTCCATAGGCCTGTGACGTCACACGCTGCTTGTCAGCGTCGGCCATCTTGGTTTCCTAGTGCAACCAGGGACGCCTCCGGCCGGGACATTCCCTGGCTCTGCACTCAGTAGCGGCACTGTATACCGCTCGTCCGCACACGCTCTTGTGTGCCCACCCTCCGGTCATCGCCAGCTGGCACGGATTGTGCTGCATCCGTGCCGCCCGACCGCACACGCTCCTGCGTGCCCACCCTCTGATCATTGCCAGCGTTCATGACTGTGCCTCATCCGTCCATACGCCCATCAGCAGCGGAGTGTGCCCAGTATTGTCATTCATGGTAAGGAACCTCTTCCTTTCCTCCTTCTTTTCTATTTAGCCCCTTAGTATTGTTTTCTAGAAGGGGCTCATTGTAAGCACATAGCAGTGCAGCCCCTGACTTTAGTACACCAGCCCATATCTTGTTGTCAGCAGGACATATGTGTTCATCAGCATATCCAGGAGCATTAGGGTAATGACATTTCTTTTATAACCCGAGCGCGGTGCCGTTATTTACAATATAGTATTGACACTAGTTTTCTGTGTAACTGTAGATATATTACCGGTATATTATTTTTACTTTTTTATGCTGGTCCTGACATTTTACTAAAAAAAATAAAAAAAATTAGGGCTTAATACTAGAGTAGCTGGCAATCAAAGTCTAACAGTATCCCTATAAATCATACAAGAAATTATCATAAATTATAGTGGAAATCTATTCAAGCTCATAACTGACATACATTTAATTAGCACTTCAAAAAAAGGAGCCAATTATATAGGTAAGTGAGCACCTCTAATGAATTTGGCCAGTCTTACTCTATTGGAAATGCCATTTGATTACTTATCTCCTATGTGTCTCTCCTTCATAAAAATCCACCATGCACTTCTCTGACCTCAATCAATAATTCACATTTACGCATTGCAGTCCATCCCCAATGACACATTCACAATACATTGTTCTACTCCTGCAAGTGAGGACCATCATTATAAATGTTGCTGCAAACAACATCTATGGAGCAGGCGCGGACACAGACAGCTGCCTGCTGCAGGAAATGTGTCTGGGCCCCCCTACTTTTAAAGCGACAAAGCTATATATATATATACACACATACATACTAATGGAGTGTGCTATACATAAGTGCGTACACTACAGCATATACTAAGGGACTGTTAGACATAATAATCGATAATAACGTCTTCCTCCACCTCCCCGTTCCTAAATCCATTATAAATACCCTTTCCTCCCATCCCAATCCCCCTCATTGTCCTCCTCCCCCCGCACCCATTATTGCCCTCTCCCCCACCCACAGGATTGCCCCCTTCACCACCTTCATTATTGCTTTATCCCCACCACCCCATTATTGCACATTCACCACCTCCATCATTTCTTCCTCCCCCACCACCCCTATCATTGCCCTCTCAGTCAACCCAATCATTGCCTTCCGCCCCATCATTGCCCTCTCCTCCACCTACACACACACAGCACCATTCACCTCTCTGCATACACACACACTCGCCTCACCTCACCTCTGTGCACAGTATCCTGAAGCTTCACCATCGCCGGCAGCTTCCTGTATCGCACAGCCACTGCGCTGAATGATGATTTCATTCAGCCTCTGCTGTGTGGGACAGGAAGCGCTGGCAGTAAGCATTCCCTGCAGCTCCGCTCTGCTGCCATTTTCTCCTGCTTGCTCCCTGCCCACCGCACAAGAGGGCAATCTGGCAAGGGGCCCCCCGGAGCCTACGGGGCCGGATAAACTGGCCAGATTGGCCTCAATATTAGTTGCCCTTCAGGCAGGGCCGGTTTTAGGCAAAGTTTAAAATGGGGCCCCAAATGCTAACATATTTCACATCACACAGAAGCATTACGGTTGTACTTACATGCGCTGCGTTCAGGCCACTAAATGAGTGTGATCGACAATATTGAAGTCGTTCAACGCTTGTTTCCTGGCCTCTTTCCACCGTCTGAGAAAGAATGATCACTAATAGATCACTAACAGATCATCATACAGGATCATGGTATCAGCAGCACATCTACAGTTTACACCGGTGATGTGCTGCTGAGAACAATGATTTCTGTTTCAGCACAAACAATCCAATCATTCGAAGAATAAGCAGCATTTTGCTTGTTTAGGATAATACACCCCATAGTTCTCCATATATTATAATGTGCACCACAGTCCTCCATATTGTAAAATGCACACTGCATAGTCCTCCATATAATATAATATGCCCTATAGTCCTCCATATAGTATAATACACTCCTCAGTCCTCCATATAGTATTATACACTTCACATAGTCCTCCATATAGTTTACTACACTACCTATAGTACGCCATATATTAAAATACACTGATCAGTCCTCCACATAGTATAATACACTCCTCATAGTGTTCCATATAGTATAATGCACCGCCATCATCATCCGTGTCGTACAATTCACTTCCCATAGTATAATGCATCCCATAGTTCTTCATATAGGATAATGTATTCCCCATAGTCATCGATACAGTATAATGCAGCCCACAAATAGTATAATGCAGCCACCCCATAGAGCATAATGCAACCACCCCACAGAGTATAATGTAACCCCCATAGAATATAATGAATATAATGCAACCCCCCCTCATATAGTATAATGTAGCCCCTCATAGAGTATGATGCAATAACGCCTCATAGAATATAAATATAATACAGCCCCCTTAGAATATAATATAGCCCCGAATAGAATACAGCCCACCTCCCCATAGAATATAATGTAGCCCCATCAAAGAGTATGATGCAATCCTCCCTCATAAAATCTAATACAGCCCCCCATAGAATATAAAACAGCCCACCTCCCCATAGTATATAATGTAGCCCCCATAGAATATAATGCAGTCCCCATAGTATATAACAGCCTCCCCATAGAATATAATGTACCCCCATAGTATAACACAGACTCCCCCATAGAATATAATGTACCCTGTTATGACCTGGTGGTTAGGACAATAATGGACCTGGTGGTTAAGAGCGCACGGAAAGACCTGATAGTTATTAATAATACAGGACAAGCTCTGGGACGTGGGAACTCTGCTGACCGCAATCCCTAATCCTATCACACACACTAGAAATAGCCGTGGATTGCTCCTAACGCTCCCTATGCAACTCGTCACAGCCTAAGAACTAGCTAGCCCTAAAGATAGAAAAATGAAACCTACCTTGCCTCAGAGAAATTCCCCAAAGGAAAAGGCAGCCCCCCACATATAATGACTGTGAGTTAAGATGAAAATCACAAACACAGAGATGAAATAGATTTTAGCAAAGAGAGGCCCAACTTACTGAACAGACAGAGGATAGGAAAGGTAACTTTGTGGTCAGCACAAAAACTACAAAAAACCATGCAGAGGGCGCAAAAAGACCCTCCGCACCAACTCACGGTGCGGAGGCGCCCCTCTGCCTTCCAGAGCTTCCAGCAAGCAAGACAAAAATCAAAATAGCAAGCTGGACAGAAAAATAGCAAACAAGAGAAAAACAAGCAGGATAAGACAGGTCACCAGAACGATCCAGGAGCGAACCAGACCAATACTGGAACATTGACAGGTGGCATGGAGCAATGATCTAAGTGGAGTTAAATAGAGCAGCCAGCTAACGAATTAACCTCGTCACCTGTGGAAGGAAACTCAGAAGCCGCAGCCCCACTCACATCCACCAGAGGAAGCCCATGGACAGAACCAGCCGAAGTACCATTCATGACCACAGGAGGGAGCTTGACAACAGAATTCACAACAGTACCCCATATTATATAACACAGCCTCCCCCATAGAATATAATGTATAATGTGCCCTCATAGTATATAACACAGCCACATAGTAAATAACACAGCCCCCCATAGAATATAATATACCCCCCATAATATATAACACAACCTCCCCAAAGAATATCATATACCCCCAATAGTATATAACACAGCCACATAGTATATAACACAGCCCCCCATAGAATATAATATACCCCCATAGAATATAATATACCCCCCATAGTATATATAGCACAGCCCGCATAGTATATAGCACAGCCCGAGTAGTATATAGCACAGCCCACGTAGTATATAGCACAGCCCGCATAGTATATAGCACAGCCCACATAGTATATAACACAGCCACGTAGTATATAACACAGCCCATGTAGTATATTGCACAGCCCACGTAGTATATAACACAGCCTACGTAGTATGTAACACAGCACACATAGTATATAACACAGGTGGCATAGTATATAACACAGCCACGTAGTATATAGCACAGCCCACGTAGTATATAACACAGCCCACATAGTATATAACACAGCCAGCATAGTATATAACACAGCCGGCATAGTATATAACACAGCCACATAGCATATAGCACAGCCACATAGCATATAGCACAGCCACATATCATATAGCACAGCCACGTAGCATATAACACTGCCCACGTAGTATTTAGCACAGCCACGTAGCATATAGCACAGCCACGTAGTATATAGCACAGCCACGTAGTATATAGCACAACCACGTAGTATATAACGCAGCCTATGTAGTACATAGCACAGCCATGTAGTATACAGCACAGCCCACGTAGCATATAGCACAGCCATGTAGTATATAGCACAGCCCATGTAGTATATAGAACAGCCATGTAGTATATAGAACAGCCATGTAGTATACAGCACAGCCCACATAGTATATAGAACAGCCATGTGGTACACAGCACAGCCCTCATGGTATATAGCACAGCCCACGTGGTATATAGCACAACCCATGTAGTAAATAGAACAGCCATGTAGTATACAGCACACCACACGTAGTATACAGCACAGCCCACGTATTATATAGAACAGCCATGTAGTATACAGCACAGCCCACATAGTATATAGCACAGCCACGTAGTATATAGCACAGCTCAGGTAGTATATAACACAGCCCATGTAGTATATAGCACAGATATGTAATATATAGCACAGCCCACGTAGCATATAGCACAGTCACATAGTATATAGCACAGCCATGTAGTATATAGCACAGCCACATAGTATATAGCACAGCTGCGTAGTATACAGCATAGCCCACATAGTATATTGCACAGCCCACGTAGTATATAACACAGCCCACGTAGTATATAACACAGCCCACGTAGTATATAGCACAGACCACATAGTATATAACACAGCCCGCATCTCTCATCCCCCCCAGAATGGCCCCACAGTCCAGTACTCACTGTTATAGTATAAAAAAAAGACACTCCTCACCTCTCCTCATGCCCACGCTGCTCCCTGCTCCTGTCTTGGTGGCTGCACTGCCGGCTGGTGCAAAGTGAGTGCGCGATGACGTCTTCACGCACCCGCAGTGTCAGAGGCAGAGCGGGGAATGATGGGACAGGGAGCGTCATCTGACGCTCTCCTCCATCATTGCTTTGAACTGTACCGACAGACGCCGGTATAGTTCAATGCAGCGGGGGAGTCGGTGCTGGCAGCAGGCGGGCCACCCTGCCTCAAAGGGGCCCCATAGCGGCTGCGTGATGTGCCGCTAGCTGAGGGCCCCTGGGGAGCGGTGGCCCTAGGCAGCTGCCTGCCCCTAATGTCGGCTCTGCCTGCAGGAGCCCCCCAGAGCCTCCGGGCCCTGGTGCAGCCGCATCGGTTGAACCGGTGGTATGTCCACCCATGCTATGGAGATGTACTGCAGCATGCAAGCAAGCATGTACTCCTATCGCTTAATATCCTTGCTGCCAGTAATATTAAATTAGTGACTAAGATGCTTACCAATTGGTTAATGAAAGCAGGGATGGACACATACAGCAGAGGACCCCTGTGCCAGAACTGTGTGTGTGCCCCTTTCACCTTATAGCTCTTCTTAAATTACCTCATTTTTTCCCTATAACAATCTACCAGTAATTGTGAATGCTGAAGCAAAACAATTTATAGAAGGAAACTTATAGTAGGGACTCTCTCAGCGCAGAATAACTGGTTAAACCAAGTACAGACACTTGGTGCATCATGCAGGTAAAGAAGCTGCGGAGACACCATCACGTGTTTCTCGACGCAAGCAGTGAATAGCCAGGCCTTTCCCCGGGAAGGAACAACAACGGGAAGGGCAGCATCCTATGAAGGAAAGCCACCTATGCCAAGCATGGTATCCATCCACAGACAGCTGTTTCGGGGTGTTTGCCCCTCATCAGTGTGGAGTAGGAATCTGGCTATTAGGAGCAGTGCCTAGTAAAAAGGCTATAAAGGCACAGATGATTGGCCTCGGGGAGACCAAAACATCCAACACTGCGGAGACACCATCACGTGTTTCTCAACGCAGTGATTCCAGAACACTGCCCCCATCCCTTATGGGAAATATGCAGATGCAGGTAAAGAAGCTGCGGAGACACCATCACGTGTTTCTCGACGCAAGCAGTGAATAGCCAGGCCTTTCCCCGGGAAGGAACAACCACGGGAAGGGCAGCATCCTATGAAGGAAAGCCACCTATGCCAAGCATGGTATCCATCCACAGACAGCTGTTTCGGGGTGTTTGCCCCTCATCAGTGTGGAGTAGGAATCTGGCTATTAGGAGCAGTGCCTAGTAAAAAGGCTATAAAGGCACAGATGATTGGCCTCGGGGAGACCAAAACATCCAACACTGCGGAGACACCATCACGTGTTTCTCAACGCAGTGATTCCAGAACACTGCCCCCATCCCTTATGGGAAATATGCAGATGCAGGTAAAGAAGCTGCGGAGACACCATCACGTGTTTCTCGACGCAAGCAGTGAATAGCCAGGCCTTTCCCCGGGAAGGAACAACCACGGGAAGGGCAGCATCCTATGAAGGAAAGCCACCTATGCCAAGCATGGTATCCATCCACAGACAGCTGTTTCGGGGTGTTTGCCCCTCATCAGTGTGGAGTAGGAATCTGGCTATTAGGAGCAGTGCCTAGTAAAAAGGCTATAAAGGCACAGATGATTGGCCTCGGGGAGACCAAAACATCCAACACTGCGGAGACACCATCACGTGTTTCTCAACGCAGTGATTCCAGAACACTGCCCCCATCCCTTATGGGAAATATGCAGATGCAGGTAAAGAAGCTGCGGAGACACAATCACGTGTTTCTCGACGCAAGCAGTGAATAGCCAGGCCTTTCCCCGGGAAGGAACAACCACGGGAAGGGCAGCATCCTATGAAGGAAAGCCACCTATGCCAAGCATGGTATCCATCCACAGACAGCTGTTTCGGGGTGTTTGCCCCTCATCAGTGTGGAGTAGGAATCTGGCTATTAGGAGCAGTGCCTAGTAAAAAGGCTATAAAGGCACAGATGATTGGCCTCGGGGAGACCAAAACATCCAACACTGCGGAGACACCATCACGTGTTTCTCAACGCAGTGATTCCAGAACACTGCCCCCATCCCTTATGGGAAATATGCAGATGCAGGTAAAGAAGCTGCGGAGACACCATCACGTGTTTCTCGACGCAAGCAGTGAATAGCCAGGCCTTTCCCCGGGAAGGAACAACCACGGGAAGGGCAGCATCCTATGAAGGAAAGCCACCTATGCCAAGCATGGTATCCATCCACAGACAGCTGTTTCGGGGTGTTTGCCCCTCATCAGTGTGGAGTAGGAATCTGGCTATTAGGAGCAGTGCCTAGTAAAAAGGCTATAAAGGCACAGATGATTGGCCTCGGGGAGACCAAAACATCCAACACTGCGGAGACACCATCACGTGTTTCTCAACGCAGTGATTCCAGAACACTGCCCCCATCCCTTATGGGAAATATGCAGATGCAGGTAAAGAAGCTGCGGAGACACCATCACGTGTTTCTCGACGCAAGCAGTGAATAGCCAGGCCTTTCCCCGGGAAGGAACAACCACGGGAAGGGCAGCATCCTATGAAGGAAAGCCACCTATGCCAAGCATGGTATCCATCCACAGACAGCTGTTTCGGGGTGTTTGCCCCTCATCAGTGTGGAGTAGGAATCTGGCTATTAGGAGCAGTGCCTAGTAAAAAGGCTATAAAGGCACAGATGATTGGCCTCGGGGAGACCAAAACATCCAACACTGCGGAGACACCATCACGTGTTTCTCAACGCAGTGATTCCAGAACACTGCCCCCATCCCTTATGGGAAATATGCAGATGCAGGTAAAGAAGCTGCGGAGACACCATCACGTGTTTCTCGACGCAAGCAGTGAATAGCCAGGCCTTTCCCCGGGAAGGAACAACCACGGGAAGGGCAGCATCCTATGAAGGAAAGCCACCTATGCCAAGCATGGTATCCATCCACAGACAGCTGTTTCGGGGTGTTTGCCTGCAGGAGCCCCCCAGAGCCTCCGGGCCCTGGTGCAGCCGCATCGGTTGAACCGGTGGTATGTCCACCCATGCTATGGAGATGTACTGCAGCATGCAAGCAAGCATGTACTCCTATCGCTTAATATCCTTGCTGCCAGTAATATTAAATTAGTGACTAAGATGCTTACCAATTGGTTAATGAAAGCAGGGATGGACACATACAGCAGAGGACCCCTGTGCCAGAACTGTGTGTGTGCCCCTTTCACCTTATAGCTCTTCTTAAATTACCTCATTTTTTCCCTATAACAATCTACCAGTAATTGTGAATGCTGAAGCAAAACAATTTATAGAAGGAAACTTATAGTAGGGACTCTCTCAGCGCAGAATAACTGGTTAAACCAAGTACAGACACTTGGTGCATCATGGCAGGGCCAAACATTTAGGCCTCGTTCACACGTTCAGTATTTGGTCAGTATTTTGCCTCAGTATCTGTAAGTCAAAACCAGGAGTGGGTGAGAAATACAGAACTGGTGATGTGTTTCTATTATACTTTTCCTCTGATTGAAAGCCAAAATCAGGAATGGAACAAATACTGATGTGAAATACTGAACATGTGAATGTGGCTTTATATACACTTCCCCACCTGCTTGGTTTCTCCACCCTTCTCTGGCTTCATGAAGCCAGAGCTGTCAATCAAAACAAGCAGGCAGATAGGTGTATACAGCTAGGGCAAAATTAAGAGACCACTGAAAACTGTTCAGCTTGTCTTATTTTTTCTCTTTATAGGTATATTTTTGAGTAAAATGTTATTTTGTTCTATAAACTTCTGACACCATGTCTCACAATTTCCAAGCAATAATTTTTGTATTTTTTTCTGACAAAGAAAAATGGTCAAAATTAAAATAACTCAGTGTTTTCAGACCTCAATTAATGCAAAGAAAACAAGTTCATAATCATTTAGAAACAACAATCCTAATGTTTTAACTCCGGAAGAGTTTGGAATTCAATATTTTGTGGAATAACCATGACTTTTAATCACAGCTTTCATGCGTCTTGGCATGCTTTCCACCAGTCTTTCACACTGCTTTTGATGCAAAAATGTAAGCAGTTCTTCTTTGTTTGATGGCTTGTGACTATCCATCATCCTCTTGATTACATTCCAGAGGTTTTCAATGGGGTTCAGGTCTGGAGATTGGGCTGCCCATGGCAGGGTTTGATGTGGTGGTCTCTTAATTTTTGCCAGAGCTGTATAAATGTCCAGCCATTACATGATGCACCAAGCGCCTATACTTGGTCTCAATAGTCATTTTATGTGAAAGAGTCCCTTTAAGATGATAATGGTCCACTAAGCTATTGAGCCCCAACTGCACAGGTTACACTAATGAGATGTTCACCCATGCATAAAAGCTGTTGCTTTACTAATCCATGAGGGACAATCACATTTTATGCCCAATAAGTCTCATCCCTTGTAAACTTCAGAAGCTATTTCTTAATCTGCAGATACTTCTGCAGATACTGGATACAGAGTGATTCAGTTGGAACTATTTATGGGCAGTGATGGAGGAGACGCCTGGAATTTGGCCCTAATTTAGTTTCTCTTGTGAGATTATTGTATGGCTTTGCGATAGCCAGACTGCCGGCAAATGGGACTCTTTTGTGGAAGTTTCTGTTTGATTGGGAAACAAACAGGGATGTCTTCTGTAGCTTCTCCTCTTCACGATGTTTAGATGTGGTCTTGTGGAGAAGAACATGTCTCTTTATGCAGATGACATGCAACTCTTCCTGGGTGATGTTGAGTCATTTATTGTCCCCACAATGAATATTAATGTAGAGTTTGGTAGAGAGTTGTGCCTTCTGTTAGATTGTGATAAATCGGTCTTGCTGCCGATCCCTTACTGCTGTCTTCTCATATAAAGACAATTCAAATTCAAATTGTAGACAACTTCAAAATGGGATTTCTAAATTTGACCCCGTTACTGGATTGTTTTAGAACCAAAATTAATGCAATGTGACACCTCCCTCTCTTAGTCATTGGTGGAGGAAATCTCCATGTATTCCCAAGTATGGATCCCCGTGTTGTTTTTTCCCGAAATTCAGGCTCTATTTATGGAGCCTTTATAGCAAAAATATCAGGCAATAATTAAACTAGAAATGCTCAAGTGTGACAAAGACATGGGAGATCTGACCATCCTAGACTGGTGGATATACTATATTACTTCTCATATGCAGCTTTTTCATGGCTGGAGTCAAGGAGGGACATTGGTCTGGTTTAGTGATGAGTGAATATACTCGTTACTCGAGATTTATCGAGCATGCTTGGGGGTCCTTCCAGTATTTTTTAGTGCTCGGAGATTTAGTTTTCTTGCCACAGCTGAATGATTTACATCTGTTAGCCAGCTTAAGTACATGTGGGGATTCCCTAGCAACCAGGCAACCCCCACATTTACTTATGTTGACTAAAAGATGTAAATCATTCAGCTGCAGCAAGAAAAATGAAATCTCCGAGCACTAAAAAATACTCGGAGGACACCCGAGCATGCTCAAGAAACCTCGAGTAACGAGTATATTCGCTCATCACTAGTCTGGTTTGTAGGTTGATTTTACAGACTCTTACATGTCTCTTCGCACTGCATATACTGGAGGCATTGATGTCATCAGGTGGCAGTTCCTGTATTCTATCTTGGCAGTGATGTAAAAGGATATGTGCAAGAGTCTGTTGAGAGTTACCAGTTGCACCAAATGTATACCAATGGAACAATCTTCTCTCACCAGAATTATGCAAGATAAAGGATTTCACTGATTACAAGGAAAATGGCGATAGACAAGTGGAACAACTATTACAAAAAGCTGTTTTAAAAGTTTTACAAGCCATTCAGAATTTTATTGAGAGACAAAGTACTTGTGTCAATTCTCCTTTCTCAGATACACAGCTCTTGGTTGAGTAGTTTAATTTTAGAACAACAGCGTAGTGTCGATACTATGAGGCTGCAATTCACTTATTTTGGCTATCTGATTAAACAAATGATATGGTTAATGGAAATGGTATAATTACCTAAACTTTACTTTACCGTAATGAATTATGATAAATCTATATATTACTATGCAGAGTGGCGGACACAAATCCTGAGGATGGCACAGAAGAGTCACATCAAGATCATGGAGAAGAGAATGACAGTCTGACACTGGAAAAACTCCCACAATATGATGCTGAAAACATCTTTGCCTTGAGCGGAGTTATTGAGACAAAGAGCATGTGCGAGCCTGAGAAACAGAAAACATCTCGTGAAGAGGACAAGAACAGACTGAATGTCCAGCTACAGAGTGCTGAAGAGAAAGTGCAGATAGCACAAAGTGAGGTCAGTGAGGTTATTTAGTGTAATAATTAATGACTGAGAGCACAAAACCCAGCAAGAAAGGCAATTCACCCATTTTAATAGGAGCAGATATGGAGGTTCCTAACTGTAAAGATTTTGACATGAGGGTGAGAGAGGAAAGATAATGAGTTTGATTTTTGTGAAATTGCCCTGGGAGAAAGTAAAAATTAGGGACTCTATCTTGGCATAATCAACATGTTGTGGGACATGGGATGAAGCCATGGAAATAGACTTTAGAGAAGTTTTCCAGTTCAGACAAACCATTTTCATGTATTCTATTCAGCAATTGAGTTAAAAGAAGAGGTCCTCTTTTCCATCTCTTGCCCATGGTGGACAGCAGCTGCAAAGAGCTTCTCTAAATCTGGTCATGACCTGCTTTACACAAGTAGCCAATTGATCCAACTGGGCACTGAGTAATACTTCATTTACCCTGTGGTGGTGCTGCAAAGAAACTGAATAAGAGATTTCCTCACAGATTACATCTAATCACTGGGGGAACCTTGTTATCAAGGCACCTTTCTACCAACTAGGAATTCTCTTTAAAGATAAAGAGAACCTGACAGCTCCACCATGCTCTTCAAACTGCCATCATGTATTTATTCTTATATTAATACCCTTAATTATAATTAATATTCTTACAATTAATACCCTTATACTAATACTATTCCTAACAAGCACATTGTACTGTATATTTGATTACACTATATGGCAAACAAACATTTCATAAATCCATTTACAATATACTAATTAGCCTTAGACTATTCGAGGGGGTGTAGGTGTCCCCACACTAGTCATTTTGTTACCATGACAATCACTGTCAACCCTTTACAAATCTTGTGCATGCTCACGACTTTCGTCTTTTCATGTTACTGCACAATGAAGCCTAGTCTTTGTTTTTCACACAGAAACATTTCCAAAAGTCACATATGTGAGTGATATTTGCAAAGATCCAGCTTCGACACAGGGGTGTGATTAGTTGAATAGTGTGATAACAATTCAGGGGAAATCAATACCCCCCTAATTAGCATATTGCAAACGGTTATGGGGAACCTGTCAGGTTCATTTTAAAGAGGAGATATGACATTATTAGTGTCAATTATGTCAATTCCAGAGAACAAATCTAGAAAAATGAGGCTCTTTGATTAACCACCAAGAAGGTAATTGGTCGCTTTTGTTGGTGCTGTTTCAGTAGAATAGGTGGGAAATAACAGGTGTAAAGGGTCAAGGGTGGTGTTGGATATAAGAAATTGTGTTAATCTGTAAATGTAATAATGTGATAATATAGTTTTATATGAATTTCCCACAACCTTCACATAACACAGTCCGTATTTCTTTCTCTTTACATGCCATCTCTCACCGCACTCACTCCTTCTTGTTGCTTACTCAAACAGTGTGCTGGTCTTATTACTGAGATTGAGGAACTGCAACAACGTCACCGCCTCAGCCAGGAGGAACAGGAGAAGTTACAGGAAGAGCTGAGGTTGTGCAGAGAGGAGATCCATAGGCTGAAGGAGAGTGGCTTGCAGGTAACTAATGTTTCTTTTTCTAAAACGTAGTGATATTTAAAGTACAATATATTCTTCTTCTAGCAAATATAACGTTTTGTTGTTCCACACTGTATGAATCCTGCGTCACTGATCAGTATTCTGTGCATACGCATGCTGCAGAGTCACCTTGCTTTTTTTTTTACTTTAACATACTGAAAAACGTTATTCCTCACTTCTTTACAAACATGGCAATTTATTTTATGACAGATTCCTATTGTATTTATTCATAAGTGGGTCTTCTTTCAGATTCTGAAATGTATAACATGTACAAATGCAGAACTTGTCAATTACTGCTTAGATGAGTTAAGTTAACACAAAGGTGGCCACTCTGAATCTCCACACTGTTTTTGGAGACCGGCATCTAGACCTGGTCTGGTTTTGTACCCTGTTGAAATTTTGCCTCCTGGAATTTATTAAAGAGATGATCTCAGATAGACTGGACTCCAGTGCAGATATGGTGAGGTTTAGGTAAGTACATTTTTTGTAGCTTGAATCTGATTAGATGTTATGGACAACTTTTCTATTTTTTTTATATTTTTCCTTGAGACTACATTGATAAATCTCCCGATTGTCTCCCTTTTTATGTTTTCTTTAAAATTATTATTTACTTCTCATCAGCAGTTTTCATACAGAGTGGTACATGCAATACATACAGTCTTGCTCATCGTTATTGGCACCCATGAAGTGTAAGTACATAATCTGGAATATCTCCTGAAAGAAATTAATCAAGTGAACTTTTTTTGTATAGAGCACTCGTGTTAAATACAATAGTGCAAATGATAAGCAATAATTTAAAACGAAAAACAATGGAGTGGAAAATGGAAAAACCTAAAGCTTGCTGTGACACTGGTATTGGCACCCTTTACATTAAATTACGGTAGTATGGAAACACATTTTGACTCGCCTGTGGCAAATCACAAATGAGAATCAACTGTGATTAATTGTCAGTGTCCATGTGACATGAATAGGCCAATGAATAATGACTTCAGTGTTTTAAAAAGCCACATGGTAGGCCCTGCTCCTTTGTCACAATGGTGAAGACAAAGGAACTGTCTGAGGACATTAGAACTGCTATTATAAGCAAACCCAAGACTTCAAAAGGACATAAGGCCATCTACAAAAGACCTTGGTTTCAACAGTGCGCAATTTTATTAAGAATTTTGCCAAGCATGGTACCATCAAGAATCTCCAAGGACATGGGAGAAAGAGGAAAATTGACAAGAGATGTCTTTTGAAGGTTGGTGAAAAAACACCTGTTATGACCTGGTGGTCAGGACAATAATGGACCTGGTGGTTAAGAGCACACGGAATGACCTGATAGTTACTGATAATATAGGACGAGCTCTGGGACGTGGGAACTCTGCTGACCGCAATCCCTAATCCTATCACGCACACTAGAAATAGCCGTGGATTGCTCCTAACGCTCCCTATGCAACTCGGCACAGCCTAAGAAACTAGCTAGCCCTGAAAATAGAAAAATAAAGCCTACCTTGCCTCAGAGAAATTCACCAAAGGAAAAGGCAGCCCCCCACATATAATGACTGTAAGTAAAGATGAAAATACAAACACAGAGATGAAATAGATTTAGCAAAGTGAGGCCCGACTAACTGAACAGACTGAGGATAGGAAAGGTTGCTTTGCGGTCAGCACAAAAACCTACAAAAAGACCACGCAGAGGGCGCAAAAAGACCCTCCGCACCGACTCACGGTGCGGAGGCGCTCCCTCTGCGTCCCAGAGCTTCCAGCAAGCAAGACAACAATAAAAATAGCAAGCTGGACAGAAAAATAGCAAACCAAAGAAAAACAAGCAGGAACTTAACTTCTGCTGGGAAGACAGGTCACAAGAACGGTCCAGGAGTGAACAAGACCAATACTGGAACATTGACAGGTGGCATGGAGCAAAGATCCAAGAGGAGCTAAATAGAGCAGCCAGCTAACAAATTAACCTCGTCACCTGTGGAAGGAAACTCAGAAACACCCACCAGAGGAAGTCCATGGACAGAACCAGCCGAAGTACCATTCATGACCACAGGAGGGAGCCCGACAACAGAATTCACAACAACACCATGTCAAACATCCAAAGACCTGAAGGCCAACCTGGAACTGTCCGGGGTCATGGTTTCAATAAGTATTATATGCCGCACACTAAACCAAGCAGAGCTTTATGGGCAAAGGCCAAGAAGAAACCATTGCTGAAGAAAAGACATAAATAGGAACTACTGATCTTTGCCCAAGAGTACCTTGACAAACCTCAATCCATCTGGGAAAATGTTCTGTGGACAGATGAAACAAAAATAGAGCTTTTAGCAATGCAAAGCAGCAGTTTGTTTACATACAGTGCAATGAAGCTTATAAAGAAAAAAAACACCCTACCAATAGTTACGGCATTATAGATCCTCCACCATGGTTGATGTTGCTTAGCTGCATCTGGTACTGGAGGCCTTGACCTAATCACAGGAATGAAAAAAGATAACACGGCACCTGTGCTGGCAGTGCTTTCCCTTAGTAAACCAGCCAGATATCAAAACTGAAAACTACAGCAGGCTTATCGATAAGTGTTCAGCTATAAACAATCACATGTCACTGTGGGCAGAAGAATAAAGAAAGCAGCACTCACTATTTCGATGAAAATGAAGTCCTTTTATTCCATATTTCAGGACATGGACATGGACAATGACCCAAAGCACACAGCACACATCCAAAAGTACACAGGCGTGGTTGAAGAAGAAATAATGGACTGTTTTAAAATGGCCAGCAATAAGTCTTGACCACAGTCCGATTGAAAATTTTGAGCTGAAATCTGCCATTAGCAAAAAGGACCCTGCAAACATTCAAGAGCTTGAACAAACTGCAAAGGAAGAGTGGAAGAAAATTACCAGCTGCGCAGTGCAAGAAGCTACAAGAAACGTTTGGAGGCTGTCATCAATGCCAAAGGGTGTGCAACCACGTATTAATTACGGGTGCCTTTATTGCATCACATGCTGTTTATTCTTTGAAATTGTAACATGTAAGTTGAAAAACAATGTTTTATTGTTGTATTATTTTGGACCACTAACTAACTGAAAAATCCCGTAACTTTGATATTTGCAGATGATACAAAACTATGTAAAGCAGTTAATACAAGAGAAGATAGTATTCTGCTACAGATGGATCTGGATAAGTTGGAAACTTGGGCTGAAAGGTGGCAGATGAGGTTTAACAATGATAAATGTAAGGTTATACACATGGGAAGAAGGAATCAATATCACCATTACACACTGAATGGGAAACCACTGGGTAAATCTGACAGGGAGAAGGACTTGGGGATCCTAGTTAATGATAAACTTACCTGGAGCAGCCAGTGCCAGGCAGCAGCTGCCAAGGCAAACAGGATCATGGGGTGCATTAAAAGAGGTCTGGATACACATGATGAGAGCATTATACTGCCTCTGTACAAATCCCTAGTTAGACCGCACATGGAGTACTGTGTCCAGTTTTGGGCACCGGTGCTCAGGAAGGATATAATGGAACTAGAGAGAGTACAAAGGAGGGCAACAAAATTAATAAAGGGGATGGGAGAACTACAATACCCAGATAGATTAGCGAAATTAGGATTATTTAGTCTAGAAAAAAGACGACTGAGGGGCGATCTAATAACCATGTATAAGTATATAAGGGGACAATACAAATATCTCGCTGAGGATCTGTTTATACCAAGGAAGGTGACGGGCACAAGGGGGCATTCTTTGCGTCTGGAGGAGAGAAGGTTTTTCCACCAACATAGAAGAGGATTCTTTACTGTTAGGGCAGTGAGAATCTGGAATTGCTTGCCTGAGGAGGTGGTGATGGCGAACTCAGTCGAGGGGTTCAAGAGAGGCCTGGATGTCTTCCTGGAGCAGAACAATATTGTATCATACAATTAGGTTCTGTAGAAGGACGTAGATCTGGGGATTTATTATGATGGAATATAGGCTGAACTGGATGGACAAATGTCTTTTTTCGGCCTTACTAACTATGTTACTATGTTTGATACATTTCCATTTATTTCTAAAGATATTGTACAGTCTAAGAAAAAAAAAAAAATGAAGCGGTGCCAATAATGGTGAGCAGAACTGTGTTATATTTGAGAAAATTTAGATTGTCTACATGAGTATAGATTTGTCAGTTTCCTCTCTGAAAAATAACAGGCGTGAACTGCAGGGTTTAGCAGTATCTACTGACTCTTTTCCTAATATAAAATATATGTATTGCGAAATACATCTCCTCAACCTGATGAGTCTGGGGTACTTACTGTAAGGAGTTGTCCAGTCAGATTATGTTAATGTTCAATCTTTAGGATAGCTAAACAATATTGGATTGGCTCAGAACTGACATCCAGCAACCGTGCCCTAGGGGCTTAGCGAACACAGAGAGTGCACTAACTATAACTGTGCCCATCTGGGAGGAGGGCCTGCTGAAGCCAGTGCCTATTTCAGTGAGATATGTGTCAGAGGAAGCAAATTCAATTGAAATGTATTGCAGTGCAAAAACCTGGCTGCTTCCTGCTCTGCAATACATGCCACTGGCCAATTAGAAGCCAGCATTTGACATCTGCATGTTTGTAATGGGCTGCATATGTCAGTACCGTCATGCACTGCCCACTGCAGGCACTCCAAAGTCAGCTGATGGACTCTGCACCAGCTATGGAAGAGGACACCTCACATCGTCGTCGAGGGTAAAGGTAATAAGAATTATTTGTTTGTGTTTTAAACCTGTTGTGGAACAGGGGACATTATTACTGAAAGGGGCCTATGATGGGGGACATTATACCAGGAAGAGGACATTGTTACAGGAAGGAGCCCATAATGGGTGACATAATTAAAGTAATGAGCCAGCACAAAGGACATTATTAAAGGAATGGGCCAGGGTAGGAACATTATTACAGGATGGGGACATTATTATAGGAAGGGGCAAAGATCGGGGACACTATTACAGAATGGAGGACATTGTGACATAGAGGATAAACACGTATGTCTTGATCGGAATTAGAACGCTACAGTTAAAACTAGAATTTTAAATATACTATATAAAAAGACACATATGCATGTTTTTCTCAATATCTGACATGAAATCAGAATAAACCTTTCCTATTTTAGGTCAATTGGGATTACCATAATTATTAATATTTTCCAAATGCCAAAATAATGAGAGAACAAGAATATTTTAAGGCATTTTTATTACTTACTGCAAAGTCAAAAGTTTGCATACCTTTCATTAGTATGTGATTCCATTGCCCTTAAACTCAATGACTTGGGTCAAACGTTTAGGATCTCCTTCCACAAGCTTCTCACAATAGTTGGTCAGAATTTGGGCCTATTCCTCCTGACAAAACTGGAGTAACTGATCCAGGTTTGTAGGTCGCCTTGCTCGCACCTGCCTTTTCAGCTTTGCCAATAAATTTTCATTGTTATCCTTAAAGGGAACCTGTCACCCCGAAAATCGCGGGTGAGGTAAGCCCACCGGCATCAGGGGCTTATCTGCAGCATTCTGTAATGCTGTAGATAAGCCCCCGATGTTACCTGAAAGAGGAGAAAAAGAGGTTAGATTATACTCACCCAGGGGCGGTCCCGCTGCTGGTCAGGTCAAACAGGTGTCTCCGGTCCGCTGCGGCGCCTCCCATCTTCATTACAAGACGTCCTCTTCTGATCTTCAGCCACGGCTCCGGTGCAGGCGTACTTTGCTCTGCCCTGTTGAGGGCAGAGGATAGTACTGCAGTGCGCAGGTGCCGGAAAGGTCAGAGGCCCGGCGCCTGCGCACTGCAGTACTTTGTCTGCCCTCAACAGGGCAGAGCAAAGTACGCCTGCGCCGGAGCCGTGGCTGAAGATCAGAAGAGGACGCCTTGTAATGAAGATGGGAGGTGCCGCAGCGGACCGGAGACGCCTGTTTGACCTGACCAGCAGTGGGACCGCCCCTGGGTGAGTATAATATAACGTCTTTTTCTCCTCTTTCAGGTAACATCGGGGGCTTATCTACAGCATTACAGAATGCTGTAGATAAGCCCCTGATGCCGGTGGGCTTACCTCACCCACGAATTTTGGGGTGACAGGTTCCCTTTAAGCCACATTGTTATCATTTTGGCAGTATGCTTCTGGTCATTGTCCATTTGGAAGACCCATTTCTGCTCACACTTAAACTTCCTGGTTGATGTCTCGAGATGATGATTCAGTATTGCCACATAATCATCTTTTCTCATGATGACATCTATTTTTTGAAGTGCACCAGTCGCTCCTGGAGCAAAATAACCCCACAACATGAGGATGCCCCCCTGTGATTCACAGTTGGGATGGTGTTCTTAGACTTCCAAGCTTCTCCCTTTTTCCTCCAAATGTGACGATGGTCATTATGAACAAAAAGTTCAATTTTATTTTCAGCAGACCACAGGACATGTCTCTAAAATTAAAGTCTTTGTTCCTGTGTGCATTTGCAAACATTAATTTGGCTTTTTTATGTTTTTTTTTTTTTTTTTGAGTAATTGCTTCATCCTGGCAGAGTGGTCTTTCAGCCCATATCAATACAGTACTCGTTTCATTGTGGATATTGACACAATCTTACCAACTTCTGCCATCATCTTCACAATGTCTTTAGGCCCTGTCCTTGGGTTGATATGCACATGTCAGACCGAAGCACGTTCATCTCTAGGACACAGAACCCGTCTCCTTCCTGAATGGTATGATGACTGGACATTCCCATCTTGTTTGTACTTGAGTATAAGTGTTTGTACAGATCAAAGGGGACCCCTTCAGGTATCTTGAAAATGAACCTAAGGATGAGTCATACTTGTGCATGTCCACAATTCTCTTCCTGAGATCTTGGCTGATTTTTGAGACTTTCCCATGATGCTACACAAAGAAGCAGTGTGTTTCAGGTGTGCATTAAATACATCCACAGGTGTGTCTCTAATTAACTCAGAAGCTGCCAAACACATTACATCATCATATGGGCAGTCCAGAATTGTTTAAAGACATAGTAATCTTTGAAGTAAGTAATAAAAATGCCTTAAAACATTCTCTCATCATTCTGGAATTTGGCAAATATTAATAACTAGATCGTGGCCCGATTCTAACGCATAGGGTATTCTAGAATATGTATGACACAACTTGTTCAGTAAACGTAAACGTAGCATATAACAGCCCACGTAGCATATAGCACAGCCCATGTAGCATATAGCACAGCCACGTAGCATATAACACAGCCCATGTAGCATATAGCACAGCCACATAGTATATAACACAGCCACATAGCATATAGCACAGCAACATAGCACATAACAGCCCACGTAGTATATAGCACAGCCACATAGTATATAACACAGCCATGTAGTATATAGCACAGCCACGTAGCATATAACACAGCCCATATAGTATATAGCACAGCCACATAGTATATAGCACAGCCACATAGCATATAGCACAGCCACATAGTATATAACACAACCCACGTAGCATATAACAGCCCACATAGTATATAGCACAGCCACGTAGCATATAGCACAGCCACGTAGCATATAGCACAGCCATGTAGCATATAACAGCCCATGTAGTATATAGCACAGTCACGTAGCATATAACACAGCCCATGTAGCATATATCACAGCCCACATAGCATATAACACAGCCCACATAGTATATAGTACAGTCCACGTAGTTTATAGCACAGCCCACGTAGTACATAGTACAGTCCACGTAGTATATAGCACAATCCATGTAGCATATAGTACAGTCCACATAGTATATAGTACAGTCCACGTAGTATATAACACAGCCACGTAGTATAAAGCACAGACCACATAGTATATAGCACAATCCGCGTAGTATATAGTACAGTCCACATAGTATATAACACAGCCCACGTAGTATATAGCACAGTGCACGTAGTATATAGCACAATCCACATAGTATATAGTACAGTCCACGTAGTATATAGCACAGCCACTTAGTATATAGCACAGCCCTTGTAGTGTATAGCACAGCCACATAGTATATAGCAGCCACGTAGTATATAACACAGCCCACGTAGTATATAGCACAGTCCACATAGTATGTAGTACAATCCACATAGTATATAGTACAGTCCACATAGTATATAGCACAGTCCACGTATTATATAGCACATCCACATAGTATATAGCACAGCCATGTAGTATATAGCACAGGCACAGCCCACGTAGTGTATAACACAACCACGTAGTATATAGCAGCCACGTAGTATATAAAACAGCCCATGTAGTATATAGCACAGTCCACATAGTATATAGCACAATCCACGTAGTATATAGCACAGTCCATGTAGTATATAGCACAGCCACATAGTATATAGCATAGCCACATAGTATATAGCACAGGCACAGCCCACGTAGTGTATAGCACAGCCACGTAGTACATAACAGCCACGTAGTATATAGCACAGCCACGGAGTATGTAACACAGCCCACGTAGTATATAGCACAGCCCACGTAGCATATAGCAGTATGGGCACCATATCCCTGTTAAAAAAATGGTTAAAATAAAAAATAGTTATATACTCACCTTCCAGCGGCCCCCGCATCCAGCCCAGGAGTTAGCAAAGCTCTCGCCTGGTCCGTTCTCAGTGATGCTTTGCGGCAATAACCCATGATGACGTAGCAGAACATTTCGCAAAGCATTACTGGGAACGGAACTGCCGAGAGCATCGCGAGGATGGGGAAGGCTTCGGGGGCCGCCGGAAGGTGAGAATAGCAAAAATGTTTATTTTTTTTATTTTTAACATTATATCTTTTCACTATCGATGCTGCACAGGCAGCATCAATAGCAAAGCCTGTGCTGATTGGTCACGGCCGGCCGGGTGTGACCAATCAGTGACGCGGGATTTACGTTACAGTCTGTTTGTCTGTAACGGAAATCCCGCGTCGCTGATTTGTCGCGCCAGCCGGCCATGGCCAATCAGCGATATTGGCGCGGGATTTAAACACCGCTTCGCTGATTGGCCGGCCGGGCGTCACCAATCTGCGAATCGTGGTTCAAATCCCGTGCCAATATCGCTGATTGGTCGCAGCCGGCTAGCGCGACCAATCAGCGACGCGGGATTTCCGTTACAGACAAGCAGACGGAAATGGACTTTCGACGATTATGTACTATATAATTGTCTAAGGGTCACTTCCGTCTGTCTTTCTGTCACGGAAATCCCAAGTCGCTGATTGGTCACGGCAAAACAGCCACGACCAATCAGCGACGGGCACAGTCCAGCGGCAAAATGGCCGCTTCTTCCTCCCCGCAGTCAGTGCCCGCTCCATACTCACCTCAGCGCTCACACAGGGTTAATGGCAGCGTTAACGAACCGCGTTAGGCCGTGGTGTAACGCACTCTGTTAATGCTGCTATTAACCCTGTGTGACCAACTTTTTACTATTAATGCTACCTATGCGGCATCAATAGTAAAAAGATCTAATATTAAAAATAATAAAAAAAAGAAACAATTGTTATATACTCACCCTCCGTTGGACCCTCGGATCCACAACAGGCCTTTCCCACTCCTCGCGATGCTCCGGTGACCGCTCCATGCATTGAGATCTCGCGAGATGATGACGTAGCGGTCTCGCGAGGCCGCTACGTCATCATCTCGCGAGACCGTAATGCATGGAGCGGTCAACCGAGCGTCACGAGGAGTGGCAAAGGCTTGTTCTGGATCCGAGGGGCCGACGAAAGGTGAGTATATCACAAATTTTTTATTTTAATTCTTTTTTTTAACAGGGATATGATGCCCACATTGCTATATACTACGTGGGCTGTGCAATATCCTATGTGGGCTGTGCAATATACTACATGGGCTGTGCAATATACTATGTGGGCTGTGCAATATACTACGTGGGCTGTGCAATATACTACGTGGGCTGTGCAATATACTATGTGGCTGTACAATATACTACGTGGGCTGTGCAATATACTACGTGGGTTGTGCAATGTACTACGGGGCTGTGCAATATACTACGTGGCTGTGCAATATACCACGTGGGCTGTGCAATCTACTATGTGGGCTGTGCAATATACTACGTGGCTGTGCAATATACTACGTGGGCTGTGCAATATACTACGTGGGCTGTGCAATAGACTAAGTAGGCTGTGCAATATACTATGTGGGCTGTGCAATATACTACGCAGGCTGTGCAATATACTATGTGGGCTGTGCAATATACTACGTGGCTGTGCAATATACAGTACTATGTGGGCTGTGCAATGTACTACGTGGGCTGTGCAATATACTACATGGCTGTGCGATCTACTACTTGGGATGTGCTATATACTACGTGGCTGTGTTATACACTACATGGGCTGTTATATACTACGTGGGCTGTGCTATATACTACGTGGGCTGTGTTATATACTACGTGGGGTGTGTTATATACTACATGGGCTGTGCAATATACTACGTGGGCTGTGCAATATACTACGTGGGCTGTGCAATATATTACATGGCTGTGCGATCTACTACATGGGCTGTGCTATATACTACATGGGCTGTGTTATATACTGCATGCGTGGGCTGTTATATACTACGTGAGCTGTCATATGCTACGTGGGCTGTTATAAACTATGAGTCTCCTAACAATTGCTTATATAACAAACAATCATGCATTCTAATGTGATCTTCATTGGGATAATATTTAAATGATATCTAAAATTATAGAAGTTAGAAAAAATAATTTTCGCAATTGACTTCTCAATCCCTACGTTTCACCCCTTGCAAAATACTCACACCTCTGATGCCTGCGCCATTCCAGTGGTGTCATTGGTGCTACTGGCTTTTCCAGGGATTATGTGACATTGTTATATGCCAATCAATGATTGCTATTGGGCAAACAGCAGCAGATATCACTTCCACCGAATGTCAGTTACATCAAAGAAGGGGAGAGGGAATCCAGGCACAAGAGGTGAGTGTAGGTGTTATTATTTCAAGGGTGGAAACAGGGATTAAGCCCCCCCACAGCCCCGCTCTGGGGTAGGAGCATTTCATTTACTCAAAACTGAAAATAAAGATTAAACAACAACCACAAGACAGATTTCATTAACCAAGATATCATTGTAATCAGTATAAGGGTGCCGACCTGACACTGTTTGTAGGTTGTGCACAATCCTGCCGACAGGTCCCCTTTAAAACCTAATATCCCTGCATGAAGTCAGCCTAGTAATAGTAAAAGAAATAGCAAGATGATTACAGCCCTATTCATACTGAACATTGTACTCTGTGTGGCCAAGGTATTTGAATGTTTCAATAACTAAGCAAATGTTCAGCTTTCATATTGTTACTGATCTTTATTATTACATAGTAATAACATAATAACATGTAGTAAAGACATGTGACTGGGGATAAAAGCAATAAATTATGTTTGGTGATATTTGGGCAATCTCTAAAATCAGCTCTGAATATGTACCGTTTATGTATTTTATAGTGTGCAAGGACTGAAAAACAAATATCAAAAGGAAATTCCACTAAATAAAAAAATAGATTAAGGTTAAAAGCTGCAAAATTTTGCTTATAATAAACTCTCAGTAGCTCAGACTGATAAAGTTCTTTAGTTCCAGTCAGATTTTATTTCACATACATTTTAAATAGGACCTGTCAACAGATTTCACATTACAAACTGCATACATTATTACATGAATGTCTTAGTCCTAATGAGTCCCTTTCTGGGCAAATTATATGACCTATCTGTAGAATAGATCAATTAATATCAGATCCATGGGGGTACTACCGGTACTGTAGATCATCTCCTATTCTATTGAGTAGAAGCTGATGTGCAGTACTTGGCAATACAGGTCCTTCTCAAAAAATTAGCATATAGTGTTAAATTTCATTATTTACCATAATGTAATGATTACAATTAAACTTTCATATATTATAGATTCATTATCCACCAACTGAAATTTGTCAGGTCTTTTATTGTTTTAATACTGATGATTTTGGCATACAACTCCTGATAACCCAAAAAACCTGTCTCAATAAATTAGCATATTTCACCCATCCAATCAAATAAAAGTGTTTTTTAATATCAAACAAAAAAACCAACAAATAATAATGTTCAGTTATGCACTCAATACTTGGTCGGGAATCCTTTGGCAGAAATGACTGCTTCAATGCGGCGTGGCATGGAGGCAATCAGCCTGTGACACTGCTGAGATGTTATGGAGGCCCAGGATGCTTCAATAGCGGCCTTAAGCTCATCCAGAGTGTTGGGTCTTGCGTCTCTCAACTTTCTCTTCACAATATCCCACAGATTCTCTATGGGGTTCAGGTCAGGAGAGTTGGCAGGCCAATTGAGCACAGTAATACCATGGTCAGTAAACCATTTACCAGTGGTTTTGGCACTGTGAGCAGGTGCCAGGTCGTGCTGAAAAATGAAATCTTCATCTCTATAAAGCATTTCAGCCGATGGAAGCATGAAGTGCTCCAAAATCTCCTGATAGCTAGCTGCATTGACCCTGCCCTTGATGAAACACAGTGGACCAACACCAGCAGCTGACATGGCACCCCACACCATCACAGACTGTGGGTACTTGACACTGGACTTCAGGCATTTTGGCATTTCCTTCTCCCCAGTCTTCCTCCAGACTCTGGCACCTTGATTTCCGAATGACATGCAAAATTTGCTTTCATCAGAAAAAAGTACTTGGGACCACTTAGCAACAGTCCAGTGCTGCTTCTCTGTAGCCCATTTCCTGCACACGCCTGTGCACGGTGGCTCTGGATGTTTCCACACCAGACTCAGTCCACTGCTTCCTCAGGTTCCCCAAGGTCTGGAATCGGTCCTTCTCCACAATCTTCCTCAGGGTCCGGTCTCCTCTTCTCGTTGTACAGCGTTTTCTGCCACATTGTTTCCTTCCAACAGACTTACCATTGAGGTGCCTTGATACAGCACTCTGGGAACAGCCTATTTGTTGAGAAATTTCTTTCTGGGTCTTACCCTCTTGCTTGAGGGTGTCAATGATGGCCTTCTTGACATCTGTCAGGTCGCTAGTCTTACCCATGATGGGGGTTTTGAGTAATGAACCAGGCAGGGAGTTTATAAAAGCCTCAGGTATCTTTTGCATGTGTTTAGAGTTAATTAGTTGATTCAGAAGATTAGGGTAATAGGTCGTTTAGAGAACCTTTTCTTGATATGCTAATTTATTGAGACAGGTTTTTTGGGTTATCAGGAGTTGTATGCCAAAATCATCAGTATTAAAACAATAAAAGACCTGACAAATTTCAGTTGGTGGATAATGAATCTATAATATACAGTGGGGCAAAAAAGTATTTAGTCAGTCAGCAATAGTGCAAGTTCCACCACTTAAAAAGATGAGAGGCGTCTGTAATTTACATCATAGGTAGACCTCAACTATGGGAGACAAACTGAGAAAAAAAAATCCAGAAAATCACATTGTCTGTTTTTTTAACATTTTATTTGCATATTATGGTGGAAAATAAGTATTTGGTCAGAAACAAAATTTCATCTCAATACTTTGTAATATATCCTTTGTTGGCAATGACAGAGGTCAAACGTTTTCTGTAAGTCTTCACAAGGTTGCCACACACTGTTGTTGGTATGTTGGCCCATTCCTCCATGCAGATCTCCTCTAGAGCAGTGATGTTTTTGGCTTTTCGCTTGGCAACACGGACTTTCAACTCCCTCCAAAAGTTTTCTATAGGGTTGAGATCTGGAGACTGGCTAGGCCACTCCAGGACCTTGAAATGCTTCTTACGAAGCCACTCCTTCATTGCCCTGGCGGTGTGCTTTGGATCATTGTCATGTTGAAAGACCCAGCCGCGTTTCATCTTCAATGCCCTTGCTGATGGAAGGAGGTTTGCACTCAAAATCTCACGATACATGGCCCCATTCATTCTTTCATGTACCCGGATCAGTCGTCCTGGCCCCTTTGCAGAGAAACAGCCCCAAAGCAGGATGTTTCCACCACCATGCTTTACAGTAGGTATGGTGTTTGATGGATGCAACTCAGTATTCTTTTTCCTCCAAACACGACAAGTTGTGTTTCTACCAAACAGTTCCAGTTTCGTTTCATCAGACCATAGGACATTCTCCCAAAACTCCTCTGGAACATCCAAATGCTCTCTAGCAAACTTCAGACGGGCCCGGACATGTACTGGCTGAAGCAGTGGGACACGTCTGGCACTGCAGGATCTGAGTCCATGGTGGCGTAGTGTGTTACTTATGGTAGGCCTTGTTACATTGGTCCTAGCTCTCTGCAGTTCATTCAATAGGTCCCCCCGCGTGGTTCTGGGATTTTTGCTCACCGTTCTTGTGATCATTCTGACCCCACGGGGTGGGATTTTGCGTGGAGCCCCAGATCGAGGGAGATTATCAGTGGTCTTGTATGTCTTCCATTTTCTAATTATTGCTCCCACTGTTGATTTCTTCACTCCAAGCTGGTTGGCTATTGCAGATTCAGTCTTCCCAGCCTGGTGCAGGGCTACAATTTTGTTTCTGGTGTCCTTTGACAGCTCTTTGGTCTTCACCATAGTGGAGTTTGGAGTCAGACTGTTTGAGGGTGTGCACAGGTGTCTTTTTATACTGATAACAAGTTTAAACAGGTGCCATTACTACAGGTAATGAGTGGAGGAAAGAGGAGACTCTTAAAGAAGAAGTTACAGGTCTGTCAGAGCCAGAAATCTTGATTGTTTGTTTCTGACCAAATACTTATTTTCTACCATAATATGCAAATAAAATGTTAAAAAAACAGACAATGTGATTTTCTGGATTTTTTTTTCTCAGTTTGTCTCTCATTGTTGAGGTCTACCTATGATGTAAATTACAGACGCCTCTCATCTTTTTAAGTGGTGGAACTTGCACTATTGCTGACTGACTAAATACTTTTTTGCCCCACTGTATGAAAGTTTAATTGTAATCATTACATTATGGTAAATAATGAAATTTAACACTATATGCTAATTTTTTGAGAAGGACCTGTATTGCCAAGTACTGCACATCAGCTTCTACTCAATAGAATAGGAGATGATCTACAGTACCGGTAGTACCCCCATGGATCTGATATTAATTGATCTATTCTACAGATAGGTCATATAATTTGCCCAGAAAGGGACTCATTAGGACTAAGACATTCATGTAATAATGTATGCAGTTTGTAATGTGAAATCTGTTGACAGGTCCTATTTAAAATGTATGTGAAATAAAATCTGACTGGAACTAAAGAACTTTATCAGTCTGAGCTACTGAGAGTTTATTATAAGCAAAATTTTGCAGCTTTTAACCTTAATCTATTTTTTTATTTAGTGGAATTTCCTTTTGATATTTGTTTTTCAGTCCTTGCACACTATAAAATACATAAACGGTACATATTCAGAGCTGATTTTAGAGATTGCCCAAATATCACCAAACATAATTTATTGCTTTTATCCCCAGTCACATGTCTTTACTACATGTTATTATGTTATTACTATGTAATAATAAAGATCAGTAACAATATGAAAGCTGAACATTTGCTTAGTTATTGAAACATTCAAATACCTTGGCCACACAGAGTACAATGTTCAGTATGAATAGGGCTGTAATCATCTTGCTATTTCTTTTACTATTACTAGGCTGACTTCATGCAGGGATATTAGGTTTTAAAGGGGACCTGTCGGCAGGATTGTGCACAACCTACAAACAGTGTCAGGTCGGCACCCTTATACTGATTACAATGATATCTTGGTTAATGAAATCTGTCTTGTGGTTGTTGTTTAATCTTTATTTTCAGTTTTGAGTAAATGAAATGCTCCTACCCCAGAGCGGGGCTGTGGGGGGGCTTAATCCCTGTTTCCACCCTTGAAATAATAACACCTACACTCACCTCTTGTGCCTGGATTCCCTCTCCCCTTCTTTGATGTAACTGACATTCGGTGGAAGTGATATCTGCTGCTGTTTGCCCAATAGCAATCATTGATTGGCATATAACAATGTCACATAATCCCTGGAAAAGCCAGTAGCACCAATGACACCACTGGAATGGCGCAGGCATCAGAGGTGTGAGTATTTTGCAAGGGGTGAAACGTAGGGATTGAGAAGTCAATTGCGAAAATTATTTTTTCTAACTTCTATAATTTTAGATATCATTTAAATATTATCCCAATGAAGATCACATTAGAATGCATGATTGTTTGTTATATAAGCAATTGTTAGGTCCATCTTTATATCCAGTATAAAGTCTTCCATCTTTTTTTACCACATTGTTGTGAGCTAGTCCTTCCTGTTTTTTAGTAAAAGTTGTATTTGTTTATAGAATGTTAACTTATGCCAGTTCTTTTTTTAAAACCAGGTAAGCAAATTCAGTAAATCCTTATTGCATTCTTTACTTTTGGTAGCCTATAATTAAGGGTGTTTTCCAAAAATGATTTTTTTTTTTCACTTGGCGAAAATAATTCCTCTTCACTCCCAATGATTGTTTACAGGCTCCATTGGTGACAGCATGAATATACCACATATCACTCTGCAGCCAATCACTGAGCTCAGTAGCCCATGTTGGCTGCGTCATCAGTTTGATACACACATGGACAAAATTGTTGGTACTCTTTTGTTAAATTAAGAAAAGCCCACAAAAGTCACTGAAATAAATTGAAACTGACAAAGGTAATTTTCAGATAAATTTACTGAATATCAACTAATGAAAATTAGACATTGCTTTCGAATTATGGTTCAAAAGAAATTTAAAAAAAGCAAAATAAAATAATGAACTATTGAAAATGACATGGACAAAAATTATGGACCAATAGAAAAGATTGAAAAGATAATTTGTCTATAAGAATATGTTAAACAAATGTGTTTTCTGTAATTAGCAGCACAGGTGTCTACAAACTTGTAATCGGTCAGTCTGCCTATTTAAAGAGAAACCATCATAATGAAATTCCAACCAACCTGCAGGCATCATGTTATAGACTAGGGAGAGCTGAGTAGGTTGATATATAGTTTTGTGAGAAAAGCTAAAGTATAACCTATATTTTTTTCATTGCTGGGATTTTTTATCCAGTAGACAGGTATATCAGTGACTGACAGCTATCTCTATTTGCACACTTATACAAAGAAAGCTGTAAGTCACAGATAGAATCGTGACCATTTCTTCCCTCAAAAACAAGGGACCTCCATAACCTGCCCTCCACAACTATCTCCTCGTGCAGTTCCAACAGGTCCAGACAGATAAGGTCTCCCAGTGCTAGATAGAGCTCCGCTGGAAATCCGTCACTGTCTGGAGTTCTGTGAGTCCTAAAGGTTTTAACAGCAGAGAGCAATTCGCTCACCGCCACAGGGATGTCTAGGAGTGTATGAACGCTGCGCCTACAAGATTAAGATGGCTAGTGATACATGACAGGATCTTATTGGCGGCTTCGGGATCAGTAGTCTTGTGGGAGTAGAAGTCGCTGTAGAAGTAGCTGACAATCTTCATCATGTCTTCCTTTCCACGTCACATGTTTCCGCTCTCATCTCGCATCTCATTCAGGGGTGTGTGGCCGGCTTGGAGTTTCCTGAAATAGAAGGAGTTACATTTCTCACCCTTCTCCTGGTTCTCCACTTGAGAACGGAAGACAAATTGTTTGGGCTCCTCCTCAAAGTGACTTTTTATGCTTTTCTGGGTCACCTCCAGCTCTTCCCTCACATCCCAGTTGCAGTGAAGAAAGTCTTGCAGCGACAGCAGCTCATGCTGCAGTCATTTGAAGTGCCTCTATTCACAAGCCTGTTGTCAACACTTGTTTGAAAGAAACAATGAAACTCAAGTTTAACACACTCCCACCAGCCTCAAACGGTTTGAAAGCTCCCCTTGTGGGACCACCATGTGGCTTAGGCAACTCTAAGTTCCTCCACGACAGCAACTTGTTCCAGCAGAGAGTAATTCAACTTCCAGGAGCTGGAGCCAGAGGGAAATTCATGGCCGATGACACTTCGAAACTGAATGGCTCTGTGGTCAGAGGAAAAGCATAGGACCATAGAGTGCCTACTCTGCCCTACATGTGAACACAAAGTCAATCCTGGAGTGGAGAAAGCCATTGCATCGGCTCCACAAATAGTTTGTGGAGCCTCTCCCCATGGATCCGGCAATGTCTAGAAGAGAGACCTTGTCACCATCTCGAGGAGCAGCTTGGATCTGACATCCAACTTAACACATGTGCTGGAACTTCGTCCGTCCTCCTTGATCGAGCAGCTAAAATCCCCGACTGGCATTATGGTCCTGGTGGTGGCAAACTGAGGACACGTGACCTAGAGGAGCTTCAGGCACTCATCCTTTACAGGAGATACATACGGTATACATTTATGACCATGACATGTTCCCATGCCCAGGAGCCATCTGCAAGCAGTAGCCTGCCGTACAAGCTCTTGAATGGAATCAAGCATGAAAGCACCTCCCCTAATCAGGATGATTGTCTTTAAAATGTAGGTAGTCTCACATTCTAAGCAGTAGTGGATGGTAAGATTTGGAGCTTGAAATTCAAAAGTTCAAAACATTGTAACCCCTTTGCTCATCAGTGTATAAACATAACACAACTGAACTGTGAGATAGGCATAACAGAAAAGGTCTGATATCTGAACTTGTTTTTGATGCTCTATACATTGATGGAAAAAATGTTTAAGTTAGCCATCATTGGGACAAAAATAGAAGTTAGGGCAGATGAAATGTCTCAGTTACCACTCCAGTCAGTTGCATCTTTGTCAAATGCTGGTGACGTGATCTCTAGCAGGTTCTCGTCTTCTAGCCGATTGAGCAGCAAAGTTGGGGTCTCAGCGACTTCCAGTTCCTCTGGTTCGGCCACCATGGATTCCACTATCTGCTCCAGCTCTTCTGGCTCTTGGAGGATGGTCTCTTTCTCTCTGCTCTCCATGACTTCAATGATGATTTTCTTGGAGGCTTCAGCAATGAACCTGTCCTTCACTTTCCTTTGTGTTGGAACTGAGGAGACAAGATCTGAAAAGTCCGCCTTGGTAATGAATGGAGAAAGTTTAAGGTCTATTGCATCCATGGTCTGGGGAGGGAGAGTGGCCTTCAGAGTAGGGAAAAGGAACCTTCTGAGGAGTAGGGGAAGGAGCTGGAAGTGGAATCCTCAGTAGTAGCCTTGGTGAAGGGGGTTGAGATGGGGGAGATCAGGATAGGGAAGACAGTCCTCTTAGCCTCATTTGATGATTTTTTCTGAGCTTTGTGGCCACTAGTACCGCAGCTAGTACCGCAGCTGAGTCGTTGGTCACTGCGGCCTTGGTTGCTGCGGCCTTGGTTGCTGTAGCCTTGGTATGTACAACACTGAACATGGACCAAAGAAAGCTAAGGAGAGAGTTGTCTAAGGAGATAAGAAAGAAAATTTTTGGCAAACAAGGGAAAGGTAAAGGCTATGAAACCATCTTCAAACAGCTTGATGTTCCTGTTACTACAATTACACATATTATTCAGAAGTTAAAGGTTTATGGGACTCTAGCCAACCTTTCTGGTCGTGATTGCAAAGGAAAATTGAAAAGATGTATAATACAAATAGTAAGCAAAGAGCCCAGAGCAACTTCCAAAGAGATTAGAAATGAACTTCGAGGTCAAGGTACATAGTGCGATCTGACAATTATCTGTCGCGGTCATGCTCAAAGTAAAAACCGCTACTGAAAACAAATCACAAAACATAGGAATGGAATTGGCCAAAATGCATATTGATAAGCCATAAAGATTTTGGGAGAATGTCCTTTGGACAGATGGGAGAAAACTTGAGTTCTTTGGCAAGTTACATTAGTTCTCACATGCATGTTCACACATGCAAAAATGAAGCATACAAAGAAAAGTTCATTGTATTTTCTGTGAAACATATAGAAGGCTCAGTTATGTTTGGGAGCTGCTTTGCTGTATCTGACACAGGGTGTCTGGAATCTGTGCAGGGTACAATGAAACCTCAAGACTATAAAGGCATTCTGGAGTGAAATGTGCTGCCCAGTGTCAGAAAGATTGGTCTAAGTCACAGGTCATGGGTCCTCCAACAGAATAAAAATTGGCAACAGCTAAAAACATCCTAGAATGGATAAGACCAAAGCATTGGATTATTCTGAAGTGGCCTTCTATGAGCCCTCAACTATTTATGGAAGGAGTTGAAATATGCAGTCTGGAGAAGGCACCCTTCACGTCTGAGACAGCTGGGCCAGTGTGCTCTGGAGGAGTGGGCCAAAATACTTATGGACAGGTGCAGAAGTGTCAGAAGTTACAGAAATATCGTTTGTTTACAGTGATTGTCTCCAAAGCTTGTGTAACAAATTTTTAAGTTAAATGTAGCATTTTGTCCAGGCCATTTTCATTACTTTGTTATTTTTAATCTTCTGTTGAACCAAAATTCAAAAGCAATGTCTGATTTTCATTAGTTGCCATTCATTAAATTTAAAGTACTTTTGTCAGTTTCAAGTTATTTCAGTGACAATTGAGGGTCTTTCTTTCATAGAAGAATCTGTATTTTCACTCATTGAGAGCTTTCAGAGAAAAAAAGCTAAAGAGGTTGTCCACTACATGGACAACCCTTTCCAAATCTCTGTGTTTGCCCCCCCCCAGTAAAATAATAACACTTATTTTCACCTCCCAGCCAATCCAGAGATGTCGGCACTGGTTCTTTCAGGGAGCAGATCTCACTTCATCCGGATTTCCAGGATTTGTCTGCAGGTGGGCAAAATGAAGTCAGCGCTGATTGGCTGCAGGAATTGCGTGAAATTACCTTTCCCGTGAGAGCCAGTACCGACACCACTGGAATCGCACAGCCATGGAGGTGAGAATAGGTGTCATTATTTTACAAAGGGGAAACATAGGGATTGGGAAAGGGTTGTCCGTGTACTTAATTCTTGGAAAATACCTTTCAATATTTATCAGTTGCTGGTCTCACTAGTGCATCAGCTTCAAAGCATAAATCTTTACTACATTTGGGATGGGGTTACAGTAAGTGCACTTGTATTGGTTGTTTCTCTTTAACTAGTATCTTGGAAACTTTTGACAATCTTGGTCATTTGTTACTTAGCATGTTTAGTCAGTAACAGCATGGCTGCACTTAATGTTATCATTCAATATTTTTAAGCATTCTATGTTGCTTAATATAAATTATCATGGAGTACAGGAGATGGGATAAGAAACTTACAACAGCATATTCCTGAAGGTTAAAAAGATTCCCGAAGTCATGACTTTGCAGACCTTGCAGTGACCACTAAAGCGACATCTTATATACATTAATGCTTTAATTTGCTGCTTATTATTTGACTTCTAATGCCAAAAATGCAATTGTTAATTCTGGGTGTTATTTTGGATCGAATGATAAACTTGAGCGGACTAACCGTTCTGCTGACACCTGTGTAACCAATGTATTTTTCTTTCTCTCTCCATCTTTCTTTTTCCTCTCACTTCCCATCTCATTCTCTCTATTATACTTTTCTCTTCTTCATCTTATTTGGCTGCTTCTTTAATGACTAATTCTACCTGTCTTCTGCTTCTATTACTCTCCT
Organism: Ranitomeya imitator; assembly: GCF_032444005.1. Classification (NCBI taxonomy): domain Eukaryota; kingdom Metazoa; phylum Chordata; class Amphibia; order Anura; family Dendrobatidae; genus Ranitomeya; species Ranitomeya imitator. Next base: position 412,475,862 of record NC_091285.1, read on the forward strand.
GACTTTACATAATTCTGCTATCATCGTAAATATGTCGTGTATTTTGTACTTTCACATATGTGCCTCATGCCACTATCACAATATTTTTGTCCAATCACTCATCTGTCCATGTCCTGGTTGAATTTACCATTTCTAAACATTTCGTAATGTGATTTATATGGAAACTTTTCTTTATTACATCTAAAATTCACATACTTAATGTACAAATATTAACTTTTATATCGGAATTATGAATGTTGTGGCTATACTCCATTACTAATTATGTTTAATACATCAAACTCTGCTCATATCCATATTTTCCTGTGAACCAACCACTTTGATGTATAATATCGTCCCATATCGGTTTATGTCTATTCCATTGTATTTGACATTCCTGTTACATTCTTCTACGCAAAACCATATTCTTTAATTGTATGATAAACAATCATATCAAATGCCTTCCTTTATTATTTTGCTGGCTACATTTGTGTTGTATCACGTCACTCTGATTCAATACAACATGGATTCTCTTCCACATTTCACCATTCATCACTTTTTTTTCTTACTTTTCTTTCCTGCTTTTTCTCCCTCCTCTTCGTCTCTCAGGCCCCCTGTGGATCTGACCCTCCTGTTCTCTCCCTTCCCCTCCTAGGACTTATTGTTGTAGTGGGGACACTCTGGTGCTGGTGGGCTGAGACGTCCTAGTGCACATCAGGTACTGGTTTCCATGTAACTCCTCGTGCTCTGCATGCTTTGCTTTGCACGGCTAGGAGTATCTTGCTGTCTCTGCTTCCATGCCTGATGCCGCTTCTGTCCTTCCAAACTCTTGTCTTCCTTTTCATTTGAACCTTTATTCACCAGTAATTTATTATTTATATGGTATGGTTTAAGAATTATCAAACACCCTAAAATCCAATATTTGGTTTAATTCTGTACAATTTATGGCTAAGTAAATATTCATTTTTATTCTGTCTCATTGTCAGTGTGTCATTGGTCATAGATGGAGGTCGGTAAAATGTAACACATTGTAAAGTTCTTCTTGGCATTATCAGTCCACAACTTGTGTTTGATAAACCATTTTACATTTTATGCTATTGTTATACATTGCTGTACCATTTTTACTAAATCTTGTTTTATCTGTTTACATCCATGGAGATCTACCGTATGTTAAATGTTTTCAGAAAACAAGCAATCCCGTTAAAATTCATGTAAAGCGCTGTTAAAGTTGAAAACATCACAAAGTATAAAATAAAAACTATGTGAGGCAAATTTCATAAGTACTAAGGATTTTGCTTTTCAAAGTCAAACATCTTCATGATGTATTAATGCAAGGAAAAACTAAAGGTGTTGCTAAATCAAGGAATATTGTTTATTATTTATTATTTTATTATTATTATACATTTTTATAGCGCCATTTATTCCATGGCGCTTTACATGTGAATACGGGGCAAATATAGACAAATACATTAAACATGAGCAGATAACAAGGCACACGAGTACATAAGGAGGGAGGACCCTGCCCGCGAGGGCTCACAGTCTGCAGGGGGTGGGTGAGGATACACTAGGAGAGGGAAGAGCTGGCTGTGCGGCTGTTCAGTAGGTTGAGGATCACTGCAGGCTGTAGGCTTGTCGGAAGAGATGAGTCTTCAGGTTCTTTTTGAAGGTTTCTATGGTAGGCGCAAGTCTGATGTGTTGGGGTAGAGAGTTCCAGAGTATGGGGGAAGCACGGGAGAAGTCTTGGATGCGGTTATGGGAAGAAGAGATGAGAGGGGAGTAGAGAAGGAGGTCTTGGGAGGACCGGAGGTCGCGTGTAGGTAGGTACCGGGAGACCATGTCACAGATGTATGGAGGAGACAGGTTGTGGATGGCTTTGTATGTCAGTGTGAGGGTTTTGAACTGGAGTCTCTGGGCGATAGGAAGCCAGTGAAGGGCTTGACACAGGGGAGAGGCTGGGGAATAGCGGGGGGACAGGTGGATTAGTCGGGCAGCAGAGTGTAGGATGGATTGGAGCGGTGCCAGAGTGCTAGAGGGGAGTCCAGAGAGTAGGAGGTTGCAGTAGTCGAGGCGGGAGATGATAAGGGCATGCACTAGCGTTTTTGCAGTGTTGCGGTCAAGGAAAGCACGGATCCGGGAAATATTTTTGAGTTTGAGACGACAGGAGGAGGCAAGGGCTTGGATATGTGGCTTGAAAGAGAGGGCAGAGTCGAGGATCACCCCGAGGCACCGGGCGTGTGGGACTGGGGATAGTGAGCAGCCATTGACATTGATGGATAGGTCTGGTGGAGGGGTAGAGTGAGATGGGGGAAAGATGATGAATTCTGTTTTGTCCATGTTCAGTTGTAGAAAGCGAGCAGAAAAGAAGGCTGAAATGGCAGACAGACAGTGCGGGATTTTGGTAAGCAAGGAGGAGAGGTCAGGTCCGGAGAGGTAGATCTGCGTGTCGTCAGCGTAGAGATGGTACTGCATACCGTGGGATTCTATGAGCTGTCCCAGGCCGAAAGTGTAGATGGAGAAGAGTAGGGGTCCTAGAACAGAGCCTTGAGGAACACCGACTGACAAGGGGCGAAGTGAGGAGGTGGTGTGGGGGAGGGAGACACTGAATGTTCGGTCTGTCAGATATGACGAGATCCAGGAAAGGGCCAAGTCTGTGATGCCAAGGGATGAGAGGATTTGTAGCAAAAGGGAGTGGTCTACAGTGTCAAAGGCAGAAGACAAGTCCAGGAGAAGGAGGACAGAGTAGTGTCACTTGCTCCTGGCAGTTAGTAGGTCATTGGTGACTTTAGTTAGGGCAGTTTCAGTTGAGTGATGGGAACGGAAGCCTGATTGTAACCGATCAAAGAGGGAGCAGGAGGAGAAGTGGGAGGACAGTTCAAGATGGACGTGTTGCTCCAGCAATTTGGAGGCATAAGGGAGAAGAGATATCGGGCGATAGCTAGACACAGAGGATGGGTCGAGGGAGGGCTTTTTGAGGATGGGTGTGATCTTGGCATGCTTGAAGGATGAGGGAAAGACACCTGTTGTGAGTGAGAGGTTGAAGAGGTGCGTTAGGGTTGGGATGAAGACCGTGGAAAGGTTAGGGATGAGGTGGGATGGGAGCGGGTCAAGCGTGCAGGTGGTGAGGTGTGATCTTGACAGGAGGGTGGAGAGCTGATCTTCTGTCATGGTGGAGAAGCTGGTTTTGGAGGAGCAGGGTTGAGCAGCTAAGAGGGGCAGTGGGCGCTGTGGGCCAAAGCTTTCTCTGATCGTATCGATCTTCTGTTTAAAGAAAGAGGCGAAGTCATCAGCAGAAATGAGGGGGGAAGGAGGAGGTGCGGGGGGACGGAGTAGAGAATTGAAAGTGTTGAAAAGCTGTTTAGGGTTGTGAGACAGGGAGGATATGAGGGATGAGAAGTAAGTTTGTTTTGCGGCAGTGAGCGCAGACTTGAAGCTGGCGAGGGACTGCTTGTATGCAGTGAAGTGGTCGGCAGAGTGGGATCGCTTCCATCTCCGCTCAGCAATCCTGGAAGCCCGTCTCAATTCTTTGGTCAGGCTGGTCAGCCAGGGCTGCCTGTTAATTGTACGAGTTTTACTATGCATGAGTGGGGCGGCCGAATCGAGTGTTGTTGTTATTGTGGTGTTATAAAAAGTGGCAGCAGCATCTGTGTCATGAAGGGAAGCTATGTCTGTGAGAGGGAGAAGGGACTCAGAGAGTGATTGTAAGTTGAGATGTTTGAGATTTCGGCGAGGGTGAGTGAGTTTGTGGAGTGGGGGTTGCACACTAGGAGAGGAGAGGGACGAGAATGTCAGTAGGTTGTGGTCAGACAGGGGGAGGGGTGTGTTAGTGAGGTTAGTAAGGGAGCAGAGGTGGGTGAAGATGAGGTCCAGCGTGTGGCCATCTTTGTGAGTGGCCTCAGAGGACCATTGAGTGAGGCCAAAGGAGGCAGTCAGTGATAAAAGTTTAGAGGTAGCTGAGGTGAAAGTGTCAATGGGGACATTGAAATCACCCATGATGATAGTGGGGATGTCAACAGAGAGGAAATGAAGTAGCCAGGTGGTGAAGTGGTCGAGAAAGGTGGAGATGGCTAGTTCTGGGGGGCGGTAGATGACAGCCAGCTGGAGGTTGGAGGGGGTATAGATGCGGACAGAGTGCACCTCAAACGAGGGAAGAGTAGCGGAGGGTGGTAGCGGGATTGGAGTAAAGGAGCAGGTGTCGGACAGGAGCAAGCCAACTCCTCCACCGCGTTTGTTGCTGGGGCGAGGGGTGTGAGAGAGGTGGAATCCGCCATAGGAGAGCGCAGCTGGAGAGGCCGAGTCAGAGGGGGTGAGCCAGGTTTCAGTGAGGCCGAGGAAGGAGAGTTTGTTGGTGATGAAGAGGTCATGGATAAATGTCAGTTTGTTGCAGATGGAGCGTGCGTTCCATAGTGCTCCAAGTAGGGGGAGCTGGGGAGTGGGGGCTGGATGAATGGGTATGAGGTTGTCGTGGTTGGGAAAACGTGCGGAGGATCGTGGCAGGGGGTTAGAAACGAGTGTGGGGATGAATTGGGGAGGGCCGGGATTTGGGGATATGTCACCAGCAATGAGGAGTAACAGACAGATCATTAGAAGGTGGGAGCAGGATAGGACATGATGTGGCCGTGTGTGTCTGGAGAAAAAGGATTGTATGTGGAGGAACAGTTCTGAGGAGAAGGTGAGATGGCTGGGGAGTATGGAGGAAGAAATGACTAGTTCCTTACTAGGAGGAGGGATTGCAGGAGATTGTAAGAAGGAAAGTAGTATGGGGGTGAAAGAGAAAAGAAACCGAAACATTGTAGTGGTTAGTAGTCTGTTACCTTCCAGTCAATTCCAGTCCAATTCAGTCTAATTCAGAATCATAATTAAAAAGATGTAATTCAGTCTAATTCAGAATCATAATTAAAAAGATGTAATTCAGTCTAATTCAGAATCATAATTAAAAAGATGTAATTCAGTCTAATTCAGAATCATAATTAAAAAGATGTAATTTAAAAGATGGAAGTTAAAAGATGATTTTCAGCAGACTGAGTCTATAGCAGACTCCTGCATGTGAATATATCCCCAGTTAAGGGCAATCAGGTGTGAATGAGGGGGTGGCTGGGTATGGGAGACCAGATGTAGAGAGTTAAGCAAAGGTCATAAAGTGAGGGAGGGGTAAGACTGACCACTCAAAGAGATGCCAGGATCACACAATGAGAGACATGAAAACAGGTCGTGGAAACAAGCTCATAGGTGAGAAAGCATACTAAAAGGATTGTATGTGCTGCACCAAGACACTCAGATCCAGGGGAAGCATAGAAAAGCCAGTGCAATATACAGAGACATTCAGAAGCCAGGGAGAGCTGGGTAAAGTCAGTGCATACCATGGAAAATCAATGCAGTATACAGAGATATTCTGTTTAGTACTCTAATGGGTCTTATCTACATAACTCGGCTATTTAAAAGGCATATACAGTTGTGTCCATTATTTTATTATTTTTTATACCCTTTAATAGCGTATGCATTTGTAAATGCTCAAACAAGGCCCGTCAGAAAAGATGTGTTTATCAGCAGGCACTATCTCTTGAGGCTATAGGCCGAAAGCTGAATTACTCAAAGATTCTTATAACATGGTTATACAGACAACATTGCGATGATACTGATATACAAATGCGTCTCACAAAATTAGAATATCATCAAAAGTTAATTTATTTCAGTTCTTCAATACAAAAAGTGAAACTCATTTATTATATTGAGTCAGTACAAACATGTTAATGATTATGGCTTACAGCCAATGAAAACCCAAAAGTTATTATGTCAGTAAATTAGAATACTTTATAGTGCCAGCTTGAAAAATGATTTTAAAATCCGAATTGTTGGCCAATTGAAATGTATGTTCAGTAACTGCACTCAGTGCTTAGTTCTTGCTTTTTTTGCATCAATTACTGCATCAATGTGGCATGGCATGAAGGCAATCAGCCTGTGGCACTGCTGAGGTGTTATGGAAGCTCAGGTTGCATCTATAGCAGCATTCAGCTCATCTGCATTGTTGAGACTGGTGTCTCATCTTCCTCTTGACAATACCTCATAGATTCTCTCTGGGGATAAGGTCAGGTGAGTATGATGGACAATCAAGCACTGTGATACTGTTGTTTTTAAATCAGGACTTGGTACCTTTGGCAGTGTGGACAGGTGTTCAAGTCCTGCTGGAGAATTAAATTTCCATCTCCAAAAAGCTTGTCAGCAAAGGGAAGCATGAAGTGCTCTAAAATTTCCTGGTAGATGGCTGGGCTGACTTTGGTCTTGATAAAACACAGTGGACCAACACCAGAAGTTGACATGTCTCCCAAAACCATCATTGATTGTGGATACTTCACAGTAGACCTTGGAAATCTAGGTCCCAGAGTCTGGAGGAAGAGTGGAGAGGCACACAATCCAAGCTGCTTGAGGTATAGTGTGAAGTTTCCACAATCAATGGTGATTTGGGGAGCCATGTCATCTGCTGGTGTAGGTCCATTGTGCTTTATCAAGATCAAAGTTAGCGCAGTCGTCTACCAGGAAATTTTAGAGCACTTCATGCTTCCCTCTGCCGACAAGCTTTTTGGAGATGGAAATTTAATTCTCAAGCAGGACTTGGCACCTGTCCACACTGCCAAAAGTACCAATTCCTGGTTTAAACACAACAGTATCACTGTGCTTGATTGGCCAGCAAACTCGCCTGACCTTAACCCCATAGAGAGAATCTATGGGGTATTGTCAAGAGGAAGATGAGTGACACCAGACCCAACAATGCAGATGAGATGAAGACTGCTATCAAAGCAACCTGGGCTTCCATAACACCTCAGCAGTGCCACAGGCTGATCGTCTCCATGCCATACCGCACTGATGCAGTAATTGATGCCAAAGGAGCCGCAACCCAGTACAGTATTGAGTGTCTGTACTGAACATACAATTCAGTAGGCCAACATTTCAGATTTTGAAATCATTTTTCAAGCTGGCACTATAAAGCATTTTAATTTACTGACATAATGACTTTTGGGTTTTCATTGGCTGTAAGTCGTAATCATCAACATGTTTGTACTGACTCAATATAATATATGAGTTTCACTTTTTGTATTGAAGAACTGAAATAAATTAACTTTTTGATGATATTCTAATTTTGTGAGATGCACCTGTAGTCTCATATATAAAATTTGTGCTATGGACTTATTTGAGTATTTAAAGCATCTTCATTTATGGGTTTAATTATGGTTTGAAATAGCCAGATAGAAAAAATATTATTTTTTGTCTCATCAGTCTACTATGAGTCTGAGAGATGAAGGCAATTTAATACAAATAACTGCCAATAAACTAAAAATATGTTACAGAGATGTGCAACAGCCTCTTCAAAGAAGTACAAGCTGTTTTCCCACTTATTAGTACAATGAATTCTGAGCATGTTCTCATGTATTGTAGCTCGTCCAAATCAAGGACTTGAGACAAATAAATAAAAGGAGAAGGCTGAATAGTGAAAAAAACCCTCTATAAACATAAAATAGGTCCAGTCACATACAATTATTAAAACGATTTTGTTTGCAACAATAAGAAAAGTGTAAAGTTTCTTCAAAAGTTTTTTTAAAGTTCAAAAAACAAGTAGTATTTTTTATTTACACTCCAGATAAAACAGTTAATATATACTATTTGGGAACTAATAAAAACAAGACAAATATGAACATAGTGCAATAAAGCTTCCAAACACTTTAAAGGGAACCTGTCACCCCCCCCCCCAGGCATTTGTAACTAAAAGAGCCACCTTGTGAAGCACTAATGCTGCAAGGTGGCTCTTTTAGTTCGGGTCCCTGGCACTGCTGCAATAATCGTTTTTGAAATTTGTCCCTCATACCTCGAAATCGCCAGGGAGGCAGGTTTTTCCACCCTAATCCAGACGCCTCCCAGCCATCACTCATGGCCTCTGCATGCTGGGCGCCGCCTTAGAAGTGTCAGATAAGTGGAGGGGGTGATGATACCTGGATAGAGATATGCTACGTGTACTGGAGCTAATACCAGTAAGATGATGGAGCATGCAAGATACATAAATAGAGAGGACGGAGAGCTCTGCACATCATCACATGGAGAACATCAGCACCATTTAATCCAAGAGTGCACAAACTTTTTTTAATCCAAGGGCGACACCACATTGTCAGATTGCTTCAATCTCATGGACAGTAATATGACATTATAAACAGCACAACATAAATATCTGCTGATTCCATTAATAGGACTCCCACCTTCCAGGATGATTGATGTCCTCTACTTGCCCATTTGCAGTCGAGAAAGGAAGACAAATGATTATGGCAGCACTCATTCATGGCCACTTCTTTACTTCATCTACTCCTTACCAATAGGAAGATTTTGCCACAGACATGGCCACGCAATGCACCATTAATAGTTACCCATCCCCACATTGTTGCCTGCCACTCCTTTACTCCCCAACATGGAAAATACATATGATCAGGCAACAGACATATAAAGCATGTTTACAACCAGATAGTTGATGGCCGCATAGGAAAGCATCAAGGGTCACATGTGGCCCTCGGGCCATAGGTTGCGCACCCATGATATAATCTAAGAATAGCTCCGGTTAAAGCCATGTGGACTTAAGCTGTTTATTTGGAATGGCTCCTTTAAAAAATGTATGAATTATGCATACAATATTCTTATTTACTTCTGGCAAAATGTACATGTTTTTGGAAATCGTCTTTGAAATTTCCCTTGTTCTATGAAATTTTAGGTACTAATTTTCAGAGATAAAAAAGATAAATGTAGGCTATCTATAGATAAATTTACATTGACCCTGGAACCGAGGCAAAATTATCACTGCATTTACTCAAGCTTTCTATTGAAATTCTCTTGTGATAAAAATGGCCCCCAAAGTGAATTCTTTATATACCTATCCCTTCCACTACTTTTTCTGACATTTAGAATTTATTTCTGCAACTGATAGAAAATATGTTTCTGGTTCACATGGTATAGCTGATTTATAAAGCACCTCTACCACTTTACTGTACAGTGGAGGCACCAATAACCTCAAGCTGCGTGCCCCATGTTGAGAAATATGGCATGATCACTAATAAACTTCTATACTCACTAGTGTTGAGTGATACCTTCCGATATCAAGAAGTATCGGTATCGGATTAGATCGGCCGATATCCAAAAAATATCGGATATCGCCGATACCGATACCCGATACCAATGCAAGTCAATGGGACACAAATATCAGAATGTAAAAAAGCCTTTTCTGTCCTTCTACATCCTGTTCCGGAGGGGGGAAAAGTGTGGGCGGTGCATGGGCGGACACTATGCATGTCTATGTGTGCGGGCGGGGTCTGTGCGGGCCTGCCGGGTATCTGTACGAACGTCTCGGGTGTCTGTGCGGCCTGCCGGGGCTCTGTGTGTGTCTGCCGGGGCTCTGTTCATGCCTGCCGGGGCCCGCTGCGGCATGCCGGGGCTCTGTGAGGGATTGCGGTGGCTCTGTGCAGCCTGCCGGGGCTTTGTGTGCGGCCTGCCGGGGCTCTGTGCGGGCTTGCCGGGGCTCTGTGCGGGCTACCGGGGCTCTGTGCGGGCTTGCCAGGGCTCTGTGCGGGCTGCCGGGGCTCTGTACAGCCTGCCGGGGCTCTGTGCGGGCTTGCTGGGGCTCTGTGCGGGCTTGCCGAGGCTCTGTGCGGGCTTGCCGGGGCTCTGTGCGACCAGCCGGGGCTCTCTGCGGGCTTGCCGAGGCTCTGTGCGGGCTGCCGGGGCTCTGTGCGGGCTTGCCGGGTCTCTGTGCTGCCTGCCGGGGCTCTGTGCGAGCTGCCGGGGGTCTGTGCAGGCATCGTCTGATGGGACTACAAGTCCAAAAAAATGACGTGGGGTCCCCCTATATTTTATAGCCAGAAAGGCTACGCAGACAGCTGTGGGCTGATATTCATAGCCTAGAGAGGGGCCATGGATATTGGCCCCCTGGCTACAAATACCAGTCCGCAGCCACCCCAGAAATGGCGCATCTGTGAGATGCGCCAATTCCGGCACTTAGCCCCTCTTCCCACTCCCTTGTAGCGGTGGGATATGAGGTAATAAGGGGTTAATGTCACCTTGCTATTGTAAGGTGACATTAAGCCTGGTTAATAACAGAGAGGCGTCAATAAGAAGCCTATTCAATATTAATCCACTAGTAGGAAAGGATTAATAAAACACGCACACATTATGAAAAAAGTATTGTAATATTCTCTTCATTTAACCATACTTACCATACTTCAGCGCCTGCAAAAAACGTAAAATAATAAACCGTATACTACCTGTCCGCCATAGTCCAATTAATAACGAGTGTCCCACGACGATCTCCCCTATAGAACAGTGACATCGGGTGATGTCACTGCTCTATAGGACCCTCAGTGACACACTGACAGGAGTCAATGGCTCCTGCAGTGCATCACTGAGGTTACTAGAGTTCAAAGTCTCACTTTACGGGAATTGCTGCATGGGAAAATTTCTCACACAGCAATGCCAAAAGTGAGACTAGGGATTATTATTTTACAGCGGCAGAGGAATACAGTGCGGAAAAATACCTACCTCCCATTATTGCACTCCTGGAGCCCCTAGAGAGCGGTCGCATCAGCTGATGCTGCCGTTCTCCACGGGAGATCGTCGTGGGACACTCATGGATTTCTGCGGACAGGGAGTATATTGGTTGTTTGATATTTTAATCTTTTTTACAGATGACTCTGGCTTCGGGGAACAAAGTGACAAGTAATGGTGAGTATGTAATCTATGTTTAATGTACTGTATGTCTGTATGTATGTATTGTATGTAATGTATGAATGTATTGTATGTAGTATGTATGTATGTATGTATGTAGTATGCATGTAGTATGTATGTATGTAGTATGTATGTAGTATGTATGTAGTATGTATGTATGTAGTATGTATGTAGTATGTATGTACCCAGATAGATTAGCGAAATTAGGATTATTTAGTCGAGAAAAAAGACGACTGAGGGGCGATCTAATAACCATGTATAAGTATATAAGGGGTCAATACAAATATCTCGCTGAGGATCTGTTTATACCAAGGAAGGTGACGGGCACAAGGGGGCATTCTTTGCGTCTGGAGGAGAGAAGGTTTTTCCACCAACATAGAAGAGGATTCTTTACTGTTAGGGCAGTGAGAATCTGGAATTGCTTGCCTGAGGAGGTGGTGATGGCGAACTCAGTCGAGGGGTTCAAGAGAGGCCTGGATGTCTTCCTGGAGCAGAACAATATTGTATCATACAATTATTAGGTTCTGTAGAAGGACGTAGATCTGGGGATTTATTATGATGGAATATAGGCTGAACTGGATGGACAAATGTCTTTTTTCGGCCTTACTAACTATGTTACTATGTTACTATGTTAGTATGTAAGTAGTATGTATGTAGTATGTATGTTGTATGTAGTAAGTACAGTGGGGCAAAAAAGTATTTAGTCAGTCAGCAATAGTGCAAGTTCCACCACTTAAAAAGATGAGAGGCGTCTGTAATTTACATCATAATTTACATCTCCCATCAACTATGGGAGACAAACTGAGAAAAAAAAATCCAGAAAATCACATTGTCTGTTTTTTTATCATTTTTTTTGCATATTATGGTGGAAAATAAGTATTTGGTCAGAAACAAACAATCAAGATTTCTGGCTCTCACAGACCTGTAACTTCTTCTTTAAGAGTCTCCTCTTTCCTCCACTCATTACCTGTAGTAATGGCACCTGTTTAAACTTGTTATCAGTATAAAAAGACACCTGTGCACACCCTCAAACAGTCTGACTCTAAACTCCACTATGGTGAAGACCAAAGAGCTGTCAAAGGACACCAGAAACAAAATTGTAGCCCTGCACCAGGCTGGGAAGACTGAATCTGCAATAGCCAACCAGCTTGGAGTGAAGAAATCAACAGTGGGAGCAATAATTAGAAAATGGAAGACATACAATTGTTAGGTTTAACAATTTAATAAAATGTTCACTTCACTTAAGTTGCCTACTCCTGGCCTAATGGATATTGATCAGGTGCGCACCAAAGAAATAAACATATAACAACACACAGTCATATGTAAACTCTCCATGATCAATCTATGGCCCAGCTGCAAGGGAAAAAAAAGACTTTATTCAGGCAAGACACAGATTTATATATCCCCTGTAAGGGGGCTCGGTTAGCTCTAAAATGGGAGTGATCGGATGCATTCCATTGGGTTGGGTTGGGCAATGAGCAAGTCCATGGGTGGATCCATGAGGTCATCAGGGTGGGTTGGTCCATGAGGTCATCAAGGTGGTTGTCACTGTGGGTGGATCCATGAGGTCATCAGGGTGGGCGTCATCTTGGATACCAGCCAGGCAGCCACATGGCTCTCTGATACAGGAAATGGCAGCCATCTTTAGTGTCTTACTTTTAATCTAAGAAAGCTTGTAAGGTTAAACAATACACGTTATGGGTCGCTTCTCTCAACCTCTTATGTCTTGGGGTTAATTAAGTATTTGATCTTATGGCTCTCCTCAACACAAGACCACTGATAATCTCCCTTGATCTGGGGCTCCACGCAAAATCCCACCCCGTGGGGTCAGAATGATCACAAGAACGGTGAGCAAAAATCCCAGAACCACGCGGGGGGACCTAGTGAATGAACTGCAGAGAGCTGGGACCAATGTAACAAGGCCTACCATAAGTAACACACTACGCCACCATGGACTCAGATCCTGCAGTGCCAGACGTGTCCCACTGCTTAAACCAGTACATGTCCGGGCCCGTCTGAAGTTTGCTAGAGAGCATTTGGATGATCCAGAGGAGTTTTGGGAGAATGTCCTATGGTCTGATGAAACCAAACTGCAACTGTTTGGTAGAAACACAACTTGTTTGGAGGAAAAAGAATACTGAGTTGCATCCATCAAACACCATACCTACTGTAAAGCATGGTGGTGGAAACATCATGCTTTGGGGCTGTTTCTCTGCAAAGGGGCCAGGACGACTGATCCGGGTACATGAAAGAATGAATGGGGCCATTTATCGTGAGATTTTGAGTGCAAACCTCCTTCCATCAGCAAGGGCATTGAAGATGAAATGTGGCTGGGTTTTTCAACATGACAATGATCCAAAGCACACCGCCAGGGCAACGAAGGAGTGGCTTCGTAAGAAGCATTTCAAGGTCCTGGAGTGGCCTAGCCAGTCTCCAGATCTCAACCCTATAGAAAACCTTTGGAGGGAGTTGAAAGTCCGTGTTGCCAAGCGAAAAGCCAAAAACATCACTGCTCTAGAGGAGATCTGCATGGAGGAATGGGCCAACATACCAACAACAGTGTGTGGCAACCTTGTAAAGACTTACAGAAAACGTTTGACCTCTGTCATTGCCAACAAAGGATATATTACAAAGTATTGAGATGAAATTTTTTTTCTGACCAAATACTTATTTTCCACCATAATATGCAAATAAAATGTTAAAAAAACAGACAATGTGATTTTCTGGATTTTTTTTTCTCAGTTTGTCTCCCATAGTTGAGGTCTACCTATGATGAAAATTACAGACGCCTCTCATCTTTTTAAGTGGTGGAACTTGCACTATTGCTGACTGACTAAATACTTTCTTGCCCCACTGTATGTAGTATGTATGTATGTATGTATGCAGTATGTATGTAGTATGTAGTATGTATGTATTATGTATGTAGTATGTAAGTAGTATGTATGTATGTAGTATGTATGTAGTATGTAGTATGTATGTAGTATGTATGTAGTATGTATGTATGTAGTATGTATGTAGTATGTAGCATGTATGTAGTATGTATGTATGTAGTATGTATGTAGTATGTTGTATGTATGTAGTATGTATGTAGTATTTTTTTTTTTACATTCAACACATTAGCCGGATGATGGGACTACTACTGTCCCATCATTGGCTAATGTGTCAATCACCGTCACTGTTGCAGGCATCGTCCGATGGGACTCGTAGTCCCATCGGACGATGCCTACACAGACCCCCGGCAGCCTGCACAGAGCCCCAGCAGCCCGCACAGAGCCCCGGCAGCCCACACAGAGCCCCGGCAAGCCCGCACAGAGCCCCAGCAGGCCGCACAGAGCCCCGGTAGGCTGCACAGAGCCCCGGCAGCCTGCACAGAGCCCCGACAGGCCACACAGAGCCCCGGCAGGCCCGCACAGAGCCCCGGCAGGCATGCACAGAGCCCGGCAGGCACACACAGAGCACTGGCAGGCACGCACAGAGCCCCCACGGTCACGCACATACCCCGCCCACACACACACACGCAGTCTCCGCCCACGCACTGCCCACACTCCATTATAATACATCATTGCACTATGGAAACTTCCGATTCCGGTATTCGATATCGCAAAAATATCGGAACTCAGTATCTGAATTCCGATACAGTGAATATCGGCCAATACCCGATATTTGCAGTATCGGAATGCTTAACACTAATACTCACGCATAAATGTGTCTGCAAATATGATGGCTCCAAGTACGCTCAATGCCTTTCTGATGGCATGTCTTTTCATGATATTTACATATTTTACATTTACCTTAATTACTTATAAGTAATAGTCCTTCCCCCAAAGTAAACATTTCCATCCTCTGCTCTGCCATGTAATTTTTTTCCTGGCATGCAATATCGGTACGCAGAGTCATATTGCACTGCATGTTTATTGTTTGCATTGCACTGGCTATTCCTTATTTCTTCTCTACTGCTGTAGTCACTTTTTTTTTAGTCTGTTAATTTTTATCCCATTAATAGCTAAACTTTATATTTGGGTGAAAATGTATTTCTCCAATCTAAAGCTAATGCACCTACTCAACCAGGGGCATGTCAATGCCACTCTGAATATCCAGAAGGGTAGACTAAAGCATTTTTAACATTTATGTCTACTTTATTTTTGCTTACACGTTGGTTATTGAAAACTGCATATAGGATAGGTTGACCACTATTTGCTGTACTGGACCTGAACTTACAAATTGCATAGACACTGTTATATTCGTTATCTGCAGCATCAACTTGAGTGAATTTTTTGCATATACAGATCTATACAGTTTCCATATGAACATAATCACATAATAAGTACCATTATACATACCTTTGAAACGTTGGGGGAACTCCATGTTGTTTATATGAAATATATGATCTCACAATGCCTATATTTGGAACTTTATACGAATTGTCAAAAAGAGCACATTTTGTGTAAAGCCACATCGAAAGCTTACAATTTATTATAAGTCAAAATACACTAAAATACTTTCTTTGTATTAAGCAGTGGAACAAAATATTGTGAATTTCCATATATTCACGTTGGATATGCAGCCAATCAGAAGAGTTAACAACATTTATACAGTAAATCATGTAATGCTAATGCAATTAAAATGTATACATTCTATCAGATATATAAAATCCATACATGAGATGTAAAAATATTAATAAACACATGAATAGAAGTTTATATCAATATTTCATATTGTGACAATACAAAGAATATGGATGAGTCATTTCTTTTTACAGTTGTAATCAAAATTATTCAACCCCATTGCAAATTAGATTTATTAGCAAAATTAGCAATTTGTTGTGTAATAAACTAATAAAATAAAATCAATTACCTCAACACAACTAATGTATCAAGTGGTTTTTCCAAATTTAGTGCAAAATTCCACTTTTAATGACTACTGCAGTCTCTGAATTAACTCCCTGAATAGAACCTCTCATAATACGCGTTGTTTCAATAACACCTGCTGCTAATAATTAAGGGCTTCATTAGTTGCATCAGGTCTACCTGAGATAAAACATCAAATACCTGGACTGGCTGGAGGTTCATTGACTTTAAGTTTTTATAAAATGTCGGAAATATGGCAAGAGAGTGATTTGAAAGGCTAAGAGAAGAGATCATCACCTTGCACAAACAAGAAAATGGAATTCAAAGAGATTAAAAGGCATAGAATGATCTTGAGATACAGTAAAGCCACATACTGTACGTTTTTGAATTCTGTTATGTGGAGTGAAAAAAACCCATCTGAAACATTTTGGGTCTATGGATCAGTGGTATGTCAGGAGGAGGAAAAATGAAGAATAATCTGAAAAGGACACCCTGCCTACAGTGAAGCATGGAGGTGGTTGGTGACATTTTAGAGTTGTTTTGCTTCCTCTGGCATTGAAAAACTTGCAGTGTGTGAAGGGCAAAATGATTTCAATCAAGTATTAGGAAATCCAAGGAGAAAACATCATGCCCACTGTGAGGAAACTAAAAGTTTGGTGTCATTGGACCTTACAAGAGAACAATGAATCAAAGCTTGGTTTCAGATGAAGTCCTGTAAGATCCTGGAGTAGCCATCACAGTGTTCTGTTATAAGCCTCTAAATCACTTCCTGAAACACGCCGTAGATGGGAATGGGTGTATGGGGTGGGCTAACAGGCTGAGTCGGCCTTATACCCAGCAGACAGATAATGGCTGTGAGCTACAGCCAGTATCTGTGTCTAACAGCCACAGGTGAATTGGAGTCCACATCTGTTAATCTATTGACAGTATCTTCCTCAAGCTCAGCAGACACAAAATATAAACAGTCCCTTTGATGGTATTAAAAAAAAGGTATGGGTCTTGGAAAATGGAGACACAAGACTTTTTTTTCTTTTACAAAACAAAAATAAAATTGTCTGTAAAATATATATAAAAACATACATATTCAGTGCCTCCATAATTGTAAACTGACCTGGCAAATCATTTTTCCAAGTAATTGTTATTGCACAACTTACATTGTAAAAATAAATCTTGAAAAACAATAGTAGGATTGTGGTTTTTTTTCACCATTTCAAAGAACTTAGAATTTTTTTCTATTTTAACTTACTGAAAAGTGGAGTAAATCACAATAAAAACTGCAAACCATCCCTAAAAAAAAACAGGTCCTGATATTTCTATGTCAGTGCAAAATTAAATTTGAAAAAGGACAGGAAGCAATGAAAATGCAAAAGCAAAAATTGACTTTGGAGGGAACTGATAAAGAAAAGAGTTGGCAAACTCAGTCAGGTGACTTTTCTAAAGTGTCATACGGGTATCTAATGACTCCTCTTCCACCACCCCCACCCGATAAACTACCCAACTTTCTTGCAAAAATTGTTTGATCCCAGTAGGCAGTGCGGGACTGCTCAAGACACTGCTGCCCTCTTTGCTGTGAAGCTGTAAGCTCTCACATGTTATCGCGAGATCACACACTTTGCACTTATTCAGTGCTGATGTATCCTTAGCTGGGCATAACACTATTAGAGCAGTTACTGTTTGGTAACCGCTTAGTAAAAGTTGCAGCAGCACGGAGTAAAATCTTGTGAGAACACACATGATCTCATGCTTTCACATTTAGAAGGGTCATGGTGAGTTGTGAGATCCGCATGCCTAGATCACACAACCTGTAAGTTCGGACTTGACTTTTCTTATAAAGCTGAGTCCTACAGGCCACATTAGTGACATTTAGGAACTCTTATTAATCCTTTTACGACATACGCAATACATGTATGGCACAAGTCGGAAGCCAGTGTATGGCGCAGGCTTACGGACTGAGCCCGCCCCATAGCTGGCAGGTGACGGCTGTCTTGCACAGCCATGACCTGCCTCTAAGAATCGCTTAGTCTGTTAAATGTTGCGGGCAAACTCTGACATTTACCATGTGTGCCCGACTCCATGCATCCATCGGTTCACTCATGACATGATTGTGGGTTGCTGATGGGTTGCTTTGACAGCAGGGGGTCTATTGAAGACCTCCGGGCTTCTCATTACAGCACTCCTTTGAAACAACGTGAAAAAAACGCGAAAAAACCTGAACGTGTGCACATACCCTGAAACCTAGCCTGTGGCCGAGCTTCAAAGGAGACTGTGATTTTCACTATAAGCAGCAATGCTGTGGCATTTTTGTATATAGCACAAGCGATCAGACAATCAAACTTCAAGTCCCCTAAAGGGACTATTAAGAACAGTGAAAAATAAAAAAAACTTTTAAAAAATATGAAAAAAATAAAAGTTTAAATCACCCCCCTTTTTCCCCATTAAAAATAAAGATAATAAATAATACATATGAGGTATTACCGCATTCAGAAAAGTCTGATCTATCAAAATATAAAAATAATTAACCCAATCAGTAAACAGCATACATGAAAAAAGTTCAAGAACCTCAAAATTAAGTTTTTTTTGGTAGCTGCAATACCACATAAAAAGCAGAAACAAAATATGAAAAAGTCATATCAATCCCAAAATGGTATCAATAAAAACATTGTCCCGCCCTGAAAAAAATAAGCTGTTACGTAGCTCCATCAAAAACAAAATGAAAACTTTACGGGTCTCGGAAAATAGCGTCGCAATCCCCCCAATTTTTTTTCTTTTGCAAACGTATGATTTTTTAAACCACTAAATAATTTTTTAAAAATTGGACGTTTGATATCGCCATAATCGTACCGATGAGCAGAATCAGAATGTAAGTTCATTTTTTGCCACTGAATGTACACAATAAAACAATTCCCAAAACACAATGTCAGAATTGTGTTTTTTTCCACAATTTCTCCCTACTTAGATTATTTTTTTCTGTTTTCCAGTACACTATGGGGTAAAATGAATTGAAAACTACAACTCATCCTGCAAAAATCAAGCCCTATGTGGACAAAAAAATAAAAATATTATGGCTCTGGGAAGCAGGGGAGGAAAACATGAATACACAAAAACGGAAATTGGCCACGTCATGAAGGGGGTTAATATGTGATATTTAGAAAAATCATCCATCTGAGATTGCCAAATTTTTTCTTTAGTAACAACAAGATTAGCGATAGGTAGGCTTTCACCCATTAACAATCTATTACATTAATTTTCATCATAAGTCAATAACAAAGGTACAAAAGCTGGCTCAGGAGCTAAACCTACTTCATACCAGATAAATTCCAGCTGCGTTACATAGCTATCATCTACTTGCAACTACAGCAATCTGAGCTTTCTCCGATCACTGTAGTTTAATCACTTAAATGCCACTGTAAATCTTTAACAGTGGCATCTGAATGCCTTTAGTGCTGGTAGGCACTAAAGGACGTGAAACACAGGGACCTCTGAATGGGCCTTGTAGGCAGTCTTTAATAAAGAGGTCTATCAGGTGACAGATTTTTGTTATGCCTGATTCACACATCCATGTTTCATACACAGACCAGCTGTGGGTCTCACGATTTGAACTTGACAGCCTCTTATATGCCTATTAAGAACACAAGTCCAGGTAAGGAGACCCACATCTGGACCCTTCATTGGGATCTATACTCAGACCACAAAACATGGATGTGTGTATTTAGCCATACTGTGGTTGTCCCATATGCAATAAACAATTTAATCTAGTCTTCTAAACCAGGAGCAGGTCTTTACAGCATCACTTCATACGTATTAACAGATAGTGATTCTTTTCTGGGGCAATTACCCTAAGAGGGACATCTTTCTTAATATGTAATGTAGGGACAAGTAATCAGTACATGAGTCTCTTTATCTAGAATACAATGCACACTATAAAAACTTGCCCCAATCTCCAATTCATTACGATAGCAGGTATTTGCTATCTATTATTGTATGCACTAGGAAAACAAACATCGAATACAATGTGAATTTATTAACAACTAATGAAGAGGGTAGTAATATATATTGAGGACTAATAAGTTAGTCAACTGGAAATAAATAGAAGCATAATAGATCCTACACCAATCCAGCACAGGACCAATGGTGAATTATTAAAATAATATTAAGTATATACAAAGTGGACAAGACGTATTGATTAAGACCATTAACGATAGGACAAACAAGACCCGATTAAAAGGACAGGATAAATAATCAGATAAAAACTCAATAATCCTCATTTTTGATCCAAAGTGCTTGGTGCTTAAAATCCCTAGCTATAAATAGTCACGAAAAGTGCAAAGTGCAATAATACATAAAATAAAACCATATACACCATGTAAAAATATGTATGCATATTTAAAACAAATAGGGCCAGTGCACAATAAATAACACAGATCTTATTTAATTATTAAATAAATAATATATCATGGAATAGAAAGAATAAATAACCTAAATATATATAAAAATAATGGATCAAGGTTCACATCAATGTAAGAATAATAAAGGGCTACAAACCCATATTGCCAGAATGCACTGCTTGTCCTCTCATTCTCCAACGTACGTTTCACATCCCTTCCTCAGGGAGTCAGGGCATTCATTTTATACATCTTGTTTGTCCTATCATATATGGTTTTAATCAATGTGTCTTGTCCACCTTGTATATAATAAAGATTATTTTAATCATTCACATTGGTCCTGTGCTGGGTTTTTGTAGGTTTTACAATGCGAATTTAGCCTTATACTTTCAGTGCAGTAAAACTCAAATGACGATGACAACTGATGATGACAACTGTACAAATGCCATTCTGTTACTTTTAAAATTATCTGATGCTAGAAAATTCATCTAAGCTCACACATACACCGGGTGAAATAATAATTGAACTCTACACCAATTATCTAAGTAAATATATTTCTAAAGGTGCTATTGACATGATGCAACCCATCCAATCCACACACTCAGAGAAATCAACCATAGATGACCATACACATAACTTAATTTATGGATATCTTTGTATTGATTCCTTTGCCTGTGTGGATTGAATGGGTTGTTACCTACCTCTGCTGAGAATTTCATGTTAATAGCACCTTTACAAATATATTAACTTACAAAATTGGTGACGAGTTCAATACTTATTTCACCCGCTGTATTATGAATGTGAAGGAAAGTAATAGAAAACCTTAATCACTTTCACTGTAAATTGTTTTCAATGTCCCATTTTTTTTCTCCTTTTCCCAGGGTGCTTTATGGAATCCACTCCTTCTCCTGGCCATGGCGGCCGCTGTGGTATTACTGTGTCCGAGTTTGAGGAGAGGCCCTGACTGATTGTGGACTGCAGTGACACAGCACAGAAATTCTTCAAGATGCAGAGCGCCATATATACATGATGCCATAGTTATACGCAAACTAACATCACCACAATGAGGCACAACACGCTATCTGCACAACTCACATGACACACAAGTATGAACATAGCACAGTTCCTCCTGAATCTACAGAACATCCAACATTTTGTGCCTAGTGCATTCGTCTCCATATTGCGAAGTTGGCCAGTAGACTGTTTCTGACCAATGCTTACCGTATTGTGCTCATCAATCATTCTACTCAGCATGACAAAGTACGTATAGATTACAGCGATGTTTAAGACTCCACATTCTGCACGACTCACTCATATGACGATTGTGCTGAAACATGAGCTTTCTTATATTTACGAAGTAGAGTTTAGAATTTTAAATATTCTCTTTTTGGAGTTGTAAAACTTCGTGTCCCCCTGACATTATCTTGTACACGGACACTTTTGTGAGTAGTTATACAGTATTGTTTATTAGTCTAGATTTTGAGGTGACTATCTCTGTGCATAAATACTTTTAGCAGTAGCAACAGGCTCTGTGTTCCCTAGGTGCTCTGTCTCAATGGTGCGAAGCTCTGGCCCGTTTTACCATGTAGACCACTTTTGGGTTTCATTTCCCTCTTCAGTTCTTTCATATCCTGATACATTCATGGATTCAGTGGTAGAAATGAAATGCTTTCAATGATGTTACATCTACTTTAGTTAGAGGGCGGCACACTCACATTAAGCGTTTGACCTTATGGGTGCCGGTTTTATTAATAAGTTTAGTTTGTGTTATATGGGTGCTATGCTTTTGCTGTCTTTGGCAAGACTATCGTTTTAAATGAAGCTACTTTTATAGCATATGGTATTTAACCCTACACTTTTTAGAACCAATTTTTTATCTTACAGTGTTAACTCATAGTATACATCATTATTGCTTATACTGTATATAGCTATAAAATATAGATAGCAGAGAAGCCATTTAACATGCTATTGTTTTGGAAACAAAACAAAATGAAAGCAACTTTTTAGCTAATGATTGCTCTGACTGTTATATTTCTGTGTTGCGTAGTAAACTTGAAAAAATACGTATGGTGTTGATCCAGAAGAAGACTTAACAGCCCAAGTGAGGCTATTGCCAATTGTTTCCTTTTTCAGAGCAAAAAATGTGCTTTTCCAACTTCCTGGGGAACTACCAATTTCCACAATCTGTATCATCTTCAGAGTCTTAATACTAGTAAGTTGGAAACTAAAAAAAAGTACTAAAATTGTAAATACTGGATATTATCACAAATATGACATATTTGTAAAGTCAATTGTAGTATGTCTCCAATGTAATTGCAGTTGTTTAATGAAGAATCCTTTTGCCCATAAGCCCTATTGGGCCGTATTAGGGATCTCCCCATCTATTAGCCTGAGCCACTTTGCAAGACTGCCTTACACTATGGTGGACATTAGAGAGGATCAAATCTTATGAAATTCGAATTCACCAAGTCCGGCAATTTTTAAAAAAAAATTGATTCACCGGAATGAAATGCCCCTCATTTTGTGGGTACTCCAATTGAGCTGAAAAAAATGTGTTTAACACACTGAGGCCTCTTAGAATTGTATACAACCCCTTTCACTCACTTTAATGTAAACATAGCGTAAATAATGTCAAATTATTCTCAACATAGAAATGGATGGTAACCCAATATTAACCAACAACAAATGTATTAAAAGACTATACTAAGAAAATATTCATTTTAAATAAAATTGGGCTAAAAAATTAGCCCTTTTAGATATTTGTGATCAGGCAGACTGTTCACACAACACTGACTCATACTGACGGTATTGCTGTTTGAGGTAATATCATCCTACGGTGTCAATTGATATACCGTATATTCCATAATCCCTCCAATTCCTCCGCAGTAATACACTTACTGGAGGCAAAGTTAAATTGTGGACTCTGTTTGGTAGTGCTAATGGTGGTGCTTCTGCTACTGACGCCCACACTCTTAGCCTGTTTTGTTTTTTTTGTTACACTAGCATGTCCTTTGCCATTGACACTTTTTCTTTTACCATACATTTTGAACAACACTAAAATTAACTTTTGCCAATCATTTCAATCCCAATTATTCCACCTTGCTGAAAAAGGACGTAATAAATGTTAGGTAAGTATATGTACAGAAAGCAAAATGTGGCAGAAGGCTGCAGAATTTCTCTGTTAAGCAATTGTTCTATCTTGCTTTTGCTTTCCAGTGCATTAAGAATTATGAAAAAAGTGTAATTGAAATTCACATACAGATGGACAAATGCCAGCTGCACCATATCGCTGATCAATGATACTTGGGCACTGCTGTTTCTGCTAGCACTTCTCCTATCTCTGTCTGTCTACCAACTATTCACAGACTACTACTCTCATCTTGTTCAATTCCCTGTCAATGTTATAAAATTCGACTCAAATTTGATTTACATTGAATTTATTTGATCATCTCTAGTGGACATGTATTACATGAACTACGAAGGGTGTACATATTATATCCTCAGCCTATGCAGTTGGCTCCATCCCCTTTGCTATTAGGTGGTGGAAATCAGGAGTATATTTCCCAGGACAGAAGCTCTGTGTTATTAACAAACTAAGTAATTTGTGTTATTCTTTAGTTGCAGGTGGCACAACTAGGCAATATTATGGGAAGCTGTTTTGATCCTTGCTGTGTTCTTCTATGTTCACCATAGTGGTCATTTATTCATACGAACTGAGGCAGTATTATACTATATTGCCCATCCTGCACATGCTGCAGGGAAAATGTTGTGCTATGCTTTACAAAAGCCCAAATTGCAGTTACACCTAAACGTTGTTAGAGAAGGGGTTATCTTTGTGATACAACACCTTTAAAAAAAAGTCTGTTCAATAATAAGACAAGTCCCCGTTACCTGCTGGTTGTGTATCAAGCCTGGCAAGTGGCCCACAGACGTCATGCCAATAGCGCTTCTTAGCTCACGATGTAAATAAGAGGGTCTGGATAACACCTTTACATGTCACCATCATAATGACTAAAATCAAGTTGTACAGTTTTAAACCCAAAAGAAGTTCATCATTGTGTATCTTAGTGTTTTTGGGGTTGATAATAGCTGTGCTTTTGTCATTGGACATGTAAAAGTTACCTTTGTTTAGTGTAAGCATAAAGAACATTGAATTAATGATAGACAGCGAGAGACCATTAACTCTTCCCATTCTAGGATACTCACCCTAGAGGCAATATTAGCTGTGAATAGTGTATATTTGATATCTGCACCAGGCTGGTTACCCATGTAGGTCTGGCCAGAAAATACCCAGATTAGTATGACAGGGTTGGTATGAAGTCTGCACACAATTTTTATAAACCTGAGCAATTGATGATACTTTTGATACTGATAGAAAGATAACATTTATGAAGCTTGCAGCATTTGTGCACTTTGAATCTTCTCAGATTTATGCATAACTTCATAGTTGGTGAATAAAGCCATAATTAGTGCTTCCAAAATAATAATGTTAGAGTTCAGTGGATATAAAATGTAGATACTTACCAAGATTACCGTAAGTCATTTCGTTTTTCACACTAACATTCACTTTCTATACTGACCATTATATCACATAGACATAACACATCAGTGATGAAAATATAATGGTCCAGATTTTTCAGTTTCGTTGTTGCTAAGGATGAAACATGTTAGTTGAGTGTTTCCAAACCTAACTACTAAACCATTTAAGGCAAAGGCCAATTAAAGGGAACCTGTCACCTGAATTTGGCGGGACCGGTTTTGGGTCATATGGGCGGAGTTTTCTACGGAGGACAGAGAATGAACTTCAATCCAATATTTCGGCCAGCATGCAGCCAGCGGGTAAGGAAAGGGTGAATCAAACACCCGAAAACTCCGCCCATATGACCCAAAACCGGTCCCGCCAAATTCAGGTGACAGGGTCCCTTTAAATGTGTCATCTCCCCTGTGTCCTGTACCTGGTTCTAATGAATAGTATGGATGACAGGTGAGTACGTAGGGTTGAGAAGGCCAATGGAAACCAGCATTTCTTCTTTATAAATTTACCTGCAGATATAACATGTTCAAAAAGTGTCATTAATAAGGAAAACTCAGCGTAATAATCTGTTCACTATCGAATTAAGCACTACATGCCAAGCTGAACATGTTCTGCCTGCCGCAACCCGTACTTTGTGGGGGGATAGACTTGCTGTAATATGGTAAGACCATCACGATCCTTGCAACAAAGTAACCAATAAAACAAAGAGGCAAAAACTTAGGCCCCAGTTCCAATTTTGGTGAAGCTGGCCAGAACTGGCATGAAAACACCAAAAGTCGCTAAATTTTTGTGCAACTTCTCGTCGTGCAAAAATGTGACTTTTAAAGGTGTTTTATGGCAGAACACTGATGAAAGCACAATAATGAAATGTGGGCATTAGGTATTATATTGCGGCTGCTCAGCAATTTAGTGGTTTGTGACAATACAGCTTTTCCCTGCATCAAAGCAAAAAAAATTGTTTCGTCATGGAATAAAAGTCACACAATTGGCTGACACTTTTTATATTTTCATAGCACGTGACATTGCAGCACCCAGCACTGATTTTTAGTGATGAGTGAGTATACTAGTTGCTCGGGTTTTCCCGAGCACGCCCTGGTGGTCTCCGAGTATTTATGACTGCTCGGAGATTTAGTTTTTGTTGACTCAGCTGTATAATTTACAGCTACTAGCCTGCCTGAGTACATGTGGGGGTTGCCTGATTGCTAGGGAATCCCCACATGTAATCAAGCTGGCTAACAGTCGCAAATCATGCAGCTGTGTCAACAAAAACTAAATCTCTGAACACTAACAAATACTCGGAGTCCACAAACCTGAGCAATGAGTACACTCACTCATCACTACTGATTTTCACACATAGCAGAATTGCTGCAGAGTTTTCCCTTTCCATTGCAAAGCATGAAACGAGCAATGATTTTGCATAGAGAACTGACCTACTGCTGATATTCAAAAATTCAACGGATCTCAACGACTGTCTATAAATGTTGTGCAACGCATAGATGAGGTTTGTTAGAATCTCATCTGCTTAACTGGTGCTATATTACTCTGCAGATTTTTGACCCTAAAATCGAGCTGAATCGGTGAACATACCCTCAGGTATTTCCATTTACTTGAAGTATGTTCCCACATTGCAGAAACATTATCGCTAAAATACCGCACACTTCATCCTCCTTGTTGCAAATCAGCTGCTCACGTTACACTGCCTATATTTTCTGTAGCGTGTTCTTTCTGAAAACTTCATGCATAATGTTCGTACTGTAAATCCCAGCAGATTTGAGTTTCTTTCACTCCCTTGAGGGTACAATCTAACCCCCAGAATACGAACTAGATTTTGTCCAAGTCCTTGTTTCTTTAGTCCTTGTATTATCTGTATTTCTCAGTTCATGGGGCAAATTATTGTTGTTTGTACATGTTCAATCAAGTGTCAAAGGGTAATGGGATACGATCAGGTTTTTGGTAGAGTCTTTTTATCCCCCTGTATCATTCTTTAGCCTCTATGAGTAAATGTGTATAATTATTAAAGAAGAAGACGCCATGGGCCCGAATCATCATTTGCGTTTTTTTTAAAAGTAACTTTTCTTTTTCTATCTTGTTGTACTCACTGACATTTATTTTGCTAAATTCATCAATGGTTCATGAATTTTGCCCAAAGTCAAAAATGGTCTTTTATCTGTCTTTAACCATTTTTGCGATTCTTACAGCAAAAAGTTGCAAAAACTGCTGAAGAATTCCTGGCGTACATAAAATCAATCCAGTGGGGAGCAGGAGTACATTTGCAATAAATTTTGCCACTTTTTGTAAAGTAGCAAGTGATGGATCAGGCAAAAACATCTGAAAACCTTAAACTCATACACACCCTCCGATCCCCACTCAGAAACTAGCGAGTCCTCACAGCGTACAGCACACAGAGTGACTGTAGACTTATCGATTTGGACCAGAAAAAACATTTAATCCATAGTCGCTGCTATAGACCATGATCCATTACATCAAGGAGTATATAAAAATTCCTGTCAACTCTCACATATACATGTATATCACCTATTTATTTCTAAGTTAAACATGGTCAAAACTTTTGTAAAAGTTGCAAAAGTGTTTGCTTCTTATTTCAATAGAAAATTGTTATTGGGACTTGGATTGACAATGCAAAGCTATGAAGAACAGTTTAGTAAAAGGCAAACATCAACCTTAAATGATAAGGTAATGTTTTGCAGTATTGCTTTTATATACAATGCACAAGTCATTTCGCTATTTTACAAATTTTAATGGTAGATTATGGACATGGCAGAATGTAGAGCATGTATATTGATTATGCAGCTCACAGGCTAATGCAGAATTACATTTTACTGAGGATCTTTGCAGACATGTCGTATCAGCACAATAGTATTAGTTACATATTAATTTCATCCTCTGCTTTCTGCTTAATGGGGTACATTTGATAAAGTACCAAAAAAATAAGATTTACACCTTAGTGATCTGGTGCTTGTAGCATATTGGCATAGTGCACTGTGCTAGTCTGCAGAAAAAAAGTTTTTTGTAGATAATCCTAAGGAAGTGAAAAGCTTGATCCTTATATCACTACCTGCCTCCTTCAAAATTCTGCTCAAGCCCCATAGCCTTATACTTTCAAAACTAGCACATTGCAGCAAATTCTGCAGCATTTTTATGAGTATATGTTCGGTCTGTTAGTAGAGGATTCCTGCATGTGCAGTACAGCAGTGAAGCCATGCACAGTAAACCTTACTGCACTATGGATGACCAGGAGTGCAGAGTTGTAGTGTGGTAGTGTAGTAGGGGAGTTTAATCAAGATTGAAGGGAAGAAGTTAGACAGAATATTTCACTTTTCCCACAAGCTGCAATGTCTGGATGACCACTCATAACTGGTAATTTGCATACTAGTTAAGTTTAGTGATTTTGCAGTCTCTGAATAAACATACAGGAGCAGGTTTGTGAACTAAGTCGGGCCATCTAATATGCCATTGTGGCAGGTAAAGTGCTGAAAACAATATGACATGGCTTGTTGGTGCAAATGAAAAGTGGGCCCATTGGGGGTAAAAGTGCATTGCAATTGAACATGGCGTTTAGACAGGGCAGTAGACAGGTGAAACAAGAAAAATACAGAAATGTGTCTCTAGCTCAGTTGTGTTGCAAAATGCCTTTTCCTTGCCTATTAACTTCATCTATGTTCTAGCCATTGCTTTTGTGTAATTTTACTGCCATTTCATACATTGAATACATTGCATTCCCATCAGTCCCTTTCTCCTCCCCTCTACCCATGAATAGCTCACATGCTCTTTATCACATTCTTCATTCTTCATTCAACACTCAACACTATCCACTCTCATATATCACTGAATGATTTTCTTACTCTCTTTAGTCTCCTTCTCCTGGCAACAGGAGATATCTCCCCTAATTCTTGCCCTCCTTGCACTAGTACATTTAACTCCTTTTCTGCTGAACACAGAAACCCTGCTAATCTCATTAACAATAATTTCATGCCTTCCCTTATCTCATTTCACTGTGTTTTCTGGAAATCCCAGTAAAGGTGCAACAAACTTCCCTGCATTCATGACTTCTTCCTTCCAAATTCTCTTAATCTTCTACCTTCACTGTTACTCTTTTGTATGGTGGACTACATTTTTCTCATATCTTCTAACCTGAGAACAGACAAATTGAAGGTGTTAGTATGCTTCTTTTATCAAAATGTGCTTTTCCAGTCATCCCACCACTTATGTTCACCTCTTTTAAGGTGCACAGGTTCAGTCTTTTCCACCTTCTCTCTGGAAGTGACGGATGTGTACCACACTCTGGACCAATTCTACCATTTCCTGGATCACTTTGACATTTGGCTTCCACACTTTCTATCATGTGACATTCTCATCCTCTTTATGGAGACTTTAACATCCCCATTGAAAATGCACTCTCCATCTGTCAATTGTCTTCTATCGCTAACTCTGTAGGCCTGTCACACTTTGCTAACTATCCTATACATACAAATGGGAATAAACTGGACCTTGCCTTCCTCCAACTTTCATTAGTGTATGAATTTACTCACTTCCCTCTACCGCTCTCTGACTACAACCTTCTCTCTCAAGATTTGTCGACCTACTCAGGACACACTTGCATCTGCATGCCATCAGTATCCAGCGACTTATGGAATATTTATAGTTATCATTGACCTCAATCTCCTCCATCTCATGCATGTGCTAACTTAGCTTTGCAACATTATAATGAGACACTGCAAAGTGGTATCAATAAAGCCACATCACCTACTGTACATACTGAACACCTTAGCACAGATGATGGAACCATGACACATGCTGCAAACACGTATTCTAAGAGAGTGCTCTAGGTATGCCAAATATCTATGGAGAAAATCCCTTTTGGTCAAAGATTTAATCCATTACAAGTTTATACTTAAAACATATAACTCTGCCCTTCACTTCACCAAACAAGCCTACTTCACAACCCTCATCACCTCATTATCACAACAATCCTAAATACCACTTTTTACTCCGTCCTCATGCTTAAATTGCATGCCCTAAACACCAACTTTAGCACTGACAATTTGGTCACTAAATTCACAGAAAAATTAACCATATCCGATGAGAAATGTTCTCCCAATTCCCTAACAGCATGAATCCCCTTCCCTTCCACATTTCATCAATTTCACTTTCCTCATTTGAACCAAATATGCAAATTGTCTCTTCAGAGAGGAAGAGGACTTGAACACTAGTGCCACCAATTTGAAGTAGGAATTCCTACAGGTCATTATCGACCCTTTAACAAACCTTGAAATTTGACTGAGGATAAAGCCAAATCAGAATATCAGTTTGTAGACTCGGTGTTTGGGGGGATTTGCCCCTCATCAGTACAGAGTATGAGATATGATTTGGCTAGGTGAGAGACTAAGACTGGGATCTAAAGGTTCTCCTTGTGGAGAGTGACATGCCAGGTTTGGCATTCCAGTGTAAGAAGACTTAAATGCCTTGCATGCTCCTCTGGGAAATTAAATATGATAAATAATAATAATCTTTATATAGCGCTAACACATTCCGCAGCACTTTACAGTTTTGCACACATTATCATCACTGTCCCCGACAGGGCTCACAATCTAAATTCCCTATCAGTATGTCTTTGGAATGTGGGAGGAAACTCATGCAAACACAGGGAGAACATACAAACTCCTTGCAGATGTTGTCCAAGGTGGGATTAGAAACCTAGGACCCCAGCGCTGCAAGGTTGCAGTGCTATCCACTGAGCCACCGTGCTGCCCTAGATAACTCTAAATATGTAAATTGTCTCTTCAGAGAGAAAGAGGCCTTAAACTCTTGTGCCACCTATTGGAAGAAGTAATTCCCGAAACACTGTGTCTAGAAATTGAGATTCTGATTATTCTTTTATCCTAAGTCATATTTCAAGGCTCATTAAAGTGTCTTGGATTGCTACTTCCAATAGGTGTTCTCCTGACATCAATCCTGCATTACCTTAAAAATCAGTGACTATCTGCTGTCTCTAACATCATGTTCTCCCTCTATGTGAAACAAATCTTTCCAAAATGAACTTCTGTTTCCTCTGTTTGCTAACCTACCTAAATCTAATATTGTCATTTCTGTGGGTGGTTCTACTATTACTCTCGTGAAGCATACCAGCTGTCTAGCAGTGATATTTGAGTCAAAGCTTTCCTTCACTCCCTATATCCAATCACTCACTTGATTATGCCACATGCATTTCAAAGAATCTCCAGAATTCAACTTTTTCTTACCTTTCTGACATTACAAAAACTCGTACTATTGGCCTGATTAATTCTTGTCTCGACTACTGCCTCTATCAATTGGTCTCCCTTATACTAAACTCTTCTCTCCAATTGATCCTGAATATGGTATCCAAGATCATAGTTCTGTCCATTCTCTACACTGATGCCTTCACCCTATGCCAGTCATTGCAATGGTTGCCCATTTGCTATAGAGTAAAATGTAAACTTATCACTGTCACCCACAAAGCACTCCACAGTTCGGCACCACCCTAAATCTTTCCCATGATGTTTGTGTAACTACCTACCTCCTGTGCTCTCCGTTATATTAAGGATCTAAGACTAAAACATCCCTTATAACCTGATCCTCCTTCTCCTGTCTCCAAGACTTCTCTCGTGCGGCATCAGTTGTCTTTAATACACTACCCCAGACAGTCCAGTCAATTCCCAGTATGCACAGTTTAAAGCTTGCTCTAAAAACACATCTCTTTAGACAGGCTTATCACTTCACCTCACTAATCTATTTCCTGTTCTCCTTCCTAATTTTGTATACTATATACATATTATCTTTTTCCACACCCTTCATGCCCTTAATAGCTATTTGTATCTGTACTTACATAGATAGTGGCTGATTCATGCAGCTGTATTTGAATACTCCTATTTATTATAATGATGGATAGACCACACACTACAAGCACTTTGTACCTTTTGTGTTATCCCTATTTGCTTATAGGTTGCGAGCTTGCAAGCAGGACTCTCACTCCTCTTGTTTGTATTGCTGGATTCTGTGTTATTTTATAATATCTAATATTGTTTGTGCATGTTCAATTCTGAATTTTTAAGTGCTGCGGAATTTGTTGCCGCTAGAAAAATAAAACTATTTATTATTAGTTGCAAATGGCAACAACACCACAAATTCCAACATTATGTTATGTAAAGGCTTTTTGGATAAAGAAAGCAGTGGCCAAAATGGTTGCTATGGATACTACTTCACTTTTATTGAGTGCAAATTTTCACAAATCTCCCTTAAGACGCCTTTACACTTCTGCTTAAAAAACGTACACATGAGTCTGTCCATTTTTACTATCCATGTGGTTTTCTGTTGGCCATCTGTGTGTACCATTCATGTGTACCATCCATGTGCCGTCTGTGTGACATCCATGTGCTGTACGTGTGGCACATACCAGAATAGAATGCAGAATAGAAATGACAGATTTTTATGTATTACAGATGTGCAAAGATAATAGATAGATAGGCTTGAGAAAGGCAGAAAAATCTGCTGAAACCTTACCGCTAATGTATCAGTAAAACCACGGTTTTTCACTTTGATTTTTGGAGTGCTGCCTGTTTTTTTCTGATTTTTTAGATAGATAGATAGATAGATAGATAGATAGATAGATAGATAGATAGATAGATAGATAATAGATATCTGAGATATATAATGTGCCCCTTGTGCAGCTTACTATACATCTTTTAATCTGATAAATAATAAGTAAATGAATGAAAAAAATGGCATGGAGTTCTCCCATTTTTGGCAACCAGCAAAGGTAAAGCAGACAGCTGTAACTTATATTACCAGGCTGGGAAGGTTCCTGGTTATTATGCCCTTTCCAGCCTAAAAATACCAGCTCTGGTGTTAGTAATGGAGAGACACCCTCACTACTAATCCAGTAATAAAAGGGAAATACACACACAATAAATACTTTATTTAAATAAATTCTCCCCAACACTTTCCCTAGTTTACTATATTATTAAAAAAAGAAAAAAAAATTGCACGTGGATCCGACATAGTCCTAGTTAGTGGACACTTCACAGGTGACATCAACACCAAGCACCATTACCCCAATTGCCAATGCACCAGGGCATCAGGACGAGCTAAATAGAAGTCCAAGAATTGGAGCATCTCATGTT
This sequence comes from Ranitomeya imitator, assembly GCF_032444005.1. Taxonomy (NCBI): domain Eukaryota; kingdom Metazoa; phylum Chordata; class Amphibia; order Anura; family Dendrobatidae; genus Ranitomeya; species Ranitomeya imitator. Next base: position 412,508,506 of record NC_091285.1, read on the forward strand.
ACATTCCACTTCTGGAGCAGCTATGGGCTGGTATTTTTAGGCTGGGAAGGACTTAATAAAATATAATATAAGCCCACAGCTGTGTACTTTACCTTTCCTGTTTACCATAAATGGGAGGACCCGACGTCATTGTTTTAATTTATTTATTTATTAGATTAAAAGATGTACAGTAAGCTACACATGCAAGGCATAATATATTTATTTCATGGATTATTATCTATCTATCTAGACAAGATTATGGAGCAGCACCACTTAGTGTCTACTCACAGCGGGTGCCAGGCCTTCAGAAAAATTGTTCAATTTGTTGCTTAATATAAATCATAGAAAGAAGGCAGCACTCCAATCCAAAAATAAATTTGGAAAAAAGAACTTTAAACCTAAATGGCAATGTTTTTATCTATCTATCTATCTATCTATCTATCTATCTATCTATCTATCTATCTATCCAATATCTATCTATCTATATATATATATAATTGTCTAAGGGTTTTTCCGTCTGTCTGTCTGTCTGTCCTGGAAATCCCGCGCCTCTGATTGGTCGAGGCCTGGCGGCCTCGACCAATCAGCGACGGGCACAGTATCGACGTAGAAATTCCGCGTCTCTGATTGGTCGAGGCCACCAGGCCTCGACCAATCAGCGACGGGCACAGCGACGATGATGTCATAAAGGACGTAGACATCCCGCGTCTCTGATTCAGCGACGGGCACAGTATCGACGTAGATGTCATAATGGTTGCCATGGCTGCGATGTCATAAAGGTTGCCTCGACCAATCAGCGACGGGCACAGTCTGCCGCGAATTCTGGAATCATCATTGTCCATATACTACGGGGACATGTATATTCTAGAATACCCGATGCGATAGAATCTGGCCACAATCTAGTATATATATATATATATCTATATACTGTATATATATATCTATATATATAATTGTCTAAGGGTTTTTCCGTCTGTCTGTCTGTCTTTCTGTCTGTCTGTCTGTCCTGGAAATCCCGCATCTCTGATTGGTCAAGGCCGCCAGGCATGGTGACTATGATGTCATAAAGGTTGCCTCGACCAATCAGCGACGGGCACAGTCTGCCGCGAATTTGCCTTGACCAATCAGCGACGGGCACAGTATCGACGTAGATGTCATAATGGTTGCCATGGCGACGATGATGTCATAAAGGTTGCCTCGACCAATCAGCGACGGGCACAGTCTGCCGCGAATTCTGGAATCATCATTGTCCATATACTACGGGGACATGCATATTCTAGAATACCCGATGCGTTAGAATCGGGCCACAATCTAGTATATATATATATATATATATATATATATATATATATATGTATATATATCTTAGCTATTGAACCCGTTCTACACCCGGGTGGCGAGCATTTATATTGGTATATGGTTCCCATCCTGTCATGTGCTGCTCCCATCCTGCGCCCCCGTTTTAATCAGTGATGGCAACACTGTGGTGGTATTGAGTCGAAAGTGGCTGCCTTGCTCCACAGACGTGTGTTATATATTCTTTAGAAAGTTACTTGGTAGCTTTGCTGACGTATTGTATAGTGTAGATATTCTTACACATGCTCCTGATATCTGTAACGAAATCATTAATGTAAGCGGAAATGCCACATCATGAGAGGGCGGGATTGTGACGCAGTAATTGGCGCCTGCGCAGTCCGCGCAGCAGTGTCTCTTCAGATGGATGTAAGTAACGTCATGAGGGCGGGATCGTGTCCGCCGTGTCCCCACGGCCCCTGATTCCAGCCCATAAATGTCCCCCTGCTCCCTGAATTGGTGCCTGCGCAGTCTGCGCTTTCCGGCGCCATTTTCTTGAAGACACACTGCAGTATCCAAGAAAATGGCGCCAGAAAGCGCGGACTGCGAAGGCGCCGATACCAGGAGCAGGGGGACACTCATGCCCTGGAATCAAAGGGCCTAAGTAATTGCTGTGGCATGAACTGCCACAACGTCATAAGGGAGGGATCGTGTCCACCGTGTCCCCATGCCCCCTGATTCCGGCTCATAAATGTCCCCCTGCTCCCAGAATCAGCGCATGCGCAGTCCGCGCTTTCCAGCGCCATTTTCTAGAAGACACACTGTAGTATGTATTCAAGAAAATGGCGCCAGAAAGCGCGGGCTGCGCAGGCGCCGATTCCGGGAGCAGGGGGACATTCATGCGCTAGAATCAGGGGGCCTAAGTAATTGCTGTGGCATGATCTGCTGCAACGTCATGAAGGCGGGATCGTGTCCACCGTGTCCCCATGCCCCCTGATTCCGGGAGCAGGGGGACATTTATGGGACGGAATCAGGGGGCGTGGGGACACTGTGGGGTCGAAACTAAGTGATATGGGCGGGATTGTGACACAGATTTCGGCGCCAGCGCAGTCTGTGCTTTCCGGCACCATTTTTTCTTGAAAACGGACACCGTGTCTATAATCTAACGCTAGGAGCGTCGCACTTGCGCAGTCTATAAAGGCTTCGGACAGAGTGACGCTCCTACCGTTATATTATAGATAGATATATCTATCTATCTATTATCTATCTATCAATCCATTATCTGTGTATCTATTATCTTTGCACATCTTTAACATATAAAAATCTGTAGTTTCTATTCTGCAGTCTATTCCGGTATGTATCTACATGGACCTATTGACTTGTATTGGCCCTTGTCATCCGTGCTGGCATAAATAACGGACATGTCTACGTGTGGATCACACAGACGCATGGTCTGTGTGAAAACATGTACATATGTGCAGCTTCTTAAGTTATAATGGGTACATGTGGATACGTGTAAAAACGGATGCTACATGTACAGGAGACAGATACAGGTAAAGGGGACTTAAATGTTTACAACACCGCATAGCTACAAGTCAGTTTCGGAGTTCCATAGGCTCATCTTTGCCACTGCTGCAACATACTATCTATATTGGCCCATCTAACTATCTCACAAGACATTATTATATTTGTCTTTTTAATAATGACATAAAACTGAAGATCTATAATAGTAGGCACATTAAGAAGTGAGTAAATTAAGATGACAAGTAATACATGGGAGAACAAAATGTACTTGTCTTTTCTTCTGATGTAACTCCAGCATTGCCAAAATAAATGCAGATTGTATTAAAAAGGAAACAAACATTTATACAGGTAACTATCAAATTTTACGTAATATTTATGGGGCACTTTTTCCTGTCTTATACTAATAGGCTGGTAAATAAAAGGCAGGATATCAGAGTCGCAACTCATTTATCAACATTTCTACTTCGGTGTGACCTGTTATTGTTTTTAACCCATTACTTGCCAAATTAGAAATTTTCATTTTACGGATTTTTCGGAAAAGGGCGTCCCAATATTCAATTAAAAATGACAATGACATGATTTCCTATTTTGAAAACCTTCATTTTACAAACACAACACAAAAAATTGGACCTAATTATAAAAATTATAAAATCTTAGTTGCTAGAAGCAAAAGATTAGGCGTCCCAAAAAAAGGACATTGGTAGATAATGGGTTAAAGGGAACCTGGCAGCTGATACAAGCTGCCCAACCCACAAACAAGAGTGTATCAGACACTAGCTACATGATTTCTGCCAAGTATTTTTGGCTCTAAAGTGCTGAGACGTTTCAGAGAAAAAAACTATTTAAAAGCTGCTAAAGACCGGTGCAAGGCTGTGAAAAAAAGATATTTAGTGCATAAGTTAAAATAGTAAGTAAAACAATTCAACCAGGGAGAGAAAACATGTAACCAAATGGAGTACTCCTGGATGCTGCAAAAGGAGGCAGCAGGAAGTATAGCGTTAATGCACATAAAAGGCACACAAGTGGATTAAATATAATATAATATAGTCATAAGCAATAAGTCCTGGCATCAAAGATCCAATAGTGTCCTTTAGTTCGTGGTTAATGGTGATATAAACCTATATTCATTAGGATAGTTCGATGCTTATAGTCGTGGGGACAGCTGCCCCTGTCGGTGACAGCTACTCCAATTACTTTCTCCAAGTAATAGAGGGCTCGTGCCCAAATGCGCGCTAGACAGTACAGGGTGGATCCACCATGTGTAGCTGTGTGCGGGTTTAGCTACTCACAGTGCCTCCAATGATCTGCGTGGGATCTGGTAACTGCGTCCTGGAGTCAGGCCTGAAGGATGCAGTGATGTACCATGATGTAGCGTGAGACTAGTGCTCCTGCGGTCAGCGGGGATCCGGTCACTCTGGTCGGTGGCTGCGTCTCGGTGTGTTGAAGGAGCAGGCCACGTGTGACGCGATGGATCACATGGTGCAGCGTGACTGCTGCTGGATGGAGGTATGGGTGGCAGAGACGACCAAAAACCTACGCATTTTGAAAACTCGGTTTCCTTCTTCAGGGATGGTCTCTCTGAAGGACTGAGTCATTTTTATAGAACCAGTATCAATCAATTAGTGTCAATATAAATAAATGCCAAGGAATTCAAGTTCACTATTTAGTCCCCTAGGGATCAGGGTATCCAAAGTAAAAATCCACTTGCTTTCAACTGGGGACATTGTTTTAATAAAATTCCCCCTCCTTCAGTGTTGGGATACAATTTCAAAGCCCATTACTTCCATAGAGTGTGAAATACCTAATAGGGAAATACCTTTTAGTCATTGCAGCAGACAGGGAGAAGCCGCCGGGGACCCGTTTGTCTGTCTAGTGTCCCTTCTGGATTGGTCACTGGCACTTTCTAAAGTATGTGCTTCTCTGAAATGCAGCAGCGTTGGAGAGTCAAAAATGGCCGAACATCTGCTACATGCTGCCTGTGGACAAGGCAGTGTATCTGCTGTCAGGCTCCCATTAAGCGTTCCTGATTTATCACGCATCAACACGGCATGTATAACATGCGATCCACAGAACTGTCAATTTAGATTAGTTATTAATGCAGAAGAAAATCCTTGCTTGTGATAAGTGCAAAATAACTAAACCACAGTAATTACAAAGGTACTCATCGTCTCTTGATTTTACGCATAACATGTTGCAGGTTTAAATGGTCAAATAGCAAATTAGATATTGGATTACGAGTTGCGTCCTTGTCTATTATAACACATAGTAATGTTCTGATGTATTGAAATCTCTTGTATAGATAATATAATAATCTACCTTTTTTTATAAATGTGATCAAGAAAAAACAACCTGCGAAACCTGTGATTTACAGCGACAGTTTGAAATGTGATGGATTTCCTGTTGCAAATGCTATACACTTTGATTGCAAGATGCATGTGACTGCGACTTGTATGCAACGTTTTTGTGATTTAGCTGCTTTTAACTGCAAAATCACAGATCTAAAATAGTTGTGTGAAAGCAAATTGCACATATGTTTTTGGTTATAAATATTGCTGTTGCGTGAAAATCCGTTTACATAGAGTGACCGGCAGCATGATATGATCGCTGATCGGTAAAGCTTTAAATGGTGGAATCTATCTTAAATTTCCATAATAGTCTGTTTGAAATTAAATAGTTTTTTCTCGAAATTCCTTAAATCATGGCACCAACATTCACCATAGACATAAACATTATCTTTTTTGCGTGCTTTCTGTTACGTCTTATTACTTCTAGTGCATGTGGCCATACAATGTTTCAAGATTTAGCACATTGATGAATTAATGGAAAAACATCATCTTATTCTACAAGATGTTTAGATTTGCAGCCATAAATATATTTTTACATAATTCATAAAATTACTGGTGCTATTCTATGAAAATGTTCCTCCTTCAAAAAAGATAAAACAATATGCCCAATGCTGCTACAGAACACAAGCACTTATCTTTCTTTTTATATGCAACTAAGCTGATTAAGCAATTTTTCATAAGCTTTAAAAAAAAGTTTGTGAATGCTATCTTTTGGAAAGATTTCATATATATATTTCTGAAAAGAATTCAGTGTTTTGGAGTTCTCCAGTAATTTCTTAAAAAGTGGACTTGCCAAATGAAGTTTGTAAGCATTTTGAGCAAATTTCGATGTTAATATACGCTATGCTATTTGGGGCCTGGGGCATTGTATACTTTTGGTAACGTGTTTATGTATTACACAAAACAAGCCAAATATGACAAAGAGGCTCCTACCTGTCACTGTGCCCCACAACACCCCAGACTACCGTCCATGTGCATTAGGATTATTTTATAACATCACAGTCTTCATAATTGTAACTGTACTTATGTTTGCATCAGCGGCTACATAAAGTGGTCTTCAACAATTTATCATAGAAAATTTGCTAATGTGCTAAAAATGTTAATGGTATAAAGACCATCCTGAGGCCTCGTGGAGCATAACAAGTCCCTGCAGCGAAAAACTAAAAAGCCATCGGCACTCTATGTGCATCAGTACGGTGTCTCCAAGAATATTGCAGATAAATTTTACTTTAGCAGCGATGTCCCTAAGATAAAACCCCCTGTAATACAGCATTTAAGGGACAAGAAGATGTTCATGTCTCAATGTGAAATCAGAGACAAGTGAAGCAACCGAATATCGACTTCTATGGGTACAACTTGGATTCAGGGGTTACGTTTCTCATTGCGTAGAGTGACATGTCAAACATGCCAAGTTGAAGAAACTTTTAAGCTGCAATGCTCCTCTGGGAAATATGCAAATTGTTTCTTAAGAGAGGAAGAGGACTAGACCTCTAGTGCCAACTACTGGAAGTAGCAATCAACAAAGTCAATATCGACTCTCCAACGAGCCTTGTAATATGACTAAGGATAAAAGCCAAAACCAAAATCTCAAAGGGTACAACTTGTAAGTTGTGTTCATGAGCCCTTGCTTTCATCTGTAACTGAAATTCTATTTCAAAGGAAATCCAATTTAATTGATCTGTTTCTTCTTTAGCTGAGCATGGATAATAATTATAGTCATAGCAAAATATCTGTGCATGAATCTTGTTTAATGACCAATAATGGTTATTTAGGATTGCTCCACAGCATTTGCATTACTTCCCGTCACTATACTTTTTCAGTCCCCTGCACGGTGAAGTCTGGCTGTTGTCTTAGAGCTCTGAGTGACAATCTGGGCCTTTTTGACATCTTCTGCTAAATTCTGTAACTTGAAACACATGTAACATCATTCTGCTTTTTCAATAGCTTTTTTTAATGATAATGTTAGAAAATGTGTGTATAATTAACATGCCAATAAAGTCATATTTAATTCCTGTATGGCAACCTCTAGTTTTGGTTTCTTGTGTTTTTGTAAAATTGCATGAGAAGCAATGGATGTATTTATTAACATTGTGTAATGACTCTATACACCTGATAGCTGATATCAATATATTCTATCACATTCATATGCCAGAAAAAAGTTCAGCTAGATATTCTATATCTGAATATATTATAAAATAAAAGATTTTTATTGGAAAAGTCTCACTGATACAAACAATTGAAATCAACAACCGTAAGAAGTGTTTTAAATGAACAGTTCACACGTCCCTGTCTCCAGTACATGTGGTGACAGTTTTCACATGTACCAGAGACACTAACACACATAGACACATTGAAATCTACGTTGCTGTGCACATATCAGTGTGTTTCCTCGAACCGTGTGATGTAGACATGTCCATTTTTTTACCGGCAGCACGGCCGCAAAACGTCCCGCACATGTGCACATGGATGACACACTACTAGGATGTGTGACACGTCTAGGTGCCTGAGTAGCAGCGCTATGGTAAGCTCTGTTCCCTGGTGCCGGGTGCTGAAGACGACACTCATCATTCTCCCCTGCTCTGTTGGTGATCAGCGCGAGCAGGGGAGAATGATGAGTTATATTCAAGTATTCAAGTGAGAACAATGACAGCATGCGGTGGATGATGGGACTATTACTCCTATCAGCTGACACCTGCTGCCGCTAATAACAGTGACAGCAGGAGCAGCTGATAAAAATATTCATCAGCCGGCTCCTGTGATGTAAATAAATAAATACATGAAACACGTGGGTTCCCCTCTATTTTCTATAAGCAGCCAAGCAAAACTCACAACTGGGGCTGCAACCCTCAGCTTCAGCAAGGTGGGTTATCAAGAGTAGAGGAGTTCTCATGCTGTTTTTTTTTTAATTATTTAAATAAATAATTAAAAAACCTGGCATGGGGTCCCCCCCATTTTTAACAACCAGCCTTACTAAAGCTGACAGCTGGGGCTAGTATTCTCAGGCTGGTGAGGGGCCAGTGATATAGGCCCCCCAGCTTAAAAATATCAGCCCGTAGCTGCCCAGAAAAGATGGGTCTCTTAGATGTGCCAATTCTGGAGATTTGCCAGCTCTTCCCACTTGCCCTGTAGTGGTGGCAAGTGGGGTTCATATTTGTGGGGTTGATGTCACCTTTGTATAATTAGGTGACATCAAGCCCACGGCTTAGTAATGGAGAGACGCATCTATACGACACCTATCCATTACTAATCCCATAGTTATCTGGTAAATAAAGACACAGCCAGAATAAAGTCTTTTATAAGAAATAAAACAAAACACAGATTTCCATTTTATTTAAAAATAACAAACACAGTTGTACTCACCTAATGCCTAATTCCACCAAAGCCCTCGTATCCTGTAATTAAGCAAAAATAAAAAAAACAATAATATCCCTCACCTGTCCATCATTTTGTCCCACTCTGTAATCTATGTCTGGGGGATAAATACCTTTCAACCTGGACGGTGTCAAGATGTGAAAGTCCAGGCTGAGAACCACTGGTGAATGGTTACCGCCGGTCAGTGAGGCTGCATTCCCAGCAGGGCTAAACTGCGGTGACTGCAGCACCATGGGAAAAATCCAGTGATGAGGTTGCCGCAGTTCAAGCTCAGTGACTTCACCGCAGATCACAGTGAGAATTTCTCCTTGTGATCTGCGGTGAAGTCACTGAGCTTGAACTGAGTAATAGTCCCATCTGCTGCCGCCTGCTGTCATTGTTATCACTTGAATATAACTGATAAAATAAATGTATACACATAGTATAGGTATATACACTGCTAAAAAAATAAAGGGAACCCTTAAACAACAGAATATAACTCCAAGTAAATCAAACTTCTGTGAAATCAAACTGTCCACTTAGGAAGCAACACTGTTTGACAATCAATTTCACATACTGTTGTGCAAATGGAATAGACAACAGATAGAAATTATTGGCAATTATCAAGACACACTCAATAAAGGAGTGGTTCTGCAGGTGGGGACAACAGACCACATCTCAGTACCAATGCTTTCTGGCTGATGTTTTGGTCACATTTGAATGTTGGTTGTGCTTTCACACTCGTGGTAGCATGAGACAGACTCTACAACCCACACAAGTGGCTCAGGTAGTGCAGCTCATCCAGGATGGCACATCAATGCGAGCTGTGGCAAGAAGGTTTGTGGTGTCTGTCAGTGTCCAGAGGCTGGAGGCGCTACTAGGAGACAGGCCAGTACACCAGGAGATGTGGAGAGGGCCATAGGATGGCAACAACCCAGCAGCAGGACTGCTACCTTAGCCTTTGTGCAAGGAGGAACAGGAGGAGCACTGCCAGAGCCCTGCAAAATGACCTCCAGCAGGCCACAAATGTGCATGTGTCTGCACAAACGGTTAGAAACCGACTCCACAGGTGGGGGTTGTGCTCACACCCCAACACTGTGCAGGACGCTTGGCATTTGCTACAGAACACCAGGATTGGCAAATTCACCACTGGCATCCTGTGCTCTTCACAGATGAAAGCAGGTTCACACTGAGCATATGTGACAGACGTGACAGAGTCTGGAGACGCCGTGGAGAGCGATCTGCTGCCTGCAACATCCTTCAGCATGACCGGTTTTGCAGTGGGTCAGTAATGGTGTGGGGTGGCATTTCTTTGGAGGGCCGCACAGCCTTCCATGTGCTCGCCAGGGGTAGCCTGACTGCTATTAGGTACCGAGATGAGATCCTCAGACCCCTTGTGAGACCATATGCAGGTGCAGTAGGCCCTGGGTTCCTTCTGATGCATGACAATGCTAGGCCTCATGTGGCTGAAGTGTGTCAGCAGTTACTTCAGGATGAAGGCATTGATGCTATGGACTGACCTGCCCATTTTCCACACCTGAATCCAATCTAGCACATCTGGGACATCATGTCTCGTTCCATCCACCAAAGCCACGTTGCACCACAGACTGTCCAGGAGTTGACTGATGCTGGTCTGAAAGGAGATCCCTCAGGATAACATCCACCGCCTCATTAGGAACATGCCTAGGCATTGTAGGAAGATCATACAGGCATGTGGAGGCCACACACACTACTGAGCATCATTTCCTTGTCTTGAGGCATTTCCACTGAAGTTGGATCAGCATGTAACTTCATTCCACTTTGATTTTGAGCATCATTCCAACTCCAGACCTCCGTGGGAGTTGTGATGTACGTTGATAATTTTTAGGTTTTATTGTTCTCAACACATTCCACTATATAATGAATAAAGATTTACAACTGGAATATTTCATTCAGTGATATCTAGGATGTGGGATTTTAGTGTTCCCTTTCTTTTTTGAGCAGTGTATATATATCTATATATATAATTGTCTAAGGGTTTTTCCGTCTGTCTGTCTGTCTGTCCTGGAAATCCCGGCTCTCTGATTGGTCGAGGCCGCCAGGCCTCGACCAATCAGAGACCGGCAGAGCATCGACGTAGAAATCCCACGTCTCTGATTGGTCGAGTCAGCAATGCCTCGACCAATCAGTGACGAGCACAGCGACGATGATGTCATAAAGGACGTAGACATCCCGCGTCTGATTGGTCGAGGCCGCCAGGCCTCGACCAATCAGCAACGCGCACAGCGACGATGATGTCATAAAGGACGTAGAAATCCCACGTTTCTGATTCAGCGACGGGCACAGTATCGACGTAGATGTCATAATGGTTGCCATGGCGACGATGTCATAAAGGTTGCCTTGACCAATCAGCGACGGGCACAGTCTGCCGCGAATTCTGGAATCATCATTGTCCATATACTACGGGGACATGCATATTCTAGAATACCCGATGCGTTAGAATCGGGCCACAATCTAGTAGAATATAATGTAGCCCCATCAAAGAGTATGATGCAATCCTCCCTCATAAAATCTAATACAGCCCCCCATAGAATATAAAACAGCCCACCTCCCCATAGTATATAATGTAGCCCCCCATAGAATATAATGCAGCCCCCATCTATATATATAATTGTCTAAGGGTTTTTCCGTCTGTCTGTCTGTCTGTCTGTCTTTCTGTCTGTCTGTCTGTCTGTCCTGGAAATCCCGCGTCTCTGATTGGTCGAGGCCTGGCGGCCTCGACCAATCAGCAACGGGCACAGTGACGATGATGTCATTGATTTTCCATGGTATGCACAGACTTTACCCAGCTCTCCCTGGCTTCTGAATGTCTCTGTATACTGCATTGATTTTCCATGGTATGCACTGACTTTACCCAGCTCTCCCTGGCTTCTGAATGTCTCTGTATACTGCATTGATTTTCCATGGTATGCACTGACTTTACCCAGCTCTCCCTGGCTTCTGAATGTCTCTGTATACTGCATTGATTTTCCATGGTATGCACAGACTTTACCCAGCTCTCCCTGGCTTCTGAATGTCTCTGTATACTGCATTGATTTTCCATGGTATGCACTGACTTTACCCAGCTCTCCCTGGCTTCTGAATGTCTCTGTATACTGCATTGATTTTCCATGGTATGCACAGACTTTACCCAGCTCTCCCTGGCTTCTGAATGTCTCTGTATACTGCATTGATTTTCCATGGTATGCACAGACTTTACCCAGCTCTCCCTGGCTTCTGAATGTCTCTGTATACTGCATTGATTTTCCATGGTATGCACTGACTTTACCCAGCTCTCCCTGGCTTCTGAATGTCTCTGTATATTGCACTGGCTTTTCTATGCTTCCCCTGGATCTGAGTGTCTTGGTGCAGCACATATAATCCTTTTAGTATGCTTTCTTACCTATCAGTTTGTTTTCCATGACCTGTTTTCATGTATCTCATTGTGTGATCCTGGCATCTCTTTGAGTGGTCAGTCTTACCCCTCCCTCACTTTATGACCTTTGCTTAACTCTCTACATCTGGTCTCCCATACCCAGCCACCCCCTCATTCACACCTGATTGCCCTTAACTGGGGATATATTCACATGCAGGAGTCTGCTATAGACTCAGTCTGCTGCAAATCATCTTTTAACTTCCATCTTTTAAATTACATCTTTTTAATTATGATTCTGAATTAGACTGAATTACATCTTTTTAATTATGATTCTGAATTAGACTGAATTGGACTGGAATTGACTGGAAGGTAACAGAACACCGACCACTACAATGTTTTGGTTTCTTTTCTCTTTCACCCCCATACTACTTTCCTTCTTACAATCTCCTGCAATCCCTCCACCTAGTAAGGAACTAGTCATTTCTTCCTCCATACTCCCCAGCCATCTCACCTTCTCCTCAGAACTGTTCCTCCACATACAATCTTTTTTATCCAGACACACACGGCCGCATCATGTCCTATCCTGCTCCCACCTTCTAATGATCTGTCTGTTACTCCTCATTGCTGGTGACATATCCCCAAATCCCGGCCCTCCTCAATTCATCCCCACACTCGTTTCTAACCCCCTGCCACGATCCTCCGCACGTTTTCCCAACCACGACAACCTCACCCATTCATCCAGCCCCCACTCCCCAGCTCCCCCTACTTGGAGCACTATGGAACGCACGCTCCATCTGCAACAAACTGACATTTATCCACGACCTCTTCATCACCAACAAACTCTCCTTCCTCGGCCTCACTGAAACCTGGCTCACCCCCTCTGACTCGGCCTCTCCAGCTGCGCTCTCCTATGGCGGATTCCACCTCTCTCACACCCCTCGCCCCAGCAACAAACGCGGTGGAGGAGTTGGCTTGCTCCTGTCCGACACCTGCTCCTTCACTCCAATCCCGCTACCACCCTCCGCTACTCTTCCCTCGTTTGAGGTGCACTCTGTCCGCATCTATTCCCCCTCCAACCTCCAGCTGGCTGTCATCTACCGCCCCCCAGAACTAGCCATCTCCACCTTTCTCGACCACTTCACCACCTGGCTACTTCATTTCCTCTCTGTTGACATCCCCACTATCATCATGGGTGATTTCAATGTCCCCATTGACACTTTCACCTCAGCTACCTCTAAACTTTTATCACTGACTGCCTCCTTTGGCCTCACTCAATGGTCCTCTGAGGCCACTCACAAAGATGGCCACACGCTGGACCTCATCTTCACCCGCCTCTGCTCCCTTACTAATCTCACTAACACACCCCTCCCCCTGTCTGACCACAACCTACTGACATTCTCGTCCCTCTCCTCTCCTAGTGTGCAACCCCCACTCCACAAACTCACTCACCCTCGCAGAAATCTCAAACATCTCAACTTACAATCACTCTCGGAGTCCCTTCTCCCTCTCACAGACATAGCCTCCCTTCATGACACAGATGCTGCTGCCACTTTTTATAACACCACAATAACAACAACACTCGATTCGGCCGCCCCACTCATGCATAGTAAAACTCGTACAATTAACAGGCAGCCCTGGCTGACCAGCCTGACCAAAGAATTGAGACGGGCTTCCAGGATTGCCGAGCGGAGATGGAAGCGATCCCACTCTGCTGACCACTTCACTGCATACAAGCAGTCCCTCGCCAGCTTCAAGTCTGCGCTCACTGCCGCAAAACAAACTTACTTCTCATCCCTCATATCCTCCCTGTCCCACAACCCTAAACAGCTTTTCAACACTTTCAATTCTCTACTCCGTCCCCCCGCACCTCCTCCCTCCCCCCTCATTTCTGCTGATGACTTCGCCTCTTTCTTTAAACAGAAGATCGATACGATCAGAGAAAGCTTTGGCCCACAGCGCCCACTGCCCCTCTTAGCTGCTCAACCCTGCTCCTCCAAAACCAGCTTCTCCACCATGACAGAAGATCAGCTCTCCACCCTCCTGTCAAGATCACACCTCACCACCTGCACGCTTGACCCGCTCCCATCCCACCTCATCCCTAACCTTTCCACGGTCTTCATCCCAACCCTAACGCACCTCTTCAACCTCTCACTCACAACAGGTGTCTTTCCCTCATCCTTCAAGCATGCCAAGATCACACCCATCCTCAAAAAGCCCTCCCTCGACCCATCCTCTGTGTCTAGCTATCGCCCAATATCTCTTCTCCCTTATGCCTCCAAATTGCTGGAGCAACACGTCCATCTTGAACTGTCCTCCCACTTCTCCTCCTGCTCCTTCTTTGATCGGTTACAATCAGGCTTCCGTTCCCATCACTCAACTGAAACTGCCCTAACTAAAGTCACCAATGACCTACTAACTGCCAGGAGCAAGCGACACTACTCTGTCCTCCTTCTCCTGGACTTGTCTTCTGCCTTTGACACTGTTGACCACTCCCTTTTGCTACAAATCCTCTCATCCCTTGGCATCACAGACTTGGCCCTTTCCTGGATCTCGTCATATCTGACAGACCGAACATTCAGTGTCTCCCTCCCCCACACCACCTCCTCACTTCGCCCCTTGTCAGTCGGTGTTCCTCAAGGCTCTGTTCTAGGACCCCTACTCTTCTCCATCTACACTTTCGGCCTGGGACAGCTCATAGAATCCCACGGTATGCAGTACCATCTCTACGCTGACGACACGCAGATCTACCTCTCCGGACCGGACCTCTCCTCCTTGCTTACCAAAATCCCGCACTGTCTGTCTGCCATTTCAGCCTTCTTTTCTGCTCGCTTTCTACAACTGAACATGGACAAAACAGAATTCATCATCTTTCCCCCATCTCACTCTTCCCCTCCACCACATCTATCCATCAATGTCAATGGCTGCTCACTATCCCCAGTCCCACACGCCCGGTGTCTCGGGGTGATCCTCGACTCTGCCCTCTCTTTCAAGCCACATATCCAAGCCCTTGCCTCCTCCTGTCGTCTCAAACTCAAAAATATTTCCCGGATCCGTGCTTTCCTTGACCGCAACACTGCAAAAACGCTAGTGCATGCCCTTATCATCTCCCGCCTCGACTACTGCAACCTCCTACTCTCTGGACTCCCCTCTAGCACTCTGGCACCACTCCAATCCATCCTACACTCTGCTGCCCGACTAATCCACCTGTCCCCCCGCTATTCCCCAGCCTCTCCCCTGTGTCAAGCCCTTCACTGGCTTCCTATCGCCCAGAGACTCCAGTTCAAAACCCTCACACTGACATAGAAAGCCATCCACAACCTGTCTCCTCCATACATCTGTGACATGGTCTCCCGGTACCTACCTACACGCGACCTCCGATCCTCCCAAGACCTCCTTCTCTACTCCCCTCTCATCTCTTCTTCCCATAACCGCATCCACGACTTCTCCCGTGCTTCCCCCATACTCTGGAACTCTCTACCCCAACACATCAGACTTGCTCCTACCATAGAAACCTTCAAAAAGAACCTGAAGACTCATCTCTTCCGACAAGCCTACAGCCTGCAGTGATCCTCAACCTACTGAACAACCGCACAGCCAGCTTTTCCCTCTCCTAGTGTATCCTCACCCACCCCCTGCAGACTGTGAGCCCTCGCGGGCAGGGTCCTCCCTCCTTATGTACTCGTGTGCCTTGTTATCTGCTCATGTTTAATGTATTTGTCTATATTTGCCCCGTATTCACATGTAAAGCGCCATGGAATAAATGGCGCTATAAAAATGTATAATAATAATAAAAAGGACGTAGACATCCCGCGTCTCTGATTGGTCGAGGCCGCCAGGCCTCGACCAATCAGCAACGGGCACAGCGACGATGCTGATTGGTCGAGGCCGCCACGACCAATCAGCGACAGGCACAGTATCGACGTAGATGTCATAATGGTTGCCATGGCGACGATGATGTCATAATGGTTGCCTCGACCAATCAGCGACGGGCACAGTCTGCCGCGAATTCTGGAATCATCATTGTCCATATACTACAGGGACATGCATATTCTAGAATACCCGATGCGTCCTCGACCAATCAGCAACGGGCACAGCGACGATGATGTCATAAAGGACGTAGACATCTCACGTTTCTGATTCAGCGATGGGCACAGTATCGACGTAGATGTCATAATGGTTGCCATGGCGACGATGATGTCATAAAGGTTGCCTCGACCAATCAGCGACGGGCACAGTCTGCCGCGAATTCTGGAATCATCATTGTCCATATACTACGGGGACATGCCTATTCTAGAATACCCGATGCATTAGAATTGGGCCACAATCTAGTATATATATATATATATATATATATATATATATATATATATATGTCATTGACACACACATATATATATATATATATATATATATATTTCATAGCGAGTTAGGTAGCAGAAAAACTGATAATTCAATTGTCAGCTTCTGTAAAAACATTGCAGAAGCCAACAGGATATGACAAATGGTTTACATACAGTAACATAGTAACATAACATATTAACATAGTTAGTAAGGCCGAAAAAAGACATTTGTCCATCCAGTTCAGCCTATATTCCATCATAATAAATCCCCAGATCTACGTCCTTCTACAGAACCTAATTGTATGATACAATATTGTTCTGCTCCAGGAAGACATCCAGGCCTCTCTTGAACCCCTCGACTGAATTCGCCATTGTATATCAGTTAGATTCATATATGTACCTGACTAATAATGTTAGTACTATGTGTGCTAAGTTTTGGAGATGTAGGTATTAAATTAACAAATTTTTTCATGGAAAAAAATTGCGTGGGCTCCCGTGCAATTTTCTTGGCCAGAGAGGGAAAGCCAGTGACTGAGGGCTGATATTAATAGCCTAGAAAGGGACCATTGTTATTGGCCCACCCTGGCAAAAAAAAACATCTGCCCCCAGCCACCCAAGAAAAGGTGCATCTGTAAGATGCGCCAATTCTGGCACTTAGCCTCTCTCTTCCCATTGCTCTGTAGTGGTGGCATATGGGGTAATTATGGGTTAATATCACCTTGCTATTGTAAGGTGACATTAAGCCCAGTTAATAATGGAGAGGTGTCAGTAAGACACCTATCCATTATTAATCCAATAGTATGAAAAGGTTAAAAAAATACACACATTAAGAATAAAGTCTTTTAATGAAATAATTTAACACACAGGTTTTCCATCTTTATTACACTCCCAATCCAAGCAAAGCCCTCATTCTCTGGGATGGGATCCATGTCTATATATGTCTATTTTGCAGGCTGGCGAGAAAATCTCACCATACGGATGTCACACGGATGCTTAGATGTGAGAAAATCGCATCCTCGCATTGCACACGGATGACATACGGATCACTGTTCAGGGAACATTTCTGCGATTCTCGGCCGTGAAAAACCGACCAATTTTCATATGTTATGTGTGACGCCTGCCTTAGGACTTGCCTCAGCTTGCTGGTTCCAATGGTCATCATCACCTGACTGCAAGTATGAGATTTGACTGCTTCTTCTCTCAATAGACCATTTAGAAGTGAGAAAGTAGATAGCACTGGAATAGCTGGAATTGGCAAGCAGAGCCTGTGAAGGAAACTGGTTCCTCCCACATCACCAATCCATGATTTAACTACCAGGCACAGCTCTCCGGCACCTTTGTCTCTCAGGTCAATAAGGGAACCGCACCTAGAGCAAATGGCTGCTGGGGAGACTGCCCTGTTACCCACGCTGGGTATTCTAAGATTCACAATCAGAAAAAAAGGATCAGCCCAAAATTAATTTATGGTTTAATTGCCTTAAGGGCGCACTAGGTAATTACAAGAAATATATAGAAAAATATACCAAGAGTTACAGTCAGAGTAAAATATAACAATAATAGTACAAGGCTTAGAGGTATAAAGCTGGAGGTCAATTTACCAGGTTGAAGGTTGCTTGTGGAGGCCGGGGAGCTCTGCGTTCCACAGGTACAATACTTCTAGTTGCTGGGCAGCTCCCAAAAAGCATGTGCTTGCTCCCCCTCTGGCTGGCATACCCTGTTCCTTATTTCATCATCATCTTCTCATGTTGTGTGTCCACTCTCCATGTGTCCTCAGCTCTTAATCCTTCTGTGACCTCCGCCCTGCACCTGGGTGGGCTAATAATCTCCACCCTCTAGCTTCCCTGCAGGATCTATTCCCAATATCTAATAAATGGAATAACTTCTCTCAGGATGATCGGATCAGTACACTGGTGAGACCAGTGCATGTGGTTTCTTCTGCCGGTCACACAGGGATCAAACCTGGACCCATTCGATCACTGTGGGAGGCTGATCTCTTTATCTCAGGTTCCAGAACTCTCACGGACTCAGGAGTTGCACTGTGAGATGCACAATTTCTTCAGGGCTATAAGGATATTTTTTATGATCCTGTACCTTGGATGATGCGTCCATAATTTATAATTTCATGTTGTAGATGGTCTGGCTGGGAAGACAATAGACGTGTATCCTGTAGCCACCTGACATGTACGCTTTAATTGAGCCCCCAGGGACCTACATGCACCCTGCTGGCGTGGCTAACTCATTCAATCTTTGAAGTGCCATCTGCCTGCTACACTGGCCTAGTCCATTACCATACTAAAGGGTCTTTATTCAGGTAGGAAAAAGGTGGGGCTAGGAGTGCTCATGTCTCTGCTGACATGTGACAAGGGGAATTATGATAGGAGACAAAATGGCATCAGGCCAATCTCAGGAGGCCAGCATTATGCCCCATATCAAAGATGGCGGCTGTACCCTCATCACACCTCCCTGCTTTAGAGGGCGCTAAGGGTATCACATTCCTGTGTTCCCCCATGCACCCGTCCGCACCTTCTCCTTGCAGGGACAACCCATCAGCATTACCATGGTCTCTTCCTCTTCGGTGGCGAATAGTGAAGTGATACTGCTGGAGAGCAAGGCTCCAGCGTAGCAGTCTCCCATTCGTCCCAGAGACCGTGTGTAACCAACTAAGGGGGTTGTGGTCTGTTTCCACGATGAATTGGCGTCCGTACAAGTATGGCTGCAGACGCTGCAGGGTCCCTACAATTGCCAGACATTCCTTCTCCATCGTGGAATAGGCCACTTCCCTCAGCAGGAGCTTCCAGCTCAGGTACAAAACGGGGTGTTCATGACCCGTAGTGTCGACCTGGCTGAGCACAGCATTGAGGCCAAAGTCACTGGCGTCGGTCTGTACTACGAACGGCTGTGTGAAGTCAGCTGCCTGTAGTACAGGAGAGCTAGAAAGGGCGGTTTTGAGCATCCAGAAAGCTGTCTTGCAGGTGACTGTCCAGTCGACTGCGACGGGCAGCTTCTTCTTGGTGAGTTCCGTCAGGGGCTTGGCCAAGGTACTGTAGTGTGGAACAAACCTCCTATAGTCCCCAAGAAGGACATCACCTGCTTCGTGGACCTGGGGGTGGGCCAGGATGTGATGGCATCCACCTTCCCGGGCTCTGGCTTCAGAGCTCCCCCACCTACCCGGTGTCCCAGGTAGTGGACCTCACTCATACCCAGCTGGCATTTTTCCAGCTTAATGGTCAAGGCTGCTCGCTGTATCTGCCATAGCACCTGTGCCAGGTGCTGTAGGTGATCCTCCCAGGTGGGACTAAAGATGGCAATGTCATCCAGGTATGCAGTCGCATACCCTTCCAGTCCCTCGAGCAGCGTGTTGACCATCCACTGAAAGGTGACAGGGGCATTCTTCATGCCGAAGGGCATCACCGTGGACTCGTACAGTCCAAATGGGGTGATAAAGGCAGAGCGTTCCTGTACCTTAGGGGTCAGGGGAATCTGCCAATATCCCCTGCTCAGATCCATGATGGTAAGGTATTTGGCCTTGCCAAGCTGATCGAGCAGGTCATCGATGCACGGCATTAGGTACGCATCGGTGACCGTCACAGCGTTGAGTCCCTGGTAGTCCACGCAGAACCGCGTAGTTCAGTCCTTTCTAGGGATGAGGACTACAGGCGAAGCCCACGCGCTGTTGGACGCTTGGATCACCCCCAGCTTCAGCATCTCATCTATCTCTTGGCGCATGTGCTGCTGTACCTCGAGATAGACCCGATATGCTGAACGCTGCATCGGGGGATGAATGCCGGTATCCACATCATGGACGGCTGCCTCAGTCCTTCCGGGCAGGCTGCTGAACAGCTCCCAAAAGGGGTGTAGGGTGACCCCCAGCTGGGAACGTTGGTCCTCTGAGAGCTGGTGACCAACCCCCACATCCTCGATGGATCCACCCACCTTGGCTTGGGTGAGCAGTTCCAGGAGGTTTCTACTTCACCTTCCTCGGGATGGTTGCACACTGGGTGGGCACAAGCCTCCCGCTCATGATGTGCCTTCATCATGTTCACGTGGAAGGCCTTCCACCTTCCACGGGCATGGTCCAGGGTGACCAGATAGGTGACGGCATTGAGCTGCTGGTGCCCGAGGTATGGACCTTTCCAGGCCGCCTGAAGTTTGTTTTGTGGTACAGGGACAAGTACCCACACCTTTTGACCCACCTGGTAGGTCCTCTCACAAGCATTCTGGTCGTACCACCCCTTCTGGTCAGCTTGGGCCTTGGCCATATTGTCATGCACCAGCCGTGTCAAGGCCGTCATTCTGTCGTGGAAGCGCACAACATGCTCAATGACCGACACTTCAGGGGTGGCCAAATCTCCTTCCCATGCTTCCTTCACCAGAGCACGGGGCCCCCGTACACGTCGCCTGTACAGGAGCTCAAAGGGGGAAAACCCCGTTGAGGCCTGTGGAACCTCCCGGTAGGCAAACAGAAGGTGTGGGAGATACCGCTCCAAGTCTCTCCTGTGGGAGTCAACCAACATCTTGAGCATCTGCTTTAAGGTGCCATTGAACCGCTCACACAGGCCATTGGTCTGAGGGTGATACAGGCTGGCTACCAGATGTTGCACCTGTACCTGCTTACAGAGAGACTCCATCAGCTGTGACATGAACTGGGTCTCTCGGTCGATGAGCATTTCCTGGGGAAACCCCACTCTGGAGAAGATATTCAGTAAGGCAGTGGCCACTTTGTCAGCCCGAATGGATGACAAAGCTACCGCCTACGGGTACCTCTGCAGCTCTGCTGCTCTCTCTGCCCCTGCTTGCTTGGCTGCCCGCTCTGTAGCTTTCTCTGCCCGCTCCTCTGCTTCACAGCGTTCTGCACTCTCTGCTTCCACTGCTTTCTCTGCAGCGGCCATGAGTTTCACATAGGCGTCGTCGTTACCTGCGTCAAGACGTGCCACTGCCGCTGCACCAAGGCCGCTGATGTAGACAGGGTGGTATGTGGTGGGTAGTCTCTTGCGGGACTAAGCACTGGTGGCTGGCTCCTTGGGGAGTCCTGGCTGAGCTCCCCCTCGCCTTGAATGGTACCATCCACCACAACCTCCTCATAGACCATAGCCATGGCCTGCGCCCTCTCCGCACTCCTGGTGCTCTCCGCCGTCTTTGGAACCTCTGGTTACTGACACAGCTGTAACCCTGACCTTGCACACGACTTATTATATCTACACTGTGACCGTTTAGTGCTGGGCTGACCTTAAGACCCTAGCAGTGGAAGTTACCGCTGGTAGTCTTTAGTGTTTGGGAGTAGGGGTCCCACACACACTATTATTCTGATCCCACCACGCTGCCACCACTGTGAAGGAAACTGTTTCCTCCCACATCACCAATCCGTGACGTAACTACCAGGCACAGCTCTCCGGCGCCCCCTTTGTCTCTCAGGTCAATAAGGGAACTGCACCTAGAGCAAATGGCCGCCGGGGAGACTGCCCTGTTACCCACGCTGGGTATTCTAAGATTCACAATCAGAATAAAAGGATCAGCCCAAAATTAAATTATGGTTTAATTGCCTTATTGCGCACTAGGTAATTACAAGAAATATACAGAAAAATATACCAAGAGTTACAGTCAGAGTAAAATATAACAATAATAGTACAAGGCTTAGAGGTATAAAGCTGGAGGTCAATTTACCAGGTTGAAGGTCGCTTGTGGAGGCTGGTGAGATCTGCGTTCCACAGGTACAAGACTTTTAGTTGCCGGGCAGCCCCCAAAAAGCATGTGCTTGCTCCCCTCTGGCTGGCATACCCTGTTCCTTATTTCATCATCATCTTCTCATGTTGTGTGTCCACTCTCCATGTGTCCTCAGCTCTTAATCCTTCTGTGACCTCCGCCCTGCACCTGGGTGGGCTAATAATCTCCACCCTCTAGCTTCCCTGCAGGATCTATTCCCAATATCTAATAAATGGAATAACTTCTCTCAGGATAATCGGATCAGTACACGGGCGGTACCAGCGCATGTGGTTTGTTCTGCCGGTCGCACAGGGATCAAACCTGGACCCATTAGATCGCTGTGGGAGGCTGATCTCTATATCTCAGGTTCCAGAACTCTTACGGACTCGGGAGTTGCACTGTGAGATGCATAATTTCTTCAGGGCTATGAGGATATTTTTTATGAGCCTGTACCTCAGACAATGCATCCATAATTCATAATTTCATGCTGTAGACGGTCCGGTTGGGAAGACAATAGACATGTATCCTGTAGCCACCTGACATGTAGGCTTTAATTGAGCCCCCAGGGACCTACATGCACCCTGCTGGCGTGGCTTCCTCATTCAATCTTTGAAGTGCCATCTGCCTGCTACACTTGCCTTGTCCATTACCATACTAATGGGTCTTCATTCAGGTAGGAAAAAGGTGTGGACTAGGAGTGCTCATGTCCCTGCAGACATGTGACAAGGGGAATTCTGATAGGAGACAAAATGGCGTCAGGCCAATCTCAGATAGGAGGCCAGCATTATGCTCCATATCAAAGATGGCGGCCAGGGGTGGATTAAGGGTAGCCAGGGCCCCGGGCTGTTCAGACACTGTGGGCCCCCCAGTCATGTGACGGGGGTCATGTGACGGGGGTCATGTGACAGGGGTGATGTGAGGGGGGTCATGTGACGGTGGTCATGTTATACCTGAACCAGATTATTCCAGAAAAATGGCCGGGCCCTACTCTACTGTAACCTTTTAAATATTTGTTAAAATATGCAATACAATTTAGGTATATTTTGACCAATATCACATACAAGGAACAAATACCACCGTACCATGACCAGACCACAACTTACAACCACAGTGATCGAATAATATCACATACAAGGAACAAATACGACCGCACCATGTCAAGACCACATATTACCACCTCTTGGTGACCAAATAGCACATACAAGGGACAAATACCACAACACCATTTCCAGACAACATATTACCACCACATAGTGACTGAATACTACAATACTGATCAGTAATAAAAACAAAAACACAATACTATCACCATAAGTGCCAGTATTCACAGGAGATTTGTACTTAGTATGCAGTGTCTGTGTACAGGTAATACAGTGATCACCGGTGACATTATACACAGGACCTCTGTATATAATGTGTAGGTAATACAGTGATCACTGGTGACTTTGTACACAGGACCTCTGTATATAGTATACAGTGTATAGTGTCAGTGTATAGGTAACACTGACTCACTAGTGACGTCTCTAGGTGAAGTCCTTCATCTTTCATCCAGCACAAACCGCCATCATTTCTTCCAGCCAGGACTCGTTTCTGCAGGAAATAACACAGTTATCTCAAGCTCCGCTTGCAGAACACATTAATTTTTCACAACTTCTACATTACACCACATGAAGAAAAAAGGCGATATAGTGTCACTCTACACAGTAACAGGACCGCCCCCCCCATTTAAAACAGTATACTCAAAAAATAAAATAAATACATCACTGCAGTAATAATATCCCTTAATTAGCCCCTATGGTAATAATATTCCCCATCCTGGCCACGTTTATCTCATTCCTGGCTCCAGCCATATGTTCTCGCATCCTGCCCTCATGAGTATCCATTCTACCCCATATGATCTCCCCATCCTGCCCCATCTGTCTCCATCGTATCCATCCTGCCCCATGATCCAATCCTGCCCCATGTCTTTCATTCTGCCCCGTGTCTCCAATCATGCCCCGTATCTACATTCTGCCCATGCCTCCAGTCCTGCCCCCAGTGTGTCCAGCAATCTGCCCCAGTGTGTCCAGCATATTACCCCCAGTGTGCCCAGCAATCTGTCCAGTATGTCCACCATATAGCCCCAGTGTCCAGCAATCTGCCCCAGTGTGTCCAGCATTGCCCCAGTGTGTCCAGCAATCTGCCCCGTGTCTGACTCCAGCATATTGCCCCCAGTGTGTCCAGCAATCTGCTCAAGTGTGTCCAGCATTGCCCCCAGACAGTGTGTCCAGCAATCTGCCCCAGTATGTACAATTGTCCAGCATTGCCCACAGTGTGTCCAGCAATCTTCCCCAGTGTCCAGCATTGCCCCAGTGTCTCCAGCATTGCCCCAGTGTCTCCAGCATTGCCCCAGACAGTGTGTTCAACAATCTGCCCCAGTATGTCCAATTGTCCAGCATTGCTCCAGTGTGTCCAGCAATCATCTGCCCCAGTGTGTCCTCCAGCATTGCCCCCAGTGTGTCCAGCAATCTGCCCCAGTGTCTCCAGCATTGCCCCAGTCAGTGTGTAGTTACACTCCTGCACACACACACACACAGGAAAACACACATAGGAAACCACACATACTCCCCCTCCCCCTTGCTACTTAGCACAGCAAACCTTGAGATGAGCAGCTGGAGAGATTAGCTGGAATGTGCTGGGCAGTGGGCACACAGAGCTGCCTACCTCTCATCTTCACCTGCCCTCCTGTCCTGTGCTGCTGCTCTGCACACTGTAGCTCCTCCCCCTCCAGGTCCTGGCAGATCGGACATCAGAGACAGATCTGCACAGTGCACACAGAAGAGGAGGAGGCTGCGTGCGATCACTATGTAAGTATTGCACCCATCCTCCTCTTCTGTGTGCCAGGAGCTGCCCCCACTCACCGCAGCCTGCACATTACTGAAGCTGGCCAGGGCTTCAGCCTCCAGCCACAGGTGCAGGCTGCGTGTACCGCCCTCCTGTTCCTGCTCATCACGCACTGCAGTACAGGTCCTCCAGCGGCCCTCAGCAGCTGCTTACACACCGGCCTGGGGGGCATATGCATTCCTGCAACCCGGCCCTGCCCACCCCTGCTGCACGTGCAGTAATGCCCTGATGGCGGCGGCCCCCACACCACTGGGCCCTGGGCTACCACACAGATTGACCCTCTTATAATCCGCCCCTGATGGCGACTGTTCCCTCATCACAGAGCCAAATCCTAGAAGTTTGTATAATGCACACGGCTAGGACTTGGCAAGCTGCAGTACTTGCTGAAAATCCCACCAGCGCTAAACAACACCTTTAAAGGCATTTCAATAGCAAACTTAAA
Source organism: Ranitomeya imitator (assembly GCF_032444005.1). Classification (NCBI taxonomy): domain Eukaryota; kingdom Metazoa; phylum Chordata; class Amphibia; order Anura; family Dendrobatidae; genus Ranitomeya; species Ranitomeya imitator. Next base: position 412,533,757 of record NC_091285.1, read on the forward strand.
GAAATATTTTCATGGAATTAAATTGTTGTCATTTGACAGTATGAAAATAAGCAAATATAAAATTGACTTGCTTTTTCAATCTGCTTTCATTCTCCTCCAATAAGAACTTTTACCTTACATAGTGTACAGCTTGTTTCCATGAAGCTTGGCCACCAGAGCCTGACTGAGAATGTGTAGAAGTTACTGTACAGGAGAGATCTTCTAGCATCCCAGTCAGCGCTCTCCAGCCCTTTGATTTCTATAGAGCAGATAGCTGCTCACCTCCTTCGCAACTCCTGACAGAGCTCTTATCAGTCCTGCATAATCACAAACCCCCACTACCCAGCATGGACAGTTTCCAGACCAGCTCTCCAAATTACAGCTCTCACTTTCCTGAGCCTTGTGCTTATTCAAATGAACTTCTATCTCTATATGTAGATATAGTAATAAGTGTAGACTTCAAAACAAATACTGACAGTTCATTAATGTGTTAATATGCTGTAGCAGTGCCTGCCCGACCAAGCAACAAGGAAATTAGAAAACTGCATAGCTCTTAACTGCTGAAGAAACTACTTGAGAATACCCCTTTATTCTGCAATAATGCAAGTATGAACAGCTCATGTTATGACAACAGGCTGCATCTACTTCAAGTCCTCTATGTTTTTCTGAATCCAAAGAACACCTATCAGTCTCACCAATGGATCAAGCAGAATGAAGTATCAGCCATGTATAATTTAGCGCTGCCCGGTAGCTGTGGGCGAGGTCCTTCTGTTTCACACCCCGGCACGCTACATGAAAATGGAGGTCCTGGCTGGGTGTGTGGACTTTAACTACAGGGCTCTTTGCCCTTGCAGGCTGTAAGGTGTCGGTGATCTGGACAGGATGTTATCGAGTTCAATGAGGGAGACCACCACTTAAAAATAAACTCTTTTACTGAACCATAACACAGGGAAGAGTATGTACAAAGGATAGGGTATGCAAATCTTCATGGATATTTCTCTTAACACACGGAACATCTTTACACATATTGTTTCGTTACTTCCTAAACTCACTCTGTCCATTCACTTTAGCCCCTCCCACTCTGGGCTAGTCCCATATATTAACCCTGCCCATCCCTGTTAACTCCCTCCAGCTGGACAGAGCACAATCTATGACTAATAATGAACTTTATTAAACACATTACACATCAAAATGCTCTGCAGCAATACATGTGTCTTTAAGGGGGAATGTGGGCAGTATGTTCATCTCCTTACATATGTGCGGTCCAGCATCAAGTAAAGCACCCTCTGTAGATGTCCTTAGGGATATAGTCCCCTCTGTGAAAATGTACCATAACATATATTAGTATAATATATATTAGAGTGCCATTATTATATGATTTAAAGGGAACCTGTCACCTGAATTTGGCGGGACTGGTTTTGGGTCATATGGGCGGAGTTTTCAGGTGTTTGATTCACCCTTTCCTTACCCGCTGGCTGCATGCTGGCTGCAATATTGGATTGAAGTTCATTCTCTGTCCTCCATAGTACACACCTGCACAAGGCAAGATTGCTTTGCACAGGCATGTACTATGGAGGACAGAGAATGAACTTCAATCCAATATTGCAGCCAGCATGCAGCCAGCGGGTAAGGAAAGGGTGAATCAAACACCTGAAAACTCCGCCCATATGACCCAAAACCAGTCCCGCCAAATTCAGGTGACAGAGTCCCTTTAAAGTCCCTTTAAAGTCCCTTTAAAGTCGATATTAAAGTAATTATATTTCAGAAAATCATAAAAGCAAGATTAGATGTAGTTAAAGAAGAATAGTTGTACCATGCATCAACATCAACCTTGCTGATCAAATGACTGAGTATAATGTAAATTTTTAATGACATTAAAAAAACAAGAAAACTAATTTCATATATGATGGCACCCTCTGATATTTTGTTTGTCATGTGTTTTAACAGCAAGAAAAGCAACAGCAGAGTCTGCAGCATTACTCCGACAGCATCTGAATCTCAGTATCAACACAAGTGTTGTTATGATAATGGATATTTTACCTAATGACTTTGGTGTAGGTATCATAGACTGACGCTAGATGGTGCTCTTGTGACAGTATATGCTGTAAACTAATGTGAAATAATGCACACATTGAGATATACTCCAACTGTATTCTACAAAATTAGAACATCATCAAAAAGTTAATTTATTTCAGTTCTTCAATACAAAAAGTGAAACTCATATATTATATAGAGTCTTTACAAACAGAGTGATCTATTTCAAGTGTTTATTTCTGTTAATATTGATGATAATGGCTTACAGCCAATGAAAACCCAAAAGTCGTTATCTCAGTAAATTAGAATACTTCATAACATCAGTTTCAAAAATGATTTTAAAATCCGAAATGTTGGCCTACTGAAATGTATGTTCAGTAAATGCTCTCAATACTTGGTCGGGGCTCCTTTTGCATAAGTTACTGCATCAATGCAGCGTGGCACGGAGGCGATCAGTCTGTGGCACTGCTGAGGTGTTATGGAAGCCCAGGATGCTTTGATAGCAACCTTCAACTCGTCTGCATTGTTGGGTCTGGCATGTCATCTTCCTCTTGACAATACCTTCCTCTTGACAAAAGCTTTTACTCACTGCAGGTTGAGGTAAGTACAGGAAGGAGTTTTCATAAAATGTCCAGTCAGGTTTATTTTTGCTCCATAAACCTGCTTAAGTTTAAGCAAACAAAAGATGGCCTTCTGCGGCACAAAGTGAAAGCAAACAGAAAAACAAACAGTCCATACAGCACTGCGGGTCCGCCCATTCAGGTAAGTGTCTTAGCAAACACACAATGGAGGCCTCCACGCCTCCAGTCACAGACCATGTGCCAAACAACAGCCTCCATAATATAGGCTGTTAACCACACCCAGATGTGAGGTATGTGGGTAGCCAGACCTGCCCATCTCTCATACCTACCCGCAACTCTGTCCCAGATGCACTCGAGAAAATACTCCGGGTTACATCACAGAGAGCAGCCATCTCTGTGACACATACCTGCAATGGACTACACGGCCGTTAGCCTCCTTACAGGGGTTAAGGTCAGATGGGTTTGCTGGCCACTCAAGCACAGTGATCCTGTTGTTTTTAGACCAAGTATTGGTACTTTTTGCAGTGTGGCTGGTGACAAGTCCTGCTGGAGAATGAAATTTCCATCTCCAAAAAGCTTGTCGGCAGAGGGAAGCATGAAGTGATCTAGAATTTAGTAGTAGACAGCTGCGCTGAATTTGGTCTTGATAAAACACAGTGGATCTACACCAGCAGATGACATGGCTCCCCAAACCATCACTGATTGTGGAAACTTCACACTAGACCTCAAGCAGCTTGCTTTGTGTGCCTCTCCACTCTTCTTCCAGACTCTGGGACCTTGATTTCCAAATGAAAGGAAAAATTTACTTTCCATATGGAGTATGTCAATGACTGCCTTATAACCGCTTAGGAAGCCATTGCAGGTGTTTTTTTGTTAATTATTCTAATTTACTGAGATACCGTATGTACTCGAGTATAAGCCGAGATTTTCAGCCCATTTTTTTGGGCTGAAAGTCCCCCTCTCGGCTTATACTCGAGTCATATACCCGGGGGTCGGCAGGTGAGGAAGAGCGGGGGCTGTGTAGTCATACTTACCTGCTGCGGCGCGGTCCCTGCAGTCCCTGGCTTCTCCGGCGCTGCAGATTCTTCCTGTACTGAGCGGTCACATGGCACCGCTCATTACAGAAATGAATAGGCGGCTCCACCCCCATAGGGGAGGAGCCGCATATTCATTGCTGTAAATGATCGGTGCCATGTGACCGCTCAATTACAGGAAGAAGCTGCAGCGCCGGAGAAGCCAGGGACTGCAGGGACCGCGCCGCAGCAGGTAAGGGGAGCGCAGCACTATAATTACCTGCTCCTCGCTCCGGTGCGGCTCCGTCTGCAGCGTCCTCTAGCAGTGACGCTCAGGTGAGAGGGCGCTGTGACGTAGTCAGTGTGCGCCCTCTGCTGAGCGTCAGTGCTGGAGACGGAGCCGCACGAGGAGCAGGTAATTATTGAAAGCGCCGGCGTCCTGAGCAAGAGAGGTGAGTATGTGATTTTTTTTTTTTTTATGGCAGCACCAGCAGCATTCTAAGGAGCACCTATGGGGCCATAATGAAAGGTGCAGAGCATATATGGGGCAGCATTCTAAGGAGCACCTATGGGGCCATAATCAAAGGTGCAGAGCATATATGGGGCACAGCATTCTAAGGAGCACCTATGGGGCCATAAAGGTGCAGAGCATATATGGGGCACAGCATTCTAAGGAGCACCTATGGGGCCATAATCAAAGGTGCAGAGCATATATGGGGCACAGCATTATAAGGAGCACCTATGGGGCCATAATCAAAGGTGCAGAGCATATATGGCACAACATTATAAGGAGCATCTATGGGGCCATAATCAAAGGTGCAGAGCATATATGGGGCACAGCATTCTAAGGAGCATTTATGGGGCAATAATCAAAGGTGCAGAGCATATATGGCACAACATTATAAGGAGCATCTATGGGGCCATAATGAACGGTGCAGAGCATTCTATATGGCACAACATTATAAGGAGCATTTATGGGGCCATAATCAAAGGTGCAGAGCATTATATATGGCACAGCATTATAAGGAGCATCTATGGGGCCATAATCAACGGTGCAGAGCATTCTATATAGCACAGTTGTATATGGAGCATCTATGGGGCAATAATGAACGGTATGGAGCATCTATTTTTATTTTTGAAATTCACCGGTAGCTGCTGCATTTTCTACCCTAGGCTTATACTCGAGTCAATAAGTTTTCCCAGTTTTTTGTGGCAAAATTAGGGGGGTCGGCTTATACTCGGGTCGGCTTATACTCGAGTATATACGGTAATTACTTTTGGGTTTTCATTGGCTGTAAGCCATAATCATCAACACTAACAGAAATAAACACTTGAAATAGATCACTCTGTTTGTAATGACTCTATATAATTTTTGAGTTTCACTTTTTGTATTGAAGAACTGAAATAAATTAACTTTTTGATGATATTCTAATTTTGTGAAAAGCACCTGTATGTGTAGCAGTGGCCAAAACGTTTGAACCAAAAATCTATTTTTTTTATAAAGTTTGCCACTTTAGTTTTTATACTGGCAATTTGCATTAACTTTAGATTGTTATGAGTAGAGAACATGTGACTTGCAAACATTGCAAAATTGTTCTTTTCTGTGAAATTAACTTCAACACAAAAAAAACAATTTCCACTGATTTTCTACCTTGCTAAAAAAATGTCTTGCTTATATCATTTCAGTGATCTTCTCATTAACTTAGGTTAAAGTATTAACAAGGACAATGCAGCTGATATCACTCTGCTGACTGAATTGTAACAGCAGACTGGTTTCTTTTAACCCCTTTAGCCCCAAGGGTGGTTTGCATGTTAATGACCGGGCCAATTTTTACAATTCTGACCGCTGTCCCTTTATGAGGTTGTAACTCTGGAACGCTTCAACAGATCCTGGTGATTCTGACATTGTGTTCTCATGACATATTGTACTTCATGATAGTGGTAAAAAATATTTGATATTCCCTGCGTTTATTTGTGAAACAAACGGAAATTTGGCGAAAATTTTGAAAATTTCGCAATTTTCCAACTTTGAATTTTTATGCAATTAAATTGCAGAGATATGTCACACAAAATATTTAATAAGTAACATTTCCCACATGTCTACTTTACATCAGCACAATTTTGGAACCAACATTTTTTTTTATTAGGGAGTTATAAGGGTTAAAAGTTGACCAGCAATTTCTCATTTTTACAACACCATTTTTTTAGGGACCACGTATCATTTGAAGTCATTTTTAGGGGTCTATATGATAGAAAAAACCAAGTGTGGCACCATTCTAAAAACTTTACCCCTCAAGGTGCTCAAAACCACATTCAATAAGTTTATTAACCCTTCAGGTGTTTCACAGGAATTTTTGGAATGCTTAAATAAAATTGAACATTTAACTTTTTTTCACAAAAAATTTACTTCAGCTCCAATTTCTTTTATTTTACCAAGGGTAACAGGAGAAAATGGACCCCAAAAGTTGTTGAACAATTTGTCCTGAGTACGACAATACCCCATATGTGGGGGTAAACCACTGTTTGGGCGCATGGCAGAGCTCGGAAGGGAAGGAGCGCCATTTGACTATTCAATGCAAAATTACTGGAATTGAGATGGGACGCCATGTTGCGTTTGGAAAGCCCCTGATGTGCCTAAACATTGAAACCCCTCACAAGTGACACCATTTTGGAAACTAGACCCCCGTGGTGAGCACATTGACCCATTAAGTGATTCACAGAAGTTTATAATGCAGAGACGTAAAAATAAAAAATCATATTTTTTCACAAAAATGAGATTTTCGCCCCCAATTTTTTATTTTCCCAAGGGTAAAAGAAGAAATTGGACCCCAAAAGGTGTTGTACAATTTGTCCTGAGTACGCTGATACCCCATATGTGGGGGTAAACCACTGTTTGGGCGCATGGCAGAGCTCGGAATGGAAGGAGCGCCATTTGACTTTTCAATGCAAAATTGACTGGAATTGAAATTGGACGCCATGTTTGGAGAGCCACTGATGTGCCTAAACATTGAAACTCCCCACAAGTGACACCATGTAAAGTAGACCCCCTAAGGAACTCATCTAGATGTGTTGTGAGAGCTTTGAACCCATAAGTGTTTCACTACAGTTTATAACGCAGAGCCTTGAAAATAAAAATATTTTTTTTCCCACAAAAATTATTTTTTAGCCCCCAGTTTTGTATTTCTTAAGGGTAACAGGAGAAATTGGACCCCAAAAGTTGTTGTCCAATTTGTCCTGAGTACGCTGATACCCCATATGTTGGGGGAACCACCGTTTGGGCGCATGGGAGAGCTCAGAAGGGAAGGAGCGCCATTTGGAATGCAGACTTAGATGGAATGGTCTGCATGCGTCACATTGCATTTGCAGAGCCCCTAATGTACCTAAACAGTAGAAAGCCCCCACAAGTGACCCCATATTGGAAACTAGATCCCCCAAGGAACTTATCTAGATGTGTTGTGAGAACTTTGAACCCCCAAGTGTTTCACTACAGTTTATAACGCAGAGCCGTGAAAATAAAAAATCTTTTTTTTTCCACAAAAATTATTTTGTAGCCCCCAGTTTGTATTTTCCCAAGGGTAACAGGAGAAATTTGACATAAAAAGTTGTTGTCCAATGTGTCCTGAGTACGCTGATACCCCATATGTTGGGGTAATTGCCTGTTTGGGTGCACAGGAGAGCTCGGAAGGGAAGGAGCACTATTTTACTTTTTCAACGCAGAATTGGCTGGAATTGAGATCGGACGCCATGTTGCATTTGGAGAGCCCCTGATGTGCCTAAACAGTGAAAAAAACTCCAATTCTAACTGAAACCCTAATCCAAACACACCCCTAACCGTAATCTCAATGGTAACCCTAACCACACCCCTAACCCTGACACACCCCTAACCCTAATCCCAACCATATTCCCAACCGTAAATGTAATCCTAACCCTAACTTTAGCCCCAAACCTAACCCTAACTTTAGCCCCAACCCTAACTGTAGTCCCAACCCAAACTGTAGCCGTAACCCTAGTCCCAACCATAACCCTAACCCTAGCCCTAACCATAGCCTGTTATGACCTGGTGGTTAGGACAATAATGGACCTGGTGGTTAAGAGCACACAGAATGACCTGATAGTTACTAATAATATAGGACGAGCTCTGAGACGTGGGAACTCTGCTGACCGCAATCCCTAATCCTATCACACACACTAGAAATAGCCGTGGATTGCTCCTAACGCTCCCTATGCAACTCGTCACAGCCTAAGGAACTAGCTAGCCCTGAAGATAGAAAAATAAAGCCTACCTTGCCTCAGAGAAATTCCCCAAAGGAAAAGGCAGCCCCACACATATAATGACTGTGAGTAAAGATGAAAATTACAAACACAGAGATGAAATAGATTTAGCAAAGTGAGGCCCGACTTACTGAACAGACTGAGGATAGGAAAGTTAACTTTGCGGTCAGCACAAAAAACTACAAAAAGACCACGCAGAGAGCGCAAAAAGACCCTCCGCACCGACTCACAGTGCGGAGGCGCTCCCTCTGCGTCCCAGAGCTTCCAGCAAGCAAGACAAAAATCAAAATAGCAAGCTGGACAGAAAAATAGCAAACAATAGAAAAACAAGCAGGAACTTGGCTTCTGCTGGGAAGACAGGTCACAAGAACAATCCAGGAGTGAACTAGACCAATACTGGAACATTGACAGGTGGCATGGAGCAATGATCTAAGTGGAGTTAAATAGAGCAGCCAGCTAATGAATTAACCTCGTCACCTGTGGAAGGAAACTCAGAAGCCGCAGCCCCACTCACAACCACCAGAGGAAGCCCATGGACAGAACCAGCCGAAGTACCATTCATGACCACAGGAGGGAGCTTGACAACAGAATTCACAACAATAGCCCTAACCCTAACCCTAACTGTTGTGAATTCTGTGGTCAAGCTCCCTCCTGTGGTCATGAGTGGTACTTCGGCTGGTTCTGTCCATGAGCTTCCTCTGGTGGATGTGAGTGGGGCTGCGGCTTCTGAGTTTCCTTCCTCAGGTGACAAGGTTAAGTCGTTAGGTGCTGCTCTATTTAACTCCACCTAGTTCTTTGTTCCTTGCCTCCAGTCAATGTTCCAGTATTGGTCTTGCTCTCTCCTGGATCGTTCTTGTGGCCTGTCTTCCCTGCATAAGCTAAGTTCTGCTTGTGTTTCTTGGTTTGCTATTTTTCCTGTCCAGCTTGCTATTTTGGTTTGTCTTGCTTGCTGGAAGCTCTGGGACGCAGAGGAAGCACCTCCGTACCGTTAGTCGGTGCGGAGGGTCTTTTTGCGCCCTCTGCGTGGTTGTTTGTAGGTTTTTCTGCTGACCGCAAAGCTATCTTTCCTATCCTCGGTCTATTCAGTAAGTCGGGCCTCGCTTTGCTAAAATCTATTTCATCTCTGTGTTTGTATTTTCATCTTTACTCACAGTCATTATATGTGGGGGGCTGCCTTTTCCTTTGGGGAATTTCTCTGAGGCAAGTTAGGCTTATTTTTCTATCTTCAGGGCTAGCTAGTTTCTTAGGCTGTGCCGAGGCGCCTAGGTCTGGTCAGGAGCGCTCCACGGCTACTTATAGTGTGGTGTGATAGGATTAGGGATTGCGGTCAGCAGAGTTCCCACGTCTCAGAGCTCGTCCTATGTTATTAGAAACTATCAGGTCACTTTGTGTGCTCTTAACCACCAGGTCCATTGTGTTTCTAAACCACCAGTTCATAACAGTACTGGAGGCCCAAAGTACTAATGCTTCTCAATAGAGGGAAAAGAGAAGTTCTGAGACCATTTTTTTTTCTCTGCACTGTGTTTTGTCTTTCTTTTCCCCTAGACATTTGGGTGGTTCAGGACACAGGTGTAGTGATGGACATTAAAGGTCTGTCTTCTTGTGTGGATCATCTCACTGCAAGAGTACAAAATATTCAAGACTTTGTGGTTCAGAATTCTATGTTAGAACCTAGAATTCCTATTCCTGATTTGTTTTCTGGAGATAGAGCTAAGTTTCTGAGTTTCAAAAAATAATTGTAAACTGTTTCTGGCTTTGAAACCCCGCTCCTCTGGTGACCCAGTTCAACAAGTTACGATCATTATTTCTTTATTACGTGGCGACCCTCAAGACTGGGCATTTTCCCTTGCGCCAGGAGATCCTGCATTATGTGATATTGATGCGTTTTTTCTGGCGCTCGGATTGCTTTATGATGAACCTAATTCAGTGGATCAGGCAGAGAAAAATTTGCTGGCTCTGTGTCAGGGTCAGGATGAGGTAGAGATATATTGTCAGAAGTTTAGGAAGTGGTCTGTGCTCACTCAATGGAATGAATGTGCGCTGGCAGCAATTTTCAGAAAGGGTCTCTCTGAAGCCCTTAAGGATGTCATGGTGGGATTTCCTATGCCTGCTGGTCTGAATGAGTCTATGTCTTTGACCATTCAGATCGATCGACGCTTACGTGAGCGTAAAACTGTGCACCATTTGGCGGTATTATCTGAGCATAAACCTGAACCTATGCAATGTGATAGGACTTTGACCAGAGCTGAACGGCAAGAACACAGATGTCGGAATGGACTGTGTTTTTACTGTGGTGATTCCACTCATGCTATCTCCGATTGTCCTAAGCGCACTAAGCGGTTCGCTAGGTCTGCCACCATTGGTACGGTACAGTCGAAATTTCTTTTATCCGTTACTTTGATCTGCTCTTTGTCATCCTATTCTGTCATGGCATTTGTGGATTCAGGCGCTGCCCTGAATTTGATGGACTTGGAGTTTGCTAGGCGCTGTGGGTTTTTCTTGGAGCCCTTGCAGTATCCTATTCCATTGAGAGGAATTGATGCTACGCCTTTGGCCAAGAATAAGCCTCAGTACTGGACCCAACTGACCATGTGCATGGCTCCTGCGCATCAGGAGGATATTCGCTTTTTGGTGTTGCATAATCTGCATGATGTGGTCGTGTTGGGGTTGCCATGGCTACAAGTCCATAACCCAGTATTGGATTGGAAATCTATGTCTGTGTCCAGCTGGGGTTGTCAGGGGGTACATGGTGATGTTCCATTTCTGTCTATTTCATCATCCACCCCTTCTGAGGTCCCAGAGTTTTTGTCGGATTACCGGGATGTATTTGATGAGCCCAAGTCCAGTGCCCTACCTCCGCATAGGGATTGCGATTGTGCTATCGATTTGATTCCTGGTAGTAAGTTTCCTAAAGGTCGACTGTTTAATTTGTCTGTGCCTGAGCACGCCGCTATGCGGAGTTACGTAAAGGAATCCTTGGAGAAGGGTCATATTCGCCCGTCGTCGTCGCCATTGGGAACAGGGTTCTTTTTTGTGGCCAAGAAGGATGGTTCGTTGAGACCTTGTATTGATTACCGCCTTCTAAATAAAATCACAGTCAAATTTCAGTACCCCTTGCCGCTGCTGTCTGATTTGTTTGCTCGGATTAAGGGGGCTAGTTGGTTCACCAAGATAGATCTTCGTGGTGCGTATAATCTTGTGCGTATTAAACAGGGCGATGAATGGAAAACAGCATTTAATACGCCCGAGGGCCATTTTAAGTACCTGGTTTTGCCATTCGGGCTTTCCAATGCTCCATCAGTATTTTAGTACTTTATGCATGACATCTTCCGAGAGTACCTGGATAAATTCCTGATTGTGTATTTGGATGATATTTTGGTCTTCTCGGATGATTGGGAGTCTCACGTGAAGCAGGTTAGAATGGTGTTCCAGGTCCTGCGTGCGAATTCTTTGTTTGTGAAGGGGTCAAAGTGTCTCTTTGGTGTTCAGAAGGTTTCATTTTTGGGTTTCATTTTTTCCCCTTCTACTATCGAGATGGACCCTGTTAAAGGTCAGGCCATTTATGATTGGACTCAGCCGACATCTCTGAAGAGTCTGCAAAAGTTCCTGGGCTTTGCTAATTTTTATCGTCGCTTCATCAATAATTTTTCTAGTATTGCTAAACCGTTGACTGATTTAACCAAGAAGGGTGCTGATGTGGTCAATTGGTCTTCTGCTGCTGTGGAAGCTTTTCAGGAGTTGAAGCGTCGTTTTTCTTCTGCCCCTGTGTTGTGCCAGCCAGATGTTTCGCTCCCGTTCCAGGTCGAGGTTGATGCTTCTGAGATTGGAGCAGGGGCTGTTTTGTCGCAAAGAAGTTCTGATGGCTCGGTGATGAAACCATGTGCCTTCTTTTCCAGGAAGTTTTCGCCTGCGAAGCGTAATTATGATGTTGGCAATCGAGAGTTGCTGGCCATGAAGTGGGCATTCGAGGAGTGGCGTCATTGGCTTGAAGGAGCTAAGCATCGCGTGGTGGTCTTGACTGATCACAAGAACTTGACTTATCTCAAGTCTGCCAAACGGTTGAATCCTAGACAGGCTCGTTAGTCGCTGTTTTTCTCCCGTTTTGACTTTGTGGTTTCGTACCTTCCGGGCTCTAAGAATGTGAAGGCGGATGCCCTGTCTAGGAGTTTTGTGCCCGACTCTCCGGGTTTGCCTGAGCCGGCGGGTATTCTCAAAGAGTGGGTAATTTTGTCTGCCATCTCCCCTGATTTGCAGCGGGTGCTGCAAAAATTTCAGGCTAATAGACCTGACCGTTGCCCAGCGGAGAAACTGTTTGTCCCTGATAAATGGACGAGTAGAGTTATCTCTGAGGTTCATTGTTCGGTGTTGGCTGGTCATCCTGGAATCTTTGGTACCAGAGATTTGGTGGCTAGATCCTTTTGGTGGCCGTCTCTGTCGCGGGATGTGCGTTCGTTTGTGCAGTCCTGTGGGACTTGTGCTCAGGCTAAGCCCTGCTGTTCTCGTGCCAGTGGGTTGCTTTTGCCCTTGCCGGTCCCGAAGAGGCCCTGGACACATATCTCTATGGATTTTATTTCGGATCTCCCTGTCTCTCAAAAGATGTCGGTCATTTGGGTGGTTTGTGATCGCTAAATTGCCTTCCTCCTCTGATTTGGTGCCATTGTTTTTCCATCATGTGGTTCGTTTACATGGCATTCCGGAGAACATCGTTTCTGACAGAGGTTCCCAGTTTGTTTCGAGGTTTTGGCGAGCCTTTTGTGCTAGGATGGGCATTGATTTGTCTTTTTCCTCGGCTTTCCATCCTCAGACAAATGGCCAAACTGAACGAACTAATCAGACCTTGGAAACATATCTGAGATGTTTTGTTTCTGCTGATCAGGATGATTGGGTGTCCTTTTTGCCTTTGGATGAGTTCGCCCTTAATAATCGGGCCAGCTCGGCTACTTTGGTTTCCCCATTTTTCTGCAATTCTGGTTTCCATCCTCGTTTCTCTTCAGGGCAGGTTGAGTCTTCGGACTGTCCTGGTGTGGATACTGTGGTGGATAGGTTGCAGCAGATTTGGACTCATGTAGTGGACAATTTGACATTGTCCCAGGAGAAGGCTCAACGTTTCGCTAACCGCAGGCGCTGTGTGGGTCCCCGACTTCGTGTTGGGGATTTGGTTTGGTTGTCGTCTCGTTATATTCCTATGAAAATTTCCTCTCCTAAGTTTAAGCCTCGTTTCATTGGTCCGTATAGGATTTCTGAGGTTCTTAATCCTGTGTCTTTTCGTTTGACCCTTCCAGCTTCTTTTTCCATCCATAATGTATTCCATAGGTCATTGTTGCGGAGATACGTGGCACCTGTGGTTCCATCCGTTGATCCTCCTGCCCCGGTTTTGGTTGAGGGGGAGTTGGAGTATATAGTGGAGAAGATTTTGGATTCTCGTATTTCGAGACGGAAACTCCAGTACCTGGTTAAGTGGAAGGGTTATGGTCAGGAAGATAATTCCCACGTCTCAGAGCTCGTCCTATGTTATTAGTAACTATCAGGTCACTTTGTGTGCTCTTAACCACCAGGTCCATTGTGTTTCTAAACCACCAGTTCATAACACCTAACCCTAGCCCTAACCCTAGCCCTAACCCTAGCCCTAACCTAATGGAAAAATGGAAATAAATCCTTTTTTTATTTTTCCCTAACTAAGGGGGTGATGAAGTGGGGTTTGATTTACTATTTATAGCGGGTTTTTTAGTGGATTTTTATGATTGGCAGCCGTCACACACTAAAAGACGCTTTCTATTGCAAATGCGTTACCACATTTTGCGAGCTATAATTTTTCCATATTTTTGTCCATAAAGTCATCTGAGGTCTTGTTTTTTGCGGGACGAGTTGACGTTTTTATTGGTAAAATTTTCGGGCACGTGACATTTTTGATCGCTTTTTTCTCCGATTTTTGTTAGGCAGAATGACCAAAAACAGCTATTCATAGTTACATATTTACATAGTTATTAAGGTTGAAGGAAAACTATAAGTCCATCTAGTTCAACCCATAGCCTAACCTAACATGCCCTAACATGTTGATCCAGAGAAAGGCAAAAAAAACCTATGTGGCAAAGAGTAAGCTCCACCTTGGGGAAAAAAATTCCTTCCCGACTCCACATACGGCAATCAGACTATTTCCCTGGATCAACGCCCTATCAAGTAATCTAGTGTATATACCCTGTAACATAATACTTTTCCAGAAATGTATCCAGTCCCCTCTTAATTTTAAGTAATGAATCACTCATTACAACATCATACGGCAGAAAGTTCCATAGTCTCACTGCTCTTACAGTAAAGAATCCGCGTCTGTTATTATGCTTAAACCTTTTTTCCTCCAAACGTAGAGAATGCCCCCTTGTCCCTGTTTCAGGTCTATGATTAAAAAGATCATCAGAAAGGTCTTTGTACTGTTCCCTCATATATTTATACATTAAAGTAAGATCACCCCTCAGTCTTCGTTTTTCCAAACTAAATAGTCCCAAGTGTGATAACCTATCTTGGTATTGCAGACCCCCCAGTCCTCTAATAACCTTGGTCGCTCTTCTCTGCACCCGCTCCAATTCAGCTATGTCTTTCTTATACACCGGAGACCAGAACTGTGCACAGTATTCTAAGTGTGGTCGATCTAGTTACTTGTATAGAGGTAAAATTATATTCTCCTCATGTGCATCTATGCCTCTTTTAATGCATCCCATTATTTTATTTGCCTTAGTAGCAGCTGCCTGACACTGGCCACTGAATATGAGTTTGTCATCCACCCATACACCCAGGTCTTTTTCATTGACGGTTTTGCCCAGAGTTTTAGAATTAAGCACATAATTATACATCTTATTACTTCTACCCAAGTGCATGACCTTACATTTATCCCCATTAAAGCTCATTTGCCATTTATCAGCCCAAGCTTCTAGTTTACATAAATCATCCTGTAATATAAAATTGTCCTCCCCTGTATTGATTACCCTGCAGAGTTTAGTGTCATCTGCAAATATTGAAATTCTACTCTGAATGCCCACTACAAGGTCATTAATAAATATGTTAAAAAGAAGGGGGCCCAATACTGACCCCTGTGGTACCCCACTGCTAACCGCTACCCAGTCCGAGTGTACTCCATTAATAACCACCCTTTGTTTCCTATCCCTGAGCCAGCTCTCAACCCACTTGCACATATTTTCCCCTATCCCCATTATTCTAATTTTATGTATCAACCTTTTGTGTGGCACCGTATCAAAAGCTTTTGTAAAGTCCATATACACTACGTCCACTGGGTTCCCTTGGTCCAGTCCGGAACTTACCTCTTCATAGAAGCTGATCAGATTAGTCTGACATGAACGGTCCCTAGTAAACCCGTGCTGATACTGGGTCATGAGGTTATTCCTCTTCAGATACTCCAGTATAGCATCCCTTAGAATGCCCTCCAGGATTTTACCCACAGTAGAGGTTAAGCTTGCTGGCCTACAATTTCCGAGTTCAGTTTTTGTCCCCTTTTTGAATATTGGCACCACATTTGCTATACGCCAGTCCTGTGGTACAGACCCTGTTATTATGGAGTCTTTAAAGATTAAAAATAATGGTCTATCAATGACTGTACTTAATTCCTGCAGTACTCGAGGGCGTATCCCATCCGGGCCCGGAGATTTGTCAATTTTAGTGATTTTTAGACGCCGCCGCAATTCCTGCTGGGTTAGCAGGTGACATTTAATTGGGAATTTTTATCACTAGTTATTTTGTCTGCCCTGGGATGTTCTTTTGCAAATACTGATGAAAAAAATTCATTTAGCATATTGGCTTTTTCCTCATCCTCATCCACTATTTCACCCAGACTATTTTTAAGGGGGCCAACACTATCATTTTTTAGTTTCTTACTATTTATGTAGTTAAAGAATATTTTGGGATTATTTTTACTCTCTCTGGCAATGAGTCTCTTTGTCTCAATCTTTGCTGCCTTGATTTGCTTTTTACAGAATTTATTTAATTTTTTATATTTATTTAATGCCTCCTCACTACCTACTTCCTTTAATTCTCTAAATGCTTTCTTTTTGTCACTTATTGCGCCCCTTACAGCTCTATTTAGCCATATTATTTTCCTCCTATTTCTAGTATGTTTATTACCATACGGTATATACTGTGCACAGGTCCTATCCAGGATGCTAATAAACGTCTCCCATTTTCTTTGTGTATTTTTGTATATTATTACGCAGGATGGCTTTTAAGGACGATTTTACATATAGACACACCCCACCCCCTCGCTTATCCATTCGGTCATTTCTGAACAGGCTATAGCCCTGCAAGTTATCAGCCCAGTCATGGCTCTTATCCAGCCATGTTTCAGATATCCCCACCATGTTATAATTATGCTCCAACAACATTAGTTCTAATTCGTCCATTTTGTTGGCGAGGCTTCTGGCATTAGTATACATGCACTTGATGTTCCTCTCTGTACCTCTATTCTTTCTTAAATTAACTGTTCTAACCCCACCCCCCATGCCACCGCCACCCCCAACTTCCTTATTTGTGCCCAGGTCTCTGTCTGCACTATCTTCCCCTCCTATAAATTGAATACCCTCCCCCCAATCCCTAGTTTAAACACTCCTCCAACCTTCTAGCCATTTTCTCCCCTAGCACAGCTGCACCTTCTCCATTGAGATGCAGCCCGTCCCTAGCGTAGAGCCTGTAGCCAACTGAGAAGTCAGCCCAGTTCTGCAGGAACCCAAACCCCTCCTTCCTACACCAATTCTTGAGCCACTTACTAACCTCCCTAATCTCCCGTTGCCTCTCTGGCGTGGCACGTGGTACAGGCAGTATTTCGGAAAATACCACGTTGGAGGTCCTTGCTTTCAGCTTGCAGCCTAATTCCCTGAAATCATCTTTAAGGACCTTCCACCTACCTCTAACTTTGTCATTTGTGCCAATTTGTCATTCATGAATTTCTTTTGGGGGGGGCGTTTATACCATTCCACATTTGGTAAAATGGATAAAGCAGTTTTATTCTTTGGGTCAGTACGATTACAGCGATACCTCATTTATATCATTTTTTTATGTTTTGGCGCTTTTATACGATACAAACTATTTTATAGAAAAATAATTATTTTTGCATTGCTTTATTCTGAGGACTTTAACTTTTTTATTTTTTTGCTGATGATGCTGTGTCATGGCTCATTTTTTGCGGGACAAGATGACGTTTTCAGCGGTACCATGGTTATTTATATCCGTCTTTTTGATCGCGTGTTATTCCACTTTTTGTTCAGCGGTATGATAATAAAGCGTTGTTTTTTGCCTTTTTTTTTTTTATTACGGTGTTCACTGAAGAGGTTAACTAGTGCAACAGTTTTATAGGTCGGGTCGTTACGGACGCGGCAATACTAAATATGTGTACTTTTTTAGTTTTTTTATTATTTAGATAAAGGAATGTATTTATTGGAACAATATATTTTTTTAATCATTATTATTTATTTAGGAAATTTTTTTTTTTCAACACATGTAATTTTTTTTTTTTTTCACTTTTTTACTTTGCCCCAGGGGGGACATCACAGTAAAGTGACAGATCGCTGATCTGACACTTTGCTGTGCACTGTGTCAGATCAGCGATTTGACATGCACAGCAGGGAGGCATCCCGGCGCCTGCTCTGAGCAGGCGCTGGTAAGCCACCTCCCTGCAGGACCCGGATGCAGCCCCGTGGCCATTTTGGATCTGAGGCCTGGAGGGAGGAGACGCTCAGTACAAGGTGAGCACATCGCCTTGTACCGAGGGTCTCAGGGAAGCACACAGGGAGCCCCCTCCCTGCGCGATGCTTCCCTATACCGCCGGAACACTGCGATCATGTTTGATCGCAGTGTGCTGGGGGTTAATAGTGCCGGATGTCAGCTATGATAGTCAGCTGACGCCCGGCCGCGATCGTGAACGCGGCTGATCGCTCTGGACGTACTATTCCATCCTTGGGAAGTAGGGCCCACCCCATATGGACGGAATAGTACGTCCAATGGTAGAAAGGGGTTAATGGGGTATTGTGCATGAAATCTTTGTCTTCGTCCGTTAACCATGGTTACCTCCAAAGAAAAACGTGCAGTCATCATTGTTTGCATTCAAAGGGCTTGCAGGCAAGGACATTTCTGATAATAAAGTTGTCCTTAAGGCAACTGTGACACCCCAGGAATTCGGTTGCCACGGGGAGGGTAATGCCATGCCTGGAAGCGAGAAGGATCCCCTTAACAGGTAACACTTACATACAACACTTTTCTGATTCCAGGCCAGAAGGGGGAGCTCTAGTCTAGTCCGAGATTGTGGGGGAACTGTATGTCCCACAGCAGAAACTGGCGGGCAGGATATTCCAAGTCTCCTGGTCACAATAACACCCGAAGACACTGCAGCAGATTAGAGCCTGGAGTCACCCTGAGAAAGGGACACCTGGAAAAAGGCTCGAGTTGCCTGCCATGCGGGTAGTGTCCACCTAAAAGGACAGATTGAGAGAGGACCTTGTGTGAAGCCTCAGGCAGCAAGGGACTGAGAATACAGCGCAGTAGGGAAAGCTTCCAACTCCACCTGGCTAGGGGATTCTGAATTGCTTCCAGGCTGCCCGGATTCCAAAGATCACCTGTAACCTGTACCTGAACTTCACCAGTAAAAGGTGAAAAGACTGCAACCCTGTGTCCTCCAATTCTTTACTGCACTTCACCATCTATCATCCTTACAAACTGCACTGGAAGCCCTGGGGACTAAGCTCTATCTGTGGAAAGCTATACCACCTCTGCTGCAATACCATCATCCCCAGTGGACCCCTTTTAGCAGCGTCAGCCATCCCTTGCCGAGTACCACAGGTGGTGTCACGAACACTACTACATTAGACTTTATTCACATTCCCATTAATACCCCTTTTACTGGATGCCCAGGGCCACGGATCGGGTCACCGCTACCGTGACCACCCCTTTAAGGACCACCGGATCTGGTACCGAGTATCCCATGGTCCTAGCAGGCGCTCCATTTTTGGCGTCACGAACCAGATGGACGACCCAGCAAACTGGGTCTTGTGCACCTCAAAGACTGTGTTTAACAAAACATTTAACTGCACAACTGCCGCCATTGCAGCACCATGTGGCGTTCAGGAAGAGCAGGGTGTGTTTTTGTAGGTGGAGCTTGGAGGAATGGAGCAAAAGTTATGACCACCCCTCACCAATACTACTATGTCAAAGAGATCTGTTCGTCGCCTAAAAAGATCCGCCTCCTGGTCTGGGATGGCAGGAAGTGGAGAAGAAGGGACCGCCCATGGAAGAGAATGTGGGAACAACAGGAAAGGGTGGCTCAGAACCCATCCGGCAAGATGGCGAGTGGAGGTCATACGGAGGATGGGGAGGAAGCAGGAAGCTGCCCCAGCCAATGGGAGAAAGCGATGACCGGCCATCAGCATCGAACCCGGAGGTACTTGGAGCCGATATGGAGGAGCTATGTTGTCAGCTCCGGTGGTCATGGTTTAGCAGAAGACCAAGCTTCCAGTATCTCAGCCCACTACGAAGGAGTCTGGCACCGGAGACACAGCAGTGGGAGGTAAGGAGACCGACCCTGCCCCGGTAGCCGAGGACACCCTCATACGACCCTTTGGCGCTCCGACACCCCCACCACCCGGCCGGTTATATATAGACACCTTGATTGGGAGCAATCCTCAGGCATAATAGACTCCTTAACAGCCCCGTTTCAGCCGAGGAAGGAGCTCCCGGAAGTGTAATAGTATTGTAGGAACTCAAGGATTCTGGTAGCGTGGGGCAATAAACAGACAGAGACGGGTTTCTTTAGTGCAAATAGTGTATTTGTACAACAGCAAATAACACCCAAAACAATATACTGATAACCCGCAGTGACCTGCAATGAAACAAGTCTTTGAAACTTATACAGCAAAACGGCGGAGTTCTGAAGACAGAGTCCTCAGCAAGGTAATCAAAGGTGAGTGTGAACGGTGACATGGTGCGGATCAAAACACTGGCGGTGCAGAAAGAGTCAAATCCAGGTATGTAATAAACACAGGGAAGTCCAGAACAAGTCCTCAGGTTAATCCCAGGCATGACAAGAACACGGGTAAGTCCAGAAACTAGTTCACAAGTTGATGCCAGATGTGGCATGAACACGGGTAAGTCTAGAAACAGATTCACAATAAAGTATTATACTGGTGTTGGTTACAGCAGCTCCCACCGGGAGCAGTGATGAAGGATTAAGTAGCAACACACAGTCCAGAGACACAGTTCAGAAACATAGTTCAAAAACACACTTCTTACCAGGAGGAGTGAACCAAAGGTTAAGTTCCAAAGTCAACAGACTAAAGATAACATGCAGAGAATGTCCGGAGCCATGGGTAGAAGCAACTAAGAACAAGCAGCTGAGCTGAAGGTGAACGGAAGCAGTATACTCCAGCAAGGAAGCTGACACCCGAGCCGGGTTTTAAACAAATGAGCAGGAAGTAGGGCAGACAAAAACAGCAAACTCCATCTTAACAAAGGGCATGATCATTCACAAGGTGACTTGGAAAACCTGGAATATTGACAGGAAGTGAGTGGAGAATGGGTGACATTCTGGTGGGAGCACTCCGGCACCGATCTGATGGGGTTCCCCGGGGGGACCCAGGCTGAGGAAGAGGTCATTAGCAAGGAGGAGTATTACCATCATCAAACGCTCAAGTGGGAGTAGAAGGACAGAGAGCGGGACCTCCGGCGCAGGGCCATAGAAGAACGGAACCTGCGAGCTAAGGCCCAGACCCGTAAGGTCAAATATGAAGAACGGGGCCCACGGAGACAAGGCACAGTGGTGGTTTTCCATATAAAGGCAGGCTGGGGGTTCATTAAGGAAGCCGGGGTGCTGGAAGAAGTCTTTGGCACCCAAAGTGACGTAGAATCCCACATTTTAGAGGGACACCCGGATAGGGACCTCTACCCAGGAGGCAGTGTCACCTACACTCGACAATGGGGTGAAAAGCGGTGGTATGCTCTGCTTGTCCATAAGTCTACACCAAAAGGGGCAGCACCCGGGCCACCCACACGTGATCCTGAGCTGCAACTCACAGCAGTACTCAATCCACCTGAAACCAGTGCAGTCCCACTACCTGGGAGGGTAGCATCAGTATCTGCAACTAAAAAAAACTCTGACTGTGGTATGCTCCAGGGCTACGCAGACCATTGTGGAAATGCAGTCTTGGAGCTCTCAGACCCCCATAGTGGGAACAAATCAGCTTTTCGCCTTACCTGGGATAAGACTGAACTCCCAGCAAGGAGAATGCAATGTCCAGGCATTATCTTGGAAACAACAAGCTTAATAAAACTATAAATAAAACTATGACTGTAAGCAGTTAAAGTTTAATTAACTTGGCAAGGTTCCTGTCTAAAGAATTAACTTGTTCAAAAGGACATTGAGGCCATGGACAGTGATTGGTCAGAACTATCATGTACATAGTTAGCACTAGGGTTGAGCAAAACGGATCAGACAAATTCAAAAATCGCCGACTTTCGGCAAAGTCGGGTTTCATGAAACTTGACCCGATCCTAGTGTGGGATCGGCCATGAGGTCGGCGATCTTCGCGCCAAAGTCGCGTTTCGTAGGATGCTTTCAGCGCCATTTTTCAGCCAATGAAGGAGGAAGCAGAGTGTGGGCAGCGTGATGACATAGGTCTTTGTCCCCACCATCTTAGAGAAGGGCATGACAGTGATTGGCTTGCTTTCTGCGGCGTCACAGGGGCTGTAAAGGGGCGTACACGCCGACCGGCATCTTACTTCTGCCGATCGTAGCATAGGGAGAGGTTGCCGCAGCTTCATCAGAAGAAGGGATATAGTTAGGGAGGGAAGATTAACCCCCGAAACTGCTTGTGCTGTAGCGATTTCCACTGTCCAACACCACCATTTGTTTGCAGGGACAGTGAAGGCTATATTTTTGTGCATCAGCTCTGTAGCTTATTAGGCTGCCTTAAAAGGCTCCCTGATAGCTGCATTGCTGTTTGCACGCTGCTGTGCAAACCAACTGCTTTTTTAAAAGCAAAAATCCTGTTGCTCCTTTCTGCACAGTTTTCTAGTTTATTTGTCCACACTTTTGTGTGCAACAGTCCTTTTTATTGCTGCCATACTTTTCCTGAGATCATTGTAGGGAGATTGAAATTGTACTACAGTCCTTGTATTTTTTTCATATATCTTCCAGCCACTTTCTGCCACTTAGATTGCGTTGTTTTATACACTGGGCCTGAGTTTTGGGTCAGTCTCCCCCCAAAAAAGGGGAGATTCAAATTCTCACAAAGTGGATCTACTGCAGTCCTGTTAGTTTGGTGCATGTCAGCCAGTCACTTTCTGCCACTTACATTGCATTGTTTTATACACTGGGCCTCAGTTTTGGGTCAGTCTCCCCCCAAAAAAGGGAGTTTCAAATTCTCACAAAGTGGATCTACTGCAGTCCTGTTAGTTTGGTGTATGTCAGCCAGCCACTTTCTGCCACTTAAATTGCATTGTTTTATACACTAGGCCTGAGTTTTGGGTCAGTCTCCCCCCCAAAAAGGGAGTTTCAAATTCTCACAAAGTGGATCTACTGCAGTCCTGTTAGTTTGGTGTATGTCAGCCAGTCACTTTCTGCCACTTAGATTGCGTTGTTTTATACACTAGGCCTGAGTTTTGGGTCAGTCTCCCCCCAAAAAAGGGAGTTTCAAATTCTCACAAAGTGGATCTACTGCAGTCCTGTTAGTTTGGTGTATGTCAGCCAGCCACTTTCTGCCACTTAGATTGCGTTGTTTTATACACTGGGCCTGAGTTTTGAGTCAGTCTCCCCCCAAAAAAGGGAGTTTCAAATTCTCACAAAGTGGATCTACTGCAGTCCTGTTAGTTTGGTGTATGTCAGCCAGCCACTTTCTGCCACGTAGATTGCGTTGTTTTATACACTGGGCCTGAGTTTTGGGTCAGTCTCCCCCCAAAAAAGGGAGTTTCAAATTCTCACAAAGTGGATCTACTGCAGTCCTGTTAGTTTGGTGTATGTCAGCCAGCCACTTTCTGCCACTTAGATTGCGTTGTTTTATACATTGGGCCTGAGTTTTGGGTCATTCTCCCCCCAAAAAAGGGAGTTTCAAATTCTCACAAAGTGGATCTACTGCAGTCCTGTTAGTTTGGTGTATGTCAGCCAGTCACTTTCTGCCACTTAGATTGCGTTGTTTTATACACTGGACCTGAGTTTTGGGTCAGTCTCCCCCCAAAAAAGGGAGTTTCAAATTCTCACAAAGTGGATCTACTGCAGTCTCAACAAGTTTATATACACCTTCTACCTTGTTTTACAGTACCATATAACGGTTGTTATTTTGGTTAGATTTTCCAAAAAATGAGGAAGTCTCGTGGAAGAGGCCATGGGCGGTGGTTGCCAGCTGGTATTGATGGTGGTGGTGGTGGTGCATCTGGTGGTAGTGGCAAAAGCACAATAGCACCTAAGGCTGGAGGTGTTGAGCCAGCGTCATCGTCTGGCTACACATGGCCTCAAAGGCTCCCTTTTCTGGGAGTAGGAAAACAGCTTTTAAAGGGACTCTGTCACCTGAATTTGGCGGGACTGGTTTTGGGTCATATGGGCGGAGTTTTCGGGTGTTTGATTCACCCTTTCCTTACCTGCTGGCTGCATGCTGGCTGCAATATTGGATTGAAGTTCATTCTATGTCCTCCGTAGTACATGCCTGCGCAAAGCAATCTTGCCTTGTGCAGGCATGTACTACGGAGGACAGAGAATGAACTTCAATCCAATATTGCAGCCAGCATGCAGCCAGCGAGTAAGGAAAGGGTGAATCAAACACCCGAAAACTCCGCCCATATGACCCAAAACCAGTCCCGCCAAATTCAGGTGACAGGTTCCCTTTAAAGCCGGAGCAGCAGGTAAAAGTTTTGGTTTCATTGCTGACTCAGCCTCTAGCTCTTTCGCCTCCTCTTCAGAAAGTTCCAAATATAAAAGCAGCGAGTCGTTAGTGGATGCTCCCGGTCAGTAACAAGACGTTTCCTTGTGTCCTTCACCCAAACCAAAAGTGAAGCATGCGTCAGGCGACACAACAGGTTACTCCATGGAGCTCTTTACACATACCGTGCCTGGGTTAGAACGGGAAATTGTTAACTGCCCATTACAAGATGAATCGGACATGGAGTGCACTGATACACAGCCACAGCTAGATTATAATGCTGTTCCATTGACTCAGATCACTACATTGCCCTCGCAGTGTACTGAGCCAGAATCTGACCCTGATGAGACTATGGTGCCCTGTCCCGAACGCTTTAGTACCTTACACGGTGACACAGAGGAAGGTGCACATGACATTGAAGAGGAGGTGATAGATGATCCAGTTGTTGACCCAGATTGGCAGCCATTGGGGAAGAGGGTGCCGCTGCCAGTAACTCTGAAGTGGAGGAGGATGATCCGCAGCAGCCATCTACATCGCAACAGCTGCCATCTGGCAGGCCCGTATCAGGCCAAAACCGTTTGTCAAAAACAAAAACAGTTTTAGGACAGCGTCGCCATCCGGTGAAAGTAGCACAGCGTGCAATGCCTGAAAAGGTATTCCATAGTAGGAAGAGTGCAGTGTGGCAATTTTTTAACCAAGATCTGAATGATCAGTCAAAAGTTATCTGTATGAAATGCTCAAAGACCTTTAGCAGAGGGAAGAATCTTCAAAATTTAAATACAACGTGCATGCTTAGACATTTAACCAGCATGCACTTGCAAGCCTGGACTAACTACCAAACATCCCGTATCATTGGTGCACCTGCTCAGAATGAAGGTAGTCAGCAACGCTACATTGCTTCCCTCACTGTAAGCCCACCGGTTAGGACACAACCAGCAGCAAATGTGGAGGTATCGTCGCAAGGCCAAAGCAGTCAGGCAATCACAAGGTTATTGGTAGGAAACATTGTATGTAGGCCAACATCGAGAATAACATCACCAACCCTCTCTCAATCCGCCATATCCACCACCACCGCTAGTTCCACCATATATACCTCTCCAGTCCAGCTCACCCTACAAGAGACTCTCATTAGGAAAAGAAAGTACTCATCCTCTCATCCGCGTACACAGGATTTGAACGCCCACATTGATAGACTAATCTCGTTAGAGATGATGCCCTACCGGTTTGTTGAAAGCGAAGCTTTCAAAGCCCTGATGGCCTGCGCAGTAACACGCTATGACCTACCCAGTCGACACTTCTTTGCGAGAAAAGCCATCCCAGCCCTCCACCAGCATGTCAAAGACCGCATTGTCCATGCACTGAGGCAGTCAGTCAGTAGAAAGGTGCACCTCACAACAGATGCATGGACCAGTAGGCATGGCCAGGGACGTTACGTGTCCATCACGGCACACTGGGTTAATGTGGTGGATGCAGGGTCCACAGGGGACACCCATAGTGGGACAGTTCTGCCTAGCCTACGGTCTAGAAAACAGTTGGCTGTAGGCGTTCGCAACCCCTCCTCCTCCTCCTCCAGAAGCGAAAGCTCATCCACAGAGCGCAGTCGCACGACCACTCCATCCGCAGCTGCCAGTGTTGCACACGAGGTGTCCCATTATCGAACAGCTAGTGGTAAGCGTCAGCAGGCCGTGTTAGAAATGAAGTGTTTGGGCGACAACAGACACACCGCGAAAGTACTGGCCGAGTACTTGCAGCAACAAACTCAGTCATGGCTGGGCAGTGTACATCTTGAGGCAGGCAAGGTAGTCAGTGATAACGGAAGGAATTTTATGGCTGCCATAGCCCTTTCAGAACTTAAACACATACCTTGCCTGGCTCACACCTTGAACCTGGTGGTGCAGTGCTTCCTCAAAAATTATCCGGAGTTACCAGCCCTGCTCCTGAAGATGCGAAGACTTTGCTCGCACATCCGCCGGTCCCCCGTACACTCCAGCCGTATGCTGAACCATCAGTGATCGCTGAATCTTCCCCAGCACCGCCTAATCATCGACGTTGCAACAAGGTGGAACTCCCCACTGCACGTGGCTCAGAGGCTGTGCGAACAGAGGCGTGCTGTAATTTATTTGTGGGAGGATACACATACACGGGCAGGCACTTGGATGGCAGACATGGAGTTGTCTGGTGTGCAGTGGTCGAAGCTACAAGACCTCTGTCAAGTCCTTCAGTGTTTTGAGAAATGCACACGGCTGGTAAGTGCAGACAACGCCTTCATAAGCATGAGCATCCCACTAATGCGTCTGCTGATGCAAAGTTTGACGCACATTAAGGAGCTGGCATCTGCTGTCGAGGAGGAGGGAAGCCTTGATGACAGTCAGCCATTGTCTGCTCAGGGAACTATCCTGGACGAGGTGGAGGACGAAAAGGAGGAGGAGGAGGAGGATGGGGAGGAATATTTATGGGAGGAGGATGCTTCTCAGGGGGCAATACAAACTGGTGGCGTTGCAAGGTCAGGTACAGGGTTTTTGTGGGACACAAGTGATGTTGATTTGCAAGAAAATGCTCCTCAACCCAGCACAAGCAGTGAATTGACACCAGGAACATGGGCCCACATGGCTGAGTATGCCTTGCGTATCCTAAAAAGGGACCCCCGCATTATCAAAATGATGACCGATGATTACTGGTTGGCCTACCTCCTGGATCCACGATATAAAGGAAAATTACAAAATATCATGCCACATGAGAACTTTGAGCAAATATTGGCTACCAAACAAGCAACTCTTGTAGACCGTTTGGTTCAGGCATTCCCAGCACAGAGCAGTGGTGATGGTTCTCACACGAGCCGTAGGGGGAAACATGGCAGAGGTGTTAGAGGTGCACAAATCCGAAGTGGCGTTGGACAGAGGGGTTTTATGACCAGTTTGTGGAGTGATTTCGCAATGACCGCTGACACGACAGGTACTGCTGCATCGATTCAAAGTGACAGGAGACAGCATTTTGGAAGTGCATTTGAACAGCAAGGTGGATTGCTGTTAAGGGAACTAGAGAAAAAAAAATCTATAAATCTTCAGCATAGCGAGTGTGAGCGAGCTGAGTGTGAGCTCAGTGTAAGTGTGAATGGCGGTAAGTGTGACTTGTGATTCAGTGACTTTGGATTCAGGGATTTTCTAAGGGAGGAATTACTGAATTGCTGTCTGTTTTTTATTAATACTTTGTATTTATTTTTTATTATTTAACTTTTCTGTCTGGTGCAATCCCCATTAGGAAATGTGCTCCACTCTTGTTAATGCCATCCAGTGCACATCTTGCCACATGTATGCAATCCTTGAGCAGCCGGTAGAGGGTGCATACTGCTGTGCGAGATGTGAGCACGTTGTACATTTGGAATACCAGATTCTGAATCTAAATGTGCAGCTGGCAACACTGAGATCCATAGACAATATGGAGAGGAGTCTTCTGCTCACGGAGCAGACGCTCAATGGGATAGATGAAGGGGGGGATGGTAGGATGGAGCTGCAGGATGGTGAAGTAGGAAGCTGGGTGACAGTTAGGAAGCGGGGTAGAGGGAAGAGTGCCAGGGAGGCTAGTCCTGATCTGGAACACCCCAATAAGTTTGCTAAGTTGGCAGATGAGGGGGGTGCCAGTACAGGGGTAGCACTGCTGCAGCCAGGCATGTCCTCTGAAAGCCGGAGGAGTGACTGCTCCAGTAAGGAGGGAAATAGGAGCGCAGGGCAGGCCAGACAGGTGCTGGTAGTGGGTGACTCAATTATTAGGGGAACAGATAGGGCAATCTGTCACAAAGACAGGGATCGTCAAACGGTGTGCTGCCTACCTGGCGCTCGAGTCTGACACATCGCTGATCGGGTAGAAAGATTATTGGGAGGGGCTGGTGATGACCCAGCAGTCATGGTGCACATTGGCACAAATGACAAAGTTAGAGGTAGGTGGAAGGTCCTTAAAGATAATTTCAGGGACTTAGGCCGCAAGCTGAAAGCAAGGACCTCCAACGTGGTATTTTCCGAAATACTGCCTGTACCACGTGCCACGCCAGAGAGGCAACGGGAGATTAGGGAGGTTAATAAGTGGCTCAAGAATTGGTGTAGGAAGGAGGGGTTTGGGTTCCTTCAGAACTGGGCCGACTTCTCAGTTGGCTACAGGCTCTACGCTAGGGACGGGCTGCATCTCAATGGGGAAGGTGAAGCTGTGCTGGGGAGAAAATGGCTAGAAGGTTGGAGGAGTGTTTAAACTAGGAATTGGGGGGGAGGGTATTCATTTTATAGAAGGGGAAGATAGTGCAGATAGAGACCTGGGCACAAATAAGGAAGTTGGGGGTAGCGGTGGCATGGGGGGTAGGGTTAGAAAAGATAATAATTTAAGAAATAGAGGTACAGAGAGGAACATCAAGTGCATGTATACTAATGCCAGAAGCCTCGCCAACAAAATGGACGAATTAGAACTAATGTTGTTGGAGCATAATTATGACATGGTGGGGATATCTGAAACATGGCTGGATGAAAGCCATGACTGGGCTGTTAACTTGCAGGGCTATAGCCTGTTCAGAAATGACCGTACAGATAAGCGAGGGGGAGGTATGTGTTTATATGTAAAATCATCCTTAAAACCCATCCTGCGTGATAATATAGGTGAATGTAATGAAAATGTAGAATCCCTGTGGGTGGAGATAAGGGGAGGGGGAAAAAATAATAAATTACTGATAGGGGTTTGTTATAAATCTCCAAAAATAATGGAAGCAATGGAGAATATCCTCGTAAAGCAAATAGATGAAGCTGCAACTCAAGGGGAAGTCATTATTATGGGGGACTTCAACTACCCTGAAATAGATTGGGGAACAGAAACCTGCAGTTCCAGCAAAGGTAATCGATTTTTGACAACTATAAGAGACAATTACCTTTCACAACTGGTTCAGGACCCAACAAGAAGGGGGGCACTGCTAGACCTAATATTAACCAACAGGCCAGACCGCATAGCAAATGTAAGGGTTGGGGGTCACTTGGGAAATAGCGATCACAAAATAATAAGTTTTCATGTATCCTTTAAAAAGATGTGTAATAGAGGGGTTACAAGGACACTAAACTTCAGGAGGGCAAATTTCCAACGGATGAGAGAGGATCTTGGTGCAATTAACTGGGACGATATCCTGAGACATAAAAATACACAAAGAAAATGGGAGACGTTTATTAGCATCCTGGATAGGACCTGTGCACAGTATATACCGTATGGGAATAAACATACTAGGAATAGGAGGAAACCAATATGGCTAAATAGAGCTGTAAGGGGCGCAATAAGTGACAAAAAGAAAGCACTTAGAGAATTAAAGGAAGTAGGTAGTGAGGAGGCATTAAATAAATACAAAAAATTTAATAAATTCTGTAAAAAGCAAATCAAGGCAGCAAAGATTGAGACAGAGAGACTCATTGCCAGAGAGAGTAAAAATAATCCTAAAATATTCTTTAACTACATAAATAGTAAGAAAATAAAAAATGATAGTGTTGGCCCCCTTAAAAATAGTCTGGGTGAAATGGTGGATGAGGATGAGGAAAAAGCCAATATGCTAAATGACTTTTTTTCATCAGTATTTACAAAAGAACATCCCAGGGCAGACAAAATGACTAGTGATAAAAATTCCCAATTAAATGTCACCTGCTAACCCAGCAGGAAGTGCGGCGGCGTCTAAAAATCACTAAAATTGACAAATCTCCGGGCCCGGATGGGATACACCCTCGAGTACTGCAGGAATTAAGTACAGTCATTGATAGACCATTATTTTTAATCTTTAAAGACTCCATAATAACAGGGTCTGTACCACAGGACTGACGTATAGCAAATGTGGTGCCAATATTCAAAAAGGGGACAAAAACTGAACTCGGAAATTGTAGGCCAGCAAGCTTAACCTCTACTGTGGGTAAAATCCTGGAGGGCATTCTAAGGGATGCTATACTGGAGTATCTGAAGAGGAATAACCTCATGACACAGTATCAGCACGGGTTTACTAGGGACCGTTCATGTCAGACTAATTTGATCAGTTTCTATGAAGAGGTAAGTTCCGAATTGGACCAAGGGAACCCAGTGGATGTAGTGTATGTGGACTTTTCAAAAGCTTTTGATACGGTGCCACACAAAAGGTTGATATATAAAATGAGAATAATGGGGATAGGGGAAAATATGTGCAAGTGGGTTGAGAGCTGGCTCAGGGATAGAAAACAAAGGGTGGTTATTAATGGAGCACACTCGGACTGGGTAGCGGTTAGCAGTGGGGTACCGCAGGGGTCAGTATTGGGCCCTCTTCTTTTTAATATATTTATTAATGACCTTGTAGGGGGCATTCAGAGTAGAAATTCAATATTTGCAGATGACACTAAACTCTGCAGGGTAATCAATACAGAGGAGGACAATTTTATATTACAGGAAGATTTATGTAAACTAGAAGCTTGGGCTGATAAATGGCAAATGAGCTTTAATGGGGATAAATGTAAGGTCATGCCCTTGGGTAGAAGTAATAAGATGTATAATTATGTGCTTAATTCTAAAACTCTGGGCAAAACCATCAGTGAAAAAGACCTGGGTGTATGGGTGGATGACAAACTCATATTCAGTGGCCAGTGTCAGGCAGCTGCTACAAAGGCAAATAAAATAATGGGATGCATTTAAAGAGGCATAGATGCTCATGAGGAGAACATAATTTTACCTCTATACAAGTCACTAGTTCGACCACACTTAGAATACTGTGCACAGTTCTTGTCTCCAGTGTATAAGAAAGACATAGCTGAACTAGAGCGGGTGCAGAGAAGAGCGACCAAGGTTATTAGAGGACTGGGGGGTCTGCAATACCAAAATAGGTTATTACACTTGGGGCTATTTAGTTTGGAAAAACGAAGACTAAGGGGTGATCTTATTTTAATGTATAAATATATGAGGGGACAGTACAAAGACCTTTCTGATGATCTTTTTAATCATAGACCTGAAACAGGGACAAGGGCATCCTCTGCGTTTGGAGGAAAAAAGGTTTAAGCATAATAACAGACGCGGATTCTTTACTGTAAGAGCAGTGAGACTATGGAACTCTCTGCCGTATGATGTTGTAATGAGTGATTCATTACTTAAATTTAAGAGGGGACTGGATACATTTCTGGAAAAGTATAATGTTACAGGGTATATATACTAGATTCCTCGATAGGGCGTTGATCCAGGGAACTAGTCTGATTGCCGTATGTGGAGTCGGGAAGGAATTTTTTTCCCCAATGTGGAGCTTACTCTTTGCCACATGGTTTTTTTTGTTGCCTTCCTCTGGATCAACATGTTAGGGCATGTTAGGTTAGGCTATGGCTTGAACTAGATGGCTTTATAGTCTTCCTTCAACCTTAATAACTATGTAACTATGTAACTATTTGTCCAGTATGGTTACGAGTAGGGTTGAGCGAAACGGGTCGAAATTGTTCAAAAGTCGCCGACTTTTGGCAAGGTCGGGTTTCATGAAACCCGACCCGACCCCAGTGGGGGGTCGGCCATGAAGTCGGCGATCTTTTGAATATGTTTAAGATATCGGGAATTGGTATCGGAATTCAGATTAAAGTGTAAAATATAGAATTAAAATAAAAAATATTGCAATACTTACCCTCTGACGCGCCCTGGTACTAACCGGCAGCCTTCCTCCTTCGAATCCGCGCTTCTAGGACCTTGCCGTGACGTCGCGGTGACGTCGCGGCTTGTGATTGGCCGCACGGCCGCCCATGTGACCGCTCGCGCGGCCAATCACAAGCCGCGACGTCACCCGCGACGTCACCGAAGGTCCTGGAAGGCTGATTCTAAGGAAGGAAGGTTCCCGGTTAGTACCAGGGCGCGTCAGAGGGTAAGTATAAGGATATTTTTTATTTTAATTCTATATTTTACACTTAAATATGGATCCCAGGGCCTGAAGGAGAGTTTCCGCTCCTTCAGACCCTGGGAACCATGGAAACCCAATGCACTGCATTGGGTTTCGAGTTTCGGCCGACCCCGACCCCGACTTTTTTACAGGATCGGCCGATTTCACTCGACCCGACTTTTCCAAAAGTCGGGTTTCGTGAAACCCGACCCGATCCTATAAAAGTGAAGGTCGCTCAACCCTAGTTACGAGCTACTTTTCCTCCCTTATTGATGTTTTCCCTCACAGGTCATTCCCCTTTGATTACTGGGCATCTAAAATAGACACCTGGCCTGAATTGGCAGAATGTGCATTACAGGAGCTCGCTTGCCCTGCTGCTAGTGTGCTATCAGAAAGAGTCTTCAGTGCTGCTGGTTCAATACTGACCGAAAAAAGGACACGTCTGTCTACCCAGAATGTTGATGATCTAACCTTCATTAAAATGAACCAATCATGGATTTCAAGTTATTTTGCCCCATCTTCCCCTGCTGACCCGTAGCTTGCCAGAAAAATGTCTTGCTTTTGGCCTCCTCTTACTGACTTCTCCAGTTCCTCCATATGCAGCTGCTGAATGTCCACCATAGGCCATCGCTAAATGGGCTGACTCCCCCCACAGGGCCGTGGTTACCACCTGGCGCAAGCACCCGTGCGAGTCCCGTTTACCTAGACAGGTGGGTGGGCCCACTCTTGGGCAACGGCACTGGCACAGGGTCTCTCATAGTACAATGAAATGTCTCTGACGGTGGTGGTGCACAACCAATGTCAGACATATCGTCGTAATATGAGGGGCCCTGTACCAGTACCGCCACCCATGAGAGAGTGTTCCCCTCAGCTCGAACAGTGCTCTACCAATTGCAATACTTACCTCTCCCTGCTCCACCACTGTGTAGTCTGTGCTGTTAAATCCTTCAATGGCACTGCCAATACAAATTTGTTGAAATGATAGATGATAGTTAAAATATACAGGGGCCCTGGCCTCCATTTAGACCAGTTAATACTTTGCGCCTAATACCACTGTCTGCTGCTCAGAAGAGGAGCCCACCCCTGTACCTAGCTGTTATGATGCGGTGGTGTAGGAGCAACATGGAACGAGCTCTGAAGGAAGTGGTAACTGTACTGACCGCAGTCCCTAAGCTCAACACAACACTAGAAGTAGCCGTGGGATGCTCCTAACTCTCCCTATGCACCTCGTCACAGCCTGAGAGCTAACTACCCCTAAAGATAGAAGCAGGAAAGCTATCTTGCCTCAGAGAAAATCCCCAAAGGATAGATTAGCCCCCACAAATAATGACTGTGAGTGGAGAGGGAAAAGACATACACAGAATGAAACCAGGATGAGCACAGGAGGCCAGTCTAGCTAAATAGATAGGACAGGATGGAATACTGTGCGGTCAGTATAAAACACTACAAAAAATCCACGCAGAGTTTACAAAAATCTCCACACCTGACTAAAGGTGTGGAGGGTAAATCTGCTTCCCAGAGCTTCCAGCAAGACAGAATTAATTCATACTGATAAGCTGGACAAACATAAAAAGCACAGAACGGATAAGTCCACAATCTATGGACAGAAAAGAGCAAGCAAAAACTTAGCTTTGCTGAACTGATCAGGATAACAGGGGAATCCAAAGAGATGTGAATCCAACCAGGAACCATTTACAAGTGGCACTGGCTGAAGGAAAGAGCCAGGCCTAAATAGCCGAGCAGAAGAGACGATAAGTGGAGGCAGCTGATGACAGCTAACTCCAAGGAGCAGCCATACCACTTGAAACCACAAGAGGGAGCCCAAGAGCAGAACTCACAAAAGTGCCACTTACAACCACCGGAGGGAGCCCAAGAGCGGAATTCACAACACCTAGCTATGCCACCTGTTTAGTCCTGTTACCAATTTTGAACTGCCTTTAGCCTACTTTATTATTTGGGCCTACTAACTGTGTCTGCCACTCATTACAGTTGTCCTCCACTGAACAAAGCAATGCCGCCTGTTAAGTCCTGTTACCAATTTTGAACTGCATTTAGCCTACTTTATTATTGGGCCTACTAACTGTGTCTGCCACTCATTACAGTTGTCCTCCACTGAACAAAGCAATGCCGTCTGTTTAGTCCTGTTACCAATTTTAAACTGCATTTAGCCTACTTTATTATTTGGGCCTACTAACTGTGTCTGCCACTCATTACAGTTGTCCTGCACTGAACAAAGCAATGCCGGCTGTTTAGTCCTGTTACCAATTTTGAACTGCATTTAGCCTACTTTATTATTTGGGCCTACTAACTGTGTCTGCCACTCATTACAGTTGTCCTCCACTGAACAAAGCAATGCCACCTGTTTAGTCCTGTTACCAATTTTGAACTGCATTTAGCCTACTTTATTATTTGGGCCTATATCTGTGTTTCCTCCTCATCCTGCCCATTTCCCAGCCACTGCTAGATGAGTCTGCTGGTACATTGACCCAGACCACTACATTCCCCTTGCACTCTACACAGCCAGAATCTGACCCTGCTGAAAGTCAGGTTCCCCTTCCCGCATAGTATACCACCTTACACGGGGACAAAGAGGAAGATGCAGATGAAAGTGCAGGTTACTTCATCAGGTGGGGGGGCATACTCGTTGGCGACATCACTGGCACAGGGCCCCTCATAGTACGCAAAAGTGTCTCTGCCAATGGGAGACGCCACCCGCCGTCAAACACACCGCTGTACTATGAGGGGCCCTGTGCCTGTGCCAACGAGTAGGCCCCCCCTGCTTGCTCAGGATCACAGCACTTGCAAAGTTGAAATACTTACCTCTCCCTGCTCCACTGCCGTGACGTATTCCGCGTTTCCTGGGCCCACGAAAATCTTGATCCAGCCCCACCCACCCACAACTTTAGCGAAATGACCCCCAGTTTTCAATGCCTAACTATTATTATAAAGTAAATTAAGATTGACAAGCTTAAGTAATAAGAATTGATGTTTTTGGCATTAAAATGGGCACTGTAGGTGTTTTCCTGTCCTCCACTCATTGCCGACTTTGATTCCCCATTGACTTGCATTGGGTTTCGTGTTTCAGTCGGCCCCCGACTTTTCGCAATAATCGGCCGATTTCTCCCGACCCGACTTTTGACAAAGTTGGGTTTCGCGAAACCCGACTCGATCCGAAAAAAGTAAAAGTCTCCCAACTCTACTTGGGAGGATTGAAGATTACGTGAGGGAAGATATTGGGAGATTAGTTCAGAGATATAGGTAGGGGACAGGTTGTGGATGGCTTGGTAGATCAGTGTTATTTGTTTGTACTGGATTCGTTGGGGAATTGGGAGCCAGTGGAGGGATTTGCAGAGGGGAGAAACGGGAGTAGCGAGGAGAGAGGTGGATTAGCCGGGCAGCAGAGTTGAGGACAGACTGGAGTGGTGCAAGAGAGTTAGCGGGTAGGCCACAGAGGAGGGTGTTGCAGTAATCGAGGCGGGAGATGACGAGGGCACGCACAAGAGTTTTAGTAAATTGTGGGCTGAGGAAGGGATGGATTCTGGCAATATTTTTGAGTTTTAGGAACAGGAGGTGGCAAGCGTTTGGACGTTCGGTTTGAAGGACAGGGCAGAGTCAAAAGTTTCCCCGGGGCAGCAGATTAAAGGTGCGGGAGAGAGCGTGATGCCATTTTACCATAATAGATAGATCAGGTACGGCGGATACGCGAGATGGCAGAAAGAGAAAGACTTTAAAAAAGTCTATTTCTGTAAGGCCGGTGTTGTCAAACTTGATTCCTGATTCTGCTACAAAATCAGGAATCAGTGGCTCGTAATTTTCAAGGGGCGAGGTCCATAAAGGGTCCGCAATGGGGTGCGCTGGTTCATCTTCAGGAATGGTCGGCGCTGCTTCATCTTCTGGAATGGGACGTCTGCGTGGGCCCGAGGAGGAAGATGAGGAAGAGGATGAGGATGAAGAATCTGAAAAGCTAAGAAATGTGGGATCCTCTCCCTCCCTATCATTGTCGGAGGCAAGGAAAGCATGTGCCTCCTCCACTGAATAGTGCTGTTGGGACGAACGTGACTGGCAGGACGACTTTTTTTATGAATATCATGCTTGTGTCAAGTACTTTATTTTTCACTGTTTGTGTGTGTGTGAGGGGGGGGATATTGTTTGGTGTAAAGTTTTATCTGAAAAGAAAAAGCTAAAAGAAAAAGAGCACAACCAGTGAGAAAAAAATGCCTGTGAAAAGAAACTGCGTCACTTATCAAAGTTTAGCCGCTGCTGGATGTGCGCACGAGGTGGCGAAAAAGAAAAGTGTCTAAAACAGCAGGCACGAGCTCTGATAAGTGATCTGTTTCACTATTCAAAGATAGGTGGCTGCTGGATATGCGCACAGAGGTGGCGAAAATAAAAGTGTCTAAAACAGTAGGCACGAGCTCTGATAACTGAACTGTTTCACTTATCAAAGTTCGGTGGCTGCTGGATGTGCGCACGGAGGTGATGCAAGGGAGGTGAGAAAGAAAAAGGGAAACAGCAGGCACGAGCTCTGATAAGTGAACTGCGTAACTTATCAAACTCTGGCAGCTGCTGGTTGTGCAAGCGGGGTGGTGCAAGGGGGGGGGGTGAGAAAGAAAAATGGAAAACAGCAGGCACGAGCTCTGATAAGTGAACTGCGTCACTTATCAAAGTTCGGCGGCCGCTGGATGTGCTCACAGAGTTGGCGCAAAGGGGGTGAGAAAGGAAAGTGATCACGAGTGTTGATCGGTGAACTGCATCATCAATCAATGCTCGGCGTCTGCTAAATGTGCGCACGGAGGCGGCGCAAGGGGGAATGGAGGGGGGTATAAAGAGGGGGAAAGGGAAGGGGGATTCCCTTTAAAGAGGATTCCCTTTAAAGAGGATCTGTCATTACATTTTAAAATACAAACTGCAGACATTATTAAATAGATCTTTATGTCCTTATAATAAAAAGTTTCAAAATCCATATATAATCCTTTTGGAAAATGTAACCATCTGAAATTAAAATGAGCATTTTGTGAGTCCAGAAAATCAGTGAGTCTGGTGTAAGCATGAGCTAAACTCAGCCTCCATTCACCTTGATTGATAGCTCCTCGGTGTCTCTCCTGTTTGGCTTTTGCTGAGATCTCACACTTATCAGTAAAGACTGAGCTGTCAGTCTGAGTGGCTGGATCATTGGAGATTGAGTTTAGTTCAGAAATAAGCTGGAGTCATAAACTTTCTGTCTCTAGCTGGACTCATAAAATACTTATTTTAACATTAGACCAGAAAACTTTGTAAAAGTAAATTAATAATGTAGAAATATTGTATTGTAAACTCTAGTGGCAGATCCTCATTAAATATTGATCATCTATTCTTAGGATAGTCCAGCAATGGCTGATTGGTGGAGGTTTGACCTCCAGAATGCCAGACAATTAGCACAATGAGAGGAACACAACACATCGACCTCTTGGTTTACATCATTGCTTGTCCATACCTCTCGGAACCATTGAGGTGACTGATAAGAGTTCAGTTCCAGACAAAACCATTAGCATGGACAAACAACCGTGTCTGTAAAAAGAAAGGGCATTTGCAGGAGCGCCACAACCTCTTCATTGCGCTGTTAACTACAGAGATTAATAGAGTCAGATCTATACATTCCCTTCTGTACTCCACCTTGCATGAACATTTCACATATTTCATATGCTTTGAAACACATGCACACTAGTATAGTCATCACATCATTATTAAAGGAGTGGTCCGAAATACAAATTACTTTAATCCTAAATGGCTATCTATTTCATGCAATAATCAAATCTATTTTCTACTAAACTTAACTTAAAAAAAATCCCTCTCCTTTCCTAACCACACTGTCTAACTGTTTTTCTTTTTTACAACTTCTTTTTTTGATGATGTTTTGCTTGGGAATCCCAGTGCATGCTGGGATACTCAAAGCTTCATCGGGGACAAGACTACAGTCACTGCCACAGCCCCTACCCTCTTCTCAAAATAAAGCTTCATCAGTGACCTTTGTTTCAGAGGCTGGGCTAGTCCCTACTCTGTCACTGTGCGATGTGCATAATGACAGTGCACTCTCTCGCTGGTGCAGATCAGTAGTAACAAGCTGGCAACAGAGCGCACTGTCAGTGCACATGGAATGCCTGCCAGGGCCGTGGGGGCTCGGTACTGGGTCTGGTACTTAAAGGGAATGTCATGGTGGCGTGACCCAGTCCGTGGCCCTGGGCACCCAAGTAAAAGGGAATGTTCGTAAAGGGGTTTTGAATAAAGTTTGTGTTCGTGATGCCACCTGTGGTTCTCAGAAAGAGGTGACCGACGCTGTTTAAAGGGGTCCACTGGGGTGATGTTATGGCAGCTAAGATGGTATAACTTCCCATGGGTGAAGCTGGGTCCACAGGGCTCCCGGTATGTAGATGGAGATGGTGGGTAGTGTAGAAAGAAACGGAGGGCACAGGTTTGCAGTCTCTTTACCTGGTTTACTGAAGACTTCAGGCAACCACAGTCCAGGGCTCCAGATCACGGGTACAGGCAGGGTCCAGCTGGCTTGGAAGCGAGTTGGGAGTCCACTTTACCAGGTGGAATTAGAAGCCTTCCTACTAGAGCAGTGGTGTAGTTCCTTGCTGCCTGTGGCTTCTGTCAAGGTCCTCACTGTTCTCTCTGTCCTCCTGAAAAGGTAGGACACTAACCCGTATGACAGGTGGCTCGAGCCTTTTTACAGGGACTCTATCACGACCCGAGCTCTATGCGCCACTGTGTCTCCAGGTGTTAGAGCGAACAGATGATGTGTAGTCCATCTGTCCTGCCGGTTTCTGCTGTGCCACTTGGAGTTCGACACTATCCCAGTCTTCCGGCTACCGGTGACTGCGCTCTGCCAAGGGGTAGCTCAGTCGCGGCTATTCTCCCCAGGTCTCACTCTCCTGTGCTCCGCTCTCCTCCACGCTCACTACAAGCTGTTCTTCTTCTGTATTATCAATTCAATTCAAATGAGCTTTATTGGCAGGACTAAGTACACGTTAGCATTGCCAAAGCATATGGTAAAAATATGGGGGTAGGGGAGGGAGGCATATAGAGGTCCAGGGTATATCTGACTCCTTTTAGAGGATAGGGGATGTTTCCAGGGTGGGGTATAAGAGTCCATGACATATCAGGCTCTATAGTCGGGGGATAGGGATATGTCCAGTGTTGGGGTACAGGAGTCCATGACATATCAGGCTCCTCTTAGTCTGTGGCAGGCACTGACATATTCCGCTGCTACGGCCACTGCACTTTCCTCTTCCCCCATTATGATCGGCAGTTTCTCTACCTCCTCCATGGAGGTGAAGTCTGGGAGGAGATCAGACAGTCTCTTGAAGTGAGTGTCCCTCACTGCGGAGTATTTGCGGCACCTCAGCAGGAAGTGGGCCTCATCCTCCATGGCCTCCTGGTGGCACTGCTGGCAGAGTCTGCTCTCTCGGGGCTTGTAGTTCTGTTGGTGCCGCCCGGATTCGATGAGTAGGCTGTGGGCGCCCAGTCTGTACCGGCTCAGGATCTGTCGATCTTTGGGGTTTTCTAGTTTCTCTAGATATGGGGTTTCTCTAGATATATTATCTCT
Organism: Ranitomeya imitator; assembly: GCF_032444005.1. Taxonomy (NCBI): domain Eukaryota; kingdom Metazoa; phylum Chordata; class Amphibia; order Anura; family Dendrobatidae; genus Ranitomeya; species Ranitomeya imitator. Next base: position 412,572,990 of record NC_091285.1, read on the forward strand.
GTCCACGAGCTGCAGCACCCTCTTGGCTGCACGGCCCCTCTGCTTTCCTCTCTGCCTCAGACTGCTCCAGTCTGCTGTCTGGCACTCACTCCTTCCTCTCACTGACTGGAACTCACTGATTTTCCCTCCAGACTGGAATATATATATAGGGGAGCCACCCATAAGCTGGATCGGAGCTTCCCCTTCTGGCCTGGAGTGTGAACATGTTGCATGTTTGTGTTTACCTGTTAAAGAAGATCTTCCCTAGCTTCCAAGCGTGACATCAATCTCCCCGTGAGGAAAGCAACGCCACTGTAACAACCAGGACCCTGGGGTGTTACACACATTGTACAACAAATTGAGACCAGTGCCGTCACCGCATGCAACGCTTATTACATCATGTGTTCAGTTCAACATGAAAAATTTGGTGGAAGGTGCTCTTTAAACACAAGACTCTGCTACTCAGAGCAAAGGGGAGATTCCAGGGCACATAAAAGCACTGTCTCATAGGTACTTGCAATCATAATGCCAGGGTGTTAAAATACCTGCAAGACTACCACCTCAGCTACTGTATATTTACTCTCCTCTGCGTGTCCTCTATCTAGCACTATTACCAGCACTTAGCAGTTAAAACTACTAACAGACACGCTTATAAAATGCCATTGACAGTAAAGTTGCATACTACTTTTTATTTGGAAACACTGATGAGATCCACTTGTGTCCTTTCTTAAGGGTAAGAGCTTGGTGGGAACTCTCAGGCTACAAGCTGGCATCTTATAAAAATGAAGAGTGTAATAGTCTTAAGTATTCTAGGAAAACTCTATGCTCAGCCAGCAGACACATCACATTTTGTGCAGAACAGCATCAATTAGTTAAATCTGAGGGATTAAAACAATGACATAATACTAAGAATAATATTTACGGTATATGTTTTACTGGTATGAATTTAGTGTTTTGTGATTGAAAAACTGGATCTTCCAATTTTTTTAAAGGGAGTCTGGCAGTAAGATCACCCCCACTGTCAGATTTCCTGTTGTCCTTCTACAGTTTGACCACTAGTGGCTTGTTCATCTTAATAATTGTGTTGCAGTTTCACTCCTGATGATTAAGGGTGCTTAGTCACCGGTAACGCGTTGACCTTGTTTTTATAATTTTTTCTGTATGCTGATGTTTTGTCCTTTCACTGTATTTTGAGTGAAATAAATTATGGATTTTTCACTATTTCGTTGAGCTGGATCTCCTTCTCTTTCCTGTTCGTCCACGCCCTGACACAGCGGTTCCGTGCTCCGAGCTCCTGGGAATGTCGGTATGGTGAGCTGGATTTTGTTTTTCCAGTTTCACTCCTTACCACTGGACGCAGCTGTTGTATTCTGCAATTGTCCTTTACTAAGATGGCAGATTCTGAACTAGTGGAATCCTTCTTGTTTCCTGTTTGGGCCTACTTAAAGCCACAAGGATCCCTCACTCATTGCTTGAGTATTGTGTCTGTTAGTCTAGTTCCCAGCTTCAGCTCCCGAACTTTCTTACCTAAACTGTTCTCATTTATCTCCGGATTGTTTCCTACAACCTTTTGCTGTCTTCAAGAACATCTTGCTGTTCATGCTCGTACTCCTTCGGCTACTGGTTTCCAGCAGTGCTACACCACTATTGTAAGAAAAAATATATATAGAAAAAAGCATCACTGCATCACATGCACACCATCCAAATAATAACAAATATATAGAAAAAATATATATATAGTTTATTAACACATCTAAAACACACCAACAATATAAAACATACTTAAAAAACATCAAAAACAATGCATCACAGGTTAAATAGCCGTACAGCTAGTAATAGGGTAAGCACCAATATCTAACCTAACTGGCTCATATATATTGTTCCATGTGGTTATAACAAAGTCAGCCAGCCACTAGTACAGATCCAAATGAAGGAAAAAAGGCTGAATAAATATATCACCACAAATAGAAGGCCATAGCTAGATAGGTGACCAAGGTCCTAGTAATAAACAGGACATAAGGTAAAAGTAATCACCCATAACACGGCACAGAAAAAGCTCATAGTAAGATTCAAATGAGCATACAACCTGATGTGACCCTAATATCCCACGCGTATCGCCCGGCGAACCGGGCTTCCTCAGGGAATGTGCAGGAAGACGTATAGATGTGACTTATATACATACAGCGTAATCATCAATGCCATACCGGTGTGGAATGCACGGCCGACCGGAAGGAGCAGGAGACTCACGCAGCCGCAGAACTACAGATGCGCTGATAGGACAAGACGGCGTACACAGATAAAACTCCACCCCCCCATGAGGAGGACAGAAAACAAGTGCGCCTGTGCAGACCCAATAGTAAACTGCACAGACGCCAGATACGGCGCCATGGAAACCAAGATGGAACACATAATGTGCATCCGGAGCTGGTATATCAGCATAACTCCACCCACAAAAAGGGGGGGGGGAAAGGGGGGAAAAAAAAGGGGGAGAGAGAGCGCCCATGTAAAGATGTAAAAATCTAAACACGGCTGTGCCAGTGGTAACGCCGCAGAAGACCCAACCGCCAAAGATAAGGCAGGATACCACTTCCAACCTCAGTAAATGTGTGTATATAGATGATACATGTGTAAGGCCCGCGCAAGACGGCCCAAAACCACTAACAGATAGACCGTCATAGCAACTATAACAGAAATACCTAGAGGTATATATGGTAATACCCGAATAACACCTGTTATAAATATAGCACGGTGAAATTCGTATGACCTATAGACCCAAAATAAGGGCAAACAGGTATAGCCCCGATATGCAACCATAAACCATACTTTCCAGGTCATACATCAGGCACTCTCCGGAGAGTCCACCACACATAACCACATACAAGAATCACACAAATATTGATATCCCACACCAAATATACTTGCCCTTAATTTATATGATGCTGCAGGATGTAATAAAGTTTGTCTTAGTATTGGGAAGGTGACGAACAGGGGTGTCGTGAGTTTATTGATTCTCTGAATGAGAATGTACATAACATCATTCTTACATATTTTTTCTCCCCTATGACAGTCACCTTCTTGGATCTGCAGGTTCAGGTTAGTGGCGATGGGCTTTCGACGAGGCTGTTTCGCAAGTCCACCGCGACTAATAGTCTGTTGGACTATAGAAGTTTTCATCCGAAGCATACTAAAGATGGCGTCCCTATAGGACAGTTCCTGAGGACTCGAAGGAACTGTACCTCTGATGAAGACTTCCGGATAGAGGCCCGTGGACTGACGGACCGGTTTAAACAGCGGCATTATCCTAAGAAAAGCATCGCTAAAGCCTTTCAGCGTGCGGCGGCATGTACACAAGAATCATTGCTTGAACCTCGGAACAAGGTACGAGATGGCAAATCCAGGTTTATTACTAACTATAATGATAATTGGCCACAAGTTCGACGGATCCTGCAAAAACATTGGGATATTTTGGCCACGGATTTACACACGTCCCTAGTGGTGGGGGATAGGCCTCTTCTTACAGCCAGGAGGGCCCCGAATTTTCGGGACCTTCTGACTAATAGTCATTATAGGAGGCAGACCACGAGGCTACATCGAGGTGTGGTACTACATGGGTCCTTTGCGTGTGGTGATTGCAACATCTGCCCACATATGGTTTCAACTAGGGATTTCTTTACTAACCCTAAGGATGGGAGTAAGCATAGACTACGCTCTTATATCAACTGCAAGACGGCGTATGTCATTTATGCTCTGATTTGCCCCTGTCAATACATCTATGTGGGCCAAACCTCCCAGGAGCTACGTCGCAGGACCCAAAAGCATTTTTCTACTATAAACCTGGCGGCTACTGATTCCCTTAAAGGAAAGATGTTAACCCCGGTAGCTGCCCACTATTTAGCTCATCATGGTGGCCGAGTGTTGAACACCAAAGTCATTGGCCTGGAAAGTCTCCAGATATCTAATAGAGGGGGTGTTCACAAACGGTCCCTCTTGCAAAAGGAGGCTCGCTGGATCTTTAATTTGGGTTCTGTTGCTCCCGCAGGTTTGAACGAAGAATTGCTCTTCACTGGATTCCTAGGCTAAATTCCCTGTTGGACGTAGACTTCCATAATACTAAGACAAACTTTATTACATCATGCAGCATCATATAAATTAAGGGCAAGTATATTTACATAAAATGTTCTAGAGCGTCCTAAAAGAAACGTTTGTAGATGTAATAAGACAATATAGCCCTCAACAATGAATCCTGCGACGAATATATCCTTGGAGAAAGAAGAGGTAGAAACGAACCCAAAGGAGCTATTAGGGAGGAAATCCTCCCATAGCATAAAATAGAAAACCATTCACCTGCCTAATGAGCCAGGGCTAGGGGCTAGTGAAATCAAAACGCAGGGATAATCCACTCACCTACCTAATGAGCCAGTCCTAAGGATTAATATAGTACAAGACCCAAGTATCTAAATATCCTTAACAACCTATAAAAAATCATAACAAACCCATATAAAGCAAAATCCCCTTCAAAAACCCAAATTACCCTAACAACAACAAAATATCTAACTAAACAATACTATAAATATACAGAGGGCCACTAAAGGGCCATATTCATAAGGCAGTCCATATTCCATAGGAACTCAGGGGTTCCAATCCAATATCCAGGTAGGCATCCTCCACATCCAATTTCGATGTCGAGTCTCTGTACTCGAATATAAGTCATGAAGATGGGGTTACGGCCGCCCTATACTTCTTTGATAAATTTGGACAATCAGATCGCATGCATGATTCTTGGGTGGTAGACCTTATGGAGTTCATTATGAGGCACAATTACTTTTTGTTTGACCGTACCTATTATCTTCAGACCTCGGGGGTGGCCATGGGCGCTAGATGTGCCCGGCCATTGCTAATCTTTTTTTAGGCTGGTGGGAGGCTACCATGGTCTACCCCCTGAAGGAGTTTAAGAAACACGTCCGGTATTGGAGTCGTTATATCGACGACGTGTTCTTTATTTGGGAAGGTGACGAACAGGGGTGTCGTGAGTTTATTGATTCTCTGAATGAGAATGTACATAACATCATTCTTACATATTTTTTCTCCCCCTATGACAGTCACCTTCTTGGATCTGCAGGTTCAGGTTAGTGGCGATGGGCTTTCGACGAGGCTGTTTCGCAAGTCCACCGCGACTAATAGTCTGTTGGACTATAGAAGTTTTCATCCGAAGCATACTAAAGATGGCGTCCCTATAGGACAGTTCCTGAGGACTCGAAGGAACTGTACCTCTGATGAAGACTTCCGGATAGAGGCCCGTGGACTGACGGACCGGTTTAAACAGCGGCATTATCCTAAGAAAAGCATCGCTAAAGCCTTTCAGCGTGCGGCGGCATGTACACAAGAATCATTGCTTGAACCTCGGAACAAGGTACGAGATGGCAAATCCAGGTTTATTACTAACTATAATGATAATTGGCCACAAGTTCGACGGATCCTGCAAAAACATTGGGATATTTTGGCCACGGATTTACACACGTCCCTAGTGGTGGGGGATAGGCCTCTTCTTACAGCCAGGAGGGCCCCGAATTTTCGGGACCTTCTGACTAATAGTCATTATAGGAGGCAGACCACGAGGCTACATCGGGGTGTGGTACTACATGGGTCCTTTGCGTGTGGTGATTGCAACATCTGCCCACATATGGTTCCAACTAGGGATTTCTTTACTAACCCTAAGGATGGGAGTAAGCATAGACTACGCTCTTATATCAACTGCAAGACGGCGTATGTCATTTATGCTCTGATTTGCCCCTGTCAATACATCTATGTGGGCCAAACCTCCCAGGAGCTACGTCGCAGGACCCAAAAGCATTTTTCTACTATAAACCTGGCGGCTACTGATTCCCTTAAAGGAAAGATGTTAACCCCGGTAGCTGCCCACTATTTAGCTCATCATGGTGGCCGAGTGTTGAACACCAAAGTCATTGGCCTGGAAAGTCTCCAGATATCTAATAGAGGGGGTGTTCACAAACGGTCCCTCTTGCAAAAGGAGGCTCGCTGGATCTTTAATTTGGGTTCTGTTGCTCCCGCAGGTTTGAACGAAGAATTGCTCTTCACTGGATTCCTAGGCTAAATTCCCTGTTGGACGTAGACTTCTGGCGATCAAAAATTGGATGTGGAGGATGCCTACCTGGATATTGGATTGGATCCCCTGAGTTCCTATGGAATATGGACTGCCTTATGAATATGGCCCTTTAGTGGCCCTCTGTATATTTATAGTATTGTTTAGTTAGATATTTTGTTGTTGTTAGGGTAATTTGGGTTTTTGAAGGGGATTTTGCTTTATATGGGTTTGTTATGATTTTTTATAGGTTGTTAAGGATATTTAGATGCTTGGGTCTTGTACTATATTAATCCTTAGGACTGGCTCATTAGGTAGGTGAGTGGATTATCCCTGCGTTTTGATTTCACTAGCCCCTAGCCCTGGCTCATTAGGCAGGTGAATGGTTTTCTATTTTATGCTATGGGAGGATTTCCTCCCTAATAGCTCCTTTGGGTTCGTTTCTACCTCTTCTTTCTCCAAGGATATATTCGTCGCAGGATTCATTGTTGAGCGCTATATTGTCTTATTACATCTACAAACGTTTCTTTTAGGACGCTCTAGAACATTTTATGTAAATATACTTGCCCTTAATTTATATGATGCTGCAGGATGTAATAAAGTTTGTCTTAGTATTATGGATTGGTGTGGGATATCAATATTTGTGTGATTCTTGTATGTGGTTATGTGTGGTGGACTCTCCGGAGAGTGCCTGATGTATGACCTGGAAAGTATGGTTTATGGTTGCATATTGGGGCTATACCTGTTTGCCCTTATTTTGGGTCTATAGGTCATACGAATTTCACCGTGCTATATTTATAACAGGTGTTATTCGGGTATTACCATATATACCTCTAGGTATTTCTGTTATAGTTGCTATGACGGTCTATCTGTTAGTGGTTTTGGGCCGTCTTGCGCGGGCCTTACACATGTATCATCTATATACACACATTTACTGAGGTTGGAAGTGGTATCCTGCCTTATCTTTGGCGGTTGGGTCTTCTGCGGCGTTACCACTGGCACAGCCGTGTTTAGATTTTTACATCTTTACATGGACGCTCTCTCTCCCCCTTTTTTTTCCCCCCTTTTCCCCCCCCCTTTTTTTGTGGGTGGAGTTATGCTGATATACCAGCTCCGGATGCACATTATGTGTTCCATCTTGGTTTCCATGGCGCCGTATCTGGCGTCTGTGCAGTTTACTATTGGGTCTGCACAGGCGCACTTGTTTTCTGTCCTCCCCATGGGGGGTGGAGTTTTATCTGTGTGCGCCGTCTTGTCCTATCAGCGCATCTGTAGTTCTGCGGCTGCGCGAGTCTCCTGCTCCTTCCGGTCGGCCGTGCATTCCACACCGGTATGGCATTGATGATTACGCTGTATGTATATAAGTCACATCTATACGTCTTCCTGCACATTCCCTGAGGAAGCCCGGTTCGCCGGGCGATACGCGTGGGATATTAGGGTCACATCAGGTTGTATGCTCATTTGAATCTTACTATGAGCTTTTTCTGTGCCGTGTTATGGGTGATTACTTTTACCTTATGTCCTGTTTATTACTAGGACCTTGGTCACCTATCTAGCTATGGCCTTCTATTTGTGGTGATATATTTATTCAGCCTTTTTTCCTTCATTTGGATCTGTACTAGTGGCTGGCTGACTTTGTTATAACCACATGGAACAATATATATGAGCCAGTTAGGTTAGATATTGGTGCTTACCCTATTACTATCTGTACGGCTATTTAACCTGTGATGCATTGTTTTTGATGTTTTTTAAGTATGTTTTATATTGTTGGTGTGTTTTAGATGTGTTAATAAACTATATACCGTATATATTTTTTCTATATATTTGTTATTATTTGGATGGTGTGCATGTGATGCAGTGATGCTTTTTTCTATATATATTTTTTCTAGCTCTGTTTATTACTGCTTTTTTGCACCCTCCTAGTTTATATTATATTGTATAGCTGTGCGCCTCGCTTTTGTATTTAGCACACCACTATTGTAACACTCACTTGTAACCAAACCAAATAGTACAAATGGGCATGCAGTGTGCCAGATGACTTCCTGTACCTCTGCCTTCTGGAGTTGTTTCCCCGCCCAGCATCAGCGTTTTAGCTTGACTAAGCCCGGAGGTGGAGTGGGCCTGCCACCTCCAGCGCATATTTCTGCTGGATATGCTTCCAAGGATACACATTCAGCTGAAATGCATTGCAGCACAGAGACCTGCTGGGTCCCTGCACGTCAATACATGCAAAGGCTGAGGTAGCTTGAAAAATTGATTTTTAAAATCCAAAATGTTGTCCTACTGAAATGTATTTTCAGTAAATACACTCAATACTTGGTCGGGTTTACTTTGGCATCAATTACTGCATCAATGCGGCGTGGCTTGAAGACGATCAGCCTGTGGCACTGCTGAGGTGTTATGGAAGCCCAGGTTGCTTTAATATCAGCATTCAGTTCGTCTGCATTGTTGGTTCTGGTTTCTCATCTTCCTCTTGACAATACCCATAGATTCTCTATGGGGTTAAGGTCAGGTGAGTTTGCTGGCCAATCAAGCACAGTGATACTATTGTTTTTACACCAGGTATTGGTACTTTTGGCAGTGTCGACAGGTGCCAAGTCCTGCTGGAGAATGAAATTTCCATCTCCAAAATTTTGTCAGTAGAGGGAAGCATGAAGTGCTCTAAAATTTCCTGGTAGATGGCCGCGCTGACTTTGGTCTTAATAAAACACAGTGGACCTACAGTGGGGCAAAAAAGTATTTAGTCAGTCAGCAATAGTGCAAGTTCCACCACTTAAAAAGATGAGAGGCGTCTGTAATTTACATCATAGGTAGACCTCAACTATGGGAGACAAACTGAGAAAAAAAAATCCAGAAAATCACATTGTCTGTTTTTTTATCATTTTTTTTGCATATTATGGTGGAAAATAAGTATTTGGTCAGAAACAAACAATCAAGATTTCTGGCTCTCACAGACCTGTAACTTCTTCTTTAAGAGTCTCCTCTTTCCTCCACTCATTGCCTGTAGTAATGGCACCTGTTTAAACTTGTTATCAGTATAAAAAGACACCTGTGCACACCCTCAAACAGTCTGACTCCAAACTCCACTATGGTGAAGACCAAAGAGCTGTCAAAGGACACCAGAAACAAAATTGTAGCCCTGCACCAGGCTGGGAAGACTGAATCTGCAATAGCCAACCAGCTTGGAGTGAAGAAATCAACAGTGGGAGCAATAATTAGAAAATGGAAGACATACAAGACCACTGATAATCTCCCTCAATCTGGGGCTCCACGCAAAATCCCACCCCGTGGGGTCAGAATGATCACAAGAACGGTGAGCAAAAATCCCAGAACCACGCGGGGGGACCTAGTGAATGAACTGCAGAGAGCTGGGACCAATGTAACAAGGCCTACCATAAGTAACACACTACGCCACCATGGACTCAGATCCTGCAGTGCCAGACGTGTCCCACTGCTTAAGCCAGTACATGTCCGGGCCCGTCTGAAGTTTGCTAGAGAGCATTTGGATGATCCAGAGGAGTTTTGGGAGAATGTCCTATGGTCTGATGAAACCAAACTGGAACTGTTTGGTAGAAACACAACTTGTCGTGTTTGGAGGAAAAAGAATACTGAGTTGCATCCATCAAACACCATACCTACTGTAAAGCATGGTGGTGGAAACATCATGCTTTGGGGCTGTTTCTCTGCAAAGGGGCCAGGACGACTGATCCGGGTACATGAAAGAATGAATGGGGCCATGTATCGTGAGATTTTGAGTGCAAACCTCCTTCCATCAGCAAGGGCATTGAAGATGAAACGTGGCTGGGTCTTTCAACATGACAATGATCCAAAGCACACCGCCAGGGCAACGAAGGAGTGGCTTCGTAAGAAGCATTTCAAGGTCCTGGAGTGGCCTAGCCAGTCTCCAGATCTCAACCTTATAGAAAACCTTTGGAGGGAGTTGAAAGTCCGTGTTGCCAAGCGAAAAGCCAAAAACATCACTGCTCTAGAGGAGATCTGCATGGAGGAATGGGCCAACATACCAACAACAGTGTGTGGCAACCTTGTGAAGACCTACAGAAAACGTTTGACCTCTGTCATTGCCAACAAAGGATATATTACAAAGTATTGAGATGAAATTTTGTTTCTGACCAAATACTTATTTTCCACCATAATATGCAAATAAAATGTTAAAAAAACAGACAATGTGATTTTCTGGATTTTTTTTTCTCAGTTTGTCTCCCATAGTTGAGGTCTACCTATGATGTAAATTACAGACGCCTCTCATCTTTTTAAGTGGTGGAACTTGCACTATTGCTGATTGACTAAATACTTTTTTGCCCCACTGTATATCAGCAGATGACATGGCTCCCCAAACCATCACTGATTGTGGAAACTTCACACTAGACCTCAAGCAGCTTGAATTGTCTATCTCTCCACTCTTCCTCCAGACTCTGGGACCTTGATTTCCAAGGTCTAATGTGAAGTATTCACAATCATTGATGGTTTCGGGAGCCATGTCATCTGCTGGTGTAGGTCCACAGTGTTTTATCAAGACCAAAGTAAGCTCAGCCATCTACCAGGAAATTTTAGAGCACGTTATGCTTTCCTCTGCCAACAAGCTTTTTGGAGATGGAAATTTCATTCCACAGCAGGACTTGGCACCTGTCCACACTGCCAAAAGTACCAATACATGGTTTACAAACAACAGTATCACTGTGCTTGATTGGCAACAAACTCGCCTGACCTTAATCCCATAGAGAATCTATGGGTATTGTCAAGAGGAAGATGAGAGACACCAGACCCAACAATGCAAATGCAGATAAGCTAAAGGCTGCTATCAGAAAAACCTGGGCTTCCATAACACCTCAGTAGTGCTACAGACTGAACGCCTCCATGCCATGCCGCATTGATGCAGTAATTGATGCAAAAGGAGCCCCGACCAAGTATTGAGTGCATTTGAACATACATTTCAGTAGGTCAACATTTCGGATTATAAAATAATTTTTCAAGCTGGCGTTATAAAGTATTCTAATTTACTGAGATAATGACTTTTGGGTTTTCATTGGCTTTAAGCCATAATCATCAACATTAACAGAAATAAACACTTGAAATAGATCACTCTGTTAGTAATGACTCTATAATAATGACTCTATAATATATGCGTTTTATTTTTTGTATTGAAGAACTGAAATAAATTAACTTTTTGATGATATTCTAATTTTGTGAAATGCACCTGTATATATATATATATATATATATATATATATATATATATATATATATATATACATACATACATACGTATATATACTGTATATATATCGGAATTGGCCAAGAATGGGGGATATATATACCAGGATGGGAGATGCTTATTCCAGGACTAGATGGAGGGTGGTAATGTCACAATGGGGACAGGCTTTGCAGCGTTGAGAATCTCTCCCCCCATGTGCTCACCCACCTATCCACGCTTTCTTTTCCCATGTGCTGACTTCTCCCGTCTGTGCTCTCTTCTTTGACCTGTGTACCCCATGTGCTATATGCATTGTTTTTGTCCCTGCGATGCTGCTGCTCTTCAAGAGTTTCATTTTCCCATTGTCTTCGACGTTGTCCCTTTGCTGCTTTCCTTTCATTGTCATTGGCATACTTTTTAGGAGGAGCCATGTTGGCTTTGATATTTGCTTTTCCCATGAACGAAAGTTCATTTTAAAAACTGTCTGTGTCTGACCGTGTACAGAACATACCACAGCTCCTGGTCAGGGGAGGAAGCAAAAGAAAATACTGACATTACAGCAGGAGATCGCAGAGGATATATTTTGTCAGGTAAAATATTGTTTAAAAACAGTCAGTGAAATATTTTCCTGACAAAATTAATCCTCTGTGATCCCCTGCTGTAATGTCAGTATTGTCTTTTGCTCCCCTGCCCAGGAGATGTGGTATGCTCCGTACACCGTCAGACACAGACAATTTTTAAAATGAACTTTCGTTCATGGGAAAACCCCTTTAATGTGACCGGCTTCATCTGCCTGTAGACACGTCGCGCATCTGCCGCCGGGATCAGCCGACTGATTCATTGCGCCTGCACAGAATTCACGCAGGCACAGTAAATCAGACCGCCGCCATCTTTGCGCAGACAGATTTTGGCGGTCATGTTAAAACTGAGCATGCGCTCCTCCTGTACAAAGATGGTGGTGGTCAGTGAATCATTCAGCTGATCCTGGCGGCATGTTCGCGATGGTGCTGCACTGGTGGTACCGAGCAAGAGGTTGCGCACGGCGTATACAGTGTGTATATGTGTGTGTGTGGTGCGTACGGTGTATGCAGTGTGTGTGTGTGTGTGTGTGGTGCGTACGGCATATACAGTGTGTGCTTGGGTGGTGCGTACAGCATATACATTGTGTGTGTGTGTGGTGCAACGGTGTTCCGCTGGTGGTACCGCGCAAGAGGCTGGTACCACCAACAGTGTCCATATTGAGACAACCATCACTTGGGTGTCCCAATATGGCGGTCAGTGAACTTCCGCCGCTTGGAATTCTGGGACCCGGACACATCTGGATGAAACAGGATGTGAATACATTACAAGGTAAGTATATATTAAAATGGGGGACATATATACCAGAATTGGGGACATATATTCTAGAATAGGAGACATAAGCCAGGAGAAGAGGATTGGGCCCAGGATAAAGGACATACATACCAGGATATGCCCAGGATGAGGAGCTTAAACACCAGGATGGGTCCAGGGGCAACACTTATGTCTTTATAGGATTTAGAATGCTACAAAGTGCCCATACATGCGACCAAACAAATGGAGCCCAGGTCCAAATTTTGCAGCGGGTCCCATTGGACTCTAGTTAAACCACTGCTAGTTGCCTGCTCTTTGATTGCCTAGCCTAGCACCTAATCTTACACAGACAATGAAATATTATTAAAGCTGGTGCTGTGCGGGGAAATACAACCTTGGAAAGCAGTGGCTCCTTAACCCCTTTGCCGCCGAGGATGGTTTGCATGTTAATAACCAGTCCAATTTTTGCAATTCTGACCACTGTCCCTTTATGAGGTAATAACTCTGGAACGCTTCAATGGATCCCGGTGAATCTGAGAATGATTTTTTGTGACATATTGTACTTCATGATAGTGGTAAAATTTCTTTGATATAACTTGCGTTTATTTGTGAAAAAATACAGAAATTTAGCAAAAATTTAGAAAATTTCACAATTTTCCAACATTGAATTTTATTTTTTGATAGGAAGTTATAAGGGTTAAAAGTTATAAGCGATTTCTCATTTTTACAACAACATTTTTTAGGGACCACATCACATTTGAAGTCACTTTGAGGGGTCTATATGATAGAAGATACCATTCAGATACCAAAAGTGACACCATTCTAAAAGCTGCACCCCTCAAGGGCTCAAAACCACATTCATAAAGTTTATTAACCCTTCAGGTGCTTCACAGAAACTTTTGGAATGTGGAAAAAAGATGAAAATGTACCGTATATACTTGAGTATAAGCCGACCCGAGTATAAGCCGAGACCCCTAATTTTGCCACAAAAAACTGGGAAAACTTAATGACTCAAGTATAAGCCTAGGGTGGGAAATGCAGCAGCTACTGGTAAATTTCAAAAATAAAAATAGATACCAATAAAAGTAAAATTAATTGAGACATCAGTAGGTTAAGTGTTTTTGAATATCCATATTGAATCAGGAGCCCCATATAATGCTCCATAAAGTTCATGATGAGCCCTATAAGATGCTCCATACAAAATACAACCCATATAATGCTCCATAAAGTTCATGATGGGCTTCATAAGATGCTCCATACAAAATACGCCCCATATAATGCTCCATAAAGTTCATGATGGGCTTCATAAGATGCTCCATACAAAATACGCCCCATATAATGCTCCATAAAGTTCATGATGGGCTTCATAAGATGCTCCATACAAAACACGCCCCATATAATGCTCCATAAAGTTGATGATGGGCCCATATAATGCTCCATAAAGTTCATGATAGGCCCATATACTGCTATATAAAGTTCATGATGGGTCCATATAATGCTCCATAAAGTTGATTATGGCCCCATAAGTGGCTCCATAGAAAATATGCCACATGTAATGCTGCAAAAAAGTTGATTATCGCCCCATAAGATGCTTCATAGAAAATTTGCCCCATACAATGCTGCATAAAAGTTAATTATGGCCCCATAAGATGCAGTGTATGCTGATATGATTAACCGTACTGTATATCTGCTGCTGCTGCAATAAAAAAGAAAAAAAAAGACATACTCACCTATCCTCGCTGCCCGCTGCTCCTCAGTGTCCCATCTCTCCGAAGTGACTGTTCCGACAGAGGGCGTACACTAACACGTCATTGCGCCCTCTGACCTAAATGTCACAGCCAGAGGGCGCGGAAGACGGAGCCCGGAGGTGGAACGGGGACAGGTGAAAATCGCAATGCTCACCCTCTCGGTTATATCTGCTTCTCAATGACAGATGGTCTCCGGGCGCCAGCAGCTTCTTCCAGTGTTGAGCGGTCACTGGTACCGGAGATCAACTGTCAGTGAGAAGCAGGGACCGCGCCGGCAGCAGGTGAGTATGATGTGACAGCTGACTCTCCTGCTGCTCCCCCTCCCCCGCTGACCCTCTGGGACAATGACTCGACTATAAGCTGAGAGGGGCACTTTCAGCCTAAAAAAATACTCGAGAATATACAGTAACTTTTTTTCCCCAAAAATTTACTTCAGATTCAAAATGTTTTATTTTGACAAGGTTAACAGGAAAAATGGACCCCAAAATTTGTTCAATTTCTCCTGAGCAGGCCGATACCCCATATGAGGGAGAAAACCACTGTTTGGGGAGATGGCAGAACTCGGAAGGGAAGGAGCATCATTTGACCAATTTGGAAACTAGACCCTTCAGGAAACTAATCTAGATGTGTGGTGAGCACATTGAACCCTCAGGTGCTTCAGAGAAGTTCATAACGTTGAGCCGTAAAAATAATTTAACATTTTTTTCCCACAAATATGTTTTTAGCACAAAATATTGCATTTTCATAAGGTTAACAGCAGAAATTGCACCATACAATTTGTTGTGCAATTTCTCCTGAGTACGCTGATTCCCCATATGTAGGGGAATACTACTTTTGAGGCACAGTGCAAAGCTCAGAAGGGAAGAGGCGCCATATTGATGTTCATATTTTATTGGAATGGTTTGAGGGTGCCATGTCACTTTGGCAGAGCCCTTGAGGTGCCAGAACAACAGAAACCCCCTATATGTGAACTCATTTTACAAACTACACTCCCCAATTAATTCATCTAGGGGTGCAGTGATCATATTGACACCACATGTGCCTCACAGAATTTTATACCACTGAGCGGTGTACAAAGAATAAATTACATTTTTACCAGTAAAATGTTGTTTTAGCCCCAAGTTATCAAGTTTTCTAAGGGCCAGGGATGCTGCTACCATTAGGCGATTTGAGCCCTTTGGCTCAGGCGGCAGAAGAGAGAGGGCGGCAGACTCTATAGTAACTGGATTTGCGCTGATAGGTTTTTTTTGTTTTTTTTTTATAAAACTCCGGGGTCAAGTGCCCGCCCCCCCTCCTCCCTCCCTCCTTAAACCTCCTTCCTTCCCGCCCCCCCTCCCTGAAGACGTAATACTCACCTTCCTCCAGCGGTGGCTGCAACTGCGTCTCAGCGCCGGCAGCGCGTCCTGTCTTCAGCGGTCACATGGTACCGCTCATTTAAGGTCATGAATATGCGCATATTCATGACCTTAATTAGCGCTATCATGTGACCGCTGAAGACAGGAAGGAAGACGCTGCAGAAGAGATGCCAGGAAGTTCTGTTCTGTGCCGAGCGGTGAGAGGTGAGTATGACAGGGAAAAAGGATGGGGAGCCATGCACGCAGGGTGGGAGGATAGGGGAGGCATGCACGCAGGGGAGAAGGATGGGAGAGCCAAGCACGCAGGGGAGAAGGATGGGGGAGCCGTGAACGCAGGGGAGAAGGATGGGGGAGCTGTGAACGCAGGGGAGAAGGATGGGGGAGCCGTGAACGCAGGGGAGAAGGATGGGGGAGGCATGCACGCAGGGGAGAAGGATGGGGGAGCCAAGCACGAAGGGGAGAAGGATGGGGGAGCCAAGCACGCAGGGGAGAAGGATGGGGGAGCCGTGAACGCAGGGGAGAAGGATAGGGGAGCCATGAACGCAGGGGAGAAGGATGGGGAGCCGTGAACGCTGGGGAGAAGGATGGGGGAGCCGTGAACGCAGGGGAGAAGGATGGGGGAGCCGTGAACACAGGGAAGAAGGATGGGGGAGCCGTGAACGCAGGGGAGAAGGATAGGGGAGCCATGAACGCAGGGGAGAAGGATGGGGGAGCCGTGAACGCAGGGGAGAAGGATGGGGAGCCGTGAACGCAGGGGAGAAGGACGGGGGAGCCATGCACACAGGGTGGGAGGATGAAGTATAAATATGGAGTATAAATACTAGGCCCTATAGGGGGGACACAGTGTGAGAGGACAGTGTGAAGAGGGGGCCGGTATAGAAAGGAGAGGTCAGTGTGAAGAGCATGTACCATAAGAGGGACAGTGTGGGGGTCATATTTTGTGCAGACAATATAGTGAGGGGCAATTTTTTATTCGGGAGCATTATAATGACACTTGTATCTT
Organism: Ranitomeya imitator; assembly: GCF_032444005.1. Taxonomy (NCBI): domain Eukaryota; kingdom Metazoa; phylum Chordata; class Amphibia; order Anura; family Dendrobatidae; genus Ranitomeya; species Ranitomeya imitator. The sequence goes on from NC_091285.1 coordinate 412,589,719, forward strand.
TAAGGGCATCTTGTGGAGACTTTCTGCAAAAGAGCGGAAAAGATGGAAGTCTGCAGAGACGGCTGTGGATGAGAAAACTCATCATGGGGTCTGGACAAGATGAAGAAAAGAAGAATGGCTCCAGAGTCAACGCCATCTATAAGGTACCTGGATGTAAATGTTATTTGTGATACTAACTAATTCTCATGTTTTTATTTATGTTAGGAGCTTTAAAGGGGTTGTCCAGGTTTGTAATGAGTCTGCAGTCATTCTTTGTGACTGCAGACTTCTGACTTCTCACAGTGCGCACTGCACGCTGTCAGGATTCTCTCGTGCTGGCGATTTACATACATGCGGTCATGTGCTGACTAGACATGTGTAGCCTCCGTCATTGAAAATGTACTGAGCGAGGCCGGGCACGTCTAGGCGGAATGTGGTCAGAAGTATACAAATCACATGCTTGTGCTGACATGACCGTCCACCGGCAAGGGAGAATCCTAGTAGTGTGCAGTGCATTGGTTGTGAGAATTCAGAAGCTGCGATCTCAGGATTCAGCTCTGCAGGTTCCAGTAGTCGTCACATGGACACTTCGCTCATATGCGACTTTCATACTTATGGTCCTTTGACAACGAGCTTATCTTCTGCTTCTCTCAGTTTTTCACTGAACATTGAGAGCATTAGGGAGAGGAGCTCGTGTGCACATGACTGAGTGTGCAAATCGCATATGTCCTTGGTGGAGGGGGGGCACCAAAATGAATTCTTGTCCCTGGTGCCAGAAACTCTAGATACACCTCTGCTGATATGCTACTGCGAGCGGTGATTACTGGGTCCGGTGGAGGGATGTGTGTGCACAGGCAGTAAGGCAGGGTCTGTGGGGGGGGGCGCCATTTTTCCGTTCGCCTCAGGCAGCAGAGAGGCTAGGTTCACCCCTGCTAAGGGCTAATAGGATTTTTTTTTACAACAACCTGAGGTTCATTTCTTCCTGAGTGCGCCAATACCGTACATGTAATCGGGAAATATATTTCAGGCACAGTGCAAAGCTCAGAAGGCAAGGAGCGCCAGATTATACTGTTATGGTTTGCAGGTGCTGTGACCCACTGGGAGAGCACATGAGGTGCCAGAACAGCAGAACCCCACATAAGTGACACCATTTTACGAATTACACCTCTCAATGAACTCATCTAGGGGTGCAGTGATCATATTGACACCATGAGTGTGTAAGGGGGTGGAAGGTCCCCTCAGTTGCGCCCTATCCTCCTTTTGTGTGACCCCCGTGCCTTTTATGTACATAAGTTAAAACATTGCTTTATATTTGACCTTATGTATCTGGTAGAATGTACTTGCAGCGCCCCAGAGACCTGGTCGTTGCAGTAATGTCGCTCTGCCACTAAGGGGAGTGATGGTACGTCTGATGGCACTAAAGGAGTTCATCTGACCAGGTATCACCAGCACACATTACACTTCACACTCCGGCCACTAGGGGGAGCAAAAGGTTTTATTTATTAGGCCACTCCTCACACTGGTAAAACTAGGGGTTGGATAGGAAGTTAGTCAGAAGCTGACTGGGTTTTGTCCAGGCAACATCCCGTGGCAGGGGGTGTTGCGGGGAAGATTCAGGGGGGTCCCTATCAGGCGTGGGAACCTGGCAGGCACCTAGCGACAAGGACAGATCGTTACAGAGCCGCGCCTGCACTACCTTGCGGCGGCATCTAAAGAAAGGACACGAAGCGAAGGATATTGTGGATAGTGAGAAACGAGATCAAGCACATAGGAGAGCCAGTAGGAGTCATGCCCCGAGAACGGCAACATCCTACTGAGGCGCATAGCCGGTGACCGGAACACATAGGAAGTAACTTACTCTATGCCTTACTTCAAATACCGCAGGACAGTTAATTATAGGTTGGCTTTCTACCATACATCACCTACGCAGACATAGGGGGCAACCGTGGAGAGGGGCGTCTCTAGGGTCCCAAAATAGCTCCGTGCCTACCCGTCAAACGGGTGCGTCCTAGCCATAACAAACAAGGGGGACGGAGAATAGAAAGAACTAGAAAGAACGAGAACAGAAGTTGTGAGGACTATCCCGAATGCTCAGCAGGGAAGCACTACAACACACAGGCGCTAGTTGGTAGGCAACAATTTCCACCTGCAAAGGGAACTCTGGATGTGCCTTCGGACCGGCCGGTCTCAGACAGCCCTGTTGACAGTGCTATGGATTAAGGATCCTGAAGCCTTCAGTAAAGAGGTAAAGAGACTGCAACCCTGTGTCCTCGTTATTGACTGCACCTCACACCATCGCCATTTACATTACTGGGAAGCCCTGGGGACATACTTCACCTGTGGGAAGGTATACCATCTAGCTGCCATCACATCACCCCAGTGGACCCCAAGCAGCGTCGGTCTCCCTGGCCGAATACCACAGGTGGCGTCACGAAGCCTTAGCTGACTTTCATCATCCCTTTTATTGGACGCCCCTTGGCAGGGTCACGGACCGGGTCCAGCCACAGTGACATCCCCAGAACTGAGCCAGAGAGGACCGGTACCGAGTAACCCGTGGCCCTGCGTCTTTGGGCGCTCAATACTAATGTAAAATGTCTATGTACTGTATGGTTGCGTGTTTTATGCTTTGCTGTTATCCTCCTGTGTCTTGTACTATTAGATGTGCTGTGTTTGTAATGCACATACTAGAAGCAGGGTCAGAACTAGTTAATATTGTGGGCTGGGTTAGCAACAGAGACCAGATAGGAAACTGCTGCTTCCTAGTCAGTAGCCCGGCCACGTGGGTTGAGGAGAACAGGAATCCAGTGTTAACACGTGAAAGCTGAGCAGAGGAGAGGAGAGCCACCGGCGACGGGACAACGGAGATGCAGGGATGCAGATGCAGGCGCGAGGAGGGTGAGTATGATGGGAAAGGGGGGCAATGTGAGCCATGCATACAACCATGGCACGGGGGAGCCAAGCCATGCGGGACGGGGAGCCGAGCCATGCAGACCAGGGGAGCTGAGCAATGTAGGACCGGGGGAGCTGAGCAATGCGGGACTGGGGGAGCTGAGCAATGTGGACCGAGGGAGCTGAGCAATGCGGGATCAGGGGAGCTGAGCAATGCAGTCCGGGGGAGCTGAGCAATGCGGACCGGGGGAGCTGAGCATTGCAGGACCGGGGGAGCCATGCATACAACAGGGGGAGCCACATATACCAAGACAGGTAAAAGGAGCCACATACCAGGAGAGGACGGGGGAGCCACATACCAGGACAGGACAAGGGGAGCCACATGTTGGGACAGGACAGAGGGAGCCACATACCAGGACAGGAGAAGGGGAGTCACATACCAGGACAGGACAGGGGGAGCCACGCATAGCAGGACAGGACAGTGGGAGCCACATACCAGGACAGGACAGGGAAGCCATGCATTGCAGGTCAGGGATGAGGGGACAATGCATACCTGGCTCATATTCAAGTCAATAAGCTTACCCAGTTTTCCGTGGCAAAAGTAGGTGCCTCGGCCTATACTCGGGTAAGCTTATACTCGAGTATATACGGTACATTTTTACCCCCAAAATTTTACATTTTCACACAAGAAGTGGGTAAAAATGACACGAAAATTTGTCACACAATTTCTATTGAATGTGGCAATATCCCTATATATGGCTGTACAGTACTACTTAGCCATACGGAGAGACTCTTGAGGAACAGAGCGCTATTTGCCTCCTGGAGCTCAAGTTTTCCTAGAACAGTTTGCGGACTCCATATACAGAGCCCCTAATTGCTAGAAGAGCAGAATCCACCCTCAAGTGACCCCATTTGGAAAACTATACCCCTTGAGGAATTTACCTATAGGTGTAGTGACGATTTTGGCTACATGGGTATTTTCCAGAAACAAGCAGCAATGAATGTTGCCGAGTTAAAACTGCAAAATGCCATTGTAGTGACCAGTATGCTGTAGTAACCAGTATGTTGCAGTCACCAGTATGTTATGCCCAGCCCATGCTTCTGGAGGCATGCATGTTAGGCGGGCTCTCATCGCTTCATAAATGCCAAACGTGGACGCATTATGTGGTTTAGGTTCTGTGTAAGAACATTTTATCTGATCTCACTACGTATGAGACCCTTAACCCCTTAATCCCATATGACGTACTATACCGTCGAGGTGGTGTGGGCTTTAATTCCCACCGGCGGTATAGTACGTCATAGGCGATCGGCCTATCGCAGCTGACATCCGGCACTATGTGCCAGGAGTGGTCACGGACCGCCCCCGGCACCTTAACCCCCGGCACACCGCGATCAAATATGATCGCGATGTGCCGGCGGTATAGGGAAGCATCGCGCAGGGAGGGGGATCCCTGCGGACTTCCCTGAGCCCTCCGCAGCAACGCGATGTGATCGCGTTGCTGCGAGAGTCTCCTACCTCCTTCCTCCTTGCTGGACCCGGATCCAAGATGGCCGCGGATCCGGGTCCTGCAGGGAGGGAGGTGGCTTACCAAGTGCCTGCTCAGAGCAGGCACTTGGTAACGCTGCAGCGCTGTTTCACAGATCGGTGATCTGTCAGAGTGCTGTGCAAACTGGCAGATCACCGATCTGTATTGTCCCCCCCTGGGACAAAGTAAAAAAGTAAAAAAAAAAATTTCCAAATGTGTAAAAAAAATAAAAAAAAATATTCCTAAATAATGAAAAAATATATATATATATTATTCCCATAAATACATTTCTTTATCTAAATAATAAAAAAAATAAATAAAAGTACACATATTTAGTATCGTCGCGTCCGTAACGACCCGACCTATAAAACTGGCCCACTAGTTAACCCCTTCAGTAAACACCGTAAAAAAAAAAAAAAAAAACGAGGCAAAAAACAACGCTTTATTATCATACCACCAAACAAAAAGTGGAATAACACGCGATCAAAAAGACAGATATAAATAACCATGGTACCGCTGAAAGCGTCATCTTGTCCCGCAAGAAATGAGCCGCCATACAGCATCATCAGCAAAAAAATAAAAAAGTTATAGTCCTGAGAATAAAGCGATGCAAAAATAATTATTTTTTCTATAAAATAGTTTTTATCGTATAAAAGCGCCAAAACATAAAAAAATGATTTAAATGAGGTATCGCTGTAATCGTACTGACCCGAAGAATAAAACTGCTTTATCAATTTTATCAAACGCGGAATGGTATAAACGCCTCCCCCAAAAGAAATTCATGAATAGCTGGTTTTTGGTCATTCTGCCTCACAAAAATCGTAATAAAAAGCGATCTAAAAATGTCACGTGCCCGAAAATGTTACCAATAAAAACGTCAACTCGTCCCGCAAAAAAACAAGACCTCACATGACTCTGTGGACCAAAATATGGAAAAATTATAGCTCTCAAAATGTGGTAACGCAAAAAATATTTTTTGCAATGAAAAGCGTCTTTCAGTGTGTGACGGCTGCCAATCATAAAAATCCGCTAAAAAACCCGCTATAAAAGTAAATCAAACCCCCCTTCATCACCCCCTTAGTTAGGGAAAAATTAAAAAAATGTATTTATTTCCATTTTCCCATTAGGGTTAGGGTTAGGGTTAGGGCTAGGGTTAGGGTTAGGGCTAGGGTTAGGGTTAAGGCTAGGGTTAGGGTTAGGGCTAGGGTTAAGGTACCGTCACACTAAGTGACGCTGCAGCGATACCGACAACGATCCGGATCGCTGCAGCGTCGCTGTTTGGTCGCTGGAGAGCTGTCACACAGACAGCTCTCCAGCGACCAACGATCCCGAGGTCCCCGGTAACCAGGGTAAACATCGGGTAACTAAGCGCAGGGCCGCGCTTAGTAACCCGATGTTTATCCTGGTTACCATCCTAAAAAGTAAAAAAACAAACGCTACATACTTACCTACCGCTGTCTGTCCTCGGCGCTCTGCTTCTCTGGTCTGGCTGTGAGCGCTGGGCAGCCGGAAAGCAGAGCGGTGACGTCACCGCTCTGCTTTCCGGCCGATGTGCTCACAGCCAGACCAGAGAAGCAGAGCGCCGGGGACAGACAGCGGTAGGTAAGTATGTAGCGGTTGTTTTTTTTACTTTAACGATGGTAACCAGGGTAAACATCGGGTTACTAAGCGCGGCCCTGCACTTAGTTACCCGATGTTTACCCTGGTTACCAGCGAAGACATCTCTGAATCGGTGTCACACACGCCGATTCAGCGATGTCTACGGGGAGTCCAGCGACCAAATAAAGTTCTGGACTTTCTTCCCCGACCAGCGACAGCACAGCAGGGGCCTGATCGCTGCTGCCTGTCACACTGAACGATATCGCTAGCGAGGACGCTGCAACGTCACGGATCGCTAGCGATATCGTCTAGTGTGACGGTACCTTTAGGGCTAGGGCTAGGGTTAGGGCAAGGGTTAGGGCTAGGGTTAGGGTTAGGGCTAGGGTTAGGGTTGGGGCCACAGTTAGGGTTGGGGCTAAAGTTAGGGTTAGGGTTGGGGCTAAAGTTACGGTTAGGGTTTAGATTACATTTACAGTTGGGAATAGGGTTGGGATTAGGGTTAGGGGTGTGTCAGGGTTAGTGGTGTGGTTAGGGTTACTGTTGGGATTAGGGTTAGGGGTGTGTTTGGATTAGGGTTTCAGTTATAATTGAGGGGTTTCCACTGTTTAGGCACATCAGGGGCTCTCCAAACGCGACATGGCGTCCGATCTCAATTCCAGCCAATTCTGCGTTGAAAAAGTAAAACAGTGCTCCTTCCCTTCTGAGCTCTCCCGTGTGCCCAAACAGGGGTTTACCCCAACATATGGGGTATCAGCGTACTCAGGACAAATAGGACAACAACTTTTGGGATCCAATTTCTCCTGTTACCCTTGGGAAAATACAAAACTGGGGGCTAAAAAATATTTTTTGTGGGAAAAAAAAGATTTTTTATTTTCAAGGCTCTGCGTTATAAACTGTAGTGAAACACTTGGGGGTTCAAAGCTCTCACAACACATCTAGATGAGTTCCTTAGGGGGTCTAATTTCCAAAATGGTGTCACTTGTGGGGGGTTTCTACTGTTTAGGTACATTAGGGGCTCTGCAAATGCAATGTGACACCTGCAGACCATTCCATCTAAGTCTGCATTCCAAATGGCGCTCCTTCCCTTCCGAGCCCCCCATGCGGCCAAACAGTGGTTCCCCCCACATATGGGGTATCAGCACACTCAGGACAAATTGGACAACAACTTTTGGGGTCGAATTTCTTTTCTTACCCTCGAGAAAATACAAAACTGGGGGCTAAAAAATAATTTTTGTGGAAAAAAATTTTTGTTTTATTTTTACGGCTCTGCACTATAAACTTCTGTGAAGCCCTTGGTGGGTCAAAGCGCTCAAAACACATCTAGATAAATTCCTTAGGGGGTCTTCTTTCCAAAATGGTGTCACTTGTGGGGGTTTCAATGTTTAGGCACATCAGTGGCTCTCCAAACGCAACATGGCGTCCCATCTCAATTCCTGTCAATTTTGCTTTAAAAAGTCAAACGGCGCTCCTTCCCTTCCGAGCTCTCCCATTCGCCCAAACAGTGGTTTACCCCCACATATCAGCGTACTCAGGACAAATTGTACAACAACTTTTGGGGTCCAATTTCTTCTCTTACCCTTGGGAAAATAAAAAATTGGGGGCGAAAAGATAATTTTTGTGAAAAAATATGATTTTTTATTTTTACGGTTCTGCATTATAAACTTCTGTGAAGCACTTGGTGGGTCAAAGTGCTCACCACACCTCTAGATAAGTTCCTTAGGGGGTCTAATTTCCAAAATGGTGTCACTTGTGGGGGGTTTCAATGTTTAGGCACATCAGGGGCTCTCCAAACGCAACATGGTGTCCCATCTCGATTCCAGTCAATTTTGCAGTGAAAAGTCAAATGGCGCTCCTTCGCTTCCGAGCTCTGTCATGCGCCCAAACAGTGGTTTACCCCCACATATGGGGTATCGGTGTACTCAGGACAAATTGTACAACAACTTTTGGGGTCCATTTTCTCCTGTTACCCTTGGTAAAATAAAACAAATTGGAGCTGAAGTAAATTTTTTGTGAAAAAAAGTTAAATGTTTATTTTTATTTAAACATTCCAAAAATTCCTGTGAAGCAGCAGAAGGGTTAATAAACTTCTTGAATATGGTTTTGAGCACCTTGAGGGGTGCAGTATTTAGAATGGTGTCACACTTGGGTATTTTCTATCATATAGACCCCTCAAAATGACTTCAAATGAGATGTGGTCCCTAAAAAAAAAATGGTGTTGTAAAAATGAGAAATTGCTGGTCAACTTTTAACCCTTATAACTCCCTAACAAAAAAAAATTTTGGTTCCAAAATTGTGCTGATGTAAAGTAGACATGTGGGAAATGTTACTTATTAAGTATTTTGTGTGACATATCTCTGCGATTTAATTGCATAAAAATTCAAAGTTGGAAAATTGCGAAATTTTCATAATTTTCACCAAATTTCCATTTTTTTCACAAACAAACGCAGGTACTATCAAAGAATTTTTACCACTATCATGTAGTACAATATGTTCCGAGAAAACAGTGTCAGAATCACTGGGATCTGTTGAAGCGTTCCAGAGTTATAATCTCATAAAGGGACAGTGGTCAGAATTGTAAAAATTGGCCCGGTCATTAACCTGCAAACCACCCTCGGGGCTTAAGGGGTTAAAAAGGACCCACATTGCCCTACCAAACAGAATTGAGAGAAATACTGACAGAAGCTCTTGGGAGCGGTCTCATATCTAGGAACGAGTTCGACTTCATGCACCCCAAATATCCTACAACAGCAACTTTTTTTTCCCTCCCCAAAGTTCACAAGTTATGCAGTCCACTGAGAGGACGCTCGATAGTGGCGGGGGTAGACGCACTCTGTCAAAACTCAAGTGTATATCTTGACCAAATTCTTCGTCCATTTGTACATTCCCTACCATCATATATTAGAGACACCTCCGACTTATTGACTAAATTGGATGGGATTCACCTTGACTCAAGATACTATATTGGCATCCATAGATGAGCAAGAGGAAGTCATTGTTTTCTACATAATAACTTTATGCTTTAACTGCTCCGATATGTATTGACACACAAGTTTTTCCTCTTCAATGGTAAGTTCCTCCCCCAGCTCAGGGGCACAGCTATGGGGACTCCGTGTGCCCCGACTTATGCTAATCTGCTCCTGGGCTGGTGGGAGGAAACAGTGGTGTTCAGAGATGAGGATGTCATCTGGTGCCCCCGTATTGTATTCTGGGGGCGCTTTATTGATGACATCCACATACTCTGGTCAGGGGATGGTGATTCATTCAGGAAGTTTGTGGACCACTTGAATGTTAATAACTTGGGCCTAAGGTTTACCTGTGAGGTGGGGGGAGACAGCATTCCCTTCCTAGATGTATTGCTTTTGAAAAGTGATCAGGGCACATTGAACAGCACTATTTATTGCAAGAAAACAGCTACAAACAGCCTCCTCAGGTGGGAGAGCTGTCACTCAACAAACTTGAAAAGAGGCATACTGAAGGGCCAATTTCTTAGGCTTTGTAGAAATTGTTCATTGTTGCGAGATTTTGAACAACAAGCGAGTGCCATGAAGCGAAGATTCAGAGAAAGGAGATACCTTGAACAAGTTATTGAAAAGGGATATGAAGTAGCATGGAAGTCCAATCGCATGCAATTACTCACCCCTAATCCAAAGTTGGAAACAAATGGAGTGACCAGGCTAGCTGGAACATACGACGATCAGAATAATAAAGTGATAGGTATTCTGAAACGATACTGGGGTGTCCTAAGGGCAGATCCAGACATATATAGTTATATGAAAAACCACATGGTGAAGGGAGGAGTGCTCAGTCAGTAAGTTAACATAGAAATGACAGAAAAACGACTGGCACATCCAGACTAGTGTGAATAGGTGCATACCAGGAGCAGATACCTCCATATACAATATACAAAAAAAGGTTGCACTCTATCGTGCTAAAGCACTCCTCCCTCCACCATGTGGTTTTTAATTACATCTAATCACACTTGGTTCCGGCCAACCCATATGTAGGCTTTGCTGACAGAGGTGTCCACATTCACCCAGGCATACAGACATTAGCCTTCGGTAAGTGTTCACATTTGGACAGGGAGGTCAGGGACCCATCAGATTAATGAGACCACCTTGACGATGGTTGATGGGCTCACACTATTTGGCCAAGTTCTGTGCTAAGCATCTCTCAAATATTTTTCCTAATGTTCAAAAGCCATTTTGCTATTCATATTTCATGTATTTCATATTAGACATGCTTTAGCACGATAGAGTGCAACCTTTTTTTGTATACTGAGTAGTGACACGTCACTTCCGGTTTGAACACACAAGAGTCATTGCGGTAGAAGGTATTTAAGCAAACATTTGACAGGACACGTGTAGCCCTTTATTGCGATTGGTGATGGCGAGACGCGGCTTATTGCAGCTGCCTCATGCTGGGAGAAGCCCCGCTCTTTCCCCTGATGAACCCCAGTTTATTTCCCTGGGGGGAAACGCATCGGGATGGGCGTCATATCTGGATGGGCGTCATATCTGGATGAGTACAATCTCATTTTTCTGATTATTATTCAATGACTATTTCCCTGCATTGGTCTGACTAGTGAAACTAGGGGGCTATATGTATTGCAAAATCATGATATTCTAAAGATGCACATTTAGGCTATTTTCTTACCCTCGTTCATGTATTATCTGCTGTAAGGCAAACGAAGGGGAGTTATTTATAATAGCTTTGATATGTTTTGAGAATTATCTCTGTCTTTGATATTGTGCACGAATAATCCCCCTTAGCACATACAAGTTATTAGGGTTTTTGAAAATCATAAAAACCCATATAAAAGTTGGGAATTACCCAAAATAGACTGATGCAGTCTCTGATTCAGCTCTTTTGCACATTGCACTTTAGGGAATCATTGGTGTTGGTGGAGGATTTTCTTTGTTTAGTTCCCATTTAGGGCCTTAAGGGAGAGCCGTCGGTGAGCTGGGGCGCCATGTCGAATTTAGGGTGCCAACCTCCGCTGTAAGGTAGGGTCCCACCACATTAGTCTCTATCCTTTTTTGAATGTTAAGACTATAGTGTTAAGGTTATTATTGTCTCCTGACCCTATTTAGGGTAATTTTACCCAGTAAGATTAAAATTTATATTTTAGGGGTATTCTTTTTAATGTTTGGTTTATACACTGTGGGGCTCAGAAGGGAGGGGGGCATTTGGATTTTGGAGCGGAGTATTTGCTGAATTTCTTTTCACGGGTGAGGAGCCATTTCGCTTTTCCAGAGCTTTTGTGCTACCAGTAACGTGGAAGCTCCCTATATTTCTGTTAACAGATGACGGACCTGAGCCAGGGCTTGCTTTTTTCTGAATTGAGTTGAAGCTTTTATTGGGAACAGTTTACATAAGATTTGGGATCACATTTATCTGGTGCTCTATGCTGGCCACTTACTTTGGGGTTTCCATCTAAATCTCCCAGTGACATGATTCAAATGAAACCCCTGAGGGAGCCATTCACTATAATGAGGCAGCAGAGTTACTTTGGACTCCATCTGGCCTCTGTTCAGCAGTGTCCTTCTTTTCAGAAGAGCACAAAAACTTTGGCCGACGGCACTTTTATGCAATCCTAAAAAGACGGACACCGCCGGGCCACAGATCAGATGGCATTCACAGTGCCTTCATCTGCCTCATTATAGGGAATTTTCCACCAGAGGTTCCGTGTGAATCACGTATTTCAGAGATTTACACGAAAACTTCAGTGAGCAAGCTCAACGCAGAGCGCAGGATAAATGTACGTCGAGCCTTACTGCGATCTTTGGGAGGCAGAATGAAAAAATCAACAGCATGTGAAGAATTGGTTTTATTTTTTTTTTTACGCCGTTCCTCGTGCAGTATAAGTGATTAGGCGACTTTATTATTCGGGACAATGCGATTACAGTGAAACCAGGTTTATGTTGTGTTTTTATGTTTGGCTGCTGTCCCACACTAAAAGATGCGTTTTATTTCAAAAAATAGTTTTTGCACCACCACATTTTGAGATATAAATTTTCCATATTTTGGCCCACAGAGTCATGTGAGGTCTCGCTTTTTGCAGGACGAGTTGACGTTTTTAATGGCACTATTTTTGGGCAGATGGCATTTTTTGATAGCTTTCTATTCCGATTTTTGTGAGGCAAAACAAACAAAAACCAGCAATTCAGGAATTTCTTTTGAAAAATATAACTTTTTTTATTTTTCCACTGATAGAGCTGTTTTTTGCAGTACAAAATGACATTTTCAGCAGTACCATGTTTATTTACATCTGTCTTTTTGATCGTGTTTTATTACACTTTTTGTTTGGCCATATGATGATAAAGCATTGTTTTTTAGTGGGATAGTTTTATAGGTCAGGTCGTTGCGGATGCGGTGATACCATATATGTGTACTTTTATTGTTTTTTTTCATTCAAATATTTATTTAGAGATAAAATATCTTTTGAATTTTTATTATTATTTTTTTTTAATATTTTTAAAACGATGTAATTTTTTTTTTAACTATTTTTCTAACTTTTTTACTTTCTCCCAATATGGGACTATCATTTTTTGCATGCTGATAGCTTCTACAGCATGGAGATGAAGTAGCATGCTCATACTGCAGAATCTGTCAGCTCTACACTGAGAGACAAACTTGCTGATCATGCACTGGGCATGATCAGCAAGTTTACTAGGTCTGGCAACCTTGTTTTCGTCATGATGACATCGGGTCACCATGGCAATTATCGGGACCCTGCGTCATGCCGCGGGGTCTCCGATCCAAAGGCAGAGGGGCTGTCAGCCCCTGTGTTCAATCGCAGCATTTCAGGGGGGGCAAAAGTGCCGGGAAGTGGTCTGTGACCACTCCTGGCACTTAGTGCCAAGTGTCAGCTGTGAGAATCAGTAGTAACGATTGCCCGCACAACCCCCTTGTGTGCTGGCGATCACTTAGTTGTAATATTCTGTAAAGCGCCATGGAATAAAAGGCGCTATAATAAGAAATAATAATAAAATTCTGTCCCTGGTCAAATAGGCCCAGGGCACAGGGACGGATTATTACATCTGATGTCAGAAACGGGTTAAGTTCTCTGATATAACTAATTTGCATATGAATTTAAATGCAAAGGACTCAGCAATGCAGCAACAAGTAATAAGGTGTCAATGGAATTACATTTCAAAGACCTGCTGTCAGCACTCTGTTGTCTGGTATCCCAGGACCAGGGATTCCTTCCATATCTCTAACGTTAGGGGTGCCCTAGTTCGCCCTGCTCCCCGAATTGCTTCTGATGGTGAAGATGTCAGGGCCACATACCTTGCCTTAGCTCCTGAATCGGCCCTCAGTCTGTACCCTTCCCTCACCCAGGGAAGGAGGAATTAGTTGTGTAACGTAATACACCAACCAGACTAACAAGGTAATAAGCAGATAGAGGGTATACAACAACAACTTAGTAGTACACTAACAACGGATAAATTTGATAACCTGAAGCAAAAGATTGAAAAAACCATTGATGAATTCAGGAATGTGGTACAGGATAGGAAACGTACCAAGTTCCTATGAGACAGTAAGACCGTAAGACAGTATATAAATGGCGTGATATTAATACCCAGAGGGATCGACGCCAATATAGGCGCGATTTTTTCACTACTTCCTCCAGTTCTGACAATGATTCCAATTCCCGTACGACCTCTCCTTTTTTAGAACAAAGGCGGGGTCGGTCAAACAAAGGCCGACGAGGAGGGGCTCCAGATCACACAAACGGCAGTTCAAGGGTCAGAGCTCGGTCTCAGGTAGGGACATGTTGGTCTATAACATCTCCTAATATAACCTCTCACCACCCGAATTGACGGTATTGCAAAAGGCCCTTTCATTTAGAGAGTTTCAATTAGACCAAGAACTCCAAAAGTTTTTTAGGAATCTAAGACTTAAGGCACATTTTGCGACCATAGACCCAATCATTAACCACTCAGAGTCAACCCCAGGTTCTAACAGGAGTATTTTTAGCCTTAAAGAGTTAGGCTTATCTTTATCGAGTAGTTAAAATTCTCCCAAATCTTACCACCCGGTGGAGACTTACATATCATTTGTTTCACAAGACATACAGAGGAAATGTACAGAAAGTAATCAGGGCTTACTATCGGTCAAAAGAAACTGTACCCCACTTGAAAAGAGGGCCTTAGACAAGCTTAGAAACAATAAATCCATTACTATTAAGCCGGCAGACAAAGGGGGAGCAATTGTGATAATGGACAGTTCTTTTTATATCTCAATGGTCCGCCAACATTTAGATGACAGTGACACATATTCGCCTGTTGACAGGGATCCTACTAAGGAAATATTTAATGAGATTCAACATGTTGTGAATTCTTTCAGAGAATAGAACGTCATTGATTTCAAGCTAGGTGAATACCTGTTGAATACACACCCTGTAGTCCCTGTCTTTTACGCGTTGCCTAAGATTCACAATCATCAGACTCGTCTTCCGGGACGACCAATTGTGGCGTCGACCGATTCACTACTTTCACCATTATCAATAACAGTTGAAAAAATTCTCACTCCCCTACTTGGACATATAACTTCTTTTATTAAGGACACCCCAGATTTTTTAGAAGGATTGAGGACAATGGGTACCCTACCGATGGGATATTTTCTTGTTACCATGGATGTAAACAGCTTATATACCAGCATAGATCATAACAGAGGCCTTGAGGCTGTTTGCTGGTTCCTTGACACATATACGGATTTTTTACCCATTCAAAAAACTTTTTGCCTGACATTATTACAACTTATTCTCACCAAGATTTTTTTTCTTTTTGCCGATCAGTTTTTTATTCAGAGGGTCGGGACAGCTATGGGATCAAATGTAGCACCACCATACGCTAACATTTTTATGGCTTTCTTTGAGGAGAAATTTGTCTACACCCATGGTCTTTTTGAAAGGCTCTCGCTATACTGGAAAAGATTTTTTGAAGACGTGTTTCTAATATGGAGGGGTGACGAGGTCTCTTTAACTCAGTTTTTCCATGATATGAATGTTCAGGTACCTAACCTGACATTCACAATTTCCAAAAACCAGCGAGTGTGAATTTCCTAGACACGTTAGTAACAATTAAAGATGATGGTTCACTTGAGATTGATTTATATACTAAACCTACGGATAGGAACAATTTGTTGCTTTTTTCTAGTTGTCACCCACCCACGTCAAACAATCACTACCTAAATCCCAGATACAACGAGTTCAACGTATTGTTACGAACTATAATTTGAAACAACGGATTACAGAAATGAATTAAAAATTCTCTGATCGCGGTTACCCACCATTGGTCTTACAGAAAGCTTTACAACACACTTCTCGGTGGGAGGAGAACCCCAAAAGGATAGCATTTGTCACTACATACATATCACCCATACACCAATTTTTTAAGAAGTGCATACTCGAACATTGGCCTATATTGGGTAAGGCCTATCCCTCTATTCCAGAGTTCTGTATCCCTCCTTTATTATGCTACAAGAGACCCCAGAACATCAGAGATATCTTGGTTAAAGCTGATGTAGGTTCAGCTAAAATGGCACAACGTCAGTCCTTCTTGGCCACTCAGAGACATGGTACATTTTCCTGTCTACATTGTCCACAATGTTCTAATGTTACCAAGGGGGACACTTTTTCTCACCCTAGGTCTGGAAAACTTTTTCAGATCAAAGTTTTTTTTACATGTGATTCCTCATTTGTTGTCTATTTAATCAAATGTCCTTGCGGTCTCGGGTATGTTGGGGAGACAACCCAGCATATCCAGGACCGCATATCCCAACACAAGTCTACCATTCGGTGTAAACGCATGATGTTACCTGTCCCCTTTCATTTTATTACAGCAGGGCATTCGGTTGCCCAATTGAGGTTTCAGGTACTTGAATGTATTTCCTCCTCAAGACGTGGTGGTAACAGAATTCAAAAATTAAAAGAAAGGGAGGCTTTTTGGATATATACGCTTCAGACACTCCACCCACGTGGGATGAATAGGGAATATGATGCCCTACAGAGATAGATTGTTTTAGTACAATTCTACAGATTCCAGCTGTTATAATTTATATTATTATAGGATGTATAATAGGTAAATCATATTAACCTTATGTTCTCTGGTTCTTTTTTAGATACCCCTATGATCTCGATACTCCTTTTCAAGGCTGTTTCTTCTACTGGGTGACACCCCTTCCCTCTCTATTTCTATTACTTCACCATTGAAGCTGGAAGTTTAATTGCTACTCAAGGGTTATGTTTTTTTCATTTTTTTTCATTTAAGTTATTTATTTATTCTACTTATTGTATACAGGATTCTCCGTATAGTATAGTATTTATTCTATCTAGTGTTTATTATATTTTGTGACAATTAGGAGACGAGTATATATAGCCCTACAGATTCTTTTTCGTGTTACGATTCTTGCAACACACTGCGCATGTGTCCGCTCTATCTGGCGATAGCAACCGCTATGTGAACATAATCGTTGTCTTGATTATTCTCCACTTCGGCGCTCTAGCGACATACTGCGCATGTGCACACTTTTGTTTTTCCCTTCTGGTCATCCCGGATCACTTACGAGTCATACACCGGAAGTGACATCACCTTTTTACGGCATTTATACCCGCTTTATGGCCACAGTGCGCACACTGCCTCCTGGGATCACCAGATACACGCCGGTCGCCTACACCTCTACAGGTATACCATACTGTCTCTATTTTTGTCAGCAGCCTATTTATTTTCACATGATACTATTTATTTCTCATAAACTTACGGTTTTTTTGTTCTTGTTTCTATAGCACCATTACAATTATTAGCCTGATGGCTATTGTTATATCCTAAGCATTAGTTTCTTCATACACGTACTCATTGTTTGTGTTTCGAAATAGTGACCCCTATTTCAAACTATTTTTCTCTGTTTTCTGGTCCCTATAGGTTATTATGGAGCACCAGGTATATGTAATGACACAGAGGGTATGGACTCCTTTTGGTTTTTCGCTTCAGCCTCTGATGTTGAGTATTTTCTATTATGCTATCGTTCATTTTGTTTTTTTCTAATATTATAGACTTCCTTGAAAAAGGCAGAACTTGCCGAAACGTCGGATTATCTTGATGTCTGTTGTTCATTAATACCGGCTGAGTGTTAATAGTAATAAATACTTCTTCAAAGTGAACCTATTGTGAACTATTTTTGAGTGCCAAAGGTTATTTTTCTTTAACAAGGTAATACGAACAGGGTAGCAAAAAATACCAAACAAACAAATACAGGTCCTTCTCAAAAAATTAGCATATAGTGTTAAATTTCATTATTTACCATAATGTAATGATTACAATTAAACTTTCATATATTATAGATTCATTATCCACCAACTGAAATTTGTCAGGTCTTTTATTGTTTTAATACTGATGATTTTGGCATACAACTCCTGATAACCCAAAAAACCTGTCTCAATAAATTAGCATATTTCACCCATCCAATCAAATAAAAGTGTTTTTTAATAACAAACAAAAAAACCAACAAATAATAATGTTCAGTTATGCACTCAATACTTGGTCGGGAATCCTTTGGCAGAAATGACTGCTTCAATGCGGCGTGGCATGGAGGCAATCAGCCTGTGACACTGCTGAGATGTTATGGAGGCCCAGGATGCTTCAATAGCGGCCTTAAGCTCATCCAGAGTGTTGGGTCTTGCGTCTCTCAACTTTCTCTTCACAATATCCCACAGATTCTCTATGGGGTTCAGGTCAGGAGAGTTGGCAGGCCAATTGAGCACAGTAATACCATGGTCAGTAAACCATTTACCAGTGGTTTTGGCACTGTGAGCAGGTGCCAGGTCGTGCTGAAAAATGAAATCTTCATCTCCATAAAGCATTTCAGCCGATGGAAGCATGAAGTGCTCCAAAATCTCCTGATAGCTAGCTGCATTGACCCTGCCCTTGATGAAACACAGTGGACCAACACCAGCAGCTGACATGGCACCCCACACCATCACTGACTGTGGGTACTTGACACTGGACTTCAGGCATTTTGGCATTTCCTTCTCCCCAGTCTTCCTCCAGACTCTGGCACCTTGATTTCCGAATGACATGCAAAATTTGCTTTCATCAGAAAAAAGTACTTGGGACCACTTAGCAACAGTCCAGTGCTGCTTCTCTGTAGCTCAAAAGTGGCTTTACCTGGGGAATGTGGCACCTGTAGCCCATTTCCTGCACACGCCTGTGCACGGTGGCTCTGGATGTTTCCACACCAGACTCAGTCCACTGCTTCCTCAGGTTCCCCAAGGTCTGGAATCGGTCCTTCTCCACAATCTTCCTCAGGGTCCGGTCTCCTCTTCTCGTTGTACAGCGTTTTCTGCCACATTGTTTCCTTCCAACAGACTTACCATTGAGGTGCCTTGATACAGCACTCTGGGAACAGCCTATTTGTTGAGAAATTTCTTTCTGGGTCTTACCCTCTTGCTTGAGGGTGTCAATGATGGCCTTCTTGACATCTGTCAGGTCGCTAGTCTTACCCATGATGGGGGTTTTGAGTAATGAACCAGGCAGGGAGTTTATAAAAGCCTCAGGTATCTTTTGCATGTGTTTAGAGTTAATTAGTTGATTCAGAAGATTAGGGTAATAGGTCGTTTAGAGAACCTTTTCTTGATATGCTAATTTATTGAGACAGGTTTTTTGGGTTATCAGGAGTTGTATGCCAAAATCATCAGTATTAAAACAATAAAAGACCTGACAAATTTCAGTTGGTGGATAATGAATCTATAATATATGAAAGTTTAATTGTAATCATTACATTATGGTAAATAATGAAATTTAACACTATATGCTAATTTTTTGAGAAGGACCTGTATACTCACATATATAACAGAGGAATGAACCGGGGAGTGGAGGATTCAGTTAAACCAAAGTAGGAGAAGAAAGGGAATTATCACACACTCAAAACCTAGTAACAGTTACAGATAAATCCACCAAACACATTCTCCAATAACAACCAACAACCTCCAGACATGCAGCAAAAGCTAACTCTGACAATGAGTGCTATTCAGGGCCTAGATTATATAGGAGATGGGAGTGACTAACAGTGAACAGGTGAGCCTTAAGGCAGGAAAGCTTCCAGGACCTCTCAACTGAGCAGATTAAGGCTAATTTCACACTAGCGTTTTGAGGAGCTGCGGAGGGCTGCGGTCTTCCTCCGTGAAGCCCCGAACTCGGTTGCTAGCTCCGCCTACTTCTGCATGCGGCCTGCATGCGGCCTGCGTACCTATCTTTAACATTAGGTACGCAGGTCGTGCCGCTGTATGCAGATGCTTCAGCATGCATCGTTTTGACAATGCGGTGAATAAAAAATTGCTACAAGCTGCGTTCTACGCTGGTCACCGCATCGTCAAAATGACGCATTCGGAAGCATCCACATATAGCGGCATGACCTGCGTACCTAAGTTAAAGATAGGTATGCAGGCCGCATGCAGAAGTAGGCGGAGCTAGCGGCGGAGGTGCGGACGAGGGCGGGGCTTCATGGAGGAAGTCCGCAGCCGTCCGCAACGCTAATGTGAAACCGGTCTAACCCCTGCACTGCTAAAAGAAACTTGCACCATTTACTACAAAGCTGAAGTGCTTCTAATTAGTGCAGGAGTAGGAGAAATCAGACGCCGAGGTGTTCTGGCTCCTCTCTGTCATGGTAAACAAGTGACACCTGCATATCTACTGTATATATGTGATTTGGGGGATTGATCTTATTGACAAGTTTCCTTTTAAATGGAATCTGTCACACCCTTGGAACATATATAACCTATTAATATGGTGTGAGGACACAGCACTTTATCTTAATTAACCAGACATCTATTTTCAGCAAGATCGGAGGAATAGACTTATCTATGTGTTGACTTTTGAATGTATGCATTTTTTTCTCCAGTTGGTTAAGAGTCTGAAATGTTGACTCTTCATTCATGCAGAGTCATTGAACAATGATGTTTGCTGATATGCTGATTATACATTGTCCAGACCAGCTAGTTTGTTGACTTGCAAAACAGAGGAGGAAAAACTGTGCAAATAGGTAACTTAATCAAACAATGTAAGTTGATCTTGTTATCATTCTTCCTCTTTACCTCTGAATGCTGGATTGAGGTACATGTGTTAACTATAAAAAGGAGAGATACCACCAGATATACAGAGAGAGACATCCAGATAGCCAAGAAATCCAGAGATCCAAAGAACCAGAGACTCCCTACAGGAGAGCAGTCAAAACATCATTGCTCCATCACAAGGGACACAGATTTGTCAATCTACAGGATGCCAGCTAAAGGGACCTCGGCTGGAAGAATACAGATCTGCTCCATTGACCAGTGCAAATCAATGGATATGTATGGGAGCCAGGAATGGGACCCGCCGGTTGCCTGGATCCATGGAGATATTTGGAGAAACCAGATTGTGACCCTCTGATCAACTAGCCTTGTATCTGAATGGATTGCTATCTTCTTAAGCTTGTCGTTATCTTCTCTCTCTGTGCATGCTACAGGTGGGCTAGTTGGCCCTGGAAGCTGAAGCCAGGTTGTGACCCTCTGGTCAACTCGCCTTGTACCTAAATGGACTGTCATCTTCCTAAGCTTGTTGTTAACTACTCTCTCTGTGTGTGCCACAGGTGGGGTAGTCATCCCTGGAAGCTCTTAAGTAACAGCTGCTCTTATCCCGACTAGTCAGCAGAAGGGTGAGACTGTAATTTGCACCATCTTGGGTATTTTGCTTGGACTGTTCTATGTGTTATCTGCCTGTTTTGTGGTTCAATAAAGCATTGCAAAACACTGTTTTACCCTCACCCTGTGTTGTTTGAGTAGTGTTATGCCCACAGTAAAAGTAGAGAGGGCGGTCGTTGGGATGATCGCTGGTCCATGCAGTTTTGGTTAGAGGACCAGGGCTCCCGCTGACCACCCCTGTCTCCACATATAGGCATACAGGTGATAGAAATGTTAAACTAGTCCTACCTGTATGCCTCATATTAGAGGTCTTGTTGTTGAAAAAAAACGTATTTTATTTCTTTATGCAATGATTTCTTCCAGGCTCCGGGGCGAATGGTGCCTGGAAGAAAGCCCTGCCTCATGTCTTCATTATAAAGTCACCCCCCTTCCATGCATGTCACAGTGCCCTGTAATGTGCAGTTGTGGTGCCGGAGTCTTGTGCCTGCACCCTACACTCCCTCCACAATCCATAACTTTTCCTCCCTTCGATGGGCAGTGTATTCAGGGATCTTGTGCACAGGGGCTGGCGAGTCACTGCGACTTTAGCTCCAGTGACCTCCGGCGAGCGCGACGATAAGGTGTTCTCCCCACTTCCTCCCTGAATAGTCATTGCTAGGAACCATCTGTGTATATGCACGCAGTGATGTCCTGGAGCCTGGAAGAAATCATTAACGTAAAGAAATAAAATAAGTTTTCTCAACAACAAGACTGCTAATAAGAGGCATACAGGTAGGACTAGTTTAACATTTCTATCACCTATATGCCCATATTAATAGGTTATACATGTCCCAGGGGGTGACAGATTCCCTTTAAGCAAAATATCAATTGATGAAATTGAAAGATATAGTAATCTTTAATTCACTGACCACAAAGCTCTCCTCCTTTATGTTTCCTGTTGACTCTATTTTACCACTGGACTATGAAAATCAAGTCCAGTAACATGTTAGCAAGATTTATATTGATATGTTTTCACACTCATATGAAAACACGTGATAAGTAAGGTGCCGGCCTATAAACTGCAAGGAATCACAGGAATTGAATGGAAAACCCAAGCTATAGATGCATTTTATTCATTCATTGCAGAAAATTCTTTGTTACAGCTGAGAATGGTGATAAGACAACAGGAAAAATAGCAAACATTCACTGAATGCCAGACACATGTACACATATTAATAGTTGGGAATGTCACCTGTCAACCAGTTAACAGCTTTATAGGACAATCCCACTAGACAAAAGGTTAGTATAATCATTAAGTTATCCCTTTTCTCAATATATTGGATGCCCCTATATTTCAAATGTGCAAGTAAACTTTCAATTAAACCAGCCAAGGGTATACCATTCATAGCAGCAGCCCACGCAGTCGCTATGTGGCCCGTGAGTGAGGCCAGTGAATCTCAGGATGTGGATATTGTGTAATAGAATGGTAGATCAGGGAGCTTTGAGCACCATTCTGCCTGCACCTGTGATTCAGAGACTCCGTGCGCTGCAGATGCGATTACATCACTACTGTAGTATGGAGACTCCACACTCACACTGCAGAGGTCAGAGCACCATGCCATGGAGAACAGCGTGAGGTAAGTAGTGATTTTTGTTTTTAATGTCAGTAATTGTGGAGGCCCTTATACTTTGTGGGGGGCTTTTGGGGGTCCTCATAAAGAACGGGCCAAAATACTGAGTTTGGGGGGCTAGTTGGGGTCATTATACTGAGTGGGGCTGTTGGGGACTGTGAGGGCTCTCATACTGAGTGGGAACCCTCATACTGAGTCTAATCCTCATTCTGTGGGGGGGCTGTGGGGACCCACATACTGAATAGAGAGCTGTGGGGACCTTCCTACTGATTAGAGGGCCGTGGAGGCCTTCATATTGAGTAGGGTGCTGTGGGGGCCTTCATACTGGGTAAGGTGCTTTGGGCGCCCTCATACTGAGTAGGGTGCTTTAGGGGCATTCATACTGATTAGGGGGCTCTGTTGGCTTTCAAATGGAGTGCGGGCTCTGGTGGCCATCATACTGTGTGGGGGGGATGAAACTGAGTGTGTTGGGGTATTATGGTGATATCATTCTATGAGGGGAGGTGTTGTGAATTCTGTGGCAGAGCTCCCTCCTGTGGTCACAAGTGGTACTTCAGCTGATTCTCTCTATGAGCTTCCGTTGGTGGAGGAAAGTGGTACTGCGGCTTCTGAGTTTCCTTCCTCAGGTGATGTGGTGAAGTCGTTAGGTGCTGCTCTATTTAACTCCACCTAGTGCTTTGATCCTGGCCTCCAGTTAGTGTTCTAGTATTGGACTAGCTTCCTCCTGGATCGTTCCTGTGGCCTGCTGCTCTGCATAGCTAAGTTGCTCTTGTGTTATTTTTGTTTGCTGTTTTTTCTGTCCAGCTTGTTTATTTGGTTTTTCTTGCTTGCTGGAAGCTCTGGGACGCAGAGGGTGTACCTCCGTGCCGTTAGTCGGTACGGAGGGTCTTTTTGCCCCCTTTGCGTGGTTGTTTGTAGGGTTTTGTGTTGACCGCAAAGTTACCTTTCCTATCCTCGCTCTGTTCAGAAAGTCGGGCCTCACTTTGCTAAATCTATTTCATCTCTACGTTTGTCTTTTCATCTTAACTCACAGTCATTATATGTGGGGGGCTGCCTTTTCCTTTGGGGTATTTCTCTGAGGCAAGGTAGGCTTATTTTCTATCTTCAGGCTAGCTAGTTTCTCAGGCTGTGCCGAGTTGCATAGGGAGCGTTAGGCGCAATCCACGGCTGCCTCTAGTGTGGTTGGAGAGGATTAGGGATTGCGGTCAGCAGAGTTCCAACATCTCAGAGCTCGTTCTATGTTTTTGGGTTATTGTTAGGTCACTGTATGTGCTTTGACTTCTATGTCCATTGTGGTACTGAATTACCAAATCATAACAGTACTGGAGGCCGAAAGTACTAATGATTATCAATAGAGGGAAAAAAGAAGTTCTGAGACCATTTTTATTTCTCTGCACTGTGTTTTGCCTTTTTTTTCCCCTAGACATTTGGGTGGTTCAGGACACAGGTGTAGCGATGGACATTAAAGGTCTGTCTTCATGTGTGGATCAGCTCACGGCAAGAGTACAAAATATTCAAGACTTTGTGGTTCAGAATTCTATGTTAGAACCAAGAATTCCTATCCCTGATTTGTTTTTTGGAGATAGAACTAAATTTCTGAGTTTCAAAAATAATTGTAAACTATATCTGGCTTTGAAACCTCGCTCCTCTGGTGACCCAGTTCAACAAGTCAGGATCATTATTTCTTTTTTACGTGGCGACCCTCAGGACTGGGCATTTTCTCTTGCGCCAGGAGATCCTGCATTATGTAATATTGATGCGTTTTTCCTGGCGCTCGGATTGCTGTACGATGAACCTAATTCAGTGGATCAGGCAGAAAAAAATTTACTGACTCTGTGTCAGGGTCAGGATGAGATAGAGGTATATTGTCAGAAATTTAGAAAGTGGTCCGTGTACACTCAATGGAATGAAGGTGCGCTCACAGCTATTTTCAGAAAGGGTCTCTCTGAAGCCCTTAAGAATGTCATGGTGGGATTTCCTATGCCTGCTGGTCTGAATGAGTCTATGTCTTTGGCCATTCAGATCGGCCGACGCTTGCGTGAGCGTAAATCTGTGCACCATTTGGCGGTATTATCTGAGCTTAAACCTGAGCCTATGCAGTGTGATAGGACTTTGACCAGAGTTGAACGGAAAGAACACAGACGTCAGAATGGGCTGTGTTTCTACTGTGGTGATTCCACTCATGCTATCTCTGATTGTCCTAAGCGCACTAAGCGGTTCGCTAGGTCTGCCACCATTGGTACGGTACAGTCAAAATTTCTTTTGTCCGTTACCTTGATCTGCTCTTTGTCATCTTATTCTGTCATGGCATTTGTGGATTCAGGTGCTGCCCTGAATTTGATGGACTTGGAGTATGCTAGGCGTTGTGGGTTTTTCTTGGAACCCTTGCAGTGTCCTATTCCATTGAGAGGAATTGATGCTACGCCTTTGGCCAAGAATAAGCCTCAGTATTGGACCCAGCTGACCATGTGCATGGCTCCTGCACATCAGGAGGTTATTCGCTTTCTGGTGTTGCATAATCTGCATGATGTGGTCGTGTTGGGGTTGCCGTGGCTGCAAGTCCATAATCCAGTATTAGATTGGAAATCCATGTCTGTGTCAAGCTGGGGTTGTCAGGGGGTACATGGTGATGTCCCATTTCTGTCTATTTCGTCATCCACCCCTTCTGAGGTCCCAGAATTCTTGTCTGATTACCGGGATGTATTTGATGAGCCCAAGTCCGATACCCTACCTCCGCATAGGGATTGTGATTGTGCTATCGATTTGATTCCTGGTAGTAAATTCCCAAAAGGTCGACTGTTTAATTTATCTGTGCCTGAGCATGCCGCTATGCGAAGTTACGTGAAGGAGTCCTTGGAGAAGGGGCATATTCGCCCGTCATCGTCGCCATTGGGAGCGGGGTTCTTTTTTTGTGGCCAAGAAGGATGGTTCGCTGAGACCTTGTATAGATTACCGCCTTCTAAATAAGATCACGGTTAAATTTCAGTACCCCTTGCCGCTGTTATCTGATTTGTTTGCTCGGATTAAGGGGGCTAGTTGGTTCACCAAGATAGATCTTCGTGGTGCATATAATCTTGTGCGTATTAAGCGAGGCGATGAATGGAAAACTGCATTTAATATGCCTGAGGGCCATTTTGAGTACCTAGTAATGCCATTCGGACTTGCAAATGCTCCATCAGTGTTTCAGTCCTTTATGCATGACATCTTCCGAGAGTACCTGGATAAATTCCTGATTGTATACTTGGATGATATTTTGGTCTTCTCGGATGATTGGGAGTCTCATGTGAAGCAGGTCAGAACGGTGTTTCAGGTCCTGCGTGCTAATTCTTTGTTTGTGAAGGGATCAAAGTGTCTCTTTGGTGTTCAGAAGGTTTCATTTTTGGGGTTCATTTTTTCCCCTTCTACTATCGAGATGGACCCTGTTAAGGTCCAGGCCATCCATGATTGGACTCAGCCGACATCTCTGAAAAGTCTGCAAAAGTTCCTGGGCTTTGCTAATTTTTATCGTCGCTTCATCTGCAATTTTTCTAGTATTGCTAAACCATTGACCAATTTGATCAAGAAGGGTGCTGATGTGGTCAATTGGTCTTCTGCTGCTGTGGAAGCTTTTCAAGAGTTGAAGCGTCGTTTTTCTTCTGCCCCTGTTTTGTGTCAGCCAGATGTTTCGCTTCCGTTCCAGGTCGAGGTTGATGCTTCTGAGATTGGAGCGGGGGCTGTTTTGTCGCAGAGAAGTTCTGATTGCTCGGTGATGAAACCATGCGCCTTCTTTTCCAGGAAGTTTTCGCCTGCTGAGCGAAATTATGATGTTGGCAATCGAGAGTTGCTGGCCATGAAGTGGGCATTCGAGGAGTGGCGTCATTGGCTTGAGGGAGCTAAGCATCGCATGGTGGTCTTGACTGATCATAAGAACTTGACTTATCTCGAGTCTGCCAAGCGGTTGAATCCTAGACAGGCTCGTTGGTCGCTGTTTTTCGCCCGTTTTGACTTTGTGATTTCGTACCTTCCGGGCTCTAAAAATGTGAAGGCGGATGCCCTGTCTAGGAGTTTTGTGCCCGACTCTCCGGGTTTGTCTGAGCCGGCGGGTATTCTCAAAGAGGGAGTAATTGTGTCTGCCATCTCCCCTGATTTGCGGCGGGTGCTGCAAAAATTTCA
This sequence comes from Ranitomeya imitator, assembly GCF_032444005.1. Classification (NCBI taxonomy): domain Eukaryota; kingdom Metazoa; phylum Chordata; class Amphibia; order Anura; family Dendrobatidae; genus Ranitomeya; species Ranitomeya imitator. The sequence continues at coordinate 412,616,151 of NC_091285.1, forward strand.
GGCTAATAAACCTGATCATTGCCCAGCGGAGAAACTGTTTGTCCCTGATAGGTGGACGAATAAAGTTATCTCTGAGGTTCATTGTTCGGTGTTGGCTGGTCATCCTGGAATCTTTGGTACCAGAGAGTTAGTGGCTAGATCCTTTTGGTGGCCATCTCTGTCGCGGGATGTGCGTTCTTTTGTGCAGTCCTGTGGGATTTGTGCTCGGGCTAAGCCCTGCTGTTCTCGTGCCAGTGGGTTGCTTTTGCCCTTGCCGGTCCCGAAGAGGCCTTGGACACATATCTCTATGGATTTTATTTCAGATCTTCCCGTCTCTCAAAAAATGTCAGTCATTTGGGTAGTTTGTGATCGCTTCTCTAAGATAGTCCATTTGGTACCCTTGTCTAAATTACCTTCCTCCTCTGATTTGGTGCCATTGTTCTTCCAGCATGTGGTTCGTTTACATGGCATTCCAGAGAATATCGTTTCTGACAGAGGTTCCCAGTTTGTTTCGAGGTTTTGGCGAGCCTTTTGTGCTAGGATGGGCATTGATTTGTCTTTTTCCTCGGCTTTCCATCCTCAGACTAATGGCCAGACCGAACGAACCAATCAGACCTTGGAAACATATCTGAGATGCTTTGTTTCTGCTGATCAGGATGACTGGGTGTCCTTTTTGCCTTTGGCTGAGTTCGCCCTTAATAATCGGGCCAGCTCGGCTACCTTGGTTTTGCCGTTTTTCTGCAACTCTGGGTTCCATCCTCGTTTCTCTTCAGGGCAGGTTGAGTCTTCGGACTGTCCTGGTGTGGATACTGTGGTGGACAGGTTGCAGCAGATTTGGACTCATGTAGTGGACAATTTGACCTTGTCCCAGGAGAAGGCTCAACGTTTTGCTAATCGCAGACGCTGTGTGGGTCCCGACTTCGTGTTGGGGATTTGGTTTGGTTGTCTTCTCGTCATATTCCTATGAAGGTATCCTCTCCTAAGTTTAAACCTCGTTTCATTGGTCCGTATAGGATTTCTGAGGTTCTTAATCCTGTGTCTTTTCGTTTGACCCTTCCAGACTCTTTTTCCATCCATAACGTATTCCATATGTCGTTGTTGCGGAGATACGTGGCACCTATGGTTCCATCTGTTGATCCTCCTGCCCCGGTTTTGGTGGAGGGGGAGTTGGAGTATATTGTGGAGAAGATTTTGGATTCTCGTGTTTCAAGACGGAAACTCCAGTATCTGGTTAAGTGGAAGGGTTATGCTCAGGAAGATAATTCCTGGGTCTTTGCCTCTGATGTCCATGCTCCCGATCTTGTTCATGCCTTTCATATGGCTCATCCTGGTCGTCCTGGGGGCTCTGGTGAGGGTTTGGTGACCCCTCCTCAAGGGGGGGGTACTGTTGTGAATTCTGTGGCAGAGCTCCCTCCTGTGGTCACAAGTGGTACTTCGGCTGATTCTCTCTATGAGCTTCCGTTGGTGGAGGAAAGTGGTACTGCGGCTTCTGAGTTTCCTTCCTCAGGTGATGTGGTGAAGTCGTTAGGTGCTGCTCTATTTAACTCCACCTAGTGATTTGATCCTGGCCTCCAGTCAATGTTCTAGTATTGGACTAGCTTCCTCCTGGATCGTTCCTGTGGCCTGCTGCTCTGCATAGCTAAGTTGCTCTTGTGTTATTTTTGTTTGCTGTTTTTTCTGTACAGCTTGTTTATTTGGTTTTTCTTGCTTGCTGGAAGCTCTGGGACGCAGAGGGTGTACCTCCGTGCCGTTAGTCGGTACGGAGGGTCTTTTTGCCCCCTTTGCGTGGTTGTTTGTAGGGTTTTGTGTTGACCGCAAAGTTACCTTTCCTATCCTCGCTCTGTTCAGAAAGTCGGGCCTCACTTTGCTAAATCTATTTCATCTCTACGTTTGTCTTTTCATCTTAACTCACAGTCATTATATGTGGGGGGCTGCCTTTTCCTTTGGGGTATTTCTCTGAGGCAAGGTAGGCTTATTTTCTATCTTCAGGCTAGTTAGTGTCTCAGGCTGTGCCGAGTTGCATAGGGAGCGTTAGGCGCAATCCACGGCTGCCTCTAGTGTGGTTGGAGAGGATTAGGGATTGCGGTCAGCAGAGTTCCCACGTCTCAGAGCTCGTTCTATGTTTTTGGGTTATTGTTAGGTCACTGTATGTGCTTTGACTTCTATGTCCATTGTGGTACTGAATTACCAAATCATAACAGGGAGGAACTTTAGTGGTATCATGCTGTGGGCTTATTATACTGTATTAGTAGCATCATAAAGATATCATACCTTACTGTAGGCACTGTGGAGCCATCCTAATGTAGTGCTTAGGCTGATAGCTTCTACTTGGTCCTAATGTAGTAGAGCAGAGTATGTTTTGTTGAGCTCTTCCTTCAGGTTAACTGATCTGTCTTCTTCCGGATCAGGCTAAAGGTACCGTCACACTTAGCGACGCTGCAGCGATACCGACAACGATCCGGATCGCTGCAGCATCGCTGTTTGGTCGCTGGAGAGCTGTCACACAGACCGCTCTCCAGCGACCAACGATGCCGGTAACCAGGGTAAACATCGGGTAACTAAGCGCAGGGCCGCGCTTAGTAACCCGATGTTTATCCTGGTTACCATCCTAAAAGTAAAAAAAAACAAACACTACATACTTACCTACAGCCGTCTGTCCTCCAGCGTTGTGCTCTGCACTCCTCCTGTACTGGCTGTGAGCGTCGGTCAGCCGGAAAGCAGAGCGGTGACGTCACCGCTCTGCTTTCCGGCCGCTGTGCTCACAGCCAGTACAGGAGGAGTGCAGAGCACAGCGCTGGAGGACAGACGGCTGTAGGTAAGTATGTAGTGTACCAGGATAAACATCGGGTTACTAAGCACGGCCCTGCGCTTAGTTACCCGATGTTTACCCTGGTTACCAGCGAAGACATCGCTGAATCGGTGTCACACACGCCGATTCAGCGATGTCTGCGGGGAGTCCAGCGACCAAATAAAGTTCTGGACTTTCTTCCCCGACCAGCGACAGCACAGCAGGGGCCTGATCGCTGCTGCCTGTCACACTGGACGATATCGCTAGCGAGGACGCTGCAACGTCACGGATCGCTAGCGATATCGTCTAGTGTGACGGTACCTTAAGTCTTGGTCCCACTTTCAATGTTGAGAGATTACTAGTACCACAGCATTGTTTTCTCTCTCAGGTTACAGGTGCTCGGGGAGAACTAGCCTGGCTGTGTGATGTGACTCTTTCCTTCTGACAAGGTGATCAATCCTGCGTTAACTGGGCACTATCTTCTCCCTTGAAGCCGTTAGTTCATTTATCAGTCTCTCGCTGTTAGGAAACACTTATTGTTCTGCCTGTCACTCACTGGCAGGAGGCTCTCTTCACTTCCCGAACAGACACTTACTGCTATTTGTTCAAAACCAACATACAGCAAGCGGCAGGGGAGAAAGGACTAGTCCAAGTGCATACAAATCAGAGGGGAGCATTGTCTCCTGGAGGGCAGATTTTTCTAGAATAGTTTGTGGACTCCATATACAGAGCCTCTAAGGGTATGTGCACACATTCAGGTTTTTTTTGCGTTTTTTTTTTTTTAAGTTTTTTTTGCGATAAAAACGTGATAAAAACTCATTAAAATGCATACATTATGCATTCTATCATTTAGAATATGCTTTGCAAAAAAGAAAAAAAGAGCATGAACCGCACATCCCAAAATCATACGTTGATCTAAAGCCGCTATGCAAAAATTAATATAACTGAATATGAGGTTTTCAGTTTAACATTCTGATCAGACTGTATGAAGCCCACTGCCCCGTCACGGCAAACCTCGTAGTGGGTCCTAACGCCCTAACGGAGCGGAGCCGTGCGGCGCCCACCGCCACAGCGGCCATGCACCAGCAGGGCGGACGGCCTGTTGCCCCACAGCACCCATGCTGCAAGACTGAGTCCCCACGACTTCAGACCGCGCCGCCCCACCAGCACAAAGCCACAGCAACAATGGCCGCCACACAGCACCAACACCAAAATGAAAGGAGCACTTAAACTCACCTTCCTCCAGCTCTTCAGTGAGAGCCAAAATGGGCTAGACCCCTTACTTTGCAGTCTCCTGCTAATTAAAATCACCTGAGCCAAATGGGAGGAGTGCTGGTCCAAGAAGAAGACTAGAACATGCTTTGCAAAAAGGAAAAAAAGAGCATGAACCGCACATCCCAAAATCAAAGCATGTTCTAGTCTTCTTCTTGGACCAGCACTCCTCCTATTTGGCTCAGGTGATTTTAATTAGCAGGAGACTGCAAAGTAAGGGGTCTAGCCCATTTTGGCTCTCACTGAAGAGCTGGAGGAAGGTGAGTTTAAGTGCTCCTTTCATTTTGGTGTTGGTGCTGTGTGGCGGCCATTGTTGCTGTGGCTTTGTGCTGGTGGGGCGGCGCGGTCTGGAGTCGTGGGGACTCAGTCTTGCAGCATGGGTGCTGTGGGGCAACAGGAGGTCCGCCCTGCTGGTGCATGGCCGCTGTGGCGGTGGGCGCCGCACGGCTCCGCTCCGTTAGGGCGTTAGGACCCACTACGAGGTTTGCCGTGACGGGGCAGTGGGCTTCATACAGTCTGATCAGAATGTTAAACTGAAAACCTCATATTCAGTTATATTAATTTTTGCCTAGCGGCTTTAGATCAACGTATGATTTTGGGATGTGCGGTTCATGCTCTTTTTTTTCTTTTTTGCAAAGCATGTTCTAGTCTTCTTCTTGGACCAGCACTCCTCCCATTTGGCTCAGGTGATTTTAATTAGCAGGAGACTGCAAAGTAAGGGGTCTAGCCCATTTTGGCTCTCACTGAAGAGCTGGAGGAAGGTGAGTTTAAGTGCTCCTTTCATTTTGGTGTTGGTGCTGTGTGGTGGCCATTGTTGCTGTGGCTTTGTGCTGGTGGGGCGGCGCGGTCTGGAGTCGTGGGGACTCAGTCTTGCAGCATGGGTGCTGTGGGGCAACAGGCCGTCCGCCCTGCTGGTGCATGGCCGCTGTGGCGGTGGGCGCCGCACGGCTCCGCTCCGTTAGGGCGTTAGGACCCACTACGAGGTTTGCCGTGACGGGGCAGTGGGCTTCATACAGTCTGATCAGAATGTTAAACTGAAAACCTCATATTCAGTTATATTAATTTTTGCCTAGCGGCTTTAGATCAACGTATGATTTTGGGATGTGCGGTTCATGCTCTTTTTTTTCTTTTTTGTTATCATTTAGAATGCATTCTGCAATTTTTGTGCACATGATGCGTTTTTTTCCGCGGAAAAAAAACGCATCACGGTAAAAAAAGCAGCATGTTCATTAATTTTGCACGTTTTTCCCGCTATTCTATGCACTTGGAAAAAACGCATAAAAAAGCATAAAAAACGCGCAAAAAACGCATGCGGATTTTTGGCAGAAATGTCAGGTTTTTGTCAGGAAAATTTCTGCCAGAAATCCTGACGTGTGCACATAGCCTAAGGGTATGTTTCCACCATCAGTAATCGTCAGCTCTTTGGACGCAGCACATGTGCGCGCCTTCCAAAGTGCTGCTGGCTTTTGAACACAGGTGATTCCGCATGTGTTCATTGAACCATGCGAAATCACCGCGTCCCATACATTTGACTGGTGATATTAATCTTGTGGAGACTGGGCGTCTCTGCAAGATAAATAGACATGCTGCAGTCTGGAAAGACACGCTGCATGTCCATGTGTGCAGGGAAGCCGGAGGCGACCGTGCAAACATAGTGGAGATGGGATTTCTTGAAGTCCCATCAACTATGCTGTAACTTCTGGCCGCTGCGGGTTGGACGCTGCGGATGTACGCAGCGTCCAACCTGCAGCGTTTACTGACCCTAGCAACATACCCTAAATGCAGAAAGAGCACAATCCCCCTCAAGTGACCCCATTGTGTTAATTACAGTGGTGTGATAAAGTGTTTGCCCCCTTATTGATTTCTTGTTCTTTTGCATGTTTGTCACACTTAAATGTTACAGATCACAAAACAAATTCCAATATTAGACAAAGATGACACAGGTAAAAAAAATGGAGTTTTTAACCCCTAGGTCTCTTATCAGTCGATGCGGTAAAGGAATTTGATAGGGTCAACTGGGGGATAATGAAAGAGGTACTGAGTCAGTTGGGCATTGGTCCTCGTTATCTGCAAAAGATCCTTTATTTATATAAAGGACCTACTGCACGAGTTAGGGTAAATGGAACATTATCTTCTCCCTTCGCAATTTAAAATGTTACCAGACAGGGGTGCCCCCTGTCCCCTCTGCTCTATATATTAGTGATGGAACATCTTGCTAATGCAATTAAGTACAATCCTAACATACATGGGATAAATATAGGCTCAGCACTGCCCCAGTCTGACGTCTCACTGCTGTGCCGCCGACCACTGCCTCCCTCCATGCATAGACAAGAAAGCAGAGGAGGGGGAGGATGCGGCATACTGCGGCCGTGGGAGCAGGCAGCCCCCCGAAACACCCAGAGCAGGTTGTAAAGCAGCAAAATGGAGTCTGAACAGTTGTTTCAGAGAAGTTACTACCGCAAAAGTTACAACAGTATCAACAGTGCAAGCAGTGACAAGGAGCTCCTTGATGGAGCAGGAGGGATGATAGACTTCCATATTTTGGAAGATGACCACCTACTGGTTGGCGACACCTCTTTGGAAACAGCTCTACTCACCTGCTGGACTTGCTGGATGAGCCTATTCCAGGGGTTGGCATATATGATGATTTCCATACCATTGATTGGGTGTGGGAGAAGTGTAAAGACAGAGAATGCCATAAAAGAATTAACAGTAAGAAGAAGGAATCTGCATGGGAATTATCAAAAAGTCTCTATGTTGCTTGGTCAGGATGGCTGGTCATTACACGAACTGGTTTAGTTTCAGATGCCCTGGCAGACTTGATACACACGTGGTCAAAATTGTTGGCACCCCTCGTTTAATGACAGAAAAACCCACAATGGTCACAGAAATAACTTGAAAAAAAATTATGAAAATGAACAAATGAAAGTCAGACTTTGCTTTTCAACCATGCTTCCACAGCATTTAAAAAAAAAATAAAACTCATGAAATAGGCCTGAACAGAAATGATAGTACCCTTAACCTAATATTTTGTTGAACAACAATTTTAAGGCAATCACTGCAATCAAACAATTCCTGTAACTGCCAATGAGACTTCTGCACTTCTCGACAGGTATTTTGACCCACTCCTTAAGAGCAAACTGCTCTAGTTGTCTCGTGTTTGAAGGTTGCCTTTTCCAGACTGCATGTTTCAGCTCTTTCCAAAGATGCTCAATAGGATTTAGGTCAGGGCTCATAGAAGACCACTTCAGAATAGTCCAATGTTTTCCTCTTAGCAATTCTTGGGTGTTTTAGCTGTGTGTTTGGGTCATTATCCTGTTGCAAGACCCATGACTTGCGACTGAGACCAAGCTTTCCGACACTGGGCAGCACATTTCTCTCTAGAATGCCTTGATAGTCTTGAGATTTAATTGTACCCTGCACAGATTCCAGACACCCTGTGCCAGATGCAGCAAAGCAGCTCAGAACATAACAGAACCTCCTCCATATATCACAGTAGGGACAGTGTTCTTTTCTTGATATGCTTCAGTTTTACGGGTGGTGCGACCTGACAGTGATGTTCCTTGAGCTTAAAGTTGACCTTTAATCTGTTTAGAATTTTCTCTGGGCACTTTTGTTTCCATTCATATTATCCGGCACTTTGATTTTTTATCAATTTTCCTCCTGCGGCCACGTCCAGGCAGGCTGGCTACAGTCACATGGATATTAAATTTCTGAATAATATGTGCAACTGTAGTCACAGGAATATCAAGCTGCTTGGAGATGGTCTTATAACTTTTACCTTCAACACAACATGTTTGTCTATAATTTTCTTTCTAATCTCCTGAGACAGCTCTTTCCTTCGCTTCTTCTGGTCCATGTTGAGTGTGATACACACCATGTCACCAGACAGCACAGTGAGTATCTGTAGCCCTATATACAGGCCCGCTCACTGATTCCAAGATTGTAGACACCTGTGATGCTAGTTAGTGTCCACAGCTTGATTTAACATGTCCTTTTTGTCACATTTATTTTCAGGGGTACCATCATGTCTGTCCAGGCCTATTTCATGAGTTTTATTTTTAAAAAATTCTGTGGAAGCATGGTTGAAAAGCAATGTCTGACTTTTATTTGTTCATTTTCATAGATCTTTCATTTATTATTATTTTTGTCAGATTTAAGTTATTTCTGTGATCATTGTGGATTTTTCTGTCATTAATCGAGGGGTACCAACAATTTTGACCACATGTGTAGATATTGCCGCAGACTGGATGGCAGATTTGAAGGAAGGAATTTGCATGTCTGCATTTTGGTTTAACCATGAACAGTGCTGCTGGGGATCAGATGAAGCCACATTTGAAGAACATGATAAGTGTCCTCAATGGACACGGCAGAAGGTCCAGGCTCATACATAGTGAACTGCATAATGTACAGGTCCTTCTCAAAAAATTAGCATATAGTGTTAAATTTCATTATTTACCATAATGTAATGATTACAATTAAACTTTCATATATTATAGATTCATTATCCACCAACTGAAATTTGTCAGGTCTTTTATTGTTTTAATACTGATGATTTTGGCATACAACTCCTGATAACCCAAAAAACCTGTCTCAATAAATTAGCATATCAAGAAAAGGTTCTCTAAACGACCTATTACCCTAATCTTCTGAATCAACTAATTAACTCTAAACACATGCAAAAGATACCTGAGGCTTTTATAAACTCCCTGCCTGGTTCATTACTCAAAACCCCCATCATGGGTAAGACTAGCGACCTGACAGATGTCAAGAAGGCCATCATTGACACCCTCAAGCAAGAGGGTAAGACCCAGAAAGAAATTTCTCAACAAATAGGCTGTTCCCAGAGTGCTGTATCAAGGCACCTCAATGGTAAGTCTGTTGGAAGGAAACAATGTGGCAGAAAACGCTGTACAACGAGAAGAGGAGACCGGACCCTGAGGAAGATTGTGGAGAAGGACCGATTCCAGACCTTGGGGAACCTGAGGAAGCAGTGGACTGAGTCTGGTGTGGAAACATCCAGAGCCACCGTGCACAGGCGTGTGCAGGAAATGGGCTACAGGTGCCGCATTCCCCAGGTAAAGCCACTTTTGAACCATAAACAGCGGCAGAGGCGCCTGACCTGGGCTACAGAGAAGCAGCACTGGACTGTTGCTAAGTGGTCCCAAGTACTTTTTTCTGATGAAAGCAAATTTTGCATGTCATTCGGAAATCAAGGTGCCAGAGTCTGGAGGAAGACTGGGGAGAAGGAAATGCCAAAATGCCTGAAGTCCAGTGTCAAGTACCCACAGTCAGTGATGGTGTGGGGTGCCATGTCAGCTGCTGGTGTTGGTCCACTGTGTTTCATCAAGGGCAGGGTCAATGCAGCTAGCTATCAGGAGATTTTGGAGCACTTCATGCTTCCATCGGCTGAAATGCTTTATGGAGATGAAGATTTCATTTTTCAGCACGACCTGGCACCTGCTCACAGTGCCAAAACCACTGGTAAATGGTTTACTGACCATGGTATTACTGTGCTCAATTGGCCTGCCAACTCTCCTGACCTGAACCCCATAGAGAATCTGTGGGATATTGTGAAGAGAAAGTTGAGAGGCGCAAGACCCAACACTCTGGATGAGCTTAAGGCCGCTATTGAAGCATCCTGGGCCTCCATAACATCTCAGCAGTGTCACAGGCTGATTGCCTCCATGCCACGCCGCATTGAAGCAGTCATTTCTGCCAAAGGATTCCCGACCAAGTATTGAGTGCATAGCTGAACATTATTATTTGATGGTTTTTTTGTTTGTTATTAAAAAACACTTTTATTTGATTGGATGGGTGAAATATGCTAATTTATTGAGACAGGTTTTTTGGGTTATCAGGAGTTGTATGCCAAAATCATTAGTATTAAAACAATAAAAGACCTGACAAATTTCAGTTGGTGGATAATGAATCTATAATATATGAAAGTTTAATTGTAATCATTACATTATGGTAAATAATGAAATTTAACACTATATGCTAATTTTTTGAGAAGGACCTGTATGTCTTATGGGCTCTGAGTTTTGCCTTCTTAGCAGTCAGTCTGGTAAAAGTATTTGCTCCATATACTTGTGGCTCAAGAATTCCAGAGATTAAAACAATTTTAAGTGGCTTCATCATCATCATAGGTTGTTTGGGAAAATGGACTTTGCTGATCAAAACTGTCCTGCTGGTACTTGCCTTGGACTCAACCCCTTAAAGGGAAGGTACCGCGTTTGTAGGTAATTAATAAATCACTGGAATGTAGCATAACATGCTGCTATAAGCACGTTTGAAATGCATGTGAAACAGATTTCATGTGTTATATGAGTTTAAAGAATGCACTGGGGGCTGACATCTTGGTTTTGCAGCAGTAGCAGGGCACTATCAGTGTCAGATTACACTGACATAGGAGATAATAGACCAGCACGGACCCTATCTGTAACATTGCAGCAGCATTAGCAGTGAGCTGGGCACGCCTCTGTGGGCTGCACAACTCACTGCTGTAGGTGTGACTAGCTGCCATTTTATTAGAGCCCTGTGCTCTCTATCGCAGGACAGAAGAAGCGCTCACTGCTCCTCTGTACTCCAGGCAGGCACGTCCTCTGCTCCTCACACGCTGCCCTGTGTGCTTCTCCTGCTGTGTCTCCCCCTCCCCCCACACACAGTCTCTGTGATCTCAGGTAAGCTGCACTCACAGCCTGCAGAAAGGGAGGTGACACCTGGAGAGAGAGCAGGGCAGCTGACAGGACAGGGATTAAGGTGGGGGAAGGGGGATGGCAAGAATGTTATTCACAAAAATGCTGCTGAGCCCTCTGTGTTCTGCTCCTCTGTAAACAAGCTGTGCCTCTGATGCAGTAACTGCTGGTGATAGCAGATCACAGGGCAGTCACACACAAAATGGTGCTGCCCTGTGATGCTGCTCTTCATTCTTACTGTTAGCGGCAAAATTGGGGCAGTAACTGCTGACATCACCATTTCCCTCCCCTTTTGGGTGGTCTAATATCCCTGGGGCAGAGCTGCTAAATCTTACTATAGCTGCTTGAGGTCTAAAACGGAAAATGCTCCCCCTAGTGGTAAATATGTATATTTGTAGAAAAATATATAATAATTTTCATATAGAAATGTTTGCAAACAGTGCAAACATTGCATTAATACATTTTAATTAATATTTTAAGCTTAATTTCACAAAAAAAACAAAATACAAGAAAACTGGTGGCACCTTCCCTTTAATGACAGCCAATATGAAGAGAATAGCCTCCCCAAACAGGTGACAATCCAGCAGCTGTCGGCTGTCCACTATAGCTGACAACTTGCCACGATCAGATAGCCACGATCAGTGTTTGCACTGTCCAAATCTGTTTAACCCCTTAGATGCTGCTGTCAATATTGACTACATCATATAAATGGTTAACAGAGTGTGGGGGCTTCCTCTTTATCCCAATTGGTGCCCTCAGATCATGATTGTGTGGTCCTGATGTTTGCCATGGCAATTCATGTCCAAATAGCGGCCTTAGAGTCTGACGGCTGTTGTAACCTGTTCAGAAGTTAGAGGCATTTAGGTGGTAAAAATACACATTTTCATTGCTGTCATGCCACTTTGCATTAATTCCTGAAAAGCACCTGAAGAGTTAATAAACTACCTGACAGCAGTTTTCAATATGTCAGGGGGTGCTGTTTTTAAAATGGTTTAACTTTGGGGGGTTTCCCAATATATAGGATCCCTAAAGTCACTTGAATCATGGATAGCTCCCTAAAAAAATATATTTTGTAAATTTCCTTGAAAAAATGAAAAATTACTGCTACATTATTAAGTCTCCTAAAATGCAAACAAAATAAAATAACATTTTACAAATGGTGTTGATGTAAAGCAGACATATGGGAAATGTTATTTATTAATGTTTGCTGTGTTATGACCATCTGGATTAAAGGGATAATCATTCAAAGTTTGAAAATTGGTAATTTTTTAACATTTTTCTCAAATTTCTGATACTTTTTATAAATAAACACAAAACATATCGACCTAAATTTACCATTATCATAAAGAATAATGTGTCACGAAAAAACACTCTCAAAATCACTGGGATTTGTTGAAGCGTTCCAGAGTTATTACCACATAAAGTGACACTGGTCAGATTTCAAAAATTTGGCTCCGTCACTAAGGGGTTAAGCTTACGGAAGGAAGGAAGGAAGGACACTTGGTGAATGTAGCTTGCTGCTTTGGAAATATATTTGTAAACATATGTTGCTACCTCTTTCCCAAATACAGCACAAATGAAGCAAAAAAAGGGAGGTTCTTTCAGCAGCACCAGCAGCTGGTGTCTAAGTAGCGTTTGGAGCGCCTATTGGTGGAGTCCTTTTTAGTTTAGAAGAGGTCAGTTAATACTTTCCTTTGAAGACACTGTGGAGATCTTGCTTTGCCGCTTTAGTGGCTGCTTTCATTTTAAGGTCAGAGAGGCCCAGCGCATGCGCACTGCAGTATTTTGCTCTGCCCTCAACAGGGCAGATAAGTACACCTGCACAGGAGCGCGATGCCGGGGAGCCATGAAGCAAGCAGGAGGGCGGCATCACAAGAAGATAGGAGGCGCCGGACCCAGACCTGCAACACCCATCGGACCGGAACACCCCTGGGTGAGTATAATAAAACTTATTTTTCTTATCTTTCAGGTCGAATCTGGGGCTTATCTACAGCATTATAGAATGCTCTAGATAAGCCCTGAAAGGCAGTGGCCGCATCTTATATCGGCCAAATCTGGTGACAGGTTCCCTTTAAGTTTAAAGTTTCACTTTATAAGAGGACCATCTGATTCTTCATAATGGGATCTCATGAGCAGCAGAATTGTTCCAAGGATTGTTGTAAGGATGATGGCAGTAGCATGGATGCAGTTCTAGAGGAAGTTACTATTTGGGCATTCTGATTATATCATCTACATTACAAACCAACTGGAAATGACAAGTGAAGTTGCTCTATATTGTGGAAATCCAAATAAACTTATTGGGGAAACTAAAATAGAGGCTCAGCATATTTTACAAAACAGCATTATATGGAGATGATCTCCTTTTGAGCCCCAAATCTCTTTACCCTCTGTAATGAAAGAGTTTGATAGATTTAGTTTCTTGAGCAACTTCAAGGTGAATTATCCAAAGTCAGAAGCATTGAATATCTCACTTTCCAATGAGGAGGTTTATTTAACAATATCAAACTTCCCTTTCCAATGGTGTGCAGATGCCATAAAATATTTGGGAGGCTTCATTCCTTCTGACCAATCCAAACTTTTCTCTCTTAACTATCAAAATAACGTTTAGACCGAACCCCTAAGGACTTCGGATCATATAGTAAAGTGAAATGATCATGGTTTGGAAGGATGAATGCCATTAAAATGGATATACTACCTCGATTGCTCTATATTTTTCCGACCACATCTGTATCTTCTCCTGGCAGTTTTTTTGATAAGCTTCGTTCTGCTATGATAAGATTTATGTGGGGGAGATCTAGGCCTGGAATTAGTATGCAAACTTTAACACGCCCTAAAGCATTGTGGGGTGCAGGGCTTCCTTACTTTAAAACATATTTCCAAGCCTCTACCATAGCTCAGTTCATAGATTGGCATTTTTCCCCCGGTAAGAAGCAATGGGTTGAGATTGAGCAAGAAGGAGGGGAGATACCTTTGAAGCACTTGCCTTGGAACCCATGGAATTCCAGGCTGGGTTGCTTAAATAATTTGACAGTAGAGACATTCAAAATATGGCACACTTTCTGTAAAGTAAAACATCTCTCTGGGAGTATCAGTCCCCTTTCATCACTTTTTTCACTCCGTCATTTTGCCCGGGTTATTTGAAAGAGACTTTTCTCGGTTGGAGGGCAGTGGAGGACACCCGTATACATCATGTTCTTATTGATGGTAAGTTGGTCACATTCAATTCTCTGCAGGCTCAATCCCCGTCCAAGGTCCCTTCTTGGTTTCAATGTCTGCAATTGCAATCTCTTATACCTTCTAAGGGTCTAGACTGCTTATGCCAATTCACACCCTCCCCTTTTTGAAAAATCTCAGAAATCTCAGCCTAAGCATGTGAACATGGGAACTTGGGGAATCTTTATCTCAGTCAGAATGGGAGAAAGAATTTCGATTTACTCATAAGCTATCAATTGCTTGTCCTGCCCAGGAAAAAAACTATAAAATTATTACAAGATGGTATCATTATCCTTCAAAATTGCATGTTTTTTTCCATATGTTCCTGACACATGTTGGCGATGTGGAAGAGATAGAGGTAATATGATACATATATGGTGGGATTGCAGTAGAATCAAGCCAATCTGGGAAAAGTTTTTTTCAAATTACTCTTTTGTCACGGGTAGAAGTTTGGAGTTCAGTCCTAAGATTGCTCTTCTTTTTATTTTTCCCTCTTCAATTGGTTCCCAAAAGAAAGATAGTCTTCGGTTTTATTTAAATGCAGCGCAGTCAGTGATTCCAAGACATTGGAAAACAACCCATACTTCCCTAATGTCGGAATGGTTTGCTGACATGGTTAGTATTTGTAGGAAGAACTCAAAGCCGAAAGCTCTGGACACGGTGATAGATTTAGGAGATTGTGGAGCGATTGGATCCTGTTTCAGGACTCAGTGGATTTTTATAAATTATACCAATAGATGGAGTGGATTTTTATAAATTATACCAATAGATGGAGTGTTCTCACATGAAGTGTTTATGGGTTGTTGCTGTGTGCTTACCTCAAGATTGTCATCTTATTTCCTTCATCTTCCTCTCCCTCCCTTTTTCCATAACCCTTCTCCCTGTTTTTTAACTTCCTTCTTTCTACTTATAGATCCATACTCATATGGATTCCCGCATATGTTTTTTCCCTCCTTTTCTTTCTAACCTCCGTTGGAATGTTGGAATTTTCATAATAATTCTTCATTTGCTGATATAAAAAATTTGGTTGTTTTTTTTTTTTTATGCAGCTGCAATGTTGAGCGACCTGTTTATAATTCCGCATGAATACTGTTATCATTGCAAGCTTTGTTAAGTTCTGCGTGACTTATTTGATCATAATATATTTGGTCGAATGTTGTTTTTTTGTGTTTTCACTATTGATTAATAAAAACAAATTGAATATAAAATGCCATTTTTAAATGAAGGTATTTATTATTAAGGGGAAAGGATATCCAAACAGGGCCCTTTGTGAAAAAGTGATTGCCCCCACCCTCGCTGTAAAGCCTAAATTAACTGTGATTTATCAAATCTTTGGGAAGCTACCGTAAGTTCAATTTCCCAAGCCACACACAGGCCTGATTATTGCCACACATGTTCTCAGTTAAGAAATCACATAAATAGCACCTGCCTGACAAAGTGAATTAGACCAAAAAATCCTAAAAACTTAGACATCATGCCGCGATCCAAAGAAATTCAGGAACAAAGTAATTGAGCTCTATCAGTCTGGAAAAGGTTATAAAGCCATTTCTAAAGCTTTAGTACTCCAGCGATCCACAGTGTTAGCCATTGCAAATGGCAAAATGAAATGGTGGTTTATTCAATGTGTTTCAAAGTACAAATGACTTCTTCATCAGGGAAGACCACAAGTATTGATATGTCTTATGGTCGCTTACTGACCCGTGGATCTGCTACAGCTAATTTTAATATGACATGCTTTTAAAATACTTCAAACAGGTGAGTTTAATCTGATTATATCACTGGTCATATCTCTCTGATAAAACCCTATGTTTGCGTTGATCTCTCCTACAGGTCTGTGATCATACCAACAGTAAAATTTGGTGGTGGTAGTGTGATGGTCTGGGGCTGTTTTGCTGCTTCAGGACCTGCAAGACTTGCTGTAGTAAATGGAACCATGAATTCTGCAGTCAACCAAAAAATCCTGAAGAAGAATGTCTGCCATATGTTTGTGACCTCAAGCTGAAGTGCACTTAGGCTATGGAGCAGGACAATAATCCAAAACACACCAGCAAGTCCACCTGTTATAGCTTAAGAAAAACAAAATGAAGACTTTGGAGTGGCCTAGTCAAAGTCCTGACCATAATCCAATTAAGATGCTGTGGCACGTAATTAAAAAGGTGGTTCATGCTCTGAAATCCTCCAATGTGGCTGAATTACAACAACTCTGCAAAGATAAGTGGGCCAAAATTCTTCCAGAGCACTAAAAGACTCATTTCCAGGTATCACAAACCCTTGATTGCAGTTGTGGCCAAACCAGCTATTAGGTTTAGGGGGCAATCACTTTTTCACACAGGGCCCTGTAGGTTAGAATTTCTTGTTCCCTTAATAATAAAGACTAGGGTTGAGCGAAACGGGTCGAAATTTTTCAAAAGTCGCCGACTTTTGGCAAGGTCGGGTTTCATGAAACCCGACCCAACCCCAGTGTGGGGTCGGCCATGAAGTCGGCGATCTTTTGAATCTAGAATCGGAATTCCGATACCGATTCCCGATATGTTTAAGATATCGGGAATTGGTATCGGAATTCAGATTTAAGTGTAAAATAAAGAATTAAAATAAAAAATATCGCAATACTTACCCTCTGACGCGCCCTGGTACTAACCGGGAACCTTCCTTCCTTAGAATCAGCCTTCCAGGACCCTGCGGTGATGTCGCGGTGACCGCTCGCCCATGTGACCGCTCGTGCGGCCAATCACAAGCCGCGACGTCACCCGCAACGTCACCGAAGGTCCTGGAAGGGCTGATTCTTAGGAAGGAAGGCTGCCGGAAAGAAGCAGGGCGCGTCCGAGGGTGAGTATATTCCTATTAGGTATATACTCACCCTTGGACGCGCCCTGCTTCTTTCCGGCAGCCTTCCTTCCTAAGAATCAGCCCTTCCAGGACCTTCGGTGACGTCGCGGGTGACGTCGCGGCTTGTGATTGGCCGCGCGAGCGGTCACATGGGCGGCCGCGCGGCCAATCACAAGCCGCGACGTCACCGCGACGTCACCGCAAGGTCCTGGAAGGCTGATTCTAAGGAAGGAAGGTTCCCGGTTAGTACCAGGGCGCGTCAGAGGGTAAGTATTGCGATATTTTTTATTTTAATTCTTTATTTTACACTAAAATATGGATCGCAGGGCCTGAAGGAGAGTTTCCGCTCCTTCAGACCCTGGGAACCATGGAAACCCAATGCACTGCATTGGGTTTCGGGTTTCGTCCGACCCCGACCCCGACTTTTTTATAGGATCGGCCGATTTCACTTGACCCGACTTTTTCAAAAGTCGGGTTTCGTGAAACCCGACCCGATCCTATAAAAGTAAACGTCGCTCAACCCTAATAAAGACCTTAATTTAAAAATATTATTTTGTGTTTACATGTGTTATCTTTGTGTAATATTTACATTTGTTTTGTGATCTGTAACATTTAAGTAATAACTGGAGGAAAGACTAATGCGTATGTAGAAAGTGCACACCTGAGGTACAGAAAATATCAAAAACTACTTTTTTGTCACCCAAGCACAAACATGATTAAAAACATTTAAAAACAACAATGATAACACCCCCATCCCTTTAATATAATACATCTATGTGACCCTAGGACATGATACCGTAGCAACATAGGCACTCATAATGGAAGAGCAATATGCATGAATAATGTAAACATCAAAAAGTTATCATAAGGTCATAACAATCCAGCTGTAAATAATAAAATAACAATCAATTAAGTCAATATAGTTGGCTGAGTGCACATACCATGGACCCTGGAATGTGGGCGTCCCCACAGGTGTAAGCTCGGTGTCTGAGAAAGATAAAGCAATTGTCCAAAGAAGGGGGGTTATATACTGTGAGAAGAAGCCATCCTAAAACCCTTATGCGTGCAAAATAGCACTATACAAATTGGAACAAGAGCGCAGAAAAAATGCACTTTAGTGGACAAAGGTATTATCCAATATTGAATACTTGCTATGTCAAATAGATATGCTGCACGGCAAAAGAACCAGGTGGTAATCACAGGGGAAAGCCCATGTAAATAGCTAGAGAGTCCCTAAGACAATAAAGATAATGGCAGCAGGGAGCCTCTGTATGAAGCGAGGGAAGTGAATGGTGTGGAAAGATAGGAGTGTGGGAGAGCCCCACGCATATCGCTGCGGTGCAGCTTCGTCAAGTCAAGGGAAGTAGTGACATTTTAAAATGCAGACTTAGACTTAGTTCACATTAGCGTTGCGCCGCTGTTGCGTCGGCGACGCAGCGGCGTCGCGCCCCTATGTTTAACATAGGGGACGCGTGCGTCTTTTTGGTTGCGTTTTTCGCCACGTGCGTCGTTTCCGACGCTGGCGTCGGACGCACGAAAACGCTACAAGTTGCATTTTCTGTGCGTCCGATTTTGGTCAAAAACGACGCACGCGTCGCAAAACGCGCGTGTTTTTGCGCGCGTTTGCGCGCGTTTTTCGATGCGTCGCGCGTTGCGTCGCCGACGCAGGGCGGTGCAACGCTAGTGTGAACGTACCCTTAGATGGAATGGTCTGCGGGCGTTAGGTTGCGCTTGCAGAGCCCCTGATGTACCTAAACAGTAGAAACCCCCCACAAGTGACCCCATTTTGGAAACTAGACCCCAAAGGAACTTATCTAGATGTGTGGTGAGAACTTTGAATGTCCAAGTGCTTCACAGAAGTTTATAATATAGAGTCATGAAAATAAAAAATATTTTTTTTCCACAAAAAAGATTTTTTAGCCCCCAAGTTTATATTTTCACAAGGTAACAGGAGAAATTGGACCCCAAAAGTTGTTGTCCGATTTGTTCTGAGTACGCTGATGCCCCATATGTGGGGGTAAACCACTGTTTGGGCGCACGGCAGAGCTCAGAAGGGAGGGAGCACCATTTGACTTTTTGAGTGCAAAATTGGCTGTCGCGTTTGGAGACCCCTGATATACCTAAATAGTGGAAACCCCAATTCTAACTCCAACCCTAACCCGAACACACCCTTAACCCTAATCCCAACCCGATCCATAATCCTAATCACAACCCTAACCATAACCCTAATCACAACCCTAACCCCAAAACACCCCTAACCCTAATCCCAACCCTAACCATAACCCTAATCAAAACCCTAAGCCCAACACACCCCTAATCCTAATCTCAACCCTAACCTCAAACCTAACCCTAATCCCAATACACCCCTAACCCTTATCCCAACCCTAACCTTAACCCTAATCCCAAATGCAACCCTAATGCCAACCCTAATACCAACCCTAACCCTAATCCAAACCCTAATCCCGACCCTAACCCCAACTCTAATCCTAACTTTAGCCTCAACCCTAGCCCTAACTTTAGCCCCAACCCTAACCCTAGCTTTAGCCCCAACCCTAACTTTAGCCCTAACTTTAGCGCTAGCCCCAACCCTAGCCCTAACTTTAGCCCCAATCCTAACCCTAGCCCTAACTTGAGCCCCAACCCTAACTTTGGCCCCAACTCTAACCCTAGCCCTAACCCTAACTTTAGCCCCAACCCTAACCCTAGCCCTAACTTTAGCCCAACTCCTCTAGTTGCCGGCCGGCAGATCATGGCGGGCGCACTGCGCATGTGCCCGCGATTTTCTTACCGGAGGAAGAAGCTGGCAGCCAGGAGGGGATGTAGGAGGACCCAGGGACACCGGTAAGTATTACAGGGTCCCCAATCCCCCTATTTGTCTGTCCTCTGATGTGCAATCACATCAGAGGACAGAGAATGACACATCACTTCTCTTTTTTTTGCGGCCGCCGGTAAACAGTTAATTACTGGCGATCGCAAAACAGGGGTCGGTTTTTATGCTAATGTTCTTTCTTTCCCAAAGATCTTCCTGGTTGCTGGATTAAGATGGCGGCGCCCATCGGGAGACACGAGGAGCACTGGGGGAGACGGGTGAATATCGGGGGGTGATCGGGGATCCCATTTCTCTGTCCTCTGATGTGCGATCACATTGGAAGACAGTGAAATTAAATGGGAAATCGCGTTTTTTTTTGCGACCGCCGGTAAACTTTTTCCAAAGTTTAAGTACCCTTTACTGCCGCCGTTAAAAGGCGTATCAGCAGTCGTTAAGGGGTTAAAGCTGGATTGTTATGACCTTATGATAACTTTTTGGTGTTTACATTATTCATGTATATTGCACTTCCATTATGAGTGCCTATGTTGCTATGATATTATGTTCTAGGGTCACATAGATAATAATAATCTTTATTTTTTTATATAGCGCTAACATATTCTGCGGCGCTTTACAGACATTATCATCACTGTCCCCAATGGGGCTCACAATCTACATTCCCTATCAGTATGTCTTTGGAATGTGGGAGGAAACCGGAGTGCCTGGAGGAAAACCACGCAAACACGGAGAGAACATACAAACTCTTTGTAGATGTTGTCCTTGGTGGGATTTGAACCCAGGACTCCAGCACTGCGAGGCTGCAGTGCTAACCACTAAGCTACCGTGCTGCCCATAAAACGTATTATAGTACAGGGATGGGGTTGTTGTCATTGTTGTTTTTAAATGTTTTTAATCATGCTTGTGCTTTGGTGATAATAAGGCCGGTTTCACACGTCAGTGGCTCCGGTACGTGAGGTGACAGTTTCCTCATGTACCGGAGCCACTGACACACATAGACACAGCGAAATCAATGCATCTGTGCAGATGTCATTGATTTTTTGCAGACCGTGTCTCCATGTGCCAAACACGGAGACATGTCAGTGTTCGTGGGAGCGCACGGATTACTCGGACTCATTAAAGTCAATGGGTCCGTGTAAAACACGGACGTTGTCCGTGTGCAGTCCGTGTGCCATGCAGGAGACAGCGCTACTGTAAGCGCTGTCCCCCCCACTGGTGCTGAAGCTGCGATTCATATCTTCCCTGCAGCAGCGTTTGCTGTAGAGAAGATATGAATAATCGTGTTTAAAATAAAGGTCCATGTGCCCACCCCCCTCCCACCCCATGTGCGCCCCCCCCCGCTGTTATTAAAATACCCAGCTGCCTCGCTGGCTGGCGCTGCTTCCTGTCCTGGCCGCACCTTCTACTGTATGTGCGGTCATGTGGGGCCGCCCATTACAATCATGAATATGCGGCTCCACCTCCTATAGAGGTGGAGCCGCATATTCATTACTGTAAATGGAGCTTTATTTTAAACACGATTATTCATATCTTCTCTACAGCAAACGCTGCTGCAGGGAAGATATGAATCGCGGCTTCAGCACCAGATGCTGGTGCGTGTGGTACCCAGCACGGTGCGTGTGGTACCCAGTGGGCACACGGGCGGCACACGTGTGCTGCACGTGTGCCACACTGATGTGCCACAGAAATGCACCGGCACACGGACACGGATAATTCCAGTACCGATTTTTCCGGTACCGGAATTATCTGGACGTGTGAGACTGCCCTAAAGTAGTTTTTGATATTTTCTGTACCTTGGGTGTGCACTTTCTACATACGCATTAGTCTTTCCTCCAGTTATTGCTCCTCCTTTCTTTGCATTAGTAGCACCTGGTGAGTATTATAATTGCATTTGAAATATATACTGTGGTGCACCCTGCCCTTTGTTGTTTAGCTGTAACATGGAAGTGTGACAAACATGCAAAACAATAAGAAATCAGGAATTGGACAAACACTTTTTCACATCACTGTATACTCCTATGGGATTTTAGCAACAGGTGTAGTGACAATTTTGACTCCATGGGTGCTTTCCAGAAACAAGCAGCAGTGGACGTTGCTGAGTGAAAATTGCAAACTGCCATTGTAGTGCCCAGTACGTTATAGTGCCCAGTACGTTGAAGTAGGCATGAAACAAGTAGATAAGCTTAGCATAGGAAGATAAATAATTTTGAACATATTTAGTGTACCTAATAATGATAAACTAAGAAAAGACCATGCTTTAAGTTTTACTACTGCTTAACTGATCAGAGGATCCAAGTTCATCTCCCTGAAGTGCTCCAGAAAAGTCGATATTTGTACCTCCAAGTATTTGAATTATGAAACAACTGTTATGCGACATTGAGTTCAAGGTTAATTCTAAGTCAAAGAGGGAAAGAGCACAGACTTGGACCAATTAACCTTCATACCAGAGAAAACACCAAACCTTTCAATAAGATCTAGTAATGAAGCCAGGGAAGTACAACTATCAGTTAAATAAACATGGGTATGGTTTACGTATAGAGATACCCTTTCTGTAATTGTGCCCTGTGAAACTCCCATTATGGTTTGTGACTGACAGATAGACACTGTAAGTGGATCTATCGCTAAGGTAAATAGGAAAGGTGACCGGGGACTTTCCTGTCTGATGTCTCTTCTCAGGGAGAAAGTATCAGACATAGTAGAACTGGTATGAATGTTTGCTGTCAGAGGATCATATAACAGTTTATTCTAAGATAGGCATCTAGGACTAATATTCATTCTGGAGAGTAAATCCCACAAATACGGCTATTCAACAACGTCATATGCTTTACAAGTACCAAGAGATACCATATAACCAGGGGTGTTACTCAACTGAGCAGCATTAATGGTAAGGAAGAGTTTCTGGATGTTGCTAGCCTTACCAATCATAAACCCAGTTTTGTCAAAGTACACTAAAGATAACAATATATTTTGGAGATTTAACAGAAGAATTTTTACAAATACTTTAATAATTGAATTTAGAAGAGTAATGGGATCGTACAAATCTGGATTCCGAGGGTACTTCCCAGATTTCAGCAATACAACAATCAGTGGCTCCTGCACTGAAGAGGGCAGTACACCCCTTACCCTTATAGTGTTAAAGGTTTCAAACAGCAATAGAGATAACTCCTCAATATAAAATTTGTACCAATGATTGGGCAAACTGTTTGAATGTTTTTTTTTTTTTCATCACCACTTTTCAGTGTTTTTAGGGCAT
This sequence comes from Ranitomeya imitator, assembly GCF_032444005.1. Lineage (NCBI taxonomy): Eukaryota > Metazoa > Chordata > Amphibia > Anura > Dendrobatidae > Ranitomeya > Ranitomeya imitator. The sequence continues at coordinate 412,639,004 of NC_091285.1, forward strand.
CTTTTTAGTAGATTTTTCCAGATGTTTGTTTTAAATACAATAACCAATGAAGAAAACTCTAGCAATTTTTGAAGTAAAAATGCTGATAAAACACTTAAAAAGGCAGAATTCCCACTGACTACAATGGTAAATTACTGAGTATCTATCTAGGAGACACAAAAGCGCACAGCAAGGTCAAAAATACTCTGTTGTAAAAAAAAAGTCACAGTTAACAAGCAAGTGCTAGTCAAAAAATGAAAAAAATACAGGGTATTTAGTTAATATGTTTTTTTGCAAAAAAATGTATTTTAAGCTGCTCCACCAATCGTCAAGTTATACCCATAATAGAGCAGTCCTATCTAATGTGTATAGTTTGGATCTGTTGGAGCTGTCATCCTCTTTTGTATTCACATACCCTCCTTGCACCGCATGATCTCATGTGAATAAACCGCTTTGATTGTTCATATACCGGTGAGTGCGCTTTCAGTCTCTTCTTATGTATCATGTTGGATCTGTTTTTCTTAAGCAGCACCAAGGTATAATCTTTTTAGCGGTTTTTTTGTTTAGTTTGTTTTCTGACAAAAGGCTTTAATAGTGCATTTTTCTGCCCCTGGAGCAGTAAGGGTCTAGCGTATAGCGGCTGTGCGATTGCATTTTTTTCTCTTTATTCTGGACTATCTAATGTATATAATCCCTATCTGATGTATTTAAAAACCTGATCATCTGTATAGTACCTGTATAAGCAGGGTTCAGAGAGGGAATATCCATGTGGACATGCAAGATGGAACAGCTTCAATGCAAATGACCCACAGAGGAGTGGTGGACTCCCCAGTTTTGTAGAAACAAGAGAACAATTATAGAACCAGAAACACATGGGCTACTTGCACAGTGAACAAGTCTGTAGAAACCTGTTCACACCACCAAGAAACTTAAAGACACAAAAGCGCACAACTAGGTCAAAAATACTCTGTTGTAAAAAAAGTATCTATCTATTAGAAAACACCAGGAGAATGTACTGTACATTTGACTTCTTTTAAATACTTTGCGTCTTTGAAAATCTGAACCGTTTATAAGACATTCAAAAGCCTGAACATATGAACAGCAAATCCTTTTCCTATACAAATTAATAGGACTATTATTTTGAACATTTTGTTAACTCTTTATCTGCTATATTTTTTTAAGCGGATCTGCTAAAAAAAATGTCTGAAAAGTGTGAACATCCTTAGTGTATAATATTCCATTGATTGATTGTTAAAAAGGTAACAGTCACACTATCAGTATTTAGTCAGTATTTTACCTCAATATTTGTAGGCCAAGACCAGGTGAGGAACAATCAGAGAAAAAGTATAATAGAAATATGTCACCACGTCTGTATTTATCACCTACTCCTGGTTTTGGCTTACAAATACAGATGTGAAATTCTGACCAAATACTGATAGTGTGACCATGGCCAAAGAGAGAGATCTGCAGGTTTCTCGGAGAGAGTAGCTGTTAATCCTTTGCTTGGTTTCTGACTGTGCTAATTTCTGCATTAGAGTATTCTAAGATGTCTTTGCAGTATTCTAGAAATAAGTGGTCACATAAGAAGATGATGCTTAGCATTGGCTCAGTCAGATGGTCTGGATGTCACAGTCCTGATTTAGAGGGTGAGGCATCCCCCTGGGCTCGCTGACTCATCCAGACCAGGACAGACTGTATTCCAGGCACAGCTGACAACCCCCTATGAGGAATATCGAGGGGCAGCTGTCTGATTCACTCTTTCAACCCCTTGTATCTTTGCAAATTTTCAACAAAACCACTACTCCATTGTAAAATCTTTGTAAAGTACTTTTGTAAATATAATGTACCTCTGAAAACCATAAATAGAATCTAGACTCCTTCAATGTGTCATCCTTCAGTATGATGCTGCGTCAGTACTGTTAACTCTTTATAATGTATTACTGAGGACATGCTGATTTGGGAAGTGCCTCATGGCAAGTACGCCATGTTTATGTGTGTTTATTATTAGGACATAAGGACATTCATAGAAGGAGCTCCCCTGGAATTTCCCTCAAAGCGCCAGTGTGGTTTACGTTGTCTGGCTGTAGATTACACGGATGGTCATTCATAGGAATACCCACCACACAAAGGTACATTTCCCTACATATATGCATGCAAACAGCTTTGCCCTCATTATCAGCTGATATTTGGGAGTAGAAAAGTGATGCCCATGCAATCAGTTGGTCTCTACATCCTTTTTTTTGTTTTTAAACTCACCTTTCTGAGTATCGGCAGAAGAAGGTGGAGCAAGCCATTGTAAGATGGATAGTAAGAAGGGAGTGGAGCTGTGATAAGATATCTAGCGCAGTCCGGAATGTCAAAAGGCAAGACATAAAGTGTGGTCAGGAGTAGAGATGAGTTGTTCAGAAAACGATTGCCGTATCCGAGTTTGCCATATGTGAGCCGAATTTATGTTTGATGATTGTTTCCGAACATATTCGCTAATCTGTACTTCCATTGACTCCAGTGGCGTTCAGCGAATATTGCAAATAGGGAGATCGTTATCTGAACCGAATATTGAAATATTCGCTCATCTCTAATCAGGAGAAGCTGGGGACACGATATAAAAGATTCTAGTTAGAGAAGGGGTGAATCCAACTGCTGGGTCAAATGGTTAACTAGGACTATACACTTTAATAATAATTCACAAGACAGGGGTGCAGCTAAGGGAATATTCCACTTATAACTGGCATTGCAGCCATTAAACCAGGGTCGGCGTCAGCACCCCGCATGCCCGGGCAAGTGCCTAGGCCCTGGCAAGACGGGGGGCCCATTTACGGTAGTAACGGTACAAGTACTGTACACACACAGACACACTTATGCGCTCCTGGGGGCCCCACAGCCGGACTACATCCCTGCTATGCTGTGTGACACAGTGACAGTCAACTCGTCTCCCAGCCAGGACTTGGAGGCGGAGCACATCCATCATCCCTGCCCTGGCAGCAGGCGGAACAGAGCTCTCTGGGAGTTTCGCTGGCGCTGCGCAGCTGCAGGAATACTCACCTCTGGGACTGTCACCATGGATACGAAGAGTCACTTCCGGGCCGGGCCTGGGACTGAGTTTTGCTGGTGCTGCGCAGCTGCAATACTCACCGCCATCACCATGGATATGAAGAGTCACTTCCGGGCCGGCGGTCGTCTGTCCTGTCACTTCTGGTCATGCGAGAGGTCGTCATCCTACGAGCTCAGAGAAGATCATCCAGTCATCCACGTCCAGGTCCAGCAGCAGCGCCAAGCAGAAAGAGGAGCAGGAGCAGCAGTCAGGTGCACGGACGGTGCCCCTGTTCCTGTGTCCACAACTGAAGCAAGTAACGGCGTGACCGTCTGTGAAAGTGAAGCAGTGAGTGATGAGTGAGTCTTCCTTCCAAGTTCCTGGCCCCAACGCATTGCAGGGGCGGGGGGATGAAGCCTGCTGAGCCTGGGAGCCGACTCCGAGGACAAGGTACAACCGTACAGGTGGCAGCGGGAGTGGATCATGCCTGGTCTCTGCTCTGTGCAACTTGCAAGACAGACAGTTAGCGATGCTGGGACTTGTAGTCCTAGACTACTGTAAATACTAAATGGCTGGCTGAGTGAGTTATATACTACGTGGGCTGTGTTATATACTACGTTGCGGGCCTGTGCTATATACTACGTGGGCTGTCTGTGTTATATATACTACGTGGGTGGCTGTGTTATATACTACGTGGGTGGATGTGTTATATACTGCGTGGGCTGTGCTATATACTACGTGGGCTGTGTTATATACTGCGTGGGCTGTGTTATATACTGTGTGGGCTGTGTTATATACTGCGTGGGCTGTGTTATATACTGTGTGGGCTGTGAAATATACTGTGTGGGCTGTGTTATATACTGCGTGGGCTGTGTTATATACTGTGTGGGCTGTGTTATATACTGTGTGGGCTGTGTTATATACTACGGGCGTGGGCTGGGCTCTCGCGCCTCAATGAATGAAGTCCCAAATATATTTAAATTAGTAGAATATGTAGAATTTGTGTTTCTCTTGATGAAGAAGTAGGTTTCAATTCTGGACACCCTTATTTATCGAGACATTGGCAGCGCAGCATAGCCACCTCGCTTCACCATTTTGATTTCAACATTGGTTTTGCCAATCAACGGAGCACCAATAGCTGGACCCAGTGTTTCTAAGCCGTTCTAAGGCTATGTGCACACGATGCGGATTTTGTGCAGATCCGCAGCGGATTTCTCCACGCAGAAACGCTGCAGATCCACACTGTGATTTACAGTACAATGTAAATCAATAGGAAAAAAAAATCTGTGCAGATATTGCGGAAAAATCTGTGCGGAAACACTGCAGATTTAAAAAAAAGTGCATGTCACTACTTTTGTGCGAATCTGTAGCGTTTCTGCGCCCTTCCATGATAGAAATCCGCACTGGTAAAAACCGCACAAAATCCGCATCAATTCCGCATAAAAAATTCTGCACCCCATTCCACAACGTGTGCACATAGCCTAAAGAATTGTGTTTTCTCACAACTTGATCAGGTGAGGCTGAGCAGTTACCACACCACAAAATGCTTTTTGTCTAGCTAACGGCCCATCTTGTCATTGTAGCCTATAATCAAAAACTAAGAATCATGCAGTAGTTACAAGTCATGAATCAGAGAATGTGAGTATTATACATAAAATGTTGAAAGAAGGTCGAACCTGATGTCCTCATTGGGGCCGCACAACCAACACATAGCTCTACCCAGAGGTTGACAGTGCGTAAACGTAAACCTCCTGTTATGGAGGGGGGGGGGGGGGGACCTGGGACTGGGAGGCCTGCTCTCTGACCAGTCTTTAAACAGCTGTGTGAATCCCCTGTAAGGCAGGAGAAAGCGTCGATTACAGCCAATGAAGGAATATTTGCAGGTTCAACATGGAATCAATAGATGGTTTGGCCGGTCACCGTTTTTGTAAAGGGTGCATTCCTCAGGACAGTTTCTACTAGTGTATGGTACATTTATCAATGTTCATTTGCCTCTAATATTACAGGTACTGATACCCTGAGACCTGTGGACCTTAGATCACCAGAGTTAGCCACCTGCTAAGCACAGGATCTACATGTCACCTACTCCAAGAGTGACACAGTGACGAAAAGCCACTATGAGGACTTATTTTCCAGAACACACACGTGGACTAGTAAGTGACTAAGTGACCAATCGTTACTATATATTAGGTCGGACTCGGAGTTCCACTTGCGAGAGCCTTGCATCACTTCACCCTGCACAGCCGCCTGTTCTTTGGACAGGAGTGTGCAGCTGCATAGAAATACGGACGTTTCGGGTGATGCAATGCAAGACTCGCGCATCGCTCTCGCAAGTGGGACTCTGGCCTTACTGCAATCATTGGTCTCTACCCCTAACTGCTTATCTTCCTGTTTAGGAAAATTGCAGTCAATCCCTACTTCCTTTTATAGTTGCATAAATAGCAACAATCATCTGAGACCTTAACATGCTGCAGTTATCAGCCACACGGGAGGCCCGGTTAATGCTCATGGCTGATAGTTGCTCTAAAAATCATAAAGTTGACAACAGAAAATGCTCTTGATTTCACAGCATTTTTAGGCCAAAATGGAAAGTAGTGATCAAGCCAAAGAACTTTCAGATGAACAGGCACCTCCATCCAAGAACCACAAGTCTGGAAGTCAGAAAAGAAAAGAGAAGCAGTTATTGGAAGAGAAAGTTAAGAGGCTCACTACCATTGATCACTTTTTTAGGAAGTCTACACAAAAGGACAATGGAGAGTCAACCAGTGGCACTGCATCAGGAATTCAACCAAGTTCGAGTGTTTCTGTGGAAGCATTTTCCAGCACTGATGAAATTACTGAAGAAATTGAAGATTCTTCACATCAACTCCTCAGTCTTTCTGAACCTCGGCCAGAACTAACCGATAATCCTGCTGAATGGCCAGATATAATTTCTGATGTGCTGATATGCCAGGCAATAAAAAGGGTCCCCAAACTAGTGAGATTGGAAAATTTCCCGCTCACAGACTTTTCGGATGGTTCAAAGAGACGCTTCGCTTGTACCCAGTACTACAGATTAATGGGTACTGGAATAAAGGTTTTACGAGACTGGCTTGTTTACTCCATGGTTGGAGATTGCATACATTACTTTTGTTGCCGGTTGTTTGATAATGAAGCAAAATCGGTGTTTTCGAGTCCTGGTGGTTTCAGGGACTGGGAACATATCAGTGGTAAGGGATCTTTACACTCCCATTAAATATCAAGCCATCACTTCTCCAATTATGCAAAATGGAAAGAGCTGGAAGCTAGCTTAACATCTGGAAGAGCCAATGACAAAAATTTGCTTTGGCAAATCCATTTGGAAGAGCAACATTGGCGTGAAGTTTTGTTTCATATACTGAAGGTGATTCTATGTTTGGCAAAAAACAATCTCTCATTCAGAGGATCATCAGATACTGTATTCACAGAACACAACGGGATTTTTCTCCAGTTACTGGAACTGATCTCTGAATTTGATTTGGTTCTGAAGGAACATTTGCAGCGTGCTAAAGAAGGCACAAATGTGCATTATTTGAGCAAAGATATGCAAAACAACTTTTTACATTTGATTGGAGATGCAGTAATTCAAATAATAATGGAAAAAGTGAAGGGAGCTCAATTTTTCAGCATCATCGTGGACTGCACAACTGACATCTCTAAGCAAGAGCAGTTGTCCCTAGTGCTGCGATATGTGGTCAGGTCATGGATGAAATTAGCAAAACAGTGGAGGTCAAAGAAAGCTTCTTGGAATTTCTGCATGTCACAGACACAACTGGAAGAGGCCTAGCAACAGTTGTGTTAGAAAGATTGACAGAACAGCATCAGTTGTGTGTCTCAAATATTCATGGCCAGTGCTATGATAATGGAGCTAATATGAGGGGACAATATAAAGGAGTGCAGGCCATTGTTTTGGAGAAGAACCCTCATGCATTCATTGTGCCATGTTCCCCACATAACTGCAATTTCGTAGTCGTACATGCTGCAGAGAGTTCCAACCAATCCAAAGAGTTTTATGACCTTTTGAGTTGCATTTATGCATTCTTTTTTGGAGCAACTAAGAGGTGGGAAGTGGCCTCTAAGCATTTATCACAATTAACACTAAAGGCTCTATCTCAGACACGATGGTATGCTCGGCTCGAATCGGTGAAAGCCATTTTGTTTCAGTTTCCTCAGCTTGTTGAAGCTTTAGAGGTCTTTATACATGGCACTAAATATTCCAGTGACACATACAGTGAAGCAAAGATTCTATTGGATTCACTTTGTACGTACCCTTTTGTAGTATCATTATGTGTTTGGTATGACATCTTGCTGCAGGTCAACCAAATCAGCCTGGCTTTACAGACGAAAACTATGAACCTCTCCAGCACAATTCCACTGGTTGAGGCCATCACTACAGCCTTCACAGAGTATTTCACATTGGGGTTCAAACAAGCAGAAAGTAAAGCTGCTGATATATGTAAGAAGCTTGATATACCCACCGAGTACCCAGCACACAGAATTAGGAAAAAAAACTTGTCAATGCAATGATAAAGATTGCCAAGAGCCAGCATGCCAGCAAGCAAGTGGAACATTATATTTAAATCCAAGAGAAGAATTTGAAGAAACATTCTTCAAGCCTTTACTTAAAACTGTGCTTGATGAAATCGAAACAAGATTTGTTTTCTTAAAAAATTCATGGCCAAGTTTGGATTTCTCAATGACATAAAAAAAGCAGCCACTGACTTGCCGACATTACAACAGCAATGTTTAAACTTTGCTGATCCAGCAGTTGATGGAGAGATTCTGATGGAGGAATTGAAGACACTAGCTAGGATGTTGTCTGATCATCTAACTCCACAGGAAACACTGCAATATTTGTTTTCTAACTCGATGAACCTGGCCTTCCCAAATCTGGTATTGGCATTGAAGCTTATTAAAAACTTCCTCAGGTCCCAGATGTCTCAAGAAAGGTTAAATGCATAAGCAATTCTTTCAATTGAGTCACAAGAAGCAGAATGTGTAGATTTTAATCAAGTTATACATTTTTTTGCAGCTGAAAAAAACAGGAGAAAAGCTTTTTAGCAATTTTCAAATCAAACATTTGATTTGCCACCGAATTGCACTACAGGTTTATTTTTTTTTTGTTTTCTTGTTTTTATAGCTCGTAAGCTGCATTTTTGCACATGTCGCTTATTGTGGTCAGTCATCAGCACTACAAATCGACAGTGAATTCAAAATAATTGAACAACGAATGCTGATATGTTGTGATGCTGCTACCCATTTTGCACTTTTACAAATGTTCTACGTTAATACTTTCTAATGGTTACTTTTAAAAGTTTTCCATTAAAAGTTGGTCATATTCAATGTATGCAGTTTTTTCTTTGCAGCAAGTTCAGCTAGCAATAAAATGCCTACTAGTAACTGAGGAAGAGGGAGTAGCCGAGTAGGTCACAAAAATTGTCATATAAGGGGTTGACTTATGGTACTGTAGAATTTACAATAGCTATCACTCATGTAAGAAGTGAAATCTGGCATTGTACTATACTTTCATTTCTTACCCGTGCATCATGAATCGTGGTATGTGTTAAGGTGGGGGTGGGGCACTGAGACTCTTTCTCCCGGGGCCCTCAAAAACCTGGAGCCGGCCCTGCATTAAACTATACATTCATATAGAGCACCTAGCACTCCGATTAGAGAGATGGATGAGTCCTCCCTCTGATTGTCTGGTGTTACAAAAAACAAAAGCATTTTTACAGGGCTTATAGTGTTTTTTTTCTTTTCTTTTATCTTTTGCATTTATTTAGCACTTTGCTCCTCAAAATTTTATAGGTTACTTTTAGCGTACATTTATTTATTTTTTAATTCCAGATTTTTCACATATTAGCCATATTCCTGGTCTGTTAACATCCACCAGCTCCTGTAGCTACCTGACTAGTAAGTGGTATTGTTTCTTAAGGAACTGTGTATACAGTGCTATATTCAGCGTTCAGAAAGGAGATGGTCATACACTGTCTCTGCCTTTTTGCTGGTGAGCCAAGTGTCCTCTCTTGAGAATGTATGATTTCTGTGCAGCTGCAGACAGACAAAATTTAGATATAGAGAGCCTCACCGCCCAAAATGTTAGAATGTATAACATAAAAAATATCAAGTTATGGCCAGAAGCAGGCTATTTTCTTAATATTTGGGCAAGATGGAAGATTAGTCATTGTGGGTATGCAAAAAGATTATTGCCCTGAATTGATATGAAAAGGGTTGTCCAGGTTTCCCAGGGGCTTTAATCTGTAAAAAAAAAAATACACTAATTGATACTGGCCTACCGACACTTACATGGATCCAGAGCAGGGTACTCCATGAGGTTCACTGACATAGGAAGAGTTTGATCACCATTCCATCAACAGCAGGACCCGTGCAGCTAGTGATTGTCTGCAGCAGTCAGCAATAATGACATTGTTCACTGATCCAAACTGTCACGATAATATGAGTATGCCATGTTTTGATTATATAACTAAAAGGTCCATGGCTTTTCAGACACATGCTGTGGGCTTTTTCCGACCCCCCCTATTCACTTTGCATAGAAAGCTCTTCTTCTCTCTTATCCTGCAGGTAACTCCCTCCCACTGCTATATGGCTGTAATGTGAGATCAGCATGCAAGCAACATCCACGGAGGAATTTTTATGGCTCTGTGCTGCGAAAGCCAGTCTCTGTCTAAACCCCTCATCCCCTCCCGCCTGATACCAGCTAAAACTGGTACAGCAACTTTCCAAACTGCATGGGACTCTTTTGTTCTTGAAAAGTTAGGTATACGGGCACCAATCAGGGATAACGAGATAAGTTACATATTCCAGATGTCCACCGAGAGATCTATAACTCACTGAGATCGCTAGGAGCTAAACCCAACGAAATGCAAGGAATGGGTTTCTCCATAAGCGGGTCATATACCTATGCCATATTTATACTTAAAAGAACCCCCCTAACATGGTGAGCATCATGATCCTTGAGTCGTTCATCTACGAGGTTCATTCAGCGATTTATGTATAGAAATGGCTTGTCATAACTCTAAGAAAGGGCAGTATTCAGCCTCTGAGTGAGGTCACTACAGGGAGAGTGCCTTGGTTTTGGGCAGGGAGGTAAGTGAGACATCAGTCTTCACTAGTCTTTTGTCTAGGGTCTAGCTGTGAGACCCATCTGTAATGCATCAGGGTGTATGCCCATCCCCCACAGCACATGGTCTGCCATGAGATGAAATGACATAATGAACTGTAAGTGTTTTCAACTTTAATCCTATTTTATTTGTAATTGCACTGTACATACGATACTTGTCTACTTTTATAATATCTTTTTATACTTCTACAAACACTGCCTACCATTTTGGAGTGAAATATATTAACCCCTTTCTGACATCGGACGTACTATCCCGTCCATGTGGGGTGGGCCCCTATGACTATGGACGGGATAGTACGTCCAGCGCGATCGGCGGCGCTCACGGGGGGAGCGCCGCCGATCGCGGCCGGGTGTCAGCTGCCTATCGCAGCTGACATCCGGCACTATGTGCCAGGAGCGGTCACGGACCGCCCCCGGCACATTAACCCCCGGCACACCGCAATCAAAGATGATCGCGATGTGCCGGCGGTACAGGGAAGCTTCCTGCAGGGAGGGGGCTCCCTGCGGGCTTCCCTGAGCCCCCCGCAGCAACGCGATGTGATCGCGTTGCTGCGAGGGTCTCACCTCCCTCCCTGCTCCCTCCAGCCCCGGATCCAAGATGGCCGCGGATCCGGGTCCTGCAGGGAAGGAGGTGGCTTCACAGAGCCTGCTTAGAGCAGGCACTGTGAACAGGGGCGTAGCTAGAGCTTTTGCCGCCCGGGGCTGCTCCCGAGTTTGGCGCCCCCCCCCTCGGCTCAATACACACAAAGGTTAACAAAAATAGGGCAGCACACATGATAGGGTCTGCAAAAAAAAAAAACAAGTTCTGCTTACCTGACCGCGCTCCTGCTCTCTCCACGCAGCTGAAGCGTGCACTCGCCGGCGACTGACAATGACGCTGCGGCCGACTTCAGCTGCCAGCCTCCAAATGGCTGGTGGCTGTTGTTAACTATTGACGTACGGGCGCGGGCCCGCACGTCAATAGCGTTAAACAGCTGCAGCGCCGGCCGCGGTTTTAGAGGGCCCCGGGCGAAAGAGTCTCAGTGGGCCCCCCCTTTAACACATAGCATGATTCATGATGCAGATACAGCAGAGAAATATAGCATAGCCACATAGCATATAACACAGCCCACGTAGCATATAGTACAGCCACGTAGTGTATAACACAGCCCACGCAGTATATAGCACAGCCCACATAGCGTATAGCACAGCCACGTAGTATATAACAGCCACGTAGTATATAACACAGCCATGTAGTATATTGCACAGCCCACGTAGCATATTGCCCAGCCACGTAGTATATAACACAGCCATGTAGTATATTGCACAGCCCACGTAGCATATTGCCCAGCCACGTAGTATATTGCCCAGCCACGTAGTATATTGCCCAGTGATGGAGTATACAGCACAGAGCCACGTAGTATACAGACTTGGTATGAGCGCAGGACCTGTGATGACGTTGCGGTCACATGACCGTGACATCATGGCAGGTCCTTCTCACATACCATCCTTGGCACCGGAAGCTGCCGCTTGCATGGAGCGGGCACTGGAGCGTTGCGAGGAGCGGGAAAGGCGATGGAGGGTGAGTATAGCAGGTTTTTTCATTTTTTTATTATTTTTAACATGACATATTTTTACTATTGATGCTGCATAGGCAGCATCAATAGTAAATAGTTGGGGACACACAGGGTTAATAGTAGCGGTAACGGAGTGCGTTACACCGCGGCCCGTTACCGCTGCTATTAACCCTGTGTGAGTGGTGACTGGAGGGGATTATGGAGCGGGCGCTGATTGTGGGGAGTATAGAGCAGGCGCCGGGCATTGACTGCAGCGGAGGGACTAATCGGACTGTGCCCGTCGCTGATTGGTCGCGGCAGCCATGACAGGCAGCTGCCGAGACCAATCAGCGACGACAGACAGAGGCCGCGACCAATGAATATCCGTGAAAGAAAGACAGAAGGACAGACAGAAAGACGGAAGTGTGACCCTTAGACAATGATGTAATATATATATATATATATATGCTTCTCACCTGTGTCTTGCCTCTCTGTTGTTTTCTGTCTCTGTTCTCACATCTTTTCTGTCTCCCGCTCTGATTTTCATATTTCCTTGTGCCTCTTCTTCCTGCTTGTCCGTGGCTCCGCCCCCGACATTTAGCCCCGCCCCTCCATGGCTCTTCACATTGTGAGAGCTGTGACGCTGCTGGAGGGGCGGGATCGGAGCTTCTGCTGCTGACTGCAGGTGCGGGGGTGAGTCACAGCGTGTGTGACTGTGTGCCCCTGCTACACTGCAGCCAGCAACTCTGCACGGCCGCGCGCACTGCCAGTGCTCTGCTCCAGTCCTCATAATGCTGGGAGGAAGGAGCAGAGAATGAGTGCGCGCAGCCGTGCTGATAGCCGCCCCCACATTGTGCCGCCCGGGGCGGCCCGCCCCCCCCCGCACCCCTCTTCCTACGCCACTGACTATGAAGGCTGCAGCGCTGCATGTCAGATCAGTGATCTGACAGAGTGCTGTGCAAACTGTCAGATCACTGATCTGTGATGACCCCCCTGGGACAAAGTAAAAAAAAAAAAAAAAAAAATTTCAAATGTGTAAAAAAAAAATAAAAAAAAAAATATTCCAAAATAATGAAAAAAAAAAAAAAATATTATTCCCATAAATACATTTCTTTATCTAAATTAAAAAAACAAACAATAAAAGTACACATATTTAGTATCGCCGCGTCCGTAACGGCCCGACCTATAAAACTGGCCCACTAGTTAACCCCTTCAGTAAACACCGTAAGAAAAAAAAAAAAAAAAACGAGGCAAAAAAACAACGCTTTATGATCATACCGCCGAACAAAAAGTGGAATAACACGATATCAAAAAGACAGATATAAATAACCATGGTACCGCTGAAAACGTCATCTTGTCCCGCAAAAAACGAGCCACCATACAGCATCATCAGCAAAAAAATAAAAAAGTTATAGTCCTGAGAATTAAGCGATGCCAAAATAATTATTTTTTTCTATAAAATAGTTTTTATCGTATAAAAGCGCCAAAACATAAAAAAATGATATAAATGAGGTGTCGCTGTAATCGTACTGACCCGAAGAATAAAACTGCTTTATCAATTTTACCAAACGCGGAACGGTATAAACGCCTCCCCCAAAAGAAATTCATGAATAGCTGGTTTTTGGTCATTCTGCCTCACAAAAATCGGAATAAAAAGCGATCAAAAAATGTCACGTGCCCAAAAATGATACCAATAAAAACGTCAACTCGTCCCGCAAAAAACAAGACCTCACATGACTCTGTGGACCAAAATATAGAAAAATTATAGCTCTCAAAATGTGGTAACGCAAAAAATATTTTTTGCAATAAAAAGCGTCTTTCAGTGTGTGACGGCTGCCAATCATAAAAATCCGCTAAAAAACCTGCTATAAAAGTAAATCAAACCCCCCTTCATCACCCCCTTAGTAAGGGAAAAATTAAAAAAATGTATTTATTTCCATTTTCCCATTAGGGCTAGGGTTAGGGCTAGGGTTAGGGCTAGGGCTAGGGTTAGGGTTAGGGTTAGGGCTAGGGTTAGGGCTAGGGTTAGGGTTAGGGCTAGGGTTAGGGCTAGGGTTAGGGTTAGGGCTAGGGTTAGGGCTAGGGCTAGGGTTAGGGCTAGGGTTAGGGCTAGGGTTAGGGCTAGGGTTAGGGCTAGGGTTAGGATTAGGGTTAGGGCTAGGGTTAGGGCTAGGGCTACAGTTTGGGTTGGGGCTAAAGTTACAGTTAGGGTTTAGATTACATTTACGGTTGGGAATAGGGTTGGGATTAGGGTTAGGGGTGTGTCAGGGTTAGAGGTGTGGTTAGGGTTACTGTTGGGATTAGGGTTAGGGATGTGTTTGGATTAGGGTTTCAGTTATAATTGTGGGGTTTCCACTGTTTAGGCACATCAGGTTAGGGTTACTGGTTAGGGTTACTGTTGGGATTAGGGTTAGGGATGTGTTTGGATTAGGGTTTCAGTTATAATTGTGGGGTTTCCACTGTTTAGGCACATCAGGGGCTCTCCAAACGCGACATGGCGTCCGATCTCAATTCCAGCCAATTCTGCGTTGAAAAAGTAAAACAGTGCTTCTTCCCTTCCGAGCTCTCCCGTGTGCCCAAACAGGGGTTTACCCCAACATATGGGGTATCAGCGTACTCAGGACAAATAGGACAACAACTTTTGGGGTCCAATTTTCCTGTTACCCTTGGGAAAATACAAAACTCGGGGCTAAAACATATTTTTTGTGGGAAGAAAAAAGATTTTTTATTTTCACGGCTCTGCGTTATAAACTGTAGTGAAACACTTGGGGGTTCAAAGTTCTTACAACACATCTAGATTAGTTCCCTGGGGGGTCTAGTTTCCAATATGGGGTCACTTGTGGGGGGTTTCTACTGTTTAGGTACATTAGGGGTTCTGCAAACGCAATGTGACGTCTGCAGACCATTCCATCTAAGTCTGCATTCCAAATGGCGCTCCTTCCCTTCCGAGCTCTGCCATGCGCTCAAACGGTGGTTTCATCCAACATACGGGGTATCAGCGTACTCAGGACAAATTGGACAACAACTTTTGGGGTCGAATTTCTCCTCTTACCCTCGGGAAAATACAAAACTGGGGGCTAAAAAATAATTTTGGGGGGAAAGATTTTTTTTTTTAATTTTCACGGCTCTGCGTTACAAACTGTAGTGAAACACTTGGGGGTTCAAAGCTATCACAACACATCTAGATGAGTTCCTTAGGGGGTCTAGTTTCCAAAATGGTGTCACTTGTGGGAGGTTTCTACTGTTTAGGTACATTAGGGGCTCTGCAAATGCAATGTGACACCTGCAGACCATTCCATCTAAGTCCTCATTCCAAATGGAGCTCCTTCCCTTCCGAGCCCTCCCATGCGCCCAAACAGTGGTTCCCCCCCACATATGGGGTATCAGCGCACTCAGGACAAATTGGACAACAAATTTTGGGGTCGAATTTCTCCTATTACCCTCGGGAAAATACAAAACTGGGGGCTAAAAAATAATTTTTGTGGGAAAAAATTTTTGTTTTATTTTTACGGCTCTCCATTATAAACTTCTGTGAAGCCCTTGGTGGGTCAAAGCGCTCAGCACACATCTAGATAAGTTCCTAAGGGGGTCTACTTTCCAAAATGGTGTCACTTGTGGGGGGTTTCTACTGTTTAGGTACATTAGGGGCTCTGCAAACGCAATGTGACACCTGCAGACCATTCCATCTAAGTCTGCATTCAAATGGCACTCCTTCCCTTCTGAGCCCTTCCATGTGCCCAAACAGTGGTTCCCCCCACATATGGTGTATCATCGCACTCAGGACAAATTGGGCAACAAATTTTGGGGTCCAATTTCTCCTGTTACCCTCAGGAAAATACAAAACTGGGGGCTAAAAAAATAATCTTTGTGGGAAAAAAATTTTGTTTTATTTTTACGGCTCTGCATTATAAACTTCTGTGAAGCACTTGGTGGGTCAAAGTGCTCACCACACCTCTAGATAAGTTCCTTAGGGGGTCTACTTTCCAAAATGGTGTCATTTGTGGGGGGTTTCAATGTTTAGGCACATCAGTGGCTCTTCAAACGCAACATGGCGTCCCATCTCAATTCCTGTCAATTTTGCATTGAAAAGTCAAACGGCGCTCCTTCCCTTCCGAGCTCTCCCATCTGCCCAAACAGTGGTTTACCCCCACATATGGGGTATCAGCGTACTCAGGACAAATTGTACAACAACTTTTGGGGTCCAATTTCTTCTCTTACCCTTGGGAAAATAAAAAATTGGGGGCGAAAAGATAATTTTTGTGAAAAAATATGATTTTTTATTTTTACGGTTCTACATTATAAACTTCTGTGAAGCACTTGGTGGGTCAAAGTGCTCACCACACCTCTAGATAAGTTCCTTAGGGGGTCTACTTTCCAAAATGGTGTCACTTGTGGGGGGTTTCAATGTTTAGCCACATCAGGGGCTCTCCAAACGAAACATGGCGTCCCATCTCAATTCCAGTCAATTTTGCATTGAAAAGTCAAATGGCACTCCTTCGCTTCCGAGCTCTGCCATGCGCCCAAACAGTGGTTTACCCCCACATGTGGGGTATCGGTGTACTCAGGACAAATTGTACAACAACTTTTGGGGTCCATTTTCTCCTGTTACCCTTGGTAAAATAAAACAAATTGGAGCTGAATTAAATTTTTTGTGAAAAAAAGTTAAATGTTCATTTTTATTTAAACATTCAAAAAATTCCTGTGAAGCACCAGAAGGGTTAATAAACTTCTTGAATATGGTTTTGAGCACCTTGAGGGGTGTAGTTTTTAGAATGGTGTCACACTTGAGTATTTTCTATCATATAGACCCCTCAAAATGACTTCAAATGAGATGTGGTCCCTAAAATAAAATGGTGTTGTAGAAATGAGAAATTGCTGGTCAACTTTTAACCCTTATAACTCCCTAACAAAAAAAAATTTTGGTTCCAAAATTGTGCTGATGTAAAGTAGACATGTGGGAAATGTTACTTATTAAGTATTTTGTGTGACATATCTCTGTAATTTAATTGCATAAAAATTCAAAGTTGGAAAATTGCGAAATTTTCATAATTTTCGCCAAATTTCCGTTTTTTTCACAAATAAACGCAGGTACTATCAAAGAATTTTTACCATTGTCATGAAGTACAATATGTCACGAGAAAACAATGTCAGAATCACCAGGATCCATTGAAGCGTTCCAGAGTTATAACCTCATAAAGGGACAGTGGTCAGAATTGTAAAAATTGGCCCGGTCATTAACGTGCAAACCACCCTTGGGGGTAAAGGGGTTAAATTACTAGTTTTGTTTCTCCTTGCTCTATAACTAACTGTCACGTGCTCTGAAGTGAATTACGCTACTAATTTGGGTAGGTTCTGGACCCGTTATTAATTAAGAAATCAGAGCTGGTGGCAGCAGATTTGTCCTGTGCGTTTGGGAGGCTTTGAAGCGACGGACAGCATTGATAATTATTGTTCCCGTCTGAGTGGGAGTAGTTATATCGCCCTCTCTGCAGCATAATCATTAGCCAGTTCAAAGTGAGGCAGCCTTTCTGATGACTAATTATCCTAGGTGCAGTACCCTGTCTGACCTGAGGGTAAGGGGGTGCCAGAGAGCTGCAAGTTCCAAACCGGAACTGGGAAGTGGGATATAGATAAATCCCCTTCAGAAAGGAACCAGGGGCAACCAAACAATCCCAGTTCATGACAAATTGGTGTGAGCAGTGGGGAAGATAAAGATATCCTGCCTGGGATCCGTGACACAAACCAATAGAAAACTTTTTGCCTAGAAAACAACTATAAGTGACCCTGATAACCAATCACTAAACAAACTATCAATTCTCAACAACAGTGACCAAAGCCAACACTTGACATCTGTGAAGGACTAACCATGAACTCAAAGAAGGTACATAATGTTTGCATTTGGGAGGGAAGAAAGATAGTAAAAGAAAAAGAGAGGAGGAAGGAAAAAAAGAAGAAAAATACAACAAGAAAGGTAAAGTTTTAGGCAGGTGTGGAAATAATTCGGCAAAGGAGCAACATTTTCAAAACTAGAAGTGTTAATAGTTTATTTTTTATCAATTAAAAAAATGCAAAGTGAATAAACAAAAGAGAAACCTAAATCAAATCAATTGGTGTGACAATCCTTGGCCTTCAAACAACATAATTTCCTCCAGGTTCTTGAAGGAACTCAGTAGGGAGGTTGTTTCAAACATCTTGGAGGACCAACCACAGATATTATGTGGATGTAGACTTACACAAATGTCTTTTTATCTAAGCCCAGACAGACTCGAAGTGAGCTAGGATGTCTTGTTCCTCCTTAGGCCGGCCTCACACTCAGCGTATAAAAATACGGTCCGTAATTTACGGCCGTAATACGCAGAAAAGTCGCCAAAATAGTGGTCCGTATGTCATCCGTAGGCAGGGTGTGTCAGCGTATTTTGCGCATGGTATCCTCCGTATGTAATCCGTATGGCATCCGTAATGCGAGATTTTCTCGCAGGCTTGCAAAACCGACATACGGATATACAATGGATCCATGTTCTCAAAAAATCGTAAAAACATATATACTGTCTATATATATATATATATATATATATTATTATTATTATTATACATTTTTATAGCGCCATTTATTCCATGGCGCTTTACATGTGAATACGGGGCAAATATAGACAAATACATTAAACATGAGCAGATAACAAGGCACACGAGTACATAAGGAGGGAGGACCCTGCCCGCGAGGGCTCACAGTCTGCAGGGGGTGGGTGAGGATACACTAGGAGAGGGAAGAGCTGGCTGTGCGGCTGTTCAGTAGGTATATATGTGTCAGTGAGACACATATATACATATATATATTAATATATCATACAGCGCTAGATAGCTTAAAAGCCGGTAATTCAATTGTCAGCTTTTGCTATCTCCTTCCTAAGCCCGACATGATATGAGACATGGTTTACATACAGTAAACCATCTCATATCCCTTTTTTTTTTGCATATTCCACACTACTAATGTTATTTTAACGCAGAAAAAATTGGAGTTCCATACACAGAGAAAGTTTATAAAAAGATTTTGTACATTTTATTAAAGATACCATAAATACATTTGAATAACAACAAATTGTAAAAAAGACATAAACCCTACTAAGGAAACAAGTAAGTCCTCGGCATAGCCAATGGATAAGTATAGACTCCCAGCATGGTATTAGTATACACCGCTCTACAGTAATATAAGGCTACGTTCACACTAGCGTTCGGCTAGTGTGCGTCGCGCTAGCGTCGGGCGACGCAGCGGCGACGAACGCGTCATGCGCCCCTATGTTTAACATGGGGGACGCATGCGTTTTTGCTTGTTGCGTTTTCCGACACGTGCGTCTTTTTTGACGCTAGCGTCGGACCAAGAAAACGCAACAAGTTGCATGTTTCTTGCGTCCGATTTTCGTCAAAAAACGACGCACGCGTCGAAAAACGCAGCGTTTTTGCGTGCGTTTGCACGCGTTTTTCGGTGCATTGTGCGTCGCGTCGCCGACGCAGCGGCGCACAACGCTAGTGTGAACGTAGCCTTAGTTATATGGCACCCAATTCATGTAACATCAATGTGTGTAAAAATAGCTGAATGCCTGTGAACTAATGTCTGCCCCAGTGGCTGTCACAGTGACCTGCACACATATAAGGAAATGGAGCAGTGGTGCTGTATCTAATGATGAAACATCTTACCCATGGTGGAGATAAGTCAGATGCCGAGGTACCGAGTCGACCCCCCTGACGTGCGTTTCGCGTATGCTTGATCACAAAGAGGGAATGTACCACCAGACTTCTGCACAACACAACTGATGGTCCCAACCCCATTTATAAGGCAAGAAATCCCACTTATTAATCCTGACAGGGCACACCTGTGAAGTGAAAACCATTCCCGGTGACTACCTCTTGAAGCTCATCAAGAGAATGCCAAGAGTGTGCAAAGCAGTCATCAAAGCAAAAGGTGGCTACTTTGAAAAACCTAGAATATAAGTCATAATTTCAGTTCACACTTTTTTGTTAAGTATATAATTCCACATGTGTTAATTCATAGTTTTGATGCCTTCAGTGTGAATGTACAATTTTCATAGTCATGAAAATACAGAAAAATCTTTAAATGAGGTGTGTCCAAACTTTTGGTCTGTACTGTATGTGTCTCACTGACATATATATATATATATATATATATATATATATACCCCTATACTATGTGTAGACATTTATTCTACCTATTCTATTGTAACCTTTCAGTGTGATTTTACTGTACACCGCACTGAATTGCCGGCTTTTCTATAGAACACCGCTGCGTATTTCTCGCAAGTCACACTGATGGTCCGTGTGTAATCCGTATTTTTCTGGCCCCCATAGACTTTCATTGGTGTATTTTTTGCGCAATACGGTGACAAACGCAGCATCCTGTGATTTTCTACGGCCGTAGAACACCGTATAATACGGATCAGTAAAATACAGCTAATAGGAGCTGGGCCATAGAGAAGCATTGAAACCGTATGCAATCCGTATTTTCAGTACCTCTCCTACGTCCGTAAAACACGGTAGTGTGACGCTGGCCTTACGCTGAAGATCCTATAGTTCTAAATGACATTGCCTGGATGTTTGGAGTTGTTGACCTGCTTCAGAATAAATTTGTAGCCAATCAGATGACTCCCTAATGGTAATTCATGAAGGATCCTTACCAAATCACCAACTCCATTTGATGAAATGCAACAAACAAATTTACAAAAAATTTATTTAAAAAATGACAGAAACAATTCCTGAAATGCTGGTTTCTGCTCATTCTGTTTCCCAATAATCTTAATAAAAAATCAATTATAAATGTAATGTACCTGAAAATTTTTAACTTATCCTGCAAAAAAACAAGCCCTCATAAAGCTCTGTCAGCCAAAAAATGCAAAAGTTATAGCTCTCAGAATATGGTGACGTAAAAACTATTTTTCATGAAAAACAAATCGATTATCCTTTGTAAAAGTAGCAAAACATTAAAAATGACATAAATATAGTACAGCTGTTGACCCAAAGAATAAAGCTGTCTTATCATTTATATTGCATGATGAATAAAAAAGCAAAAAAAAAAGATAAAAACAATTCTTGGACTGTTATTTGTGTTTGCTGATTCTGCCTCCCAAAAATCAATAGAAGGCTCAGTTCGCATTTAGAACTTATCTTGGGGTTTCCGCCTAAATCCCCAAAAACTGTGATTGAGATGTAACCCCCAACAAAATCATACAGTATAAACAGGCATTAAAAAAAACCTACAAGAGAAAAAGTGAGCAAAAACCCTGCTGTAACTAAGTAAATAAAAAGCAAAAAAGTGCATTTAAATAACACAGAGTTTTTAGTAATACTTTTTTTTAAATAAAAAAATAGCATAAAAGCCATCCCAGGCATATAGAGTCACTTTTGACTGTCTAGCTTCTGTTCCGCCAGTGTCTGTCTTTTTAGCACACAAGTGTGCTCTGCCACAGTTTTGTGAATGCCTAAAATCATGGGACACTGCCAGGGCAGAGACAAAACTCAGTTCAAAATTACTCCATCTGCTTTATTATAGTGAATGGTTCCATCAGCGTTGTCGTATATAAACATCCTTTTTGGGGGGGATTTAGATGGAAACTATAATGTAAGCGCTCATCATTTCGCATTGGGTAAATTGAAACTTGCAGTAAAAGTGATCCAAAATGTCATGTACTCCAAAATGGTAAAATAAAAATGTAATCTCATTGCACCAAACACATGGCCCCTCTCGGTTCTGTGATCTATCAATAGAAAAATTGGGGATATTCATGTTACTGGCAGCAACATTGCTCCCCACCCAAATAAAATTCGGTGAAATCTTTGCTCCCAATTCCCAATGATCCTCTACCTTCTGAGCCCTGCAGTTATTGCCAACGTTAGGCATTACGGTAATGGGAAGAGCCCACTGGACAATTTACAGGGTGCCCACGAGTTGGACTCAATATATCGGGCACTAATATGGCGTATTTGCAATTTTCACTCAGCAACATCCACTTCATTCTTTTTTTCTGGAAAATACCAGTGGGATTCCAAATGACGTGTCTACTTTCTAAAATGGGCTCACTTTTGCAATATTTATGCTATTTTGGTCTGCAAGGAGTTCTGCAAATAGTGACTTAAACTATTCAAGCAAAATCTACATTCCAAAAGTCAAATTTTCACATCCCTATGCTATAAAGTTTTCGGAAGTACCTGTTTAAAATGTTCAACACATCCATAGATGAATTCCTGAGGGGTCTAGTTTCCAAAATGGGGTCAATTGTGGGAAGATTCTGTTCTTTTGGCACCTATGGTGCTCGGCAAATGTGATGTGGCCTGTGCAAAAAATCAAATAGGGCTACTTCCCTTTTCAACCTATGCCGTGTGTCAAACTGGTAGTTCTTGACCACATATGGGGCATTGTCGAGTTCAGGAGAATCGACATCACAAATTGTGTAGTCCATTTTTTCCTATACTTTTTTTGTGAAAATAACCAATCTGAGGCTAAATAAATTGAGTGGGAAAATATAATTCTTATTTTTTAAATTTCACTTTGCATTATTTCCTGTAGAGCACCTGAAAGGTTTCCGAATATTGTAAAAGCAGTTTTGAATAATTTGAGGGATGCGGTTATTAAAATGCTCTCACTTTCGGATTTATTTCAAATATTTTAACCCTTCAAAGTCACTTAAAAACTGAATAGGTGCTTAAAAATATAGAATTTGTAAATTTCTTTGCATAAAGTGAAAAAAAAAATGGTGCTTGATTTTAACTCTTCTAAATTGCTAACAAAATAAAAGGACTTTTGAAAAATGATGTTGATGTAAAGTACACATGTGACATTTTGTTTATTTTTTGTGAGGTATGATTATTTGGTTTAAGGGTGTAAATATTCAAAGTTTGAAAATTGCAAATATTTCTAAATTTGAGATATTTTCATGAAAAATTGCAAAATATATCGACCTAAAGAAACAACAAACATAAAATACAATGTCTCATGAGAAAAACTGTGTCAGAATCACTGGGATACGTTGACAAAGTCCAGAGGTATTACCATATAAAGTGAAAAGTTAGATTTGAAAAAATGTGGCTTGGTCATTAAAGGGGTTATCCGGTCTTAAGTTATAAATATATATATGTGACTGCAGTTTTGTGAATCTTCACATCACATGACCTGCCCACTGTGAGGATTCTCCGGCGCTGTGAGTGGCAATCACGTGACTGCAAGTATGCTGTATGCATACTCTTGGTCACATTCTGACTAGACGTGCGTGGCATCGCTCAATGCAAGTGTATTGAGCAAGGCTGGAAGAAGTCTAGTTGGAACATGGCCGGGAGTATGCATATCGAATACTTGCGGTTACATGACCGCTGGCTGGCACTGGAGAATCTTCACAGTGTTCATAGAGTGGCTGGTGACTGCAGACTTGGAGCTTAAGACCAGACAACTCCTTTAAGATCAAAAATTGGCTCCATCAACAAGGAGTTAAAAAGCGCCTGATATATCACAGTTGTTCATGCTGTTTGATAAATCTGATATACTTTAACACTGTCTAGTGTAAGTTTACATCATCTATTAGTTGGTGTGCGGCACAATGTTTGGTGCATAGTGTTGCAAATGAAGTCACATGCTTTTTCAGTGAGGTCACATTTGTTGAGGAAGGCACAACACGTTAACACACCTCAAAAATCTGGTGCAATTCATGAAAGAGAGCTTGAAAAATCTTCCCCATTGTGTATTGTGCATGTTGTTGTATGTTTGCTGATTCCTCCACAGGTTACAGAGAAGATGGGTTGAAATATTCTGTAGTGCTGTAAGGAGGTGGCGGGGACCCTCACGTGTCTTCTCTCTCCTGAACACTGAACACATGTATCACATGCGGCACTCTGATATTTTATTAATGCTATTGTAATGTGCGGTTCATTAATGTGTGTCATTTATTGTAATGCGGTGTACTTTATGTTTAGGATTAGGGATAGAAATTACCATAGAGTAATGGTTGGGTTACAATAGAGGGGGGTACATTAGAGAATAGATAGGAGAGTTGGTTGGGTACAGTCAGCATGGGGGTTAAGCAAATGGGAGGGGCCACAGAGCAGAGCAGCACAGTGTAGGGAGGTATAGGATGGGCACTTCCTGATTAGAAGCAGAAGCCCTGGCAGCCATGTCCAGAGCAAGATGTAGCAGTGAGAGTGAACAGTTGGACAGCCGTGGGAATAGAGTTGCTATGGCAGGAAAGTGCCCCAGGCTGGAGATTGTGCAGATGGGCATCAGCTAGGAAGGACCGTCCCAAAGAGGATCCGGGGTCTACGACCAGGGCAGGAGTAGCTGCATTGCCGTTCCTGGCACCTTTACCAATTGGAACCAGACAAGGGGACAGCAGACAGCTGGTGACGAGGAAAGCATGGACAGAACAGAGTTTCTCTAGAAGTACGGCAGCAAATACCGGAAGGAAGGAAGGAGACTACAGAAAGAATAAAGTCTGCCCAGAAGGCAAGGAAAGTGCAGAATACGTGGCTCTATGTGAATTGTGCTGCCCGTGTGATGAATATACTGCTGTCTAGTAAAGTTAAGCTGTTGGAAAAAGATCCCATCTCTGAAGTGATTTGCGGAGCTCATGAATGCGGAGCCGACATGATAGCAACTGAGAGGCCCCTGACAATATCCGTGTGTTGCTGCGCATGCTGCATATGCAGCACAAAGGACTTTACATTTCATCTGTGGGGTGCCAGGGTGTGGTAACCGTACAGCCCGTTGCCACCACTACATCCTGGCCACCTTACAGTGCTACCTGCTAAAGATGTTGCAGCTGGCCACGGGAATGACAGTTTCTCAGTGCAGGTTAAAGAACAGATAGTAAGGTTGGCCTAGGAAGAGCCTGGGGGTTGCCATGGTAATGTGTGTGGTGTCACCAATAAGCCAAGCCACCATGCTTTCATTAGAAAGCTTCTTGAA
Source organism: Ranitomeya imitator (assembly GCF_032444005.1). Classification (NCBI taxonomy): domain Eukaryota; kingdom Metazoa; phylum Chordata; class Amphibia; order Anura; family Dendrobatidae; genus Ranitomeya; species Ranitomeya imitator. The sequence goes on from NC_091285.1 coordinate 412,663,666, forward strand.
GGAACAGTAAGACGTGAATATAAGGTGGAGGTTTAGCACTAGTAGAGAAGAATGAGGACTGTCTGAGCTCAGAGAGCTCAGAGGAACTATGGTGCATCCTGGAAGCCACTGTTGGCCTCAAAACAGGTTTGCCTGATGAAGACTAGGTCTCAGAAAGGCTGTGAGAAGTTACATCTGGCATATTTTGATAAATTCTGAAGCATGAAATGATTCAGCTGTTTCACATAATAAGGCCTGGTTGTAATGTAGCAGAGAGTAAGCTATGTGCTGTGACATTTGTAGTTTCTGAGGATTTGGGAGGCTGTTTAAGGAGAAAGGTAGTTTTAGTGTCCATGCAGACCATTGCTGAAGAGGGGTTTGCTCAGTGTGCTGTCCTCATATATGAAGTTCATTTTCAAGCAGTCAGAGGCTTTGCAGCATTGCGATTCATTCATTCATTCATTCATTCATGATTCATTGCGATTCATATAGAACTAATGCAGAGTAAATCAAAACTTTAGGAAAAATTTGGCAAAGTTCAACAATTTGAATTTCAAACAATCTGCACACCTCTAATTAAAAATGATGAAAGAAAATTATAAAGTCTTACAAAACCCCAATTTATATGCAGCCGAAGGAAAACAGGCGATACTTCAGATGCCAGTTGCAACTACAACCTCAGCATGTTATACTCTAAAGATGCACATAGTAAATATGTCTTACAGTTGTGTTACATTAACTGGATATTATACTACATTTATAATACTGAACTTACATGTACAAAGAACAAAGGTGACACCTAAAGATTCCTGACTAGGGTTGAGCGACCTTTACTTTTATAGGATCGGGTCGGGTTTCATGAAACCCGACTTTTTCAAAAGTCGGGTCGAGTGAAATCGGCCGATCCTATAAAAAAGTCAGGGTCGGGGTCGGCCGAAACCTGAAACCCAAAGCAGTGCATTGGGTTTCCATGGATCCCAGGGTCTGAAGGAGCGGAAACTCTCCTTCAGGCCCTGCGATCCATATTTTAGTGTAAAATAAAGAATTAAAATAAAAAATATCGCAATACTTACCCTCTGACGCGCCCTGGTACTAACCGGGAACCTTCCTTCCTTAGAATCAGCCTTCCAGGACCTTGCGGTGACGTCGCGGTGACGTCGCGGCTTGTGATTGGCCGCGCGGCCGCCCATGTGACCGCTCGCGCGACCAATCACAAGCCGCGACGTCACCGCGACGTCACCGAAGGTCCTGGAAGGGCTGATTCTTAGGAAGGAAGGCTGCCGGAAAGAAGCAGGGCACGTCCGAGGGTGAGTATATTCCTATTAGGTATATACTCACCCTTGGACGCGCCCTGCTTCTTTCCGGCAGCCTTCCTTCCTAAGAATCAGCCCTTCCAGGACCTTCGGTGACGTCGCGGTGACGTCGCGGCTTGTGATTGGTCGCGCGAGCGGTCACATGGGCGGCCGCGCGGCCAATCACAAGCCGCGACGTCACCGCGACGTCACCGCAAGGTCCTGGAAGGCTGATTCTAAGGAAGGAAGGTTCCCGGTTAGTACCAGGGCGCGTCAGAGGGTAAGTATTGCGATATTTTTTATTTTAATTCTTTATTTTACACTTAAATCTGAATTCCAATACCAATTCCCGATATAAACATATCGGGAATCGGTATCGGAATTCCGATTCTAGATTCAAAAGATCGCCGACTTCATGGCCGACCCCACACAGGGGTCGGGTCGGGTTTCATGAAACCCGACCTTGCCAAAAGTCGGCGACTTTTGAAAATTTTCGACCCGTTTCGCTCAACCCTATTCCTGACCATAAAAATTAGTGTCAGTATGGACAAGAATGCAAACCACTTTTATCAATTGAAAAAATAAGGAAGGAAGAAAAACCGAGTAATGGTTAAATAGGCAGCACAAATTGACAACAATGCATTTTAATGGAATAATATCAATCAAAATTCTGGACTTAGGCTAGTTTCACATTTGCGTTCGAATCCACAGCGTTTAATCCGCATCCACAAGTGCAGGAAAAAACGCATACAAACACGTACAAATGCAGCGTTATTAAAACGCAGCGTTTTCATGCTTTATCATGCCACTCCGTCCGGAATAGTTGCGGACACATGCCGGGCTTTGTGGAATGTTCTCCGGGATGAGTTTATACCCCTACCCACCGCGGACATGTGGATTGAAATTGCTGAAAAATTCTGGAGTGTGTGTGATTTCCCCAACTGTTTGGGAGTGGTGGATGGGAAGCACATCTGCATTATCAAACCAGCCAGAACAGGATCAGAGTACTTCAACTATAAAAAATATTTTTCTGTTGTGCTCATGGCAAGAGCTTTTGGCCGTGGCAACGATTCCCAGACTTTCAAGAACTCGGATATGGGGCGCCATGTGTATGGCAAAAATTTTAATTTTCCACGGCCACGACCTCTCCCCAACACTCAAGGTCCACCAATGCCATTTCTTATGGTTGGGGATGAGGCCTTTCAGATGTGTGAAAACCTACTGAAGCCATATTAAGGTCGGGACTTGAACCACACTAAAAGGATCTTTAACTACAGACTGACCAGGGCCCGAAGAACAGTATAGTGTACCTTTGGGATTCTAGTCTCAAAATGGCGCATTCTTGCAACAGCTATTAATCTAAAAATGGAGACAGTCGATGAGGTGGTCAAAGCCTGTGTGGTTCTCCACAATTACATAATGGCTAAGGAGCAACCCAACATTGAACTGGATGAACCAGTTGGAAACCCATTGCCAGATTACCAGCATCACCCGCTGCGGTCAACTGCTGAAGTTGGCCACATGCAGGACCAATTTGCTGCCTTTTTTGATTCTGATATTGGACGTGTGTCATGGCAGGACAATATTGTGTAAATGTCCTGTTGGGATTTGGTCTGTACCAGTTATGTTTTAAATGTTATTAATATTTGTTGTTAATAAACTTTATTTTTTTGGTATCTTGACCGTGTCTCCTATGTATTTCCTCTGCAAACCACTTAGGCTGCCATCACACTAGCAATATTTGGTCAGTATTTTGCATCAGCATTGGTAAGCCAAAACCAGGTGTGGGTGATAAATGCAGAAGTGGTGCATATGTTTCTATTATAATTTTCCTTTAATTGTTACACGTCTGGTTTTGGCTTACAAATACTGAAGTAAAATACTGACCAAATACTGCTAGTGTGATGGCAGCCTTAGGTTGTTAGTGGTAAGGTTGTTGACGTCATTGCGTCCTGATTCTGTTCTGCAGTATCTATTGGACGCAGACTGAAGAGACGATGGCTGTTTAATACAAAACAGATCAATACTCATCAAGTCAGGTGTCAGAAATAATGAATTTATGATGCACATATAACAGCCTCATGAATTCACTATTTCTGACACATGTCCAGGTGAGCATAGATATGCCTTGTATGACCGCCATCGTCCCTTCACTTTGTGTGAAATAGATTACGTACACAGAAGAGAAAATGTAGGTTATACAAGGCAGTTCTCTACTCACCAGGTCAGGTGTCCTAACTAATTAGTTTTTTGAAGCATGACCTGTTGAGTATAGTTCTGCATTGTATTGCCGCCATTTTCTCATCAGTCTGCAACACTAGTCACAGACTAAGCAGAAGGAAGAGATTATGGAGAAAATACAAGTATAAATTTTTTGGCCCACCTCATATCTCTATAATAAAGACACACAAAGCTGCAGTGTTGTTCTTGCTAACTACTGGAGCTATGATGTGCCCAAAAAATAAAGTGTGTGGCGCAGTGTTTTATTTGGCGCACGGTGTGTGTTGCCGGCAGCGAAATACACAATTAACCACACATAATTGTGGGCAAAAAACAAACTGCGCCTGCTTGGGGTAGAGTGACGGAAATGGGGGGTGTGTAGCTGCAAGGTCTGGCTAAGTGTGGACGACGCAGGAGACTCAGGAGAAGGGGCAATTAAACTAGTGGGGTTTGGTAGTTCGGGGATGGTGCTTGACACATGAGAGGCCGGAGACACACTGGAAGGGTGAGACAAACCTGACATTACAGACACACTGGGAAGTGAGGGGGGAGGAATACTGATAGTATGCATTTTTTTCCCTTTCTGGGATCAAAGTGGTCTGGGAAGCCTCGGTGGGCTCATTTGTTGCGGCCTGGTCGTGGTGGGTGACCTGTCAGGGTCTGGCTGCATTGTGCTTGTAGACGGTGCAGCCATGCCAGAGTCCATAGTGCTCGTAGTGCGTGCAGCCATGCCAGAGTCCATAGTGCTCGTAGAGCAGGCAGCCATACCATAGTCCATAGTGCTCGTAGAGCGGAAGGCCATGTCAGGATCCATTGTGCTCGTAGAGCGGGCAGCCATACCAGAGTCCATAGTGCTCATAGAGCGGAAGGCCATGCCAGGGTCCATTGTGCTCGTAGAGTGGGCAGCCATACCAGAGTCCATAGTGCTCGTAGTGCGGAAGGCCATGCCAGGGTTCTGCTGCATCATGGTGGTGGTGGAGCGGAAGGCCATGCCAGGGTCCTGCTGCTGCATGGTGGTGGTAGTGGAGGAAGTCCAAGCAGGAGCAGCAGTTGTCATGGTGGTGGCGGTGGACTGTCCAACAGCACTCGGCATGGTGGTGGTGCTGTTGCGGTGTCCGGCAGTGCTTGGAATGGAGGTGGCTGTGCAGTGGTATGCAGCAGACGTCGGCATTGAGGTAAAGCGTGACAGTGTAGGCACAGGTGGATATGCCGCCACTGTCTGCTGAAAATACCGACTCTGCTGCATGGCCTGCACGTAAGCAGCATTGCAGGCCTGCATGAAACTAAGCTGGAGATCAGGAGTAAGGTGTTCCAACATGTCCTGTTCAATTTGGTTAAAAAAAATGATGTGCTGGCCTCTGGAGGTCGGCTTTTACTTGGTCAAGGCTTTGATGACCTCCTGGATACATGTATTCATATGGCCAATGGCAGTATCCAGTCGGTCACCCAAAGCCTTGAGTCCATCGTGAAAAAACTGGGCTCAAGTGCAAAAACTCGGGCATGAGTGACCTGTCCGATGTCTTCTGCAGCTGCCGGGAGGAGCCCAAAAAAAAGGGGCAGAGGACTAGGAAAGGGGAACACCTGATGGATGAGCTTCCTGGTCTCCAGTTAGTGTGGCAGGGCCCCTTACTGCACTGCTGCTGGATTGCTGGGACGGGTCCGTGGCTGTCTGATGAAGGACCGCTCCAGAACCTGGGTCAACAATGCTGCTCCATGTGCTGTGAAAAAAGGAAAAGAAAATAATACCAAAAACTAACAAAATGCCAACTCCTGTTGAATAGAAACATACAGATTATGGCAATACAACACAACCTAATACACTGAAAAAATACTTACGTTCTCATGGCAGGTCTTAAAAATGCCAGAATGCGGTGGTATTTATACTTTCAGATCCTTGCTCCAGAACCACTGGGAACACGGCTCTCTTGACGCAGGTCCTTGTTGAAGCGGTCCTTCATCGAACGCCAACATGTTTTGACTTTGAGCACTGTTGAAAAAACAAAAAATAATGGTTAGACAATGGACTTTTGGCCATGCTCATACAACTGTGTGATGAGAGAAACTCCTGAGAGTTTTTGTCATCACACACAGTTTTAGTGAGCACGGCCAAGGTCTCTGCTACTTACAAAATGCATTTCGGACCAGAGTCGGGGCGTTGTCCCAGCCATCCCACATCGCTTTGGCCACTTATTCCATAGCCGCCGGATCGTAACGTTGTCTGAGTACTGGGGAACCCAGGTGTCCCACAACGGGACTCGCTCATGGACCAGGGAGATGAGGATATCGTTGTCAATGAGGTCCTCATCCCGTTTTGGAACCTAAAAAATAAATGAAGACATTAATATTGGATACATTAACATAAGGAAAAGAAAGAAAACAGAGGCAGAGAAATGGCATGAATAATGAAAGTCAAGATAAAAAAGGAGTCCAGAAGAAAAATGTAAAGAAAGAAGAAAGTAAAGAAAGGAAGATTCAAGAATACTAAAGTGAGGATACAGTAAACAGTCAGCCAGGTACACTTACACGCTGCCACCTTGCCACCCGACCGTGACCCCGCTGCTTCTGCTCACCCTCTGCCGCAGTGGAAGAAGTGCTCTAAAAAAAGATTGTCACATGTGTAGATGTGTGTTGTGAATTCTGTGGCAGAGCTCCCTCCTGTGGTCACAAGTGGTACTTCGGCTGATTCTCTCTGTGAGCTTCCGTTGGTGGAGGGAAGTGGTACTGCGGCTTCTGAGTTTCCTCCCTCAGGTGATGTGGTGAGGTCGTTAGGTGCTGTTCTACTTAACTCCACCTAGTGCTTTGATCCTGGCTTCCTGTCAATGTTCCAGTATTGGACTTGTTTTCCTCCTGGATCGTTCCTGTGGCCTGCTGCTCTGCATAGCTAAGTTTTCCTTTGCTATTTTGTTTGCTTTTCTTCTGTCCAGCTTATCTATTTGTTTGCTGGAAGCTCTGGGACGCAGAGGGTGTACCTCCGTGCCGTTAGTTCGGTACGGAGGGTCTTTTTGCCCCCTTTGCGTGGTTTTTAGGGTTTTGTGTTGACCGCAAAGTTACCTTTCCTATCCTCGCTCTGTTCAGAAAGTCGGGCCTCACTTTGCTAAATCTATTTCATCTCTACGTTTGTCTTTTCATCTTAACTCACAGTCATTATATGTGGGGGGCTGCCTTTTCCTTTGGGGTATTTCTCTGAGGCAAGGTAGGCTTATTTTCTATCTTCAGGCTAGCTAGTTTCTCAGGCTGTGCCGAGTTGCATGGGTAGCGTTGGGCGCAATCCACGGCTGCCTCTAGTGTTGTTGGAGAGGATCAGGGATTGCGGTCAACAGAGTTCCCACGTCTCAGAGCTCGTTCTATGTTTTTGGATTATTGTCAGATCGCTGTGTGTGCTCTGACCTCTATGTTCACTGTGGTACTGAATTGCCTAATCATAACAATACAGGAAGCCAAAAGTACTAATGATTCTCAATAGAGGGAAAAAAGAAGTTCTGAGACCATTTTTTTTTCTCTGCACTGTGTTTTGCCTTTTTTTTCCCCTAGACATTTGGGTGGTTCAGGATACAGGTGTAGCAATGGACATTAGAAGTCTGTCTTCATGTGTGGATCAGCTCTCGGCAAGAGTACAAAAGATTCAAGACACTATTGATCAGAAATCTATGTTAGAACCAAGAATTCCTATTCCTGATTTGTTTTTTGGTGATAGAACTAAGTTTCTGAGTTTCAAAAATAATTGTAAACTATTTCTGGCCTTGAAACCTCGCTCCTCTGGTGATCCAGTTCAACAGGTTTTGATCATTATTTCTTTTTTGCGTGGCGACCCTCAGGACTGGGCATTTTCTCTTGCGCCAGGAGATCCTGCATTAAGTAATATCGATGCGTTTTTCCTGGCGCTCGGATTGCTGTACGATGAACCTAATTCAGTGGATCAGGCAGAAAAAAATTTGCTGGCTCTTTGTCAGGGTCAGGATGAGATAGAGTTATATTGTCAGAAATTTAGAAAGTGGTCCGTGCTCACTCTATGGAATGAATCTGCGCTGGCAGCTATGTTCAGAAAGGGTCTCTCTGAAGCCCTTAAGGATGTCATGGTGGGATTTCCTATGCCTTCTGGTTTGAATGAGTCTATGTCTTTGGCCATTCAGATTGGTCGACGCTTGCGTGAGCGTAAATCTGTGCACCATTTGGCGGTATTACCTGAGCTTAAACCTGAGCCTATGCAGTGCGATAGGACTTTGACCAGAGTTGAACGGCAAGAACACAGACGTCTGAATGGGCTGTGTTTCTACTGTGGTGATTCCACTCATGCTAGCTCTGATTGTCCTAAGCTCACTAAGCGGTTCGCTAGGTTTGCCACCATTGGTACAGTACAGTCAAAATTTCTTCTGTCCGTTACCTTGATCTGCTCTTTGTCATCTTATCTTCGCTTTCTGGTGTTGCATAATCTGCATGATGTGGTCGTGTTGGGGTTGCCATGGCTACAAGCCCATAATCCAGTATTAGATTGGAAATCCATGTCGGTGTCCAGCTGGGGTTGTCAGGGGGTACATGGTGATGTTCCATTTCTGTCAATTTCGTCATCCACCCCTTCTGAGGTTCCAGAGTTCTTGTCTGATTACCGGGATGTATTTGATGAGCCCAAGTCCGATGCCCTACCTCCGCATAGGGATTGTGATTGTGCTATCAATTTGATTCCTGGTAGTAAGTTCCCAAAAGGCCGATTGTTTAATTTATCTGTGCCTGAGCACGCCGCTATGCGCAGTTATGTGAAGGAGTCCCTGGAGAAGGGGCATATTCGCCCGTCATCGTCGCCATTAGGAGCAGGGTTCTTTTTTGTAGCCAAGAAGGATGGTTCGCTGAGACCTTGTATAGATTACCGCCTTCTAAATAAGATCACGGTTAAATTTCAGTACCCCTTGCCGTTGTTATCTGATTTGTTTGCTCGGATTAAGGGGGCTAGTTGGTTCACCAAGATAGATCTTCGTGGTGCGTATAATCTTGTGCGAATTAAGTGAGGCGATGAATGGAAAACTGCATTTAATACGCCCGAGGGTCATTTTGAGTATCTAGTAATGCCATTCGGACTTGCCAATGCTCCATCAGTGTTTCAGTCCTTTATGCATGACATCTTCCGAGAGTACCTGGATAAATTCCTGATTGTGTACTTGGATGACATTTTGATCTTCTCGAATGATTGGGAGTCTCATGTGAAGCAGGTCAGAACGGTTTTTCAGGTCCTGCGTGCTAATTCTTTGTTTGGGATGGATCAAAGTGTCTCTTTGGTGTGCAGAAGGTTTCATTTTTGGGGTTCATCTTTTCCCCTTCTACTATCGAGATGGATCCTGTTAAGGTCCAAGCCATCCATGATTGGCCTCAGCCGACATCTCTGAAAAGTCTGCAAAAGTTCCTGGGCTTTGCTAATTTTTATCGTCGCTTCATCTGCAATTTTTCTAGTATTGCTAAACCATTGACCGATTTGACCAAGAAGGGTGCTGATGTGGTCAATTGGTCTTCTGCTGCTGTGGAAGCTTTTCAAGAGTTGAAGCGTCGTTTTACTTCTGCCCCTGTGTTGTGTCAACCAGATGTTTCGCTTCCGTTCCAGGTCGAGGTTGATGCTTCTGAGATTGGAGCAGGGGCTGTTTTGTCGCAGAGAGGTTCTGATTGCTCAGTGATGAAACCGTGCGCCTTCTTTTCCAGGAAGTTTTCGCCTGCTGAGCGAAATTATGATGTGGGCAACCGAGAGTTGCTGGCCATGAAGTGGGCATTCGAGGAGTGGCGTCATTGGCTTGAAGGAGCTAAGCATCGCGTGGTGGTATTGACTGATCATAAGAACTTGACTTATCTCGAGTCTGCCAAGCGGTTGAATCCTAGACAGGCTCGTTGGTCGCTGTTTTTTGCCCGTTTTGACTTTGTGATTTCGTACCTTCCGGGCTCTAAAAATGTGAAGGCGGATGCTCTGTCTAGGAGTTTTGTGCCCGACTCTCCGGGTTTGTCTGAGCCGGCGGGTATCCTCAAGGAAGGAGTTATTGTGTCTGCCATCTCCCCTGATTTGCGGCTAGTGCTGCAAAAATTTCAGGCTAATAAACCTGATCGTTGTCCAGCGGAGAAACTGTTTGTCCCTGATAGGTGGACGAATAAAGTTATCTCTGAGGTTCATTGTTCGGTCTTGGCTGGTCATCCTGGAATCTTTGGTACCAGAGAGTTAGTGGCTAGATCCTTTTGGTGGCCATCTCTGTCGCGGGATGTGCGTACTTTTGTGCAGTCCTGTGGGATTTGTGCTCGGGCTAAGCCCTGCTGTTCTCATGCCAGTGGGTTGCTTTTGCCCTTGCCAGTCCCGAAGAGGCCTTGGACACATATCTCTATGGATTTTATTTCAGATCTTCCCGTTTCTCAAAAGATGTCAGTCATTTGGGTGGTCTCTGATCGCTTTTCTAAGATGGTCCATTTGGTACCCTTGTCTAAATTGCCTTCCTCCTCTGATTTGGTGCCATTGTTCTTCCAGCATGTGGTTCGTTTACATGGCATTCCAGAGAATATCGTTTCTGACAGAGGTTCCCAGTTTGTTTCGAGGTTTTGGCGAGCTTTTTGTGGTAGGATGGGCATTGACTTGTCTTTTTCCTCGGCTTTCCATCCTCAGACTAATGGCCAGACCGAACGAACCAATCAGACCTTGGAAACATATCTGAGATGTTTTGTTTCTGCTGATCAGGATGACTGGGTGTCCTTTTTGCCTTTGGCTGAGTTCGCCCTTAATAATCGGGCCAGGTCGGCTACCTTGGTTTCGCCATTTTTCTGCAACTCTGGGTTCCATCCTCGTTTCTCGTCAGGACAGGTTGAGTCTTCGGACTGTCCTGGTGTGGATACTGTGGTGGACAGGTTGCAGCAGATTTGGACTCAGGTAGTGGACAATTTGACCTTGTCCCAGGAGAAGGCTCAACGTTTTGCTAATCGTAGACGCTGTGTGGGTCCCCGACTTCGTGTTGGGGATCTGGTTTGGTTATCTTCTCGTCATATTCCTATGAAGGTTTCCTCTCCTAAGTTTAAACCTCGTTTCATTGGTCCGTATTGGATTTCAGAGGTTCCTAATCCTGTGTCTTTTCGTCTGACCCTTCCAGATTCTTTTTCCATACATAACGTATTCCATAGGTCATTGTTGCGGAGATACGTGGCACCTATGGTTCCATCTGTTGACCCTTCTGCCCCGGTTTTGGTGGAGGGGGAGTTGGAGTATATTGTGGAGAAGATTTTGGATTCTCGTGTTTCAAGACGGAAACTCCAGTATCTGGTTAAGTGGAAGGGTTATGCTCAGGAAGATAATTCCTGGGTCTTTGCCTCTGATGTCCATGCTCCCGATCTTGTTCGTGCCTTTCATGTGGCTCATCCTGGTCGGCCTGGGGGCTCTGGTGAGGGTTCGGTGACCCCTCCTCAAGGGGGGGGTACTGTTGTGAATTTTGTGGCAGAGCTCCCTCCTGTGGTCACAAGTGGTACTTCGGCTGATTCTCTCTGTGAGCTTCCGTTGGTGGAGGGAAGTGGTACTGCGGCTTCTGAGTTTCCTCCCTCAGGTGATGTGGTGAGGTCGTTAGGTGCTGTTCTACTTAACTCCACCTAGTGCTTTGATCCTGGCTTCCTGTCAATGTTCCAGTATTGGACTTGTTTTCCTTCTGGATCGTTCCTGTGGCCTGCTGCTCTGCATAGCTAAGTTTTCCTTTGCTATTTTGTTTGCTTTTCTTCTGTCCAGCTTATCTATTTGTTTGCTGGAAGCTCTGGGACGCAGAGGGTGTACCTCCGTGCCGTTAGTTCGGTACGGAGGGTCTTTTTGCCCCCTTTGCGTGGTTTTTAGGGTTTTGTGTTGACCGCAAAGTTACCTTTCCTATCCTCGCTCTGTTCAGAAAGTCGGGCCTCACTTTGCTAAATCTATTTCATCTCTACGTTTGTCTTTTCATCTTAACTCACAGTCATTATATGTGGGGGGCTGCCTTTTCCTTTGGGGTATTTCTCTGAGGCAAGGTAGGCTTATTTTCTATCTTCAGGCTAGCTAGTTTCTCAGGCTGTGCCGAGTTGCATGGGTAGCGTTGGGCGCAATCCACGGCTGCCTCTAGTGTTGTTGGAGAGGATCAGGGATTGCGGTCAACAGAGTTCCCACGTCTCAGAGCTCGTTCTATGTTTTTGGATTATTGTCAGATCGCTGTGTGTGCTCTGACCTCTATGTTCACTGTGGTACTGAATTGCCTAATCATAACAGATGTGACAGTGAATACTTACCAATCTGAGGATTTGAGTGCTCACTTCACGGACATGTTCGGCTTGAGAAGGCCCAGGACGTTGCTCCTCATTAGAAGAAGATGACATTCTGATGCATGCAGAAAGAAAGAAATGGCAGAAATTAGGACATGTAGAGACAGAAAATAGAAAATAAAGGCATTGGCGAGGATATACTCACATTGTTCTGAGTGTAGATTCCTTCCTGTGTCTGCTCTGCTGCGTCTGGAAAGCTTCTCTGTCTGCTGAGTAGTGACCTGCAAATGTCCACTCCCTCCCTTTATCACCTTGTATGTGGGGGGTTTTTCTGTGGTGTAACGCATACATTCACAAATGCAAGCAAACGCATGTGCTTGCGGCTGCATGCGTTCACATAGACAGCAATACTTTTTTTGCTGCATTCCATCCGCTAACAACCGCATACGTTTCTAGGCGGCAAATTGACGCCTCTAAAATTACTACATGTAGCTTTTACTGCGCCAAACCGCAGACGACGAAATGACGGATGCATCATCAAAAGCGGCAAAACGCAACCAATCGTAGACACATGCGTCTCTAATGTTAAATACAGCAATACACAACGCATGCGGATAATTGCGGAAGAAACGCTGCGGGCACAACCGCAAATGTGAAAGCGGCCTTAGAAAAGTGCAATCGTGCTATTAACAACCATGAGAAAGCATGAGTTATATTCATGTGTGAGGTATTTGGTGTCAATGTGGATCTAATAAGGAGAGCATATATATACAGTGCCTTGCGAAAGTATTGGGCCCCCTGGAACTTTTCAACCTTTTCCCACATATCATGCTTCAAACATAAAGATACCAAATGTAAATTTTTGGTGAAGAATCAACAACAAGTGGAACACAATTGTGAAGTTGAACGAAATTTATTGCTTATTTTAAATTTTTGTGGAAATTCAAAAACTGAAAAGTGGAGCACGCAATATTACATACGGTCAGTGTCGGACTGGCCCACCGGGAGATCGGAGAATCCTCCGGTGGGCCCTCCCCCCAGAGGGCCCTCCCCCTCACCAGACTCCTGCTCTGTCCTGTATTATGATTGCATGCACCGTGACCCAGCAGTGAGTGTTATTCCATAACGTGGTGCCGGCCGCCTGCACCGCTCAGTAACATGTGATGTGAGGTGAGAGCTTTCTCATCACCTGCTGCGGCTTCTATTGATGTCTTGGCGCCGCTCTCTCAGCTGCGCAAGTGCTCATGAGATCAATAGAAGCGACAGCCGCAGGTGATAGAAAGCTCTCACCTCACATCATATGTTACTGAGGAGCAGTGCAGGCGGCCGGCACCGGGTATAGAATAACCCGCACAGCGCCACGCACAGCACAGAGCCACAGGCTGTGAGACACTGCACACAGCGTCTAGAACGGAGTTGATTTTTTGAGGGCATGATGTCACTGGAAGGGGCGGGGCCTCCATCAGACCAGTGACCTGATAGCAGGAAGCAGAGCTGTGCCGACTGAGGCTGCTGGAGCCCTGTAAGTAGAGGACCGAGGGGGCTGCACTATGGAACTGTGGGAGGAGAGGAATGAGGGTCTGCACAATGGATCCTTGCACAGACAGGAATGAAGACCCAGGACTCAGTGTGAGTGGTCAGAGGATGAATTTATTTGATGCAACTTGAAAGGGGCTGTGTGGAGAAGGGGGGAGGATGAGGCTGTGTGGAGAAGGAGAGATGATGAGGGGGCTGTGTGGAGGAGGGATGAGGGGGCTGTGTGGAGGAGGGATGATGAGGAGGCTGTGTGGAGAAGGAGAGATGATGAGGGGGCTGTGTGGTGGAGGGATGAGGGTGCTGTGTGGAGGAGGGATGATGAGGGGGCTGTGTGGAGAAGAGATGATGAGGGGGCTGTGTGGAGAAGGGGGGAGGATGAGGCTGTGTGGAGAAGGAGAGATGATGAGGGGGCTGTGTGGAGGAGAGATGAGGGGGCTGTGTGGAGAAGGAGAGATGATGAGGGGGCTGTGTGGAGGAGGGATGATGAGGGGGCTGTGTGGAGGAGGGATGATGAGGAGGCTGTGTGGAGAAGAGATGATGAGGAGGCTGTGTGGAGAAGATGAGATGATGAGGGGGCTGTGTGGAGAAGGAGAGATGAGGGGGCTGTGTGGAGAAGGGATGATGAGGGGGCTGTGTGGAGAAGGAGAGATGAGGAGGCTGTGTGGAGAAGGAGAGATGATGAGGGGGCTGTGTGGAGAAGGAGGGATGATGAGGGGGCTGTGTGGAGGAGGGATGATGAGGGGGCTGTGTGGAGAAGGAGGGATGATGAGGGGGCTGTGTGGAGAAGGAGGGATGGTGAGGGGGTTGTGTGGAGGAGGAGGGATGATGAGGGGGCTGTGTGGAGAAGGAGGGATGATGAGGGGGCTGTGTGGAGAAGGAGGGATGATGACGGAGCTGTGTGGAGAAGGAGGGATGATGAGGGGGCTGTGTGGAGAAGGAGGGATGATGAGGGGGCTGTGGAGAAGGAGGAATGGTGAGGGGGTTGTGTGGAGGAGGAGGGATGATGAGGGGGCTGTGTGGAGAAGGAGGGATGATGATGGGGCTGTGTGGAGGAGGGATGATGAGGGGCTGTGTGGAAAAGGAGGGATGATGAGGGGGCTGTGTGGAGAAGAAGAGATGATGAGGGGGCTGTGTGGAGAAGGGGGGAGGATGAGGCTGTGTGGAGAAGGAGAGATGATGAAGGGGCTGTGTGGAGGAGAGATGAGGGGGCTGTGTGGAGAAGGAGAGATGATGAGGGGGCTGTGTGGAGGAGGGATGATGAGGGGGCTGTGTGGAGGAGGGATGATGAGGAGGCTGTGTGGAGAAGAGATGATGAGGAGGCTGTGTGGAGACGATGAGATGATGAGGGGGCTGTGTGGAGAAGGAGAGATGAGGGGGCTGTGTGGAGAAGGGATGATGAGGGGGCTGTGTGGAGAAGGAGAGATGAGGAGGCTGTGTGGAGAAGGAGAGATGATGAGGGGGTTGTGTGGAGGAGGAGGGATGATGAGGGGGCTGTGTGGAGAAGGAGGGATGATGATGGGGCTGTGTGGAGGAGGGATGATGAGGGGCTGGGTGGAAAAGGAGGGATGATGAGGGGGCTGTGTGGAGAAGAAGAGATGATGAGGGGGCTGTGTGGAGAAGGGGGGAGGATGAGGCTGTGTGGAGAAGGAGAGATGATGAGGGGGCTGTGTGGAGGAGAGATGAGGGGCTGTGTGGAGAAGGAGAGATGATGAGGGGGCTGTGTGGAGGAGGGATGATGAGGGGGCTGTGTGGAGGAGGGATGATGAGGAGGCTGTGTGGAGAAGAGATGATGAGGAGGCTGTGTGGAGAAGATGAGATGATGAGGGGGCTGTGTGGAGAAGGAGAGATGAGGGGGCTGTGTGGAGAAGGGATGATGAGGGGGCTGTGTGGAGAAGGAGAGATGAGGAGGCTGTGTGGAGAAGGAGAGATGATGAGGGGGCTGTGTGGAGAAGGAGGGATGATGAGGGGGCTGTGTGGAGGAGGGATGATGAGGGGGCTGTGTGGAGAAGGAGGGATGATGAGGGGGCTGTGTGGAGAAGGAGGGAT
The DNA here is from genome assembly GCF_032444005.1 of Ranitomeya imitator. Classification (NCBI taxonomy): domain Eukaryota; kingdom Metazoa; phylum Chordata; class Amphibia; order Anura; family Dendrobatidae; genus Ranitomeya; species Ranitomeya imitator. The sequence goes on from NC_091285.1 coordinate 412,678,959, forward strand.
GGTGAGGGGGTTGTGTGGAGGAGGAGGGATGATGAGGGGGCTGTGTGGAGAAGGAGGGATGATGAGGGGGCTGTGTGGAGAAGGAGGGATAATGAGGGAGCTGTGTGGAGGAGGGATGATGAGGGGGCTGTGTGGAGAAGGAGGGATGATGAGGGGGCTGTGTGGAGAAGGAGGAATGGTGAGGGGGTTGTGTGGAGGAGGAGGGATGATGATGGGGCTGTGTGGAGGAGGGATGATGAGGGGCTGTGTGGAAAAGGAGGGATGATGAGGGGGCTGTGTGGAGAAGGAGGGATGATGAGGGGGCTGTGTGGAGAAGAAGGGATGATGAGGGGCTGTGTGGAAAAGGAGGGATGATGAGGGGGCTGTGTGGAAAAGGAGGGATGATGAGGGGGCTGTGTGGAGAAGGAGGGATGATGAGGGGGCTGTGTGGAGAAGGAGGGATGATGAGGGGCTGTGTGGAAAAGGAGGGATGATGAGCTTTGTGGAAAAGGGGGGGGTGATGTGGGGGCTGTGTGGAGAAGGGGTGATGATGAGGAGGCTGTGTGGAAAAGGGGGGATGATGAGCTTTGTGGAAAAAGAGGTGATCCAGGGCTGTGTGGAGAAGAGGGGGGGAGTGAGAAAAAGCCCATTGGTGAGTTCACCGCCTCTGCACTGTGGGACTTTCTCACTGTGCTAGTGGGGATCTCACCAAGGTCACCGCAGTTCAGGGGCCTGGCTGAGAACATAGCCTCAGTGACTTGCCGTAACCTCGATGAGGTTAGCCGACGCCAGTGACGGAGGTAAACTTTATACCTCCGATCACAGCTGTGGGCTCACATCATTTGACAGCGTGTGAACATCAGCTGTCTGACTGGCGGATCAGAAGCAGTGTTTGCTGCTCTGTCTTGCATCTGACAGAGTGGTAAACACTGGACGTATTGGCCCCCCATTCAAATGAATAGGGTCCAGGTACTGTTCTGGTACCCGAACCTGGTCTCATTTTTAACTGTTCGGCCGGACCCGAACATCTAGGGGTCCGCTCATCTCTAATCCTGTGTCTAGTGTGTGACTGGTGTATGTATGGTGCGTGAGTGTGTCATGTGGCTAGCGTATGACTGGTGTGTGTGTCACATGTATGTATCCTGTGTCTAGCGTGTGACTGGTGTGTATGTGTCGTGTCTATTGTGTGTATGTGGCACATGTCTAAATAACAAAATCTTTCTGTGCTTATAGAATATCATTGTTCTAGGTTTTACATAAAATTATCTACTAGATGGAAACTAAGGCTACTTTCACACTTCCATCTTCAAAATCTGCACAGGATCCATCAAGACGTTGAAATGACGGATCCTGTGCAGATTGTGGAAAACGTGTGCACTGGGCCCGTCTTTCTGGCGGACCCGTCGAAGCTGTGTGCACCTGTTGTGTATGCGTCTTCGCAGCGGTTTTCCGCTGCGAAAACGCATACACAACACAAACCAGGTAAAAAAAAAAAAAAAAAAAATCGCGGTATTCTCACCTACCGGCGTTCCCACGCAGCGATGCTCTTTGTAGCTAGCAAAAAACGTTCCTCTGAACGTTTTCTCTGCCCGACGGACCGTTTTTTTTATGCAGGATCCAGTGAAAAAGGGATGACTCTGCAGCTAGTACCCCTTAAGCATGGTGGGCCCTTAGAATGATTTTCTCTGGTGGGCCCACACTACTCCAGTCCGACGCTGCATACGGTAGACAATGAGTAAATCACAAACAGTGCATTGATTCAATATATGTTGTAAATGTATGCACATATAGTCCCCCCTTATATTACCAATAGTTGTGTAGTAATAGCGTGACACATGATTAAGAATTGCCCATAGCAGGGGAGTACATACCAGAGGAGGTGGTGTGCTGATGACACATGAATATAACTCATGCTTTCTCATGGTTGTTAATAGCAATAGTTTTTAGTCAATTTGTGCTGTCTATTATGTACCGGTAAGTCCATTGTTTGTGTGCGCCTTTTTTTCACCATTTGCCCTTATACGTATTTTCATTAAAGGCTATTTTTATCATTTTTTTTTGTCTTTCTACTTTAAAATCATCATTTAACCGTTACTCGTTTTTTCTTCCTTCCTTGGTTTTTACATTTATAATATATATGAGGTCAATATGCTTAGAAAATAAACAATATCTCTACACAAGGACAAATACAGATAGTGAGGCTAAAATACAGCACTAAAGACCAAAGTGAAATACCTGCCCAGCCCATACAGGGGTAAGCATCACAGTGATGTCATTGTGAAGGGATAATGGCACTGTACCTGAATAATAAACATTGTGAACTCTAAAAAGAGTTATTGCACAGTGATGTCACAGGGCATTAGTCATGGTGGGAATGTATGAAAATACAGGGATGATGTACAGTGCAGCGCCCCAGAGTCCTGGTCGTTGCAGTAATGTCGCTCTGCCGCTAAGGGGAGTGATGTTATGTCTGATTGCACTAAAGGAGTTCACCTGACCAGGTATCAAAAGCACACATTACACTTCACACTCCGGCCACTAGGGGGAGCAAAAGGCACTATGTATTGGCCACTCCTCACACTGGTAAAACTAGGGGTCAGATAGGAAGTTAGGTCAGAACGCAGCCTGGGAGAGTCCAGGGAGGACCTGTCAGGGGTGGGTTCCTGACAGGGGCCTAGCAGAACGAACAGAAAGCAACGGAACCTCGCCTGCACTACCTTGCGAGAAGGGACATGAAGAGAAGGATATTGTGGAAAGTGAGAAACGAGATCAAGCACAAAGGAGAGCCAGTAGGAGTCGTGCCCCGAGAACGGCAACATCCTACTGAGGCGCGTAGCTGGTGACCGGAACACCGAGGAAGTAACTGACTCCAAGCACTACTTCAAATACCGCAGGACAGTTGATAGGTTGGCTGTCTACCATACATCACCTAAAAAGACATAGGGGGCAAGCGTGGAGAGGGGCGTCTCTAGGGTCTCAGAATAGCTCCGAGCCTTCCCGTCAAACGGGTGCGTCCTATCCAGATAAACTTGGGGAACGGAGAGAGAGAGAGAGAAAGAACGAACACGAGAGTTGTGAGGACTATCCCGAATGCTCAGCAGGGAAGAACTACAACACACAGGCGCTAGTGGTAGGCACTGATTTCCACCTGCAAAGGGAACTCTGGATGTGCCTTCGGACCGGCCGGTCTCAGCCAGCCCAGTTAACAGTGCTCTGGATTGAGGATCCTGAAGTCTTCAGTAAAAGGTAAAGAGACTGCAACCCTGTGTCCTTGTTATTGACTGCACCTCACACCATCGCCACCTACATTACTGGGAAGCCCTGGGGATACACTTCACCTGTGGGAAGGTATACCATCTAGCTGCCATCACATCACCCCAGTGGACCCCAAGCAGCATCGGTCGACCTGACTGAACACCACAGGTGGTGTCACGAAACTTTAGCCGACTTTCATCACCCCTTTTATTGGACGCCCCTTAGCAGGGTCACGGACCGGGTCCAGCCACCGTGACAGCCCTAGAACTGAGACAGAAAGGACCGGTACCGAGTAACCCGCGGCCCTGCGTCTGGGGGCGCTCCATACAGTATATAGCAAGGTAACAAAACAATAGTACCAATACCAGTTACAGAACAAGGATGAATAAATGTGAAATCCTATGGAAGGGCGCACAGTGATGCAGTGATGTTACAAATAAGGCCGGGTTCACACTGCGTTAATAGCAGCCCGTTCAACACTTACGTTAACGGGCAGCTATTAACACAAGTGCCATATTGGCAGCATGCTAGCGCAGATAGAGTATCTGCTAGCTCTATCTGCGCTAGTGGTGACGGATCCGGAAACGCTGCAGCCCGTGTCTCGGGGTCCGTCACTCAATGACGGCACATCTCTAGCGCACGCCCATTGTGGGCGTGCGCTAGCGATGCGTCCGACATTGTATTCAATGGCGCCGTTAGATGGACTACGTTACACCTCGTTATGCTGTGGTGTAACGTAGTCCGACTAATGGACACATAGAACGCAATATGAACCAAGCCTTAAGGTTATGTCAAAGACCAGGACTAATAAACATAAGGATGCCACAACTAAAAGGATTGCAGTGATGTCACAGCAAAGAGATAAACTCATCATAAAAGAAGCTCAATGAACTAAATTATGATACAACTTTAGATCATAAATACACCAACATGTCATCATACAGAATGAATGAACAGGTTTTGGGGCAATTTGTTTCCCTTATATTTATGCTCCTCAACTGAAAGAGATGACACATGTAAAGGGAGTCTGTGAGGAGGATTTCACCCCTAAAACTATCTATAAGTTCAGATGTTTCTTTTAAAGACAAGATACCTTTACTTGGCCAGTCTGGTCCTCTGATTCTGAGAAATGAGCATTTCACATGATATGCAAATGACTATAATAGTTCTGAAGCCTGCATCACTCCAGCTCTACTCCCAGGCAAGCGCCATTTACTCCTGCTTGACTACCAACAGGTTTGCCTGGAGTCACACAGAGAAAAGGCTGTCCGTCAAGCAGGAGGATGCGGCACTAACCCAGGAGTAGAGCTGGAGTGACAGAGGATTCAGGTCTACCATGTCAATTTGCATATCAATTAAAATTCTGATTTCTCAGTAGCAGCGGAATGGACTGTCTAGGTTAAAGGCCCCTTCACATTTAGCGACGCTGCAGCGATACCGACAACGATCCGAATCGCTGCAGCGTCGCTGTTTGGTCGCTGGAGAGCTGTCACACAGACCGCTCTCCAGCGACCAACGATGCCGGTAACCAGGGTAAACATCGGGTAACTAAGCGCAGGGCCGCGCTTAGTAACCCGATGTTTACCCTGGTTACCATGCTAAAAGTAAAAAAAAACAAACACTAGATACTTACCTACCGCTGTCTGTCCTCCAGCGCTGCGCTCTGCTTCTCTGCTCTCCTCCTGTACTGTCTGGGAGCCGGAAAGCAGAGCGGTGACGTCACCGCTCTGCTTTCCGGCTCACAGCCAGTACAGGAGGAGTGCAGAGCACAGCGCTGGAGGACAGACAGCGGTAGGTAAGTATCTAGTGTTTGTTTTTTTTTACTTTTAGCATGGTAACCAGGGTAAACATCGGGTTACTAAGCGCGGCCCTGCGCTTAGTTACCTGATGTTTACCCTGGTTACCAGTGAAGACATCGCTGGATCGGTGTCACACACGCCGATCCAGCGATGTCAGCAGGAGTCCAGCGACGAAATAAAGTTCTGGACTTTATTCAGCGACCAACGATCTCCCAGCAGGGGCCTGATCGTTGGTCGCTGTCACACATAACGATTTAATTAACGATATCGTTGCTACGTCACAAATAGCAACGATATCGTTAACAATATCGTTATGTGTGAAGGTACCTTAAGGTATTGCTGGGCTTGTCTTTGAAAGAGTGCTTGGTAAAGTGACTTAATTGTCTTGTCTCAATAAACAATTCTTAGACTGAAGTGTTAGGTCACAGTCCATGTTATGAAACACCCCAAACAATGTCCCTTTTTATCATCGGATGGTATTTTGGGATGAAGGAAGTGGCAACCCTATTAACATTGCACTGAATAACAAATGCATAGCCTCAAATTAAAGAATACAAGAATTAGCCCTGTGCATGTTGATTTTTGTGTAAGTGATGTCATATAAATACATTGTGGGACGTCTAAAAAGGTTACTGTACTGTTTAAGTTATAGAGTATATTCTCTAATATGTATAGGGCCAATACTCTCTTCTTGTGTTGGAGAATATACTATTAGTACAGATCTAGATCTAAGCAGGACTTGCCTAATAATGCTCATGGCCACTATTTCTAAGGCTAAGTTCACATGGGCTTATAAAAATATGGTGTAACTTTCCTCTGTATTGTCATCTGTATGTATTCCTGTTTTTATATCAGAAGTTAAAGGGATTTTCCCAAAAGTCTGTAGTCACTCTACATGATGACTTGTACAGACTTGTGAATCCTCACATTGCTCTCAACACGCGCCTGTGAGGATTCTCTGGTGCTTTTGGCGAGACCAAGCGGTCATGTGACCACTAGTATGAGATATGAACACTCCCAGCCACATTCCAACTAGAGATGTGCTGCTTTGCTCAATTATCTTGTATTGAGCAATGGCGCACGTGTCACATGTCTAGTCTGAATGTGGCCATAAGTATTCAAATTGGATAGTTCGGTTCTTATCACCGCTCGGTCTCTCTGCCAGCACTGGACTATCCTCATAGTGCATGCTAAGCGCCATGTGAGAATTCACAAGAGTGCAGTCATATAGAATGACTGCAGACTTTTGTGAAAAGCCCAGATAACCCCTTTAACAAAATTTTCACGTTTCCTATGTTAATCATGGCAATGTATGATTTATGAGAAACAACTTTTTTGTGCACCCATAGCCTTGAATATACTTGTCATCTCAACAGTCCATTGGTCTGAGTGCTGTCCGTGTGATGTCAGTTTTTTACATGGACAGCGCTTTGACCAGGAAACACGTTTGTATGAACAAATTCTAACAAGAAAAGTTGAATGCATACTGGCATAACTGTATTGACACATGACCCAGGTGATGACTGGGGCTCATCATTCTTTCATTGGGATTTCATTTCTTTTCCCTACACAGTGATAGCACCAATTATTATAAGGGTCCTCTCTCCTACTGTACCAGTTGTGACTTGTATTGTTTAAGATTATTGTACTTGTTTTTATTATGTACGGTATACCCCTACTCACATGTAAAGCGCCACGGAATAAATGGCGCTATAATAATAAATAATAATAATGTATCTGTATCATTAGAGAACATCTATTATAATAATAATAATCTTTATATAGCGCTAACATATTCCGCAGCGCTTTACAACTTGCACACATTATCATCGCTGTCCCTGTTGGGGCTCACAATCTAAATTCCCTATCAGTATGTCTTTGGAATGTGGGAGGAAACCGGAATACCTGGAGGAAACCCACGCAAACACAGGGAGAACATACAAACTCTTTGTAGATGTTGTCCTTGGTGGGGTTTGAACCCAGGACTCCAGCGCTGCAGTGCTAACCTCTGCGCCACCTTGCCGCCCAGAGGCTTTTTAGTTCCTCTCACTATACCGTAATATCACAAGTTATTTCAGTGTATCTGTATCATTGGAGGACATCTATTGGAGGGGTTTTAGTTCTTCTTTCTACACCCTGACATACACAATTTTTATACTGTATCTGTGTCATTGGAGAACTTCCATTGGAGAGTTTTTTGTTCTCCTCACTACACCCTAATATCACCAGTTATTATACTGTATCTGTATCATTGGAGAACATGGTTTTAGGAAGTTTCGCCCTCAGCAGTTCGCCCCCAGCATTTCGCCCCCAGCAGTTCGCCCCCAGCAGTTCGCCCCCAGGTACACTTCGCCCCCGAACATTTCGCCCCCAGCATTTCGTCCCCAGGATGTTTTGCCCCCGCACATTTCGCCCCCGCACATTTTGCCCCCAGCAGTTCGCCCCCGGATGTTTCGCCCCCAGCAGTTCGCCCCCGGATGTTTCGCCCCCAGCAGTTCGCCCCCGCACATTTCGCCCCCAGCAGTTCGCCCCCGGATGTTTCGCCCCCGGATGTTTCGCCCCCAGCAGTTCGCCCCCGCACATTTCGCCCCCAGCAGTTCGCCCCCGGACGTTTCGCACCCAGCAGTTCGCCCCCGGATGTTTCGCCCCCAGCAGTTCGCCCCCGGATGTTTTGCCCCCTGCAGTTCGCCCCCGGATGTTTTGTCCCCAGATGTTTCGCCCCTGGATGTTTCGCGCCTAGCAGTTTGCCCCCGGATGTTTCACCCCCAGCTTTTTACCCCCCAGATGTTTTGGCCCCAAATTAGGAAGGGAATTTTGGCCTTGTGTTTTAGCCCTAAGACCTCTTTCACAGTAGCCACTTTCCCAAGTGCTAAGCACTGGAAAATCGCTAAGAAGATTGCCAATTTTGAATATACTAGATGGTGGCCCGATTCTAGAATATTGGGTATTCTAGAAGGCGCAGCCACGTGGTATGTTGCACAGGTTATGTAGTATATTGGACAGTCCACGTAGTACATTGCACAGGCCATGTAGTATATTGGACAGCCGAAGTAGTATTTTGGACAGCGCATGT